>NC_088687.1:94530227-95251477 GCF_028017835.1 Emys orbicularis | reverse complement strand
GCCTCATCAGTGTTTGGGGGGAGGAAGCTGTCCAGTCCCAGCTGCACTTCAGCCGTAGGAATTACGATACCTTCGGGCAGATATCAAGGGACATGATGGAAAGGGGCCATGACCGGGACACACAGCAGTGCAGGATTAAAGTGAAGGAGCTGAGGAATGCAGACCTCAAAGCCCGCAAGGCAAACCACCGCTCCGGTGCTGCCCCCACGACCTGCCATTTCTACAAAGAGATGGACGCGTTACTTGGGGGCGACCCCACCTCCACTCCGGGGACCACCATGGACACTTCAGAGCCCAGTCTAACAAGGCAGGAGGAGGAGCAAAGCGGGAGCGAGGGTGCTGAGGCAGAGGAAGACACCCCAGAATCCCTAGATGCATGCAGCCAGGAGCTGTTCTCAAGCCAGGAGGAAGGTAGCCAGTCGCGGCAGCCAGTGCTTGGGGAAGGACAAACACCAGAGGAGGTTTCCGGTAAGCGGCTTTTA
This sequence comes from Emys orbicularis, assembly GCF_028017835.1. NCBI lineage: Eukaryota > Metazoa > Chordata > Testudines > Emydidae > Emys > Emys orbicularis. The sequence goes on along the minus strand of NC_088687.1, from coordinate 95,250,995 downwards.
TTTTGGGAAGAAAGTTATTCGGTGCGGGGTCTTGGGGCAAGGAGGGTTAGGGCTGCATGCACGCCTAGATGCGGAATAGTGTGTTGATGTGCTCTCTCACATCGTGGTAATCGGCCTCAGGGATCTCTTCAAAGGTCTCATCCAGAACTTGGGCAATACGCTTGCGCACGTTTCTCGGGAGAGCCACTGTGGTCCTTGTCCCAGTCGGGCTAACTTGTCCGCGCCACTGTGCCATGAGGGGCGGGGGGACCATTGCTGTACACAGGCAAGCTGCATATGGGCCAGGGCGGAAGCCGCATTGCAGTAGAAGACCCTCCCTTGCTTCCCAGGTCACCCTCAGCAGCGGCAGACTGTCAGTGTGGACAGACTGCAGCACTTTCCCTACTGCGCTCTTCAAAGGTGGGTTTAACTCACAGCGCTCTACATCTGCAAGTGTAGCCATGCCCTGTGAGTAGTTCCCTTTAAATGAATGAAACACAATGGGGTATTAGAGAATACAGTAAGGAGCACTATAGAAAATCCTAAAATTAAACAGATTAGAGGATCCATCATATGACTATTATGCCTTCCACTCAAGGATCTAAAAGTACCTTATAGTAATTAAGCCTTACAAAAAATCACTGAAATTATCATTATTTTAGAGATGGGGAAATTTAGACAGAAACATTAAAATGACTTGCCCAAGGTTACATGAACTCTGTGACAAAGCCAGAAACATATAATTATTATCTTTCAGCTCCTGGTCTCATTTCTACATCCTATTTTGGATTTGTCACCTTTAAATTATTTATCTATGAGTATATTATATCACTTTTTAGGGTACGTCTTCACTTACATCCGGGTCCGGATGTAAGCAATCGATTTTCTGAGTTCGATTTATCGCGTCTGGTTAAGACGCGATAAATCGATCCCGGATCGATCCCGGAAGTGCCCCGGATCAATCCCGGAAGTGCTCGCCTTCGACGCTGGTACTCCAGCTCGGCGAGCGGAGTACGCAGCATCGACGGGGGAGCCTTCCTGCCGCGTCTGGACCGCGGTAACTTCGGACTAAGGTACTTCGAATTCAGCTACGTTATTAACGTAGCTGAATTTGCGTACCTTAGTCCGAAGTGGGGGGGTTAGTGTAGACCAGCCCTTAGAGTAGGTAACAAAAATCGGGACTTATTATCTCTGGTAATTATTTAACATAAACCAGTACAGTAACATTCTAAGTTAATCATCTGAACAGTAGAACTGCTAGCCTCTGCTTGCACAGAACATCTTAATTCCATAAAGCCTGAAAAAACAAAAACAGACAATGCAGTATCTTAAATGAAAGTGTTTCCTACCTGATCAAATTGAAGATCTTCACCTCTTTGAAGAGATCTTGACAAGAGCTTTTCCTAGAAACAGAATAAAAATCATCAGAAAGTACGAACCATGCAATTAGCTATAAGCAAAGCACTGCAACAAGCAAAACAAGCAAATGTGATATAACATCGGTGTAAAAAGCAGGAATCAACCTACTTTATGAAAATGTAAAGAGGCATAGATCAGTCTCAATTCCAGCTACATTGTCCAGCTGGAAAAATTTTTGAAGATGTGAATTGAACACAGAAAAGATCAGAGATGAACAAGCTAGTTTAGTGGCTTAGTTGTCACACTATATGCTGTTAATCACAAAACCTGGAATTTCTGAATTCCAGAAGATGTCTAGGTCTCATTCCTCAGCAGGGGCTTAAAAAGATCATCATGCTGCTCCACCTGGATAGCTGGTGATGAGTGACAAACGGACTTCTATGAAAATCCCATCCAACCCTCCTAGACACAGCATATTCATGATCATGGGAGACAGATATAAGGAGAAAGGAAGTCATAAGAGGGGAAACAATAAGGCCTTCGTGAAAGTGGAGGCTCAATCCAATCCCCATCTATTTTTTTGCCCCTCACTTTTCCTACTGTAAAAGAGAGAGAAATTGATGTACAATAAAATTAAGATACCGGTTATAAGTACACTTACATATGAGATAGCCTTGTAGAGGAAAAATGCAATATTAATATCAAACAAAAGTTACAAGTTTGTATCAGTACCTCATGACTATCAATCATTATAAAATATACTGGGTTGAGCAAATATATTCATGGTAAAATGATGAAATAAATATTAAAATATTAAAAGAAAAAATGTTCAGAAACTAGAACAAAAGTACCCATTTAAAATACTTCTGAGTATGACACTATTGTGTTTGATTTATGATCTTCAAGATTACCCAAACTCATGTTATCAAAAATACAATTTTAAGGCTCTTCCCATGAGGCCAAGCCAAGAAAAAAAACAGACACAAATTCCTTAGTCCCACATTATTGTGTGGGCCATGATCTACTAGTTAGGTAGGGTTGCCAACCATCTAATCACAGAAACCCAAAAACCCTTGCCCGCCCCTACCCCACCCCTGCCCCGCCCACTCCATCCCCCTTCCCTCCGTCGCTCACTCTCCCCTACCCTCATTCATTTCCACCGGGCTGGGGGAGGGGGGGGTTGGGGTGCGGGAGGGGATGCAGGCTCTGGGCTATGAGGTGGGACTGATGGGTTCGGAGGGGGCTCCGGGCTGAGCCTGGGGCAAGGGATTGGAGTGCAGGAGGGGGTTCGGGGTGCAGGCTCTGGGAGGGAGTTTGGGTGTGGGAGGGGGCTCAGGGGGTTGGGGTGCTGGAGGGGGTGAGGGATTTGCGGGCTCTGACCGGGTGGCGCTTACCTCAGGCGGCTCCCTAAAGCAACCGGCATGTCTGGCTCCTAGGCTTAGGAGCGGCCAAGGCGGCTCTGTGCGCTGCCCCTGCATGCAGGCACTGCCCCCGTAGCTCCCATCGGCCATGGTTCCCAGCCAATGGAAGCTGCAGAGTCGGCACTTGGGGCGGGGGCAGCACGCAGTGACCCCCTGGCTGCCCCTGCGCCTAGGAGCCACAGGGACGTGCCTGTCGCTTCCGGGAGCCATGCGGAGCCAGGGCAGGTAGGGAGCCTGCCTTAGTCCCACTGCACCACTGACCGGACTTTTAGCAGCCTATTAAAATCTCCCGGATTGGTTTCAGTAGCCACTGGGAGATCCAGGAGACTCCCGGCCAATCCGGGAGGGTTGGCAACCCCTATAGTTAATACTCTAAACCAATTTACCAAGGGTTTTTGTGAATTCTCCATCACTGACAATTTGACATGAAGATGTGATGTTTTTCTAAAAAATATGCTCTAGGAATTACCACAAGTTCTGTGGCATGTGTTAGATGATCACAATGGTCCCTTCAGGCCCTGAAATCTATAAATACAAACATATTTTCAATCGAATTTGGAGTCAAAACATCTTGGCGGTGGCACTTTAAGATGCTGGAAATTAACTCCAGGCAATGAACATGTTTATCATGGATGCTCCCCAAACATTTGTCCCTGGCTATAAACATTTATTCTAGAGCTCAGCCTAGGGTAAACAACAAATATTCATAACCTGGAACAAATGCTTGGGGTGTAGAGGCAAAATAATCTGGTGGCCATATTGGATCCTCTTAAGGACAACTAGGCGTCCATCTTTGTGAGCCTTCTTGCTCCTTCCCCACCCTAGTTTGGCGCCCTTTTCCTGGTTTCGGCGGGAATAAGAGAGCTGTCAATCATATAATCTGCCCAGTAACTGGAAGTCTATATAAGGCGGTGTTCTGATCAGATCGGGGCTGCCCGTCTGAGTGGCAGAGTGCAGAGCAGACAATCAAGGGTAGGCCATTCACCCCACATGGGTTCTTCTGATTAGGGGACTTCTCACTTGCATGCACTCACTACATCATCTAGGAGATTCGCATACTACACCCATGACGACGCAGGTAAAGGGTAGAGGGTGGGTAGGACTCGTCAGTTTACCTGAAGAAGCTCGATCATCCCTACTTCGGGTCTCCACTTCCATCCAGGGGATCCGGTGACCTGCTGTGCTGTGCCAGACTAAGAGGCAGAAGGCTGCTAGAGATGGTAATGTGATCTTGTGAGTCTACTAGTACTGTTCCCTATTGTTACAGCCTGTCTTGTTGGTTATTTTGCCCTGTTTATTTTGCCTTTGGGGTCCTTGCCATATTCTCCCCTTAAATAAAACCTTGTTGTACCTTGTTTTGTTAAGTCTTTTATACAAACCCCCGGTGATAGATACGGGTAGGGGGCGAACTTAGGACCGAAATATCTGGGCCACTTTTACTTTAGTTTCCTGTTTCGGTCAACAGGGGAGGGTTCACACTAGCCTTTACACACATTCATTACCTTGAGCTAATTGGCAATTAAATAAAGCTAAAAATTATTTGCATAGACAAACCCTGACACTAAAAAATTTCAGGAGCAAATAATACAGGCTCCAGATGACTGATTCAACTCAGAATATATCTATACTTTGGAGACTATACTGGCATATCTATGTCAGCGTAGCTATGCTGGCATAATCCTATACTGTAGATGCATCCTGCGGCAACGGAAAAAGTTTTTCCATCGATGCTCATGGGAACATCTCCTCCCCGAATGAAGTTAGCTAGGTCAAGAGAAACATTCTTCCACTGACATATCTGCGGCCACAGTGGCCATTAACTTGGCATAGCTATGTTGGTCAGGGGTGTTTCCAGCTATGCTGGAAAAACTTTTCAGTGTAGACCAGGCCATAGTGTAGAAATAGCCCATGTCTTCCCTGGGGCGTGGTTTACACTTACAAATTATACTAGCATAGCTGTCAGCCAGTGGTGGTGGGGCGGGGGGGGGGGGGGGGGGAAGAAAAACCACACACACACACCCTGACTGACATCTCTAGTCTGACACCTATCCTCCCCCAGTGTAGATGCAATCATGCCAACAGAATACTTTAGTCAGCAAGCTAATGTCCTTTGGGAAGGTGGTGTTCCTGCACTTGCAGAAAAACTCCTTTTGTCAGTGTAAGTTGTGTCTACATGAGGGGGCTATGCTGACAGAGGCTTGGAGAACAGATTTTGGTATTTTTTTAAAAGCATGTTAGCTAACATGGTAAAATCCTAGTGTGAACAAGGCAGTTTGTAGTTTTCACACCTGTTGACTGGTTAAGGTACCCTCAACCTGCTAACAACGTGAAAACTAATACTAACACAAGGTTAAAATAAATAAATGAATACTTTTCCTAGCCTGGACATGCCCATAGTGTCTAAATAGTCCACTGCAGAAAGAACTAGTTTGAGAACAAGTAGCATTGTGATGAGAAAGCCAATGAGGTTCAAAGATATGAGTCATTAACAGATTTCCAAAAAGAGGCAGAATAATCTTCTCATTTACCCTGACCTTCAGCCAAGACATACCTATTTGGGTATTTTATTAATTGGCTATAATCGTCTGTAGTTATTTTTAGTTGCTATTATGTATTATTTACATTTGATTTAAAATAAATAAACTGTAGTCACTGGAGTAAATGAAGACTGGCTGCTTTAATATGACAGGTATTTGACCTTTTGTGACCCTGACCATGTGACTGGGGGCAGACAATAAAGATAAATCTATCAGAACTCCTGTATATCACTTCCTTATTACATGTGTTATAGGTAAGGCTATGTTTTAGTCATGGGTATTTTTAGTAAAAGTCATGGACAGGTCATGGGCAGTAAACAAAAATTCAGTCGTTGACCTATCCATGACTTGTACTATATACCCCTGACTAAATTTTGGGTGCTCCGGGGGGGGGGGGGGGGGCAGCGTGCAGCCTGGAACCCCTGCTGCTGCTTAGGGGGAGGGGGTTGGCTAGGCTGGCAGACTCCTTACCTGGCTCTATGCAGCAACATGTCCCTCGGCTCCTAGGCGGAGGCACGGCCACGGGGCTCCGCGTGCTGCCTCTGCCCCAAGCGCCAGCTCCACACCTCCTTTTGGCAGGGAACCATGGCCAATGGGAGCTATGGGGGTGATGCCGGCAGGTGGAGGCAGCGCACAGAGCTGCCTGGCCACGCCTCCGCCTAGGAGCCACGGGACATGTTGCCGCTTCCAGGGAGCCCCCCAAAGTGCCGCCTGAAGCCCTCACCCCCTCCTGTGCCCCAACTCCCTGCCTCAGCCCTGAACTCCCTCCAGCACTCAAACGCCTGCTGCTGCTGGGGTGGGAGGCACAGTGGCCTGAGACTGCCCCAGCAGCGGCCAGTGTGGCTGGCCCAGGGGCTGCCCGAGTTGCTCAGGCGGCCCCCGGGCCAGCTGCACTGGCCACTGCAGAAGTCACGGAGTCCATGACTTCCGTGACAGACTCGCAGCCTTAGTTATACATAGGTGTTTGATTTTCCCTTTTGCTCTTAGACATGCAATGTTGAAGAGTTTTCCACTTGATCTTTATGACAATATACACCCTGGATGCTAGATGAGAAAGCATGACAAAGCAACAGAGAAGAATATATGGAAGAGTGTTAGTGTCAAAACACTTCCTTGTTTGACATCACTTCAGGTTGATCATCATCATACTGGACTGGAGCCTTCATGCCATCATGGAAGGCTCAAATCAGACTTAGGGGGATTGCAGGGTAACCAATTCTCTCTAGCAATTGGAATTGGCTCTTTCTGCTGACAAAGTCAAAAGCCTTTGTAAGATCTATGAAGGCCACGGAGCGGTTTTTCCTTGTTCTTGACACTTTTCTTGCAATTGCCTTAGTGCAAAGACCATGTTGATAGTCGATCTACTGGCATGGAAGCTGCACTAACTCTGGATATACACGTTCAGCAAGAATTTGCAGTCTATTGAGAATGATCCATGCAAATGCCTTGCCAGCAACACAAAAAAGAGATTCCTCTGTAGTTGTTGCAATTTCTCATCTCCTTTGTTTGTAAACACTTATGATGTTGCATCCTTTGTGTCTTTTGGTGCCTCTCCTTCCCTTTAGCAGGCAAGCAAGACATTGTGCAGATGTTTAAGTACAACCTGTCCTCCTTGTTTCAGTACTTCAGCTGTTAAGAGAACTTCTTTTTGCCGATGATACAGTGTTTTTCACACACAGTGACAAGGAGCTCCAGCAACTTTGCAATAGCTTTGCATTAGCCTGTGATGAATCTGGAGTAACCATCAGTCTAAAGACAACAATGATTTTGACACTAGATGTTTTGACGGCACCAGAAGTTTTAATAGTTAGCACCATGCTAGAAGTTGTGCATAAATTCTGCTATCTGGAATCAACTGTATCGGAAAACAGCAGCAGGAACTATGAATATAGACACTAGAGATGTAATTCAGATTCAAAGACTGTGGGGGGTGATGATGGACAATTAGCTCACTGAGCAGGCAAGTTCAGCCTCTTCACCTCTCCTTTTCCAAACATGTCATCAGTGCCCCACTACATACCATTTATACCACACATTTACATCCACTAAACAATACTAGAATAATGTAAAACAAAATTATATACAACAAAGTATTTATGTCCTCCTTACATGCCAGGGGCTGTATGTTCCCCCTTGCATCCTCCCCATTCCAGGGACTCATGTCCCCTCGTCCATACTAGCCCTCACACCCCAGGACTCACTGCCCCCTCTTCCATAATCCCCCAGGTTCAGAACCTGTACCACCAGTTCACCTCCGAATGCCAGAAGTCCTACATCTCTTCAAATCCCCACTCCCATATTTCCCTGGGCCAGGAACTTATGTCCCCTTCACCCCTCCCAATACCAGGGGTTCTTTATCTCCCCAATGGGGGAAGGGAATGACTCTCTCTATTAACAGTACTCTTCCCCCTTCATTCGGAATGGTACCAGCATGCATATGTGTTTATAGACTTGTGCGGCGGCACCATGTTGGAAGAAGGAAGCTCTATTTGGCCTTCTGGCTCCCCTTCTGGAACTCTTCTCTCCATTCACCAGCTATTTGGTATTTCTCCTAAGGGAAGGCAGAAGTGTTTAAAGTGCTCCCACTGTTGCGGATATCACTTCCACTTCTGAAGCGGAGTTCACCTCACCTCTCTTCCTTCCCCTCCAAACCAGGCTGAAAGTTTGGTGGGGAGTAAGGGGAGGAATTGCATCCTTCCATCTCTAAAATTATGCTTGTGATCGTCTTAGCCTTAGCTTTACCTTTATGGTCCACCATTATTGTGCTTCATCTGAATATCTAATAATACAGAATTTCTATTTTTAAAAGAGAGAAAGAATCGGAACAGAAGACTGGCCTACTGCCGCTACTTGAAAAGAATTTGATTATGCTAAATAAACTAAACACTTCCTACATGAATTTTCATGAATTTCAGAAAGTATAATTAACATAGTAGTTGCAATATCAAGTATTTGGCTTTCCTGTCACCTGTATTATTGTGTTTATTGAATGGAATAGCTGCATGCTATACACCTACTCCTACATGGATTATTTTCAATTTTAGAATAAAAATAGTGAAAATGCCTCTAAGGGCTTGTCTGGGTTTAAGCTGCAGCTTTTTTTGATGCATCAGGTAATGCACAACACACACGCCTAACTAATAGTGTGCACAAGGGATGGTGCACCCTCTTCATGTGCATCAGTGTGTATGTAGGGCGGTAGCTTGCTGCTTACTAACAGCTTGGCATTCTCAAAGGGTAGCCCATGATCCTTTGCTTTGCTGCTGAATAGTGTGCATTCTGGGATTTTTCTCAGTGTGCATTGTGGGATGCATAGCAGAAGCCAGGCAAGTTCAAGTTTTTAAAAAATTCCATGTTTCCTCATCTCTGCCCCATGTTTCCCCTTTCTTGGCAGGTCAGTGTCATTTTTTAATTGCTCTCAGACAGCATGAACTCAACAGTGATCTATAGTACTACGCTGGTAACCTGAAATAGTCAGAGGCTGCTTGGGCTGTATTTTGGCATTCAAAGCCAGATGAATTTGGCTTTGGACTTCACCCCCCACCATATCAAGCAGACGATTTGGTGACAGCAGCAGCAGGAGCTTCAGTGGCACAGGAAGCAGGATGAGGACAAGGAAGAAGAGGAGGACATCGAGCAACTAACAGGTAAGGACAGATGAGAGATGGGGAAAGGAAAACAGTTAAATGGGCATGTGCTCTCTGTGGCGTGGGCCTAACACCAATCAATAACCAGGACTTCAGCAGGAGACAGAAACTGACTGTCCAGCCAGAGCAGCCATCATTTTGGGGGCGGAGGAGGGCTGAACAAACAGCATGGCCTAAAGGAGGCAGGGGAGCCTCAGCTTCAGAAAAGCTCCTAACTCACATCCACCTACAACGGCTGTGACCATGGGGCACCCGGAATAGAAGGCAGCATAGCAATATAGCACAATAATAAATTGTAAAAAAAAAAAAAAAAAGGTTCTCACCTTCTCGTAACTGTTGTTCTTTGAGATGTGTTGACCACATCCATTCCAATTAGGTGTGTGCGTGCCGCATGCACAGTCGTAGGAAAGTTTTTCCCTTAGTAGCACCCAGCGGGTCGGCAATGGAGCCCCCTGGATTGGCACCTTCATGGCGCTCAATATATAACCATGCCGACCCGGAGCCTCCTCACTTCCTTCTTGACAGTTACTCCAACAGCAGAGAAGGAGGATAGGTTTGGAATGAATATGAGCAACACATCTCGAAGAACAACAGTTACAAGAAGGTGAGTAACTGTTTTTTCTTCAAGTGATTGCTCATGTTGATTCCAGTTAGGTGACTCCCAAGCCTTACCTAGGCGGTGGGGTCAGAGTTATGGAATCGCAAATTGGAGCACCGCTCTGCCAAAAGCTGCATCATCTCTGGCATGCTGGACGATGGCGTAATGATAGGTGAACATATGCACCGAGGACCAAGTTGCTGCCCTGCAGACTTCTTGGATCGGGACCTGGGCCAGGAATGCCGCTGATGAGGCCTGTGCCCTTGTGGAGTGTGCCGTAAGTGCCGGGGCTGGTGTCTCGGCCAGCTCGTAGCACGTGCGGATGCAGGATGTGATCCAGGAAGATATTCTTTGAGATGAGACTGGTAGGTCTTTCATGCAGTCAGCCACCGCTATAAACAACTGGTTCAATTTCCTGAATGGCTTGGAGCGTTCGATATAGAAGGCTAACGCTCGAACATCCAAGGAGTGCAGCCTCTGCTCATGGCTACTGGTATGAGGCTTTGGATAAAAACCAGGCAGGAATATGTGTTGGCTGGGATGGAAATGTGATTCCATCATAGGCAGAAAGACCAGGTGGGGTCTGAGCTGCACCTTGTCCTTGTGGAAAACTGTATAAGATGGGTTTGAGGTAAGGGCCTTTAACTCAGACACCCTTCTTGCTGATGTGATGGCAATTAGGAAGGCTACCTTCCACGATAGGTAGAGAAGGGAGCAAGTCGCCAGCAGCTCGAATGGGTGCCCCATTAAATTGGAGACGACCAAATTAAGGTCCCGCACTGGAACAGGCTGTCTAATCTGGGTATGTAGCCATCCAGACCCTTGAGGAACCGTCCAACCATGGGACTGGCAAAGACGGAGCATCCAGAGACTCTGGGGTGGAAAGCTGTAGTGGTGTACAGGTTGACCTGGGAAAAACCCCACCTCTGGAAGATGGGGTGGACGACTGGCCGGATGGACCACTCGTGGCTGTGGAAGGACCTGCTGAGGTGGTCCGCCAGTACGTTCTGGACTTCTGGCAGATATGATCCTTCCAGTGAATGGAGTGGGCTATACAGAATTCCCAGAGCCTGAGAGCCTTCTGACAGAGGGGCAAAGACCTGGTTCCACCCTGCTCGTTGATGTAGAACATTGCAGTGGTGTTGTCCATCGTGACTGCCATGTGCTGGCCTTGCAGACAAGACTGAAAGGCGTGGCATGCGAGTCGCACCACTCTGAGCTCCTTGATATTGATATGGAGACAGAGAGCTCATCCTGTGACCAGAGGCCCTGCGTTCAGAGATCTCCCAGATGTGCGCCCCAACCTAGAGCTGATGCATCCGTAACTAGAAACAAGGACAGCGGAGGGCTGTTGAAGGGAACTCCTTCGCAGACTATTCGAGCATCGAGCCATCACTTGAGTGACTCTAGCATCTGCTGTGGCACCGTGACCACTAGTCCCAGGCTGGCGGACCCCAGGCGATATATCAAAGTGAGCCACGTCTGTAAAGGCCTGAGTCTCAGCCTGGTGTGTCAGACCACGTACGTGCAAGCCGTCATGTGACCGAGGAGACTGAGGGAATTCCTTACTGTAGTGGTCGGGTACTGCCTCATGCATCGAATGATGCTTGCCATGGCTTGGAATTGGGACTCCATCAGGCTTGCTCTTGCCTGGACCGAGTCCAACACTATTCTAATAAATTCTATCCTCTGGGTCGGATACAAGGTGGACTTGTTCATGTTGAGGAGGAGACCCAGTCTCTTGAACGTGGATGTGGCTAGACGGACCTGCAACTCCACCTATTCTCTGGTGTGCCCCCTGAGCAGCCAATTGTTGAGGTAAGGGTATACCTGCACCTGCCTCCTTCAGAGGAAGGCTGCTATCACCAACATGCACTTGGTGAACACTCGTGGGGCTGACAACAGGCCGAAGGGAAGGACCGTGAACTGAATGTTTTTGGTCGATCATGAACCTTAAGAAGCATCTGTGTGCAAGGCGAATCGCTATGTGAAAGTATGCATCTTTCATGTCGAGGGTGGCGAATCAGTCTCCTGGATCCAGAGAAGGGGTAATTGCAATGAGAGAAACCATGCGGAACTTCAACTTCAGCATGAACTTGTTGAGTCCTCGCAGGTCTAGAATGGGTCTGAGACACCTTTTGGCTTTGGGGATTAGGAAGTAACGGGAATAGAGCCGCGGGGTCAGAAGCCCAGAGCCCAGCTCTGGGGCTTCTGCAGCACAGAAGTGAGGGTGGTACTTCTGCGCTGCCTGTGGAGGTGGGCCTGATGTGGGTTGCGGTCTAAGTGCTGCCTCCATAAGGAACTGCTTCAATCTAAAGTTCTGCTCCTCCTTGGTTTGGGGCAAAAGCCCTTACAAATCCTGCACTTTTCTGACTGATGTGCTTCCCCCAAACACTTTAAACAAGCGTCATGAGGGTTGCCCATTGGCATGGGCTTGTTGCAGGGCTTGAACCCCTGGGACTTACGCATGTAAGTCCCCCAAGGAGAATGCAGTCGGAGAACCCAACAGCTAACTAACTACTAGCTAGAACTACAATAACTAAGAACTAAAAAAAAAACAGTCCGAAAGAGAAGCTAGGGAAACGTGGAGAGCAAGACACCACAGTTCCAACGACCTTCACTGGCGGTAAGAAGGAACTGAGGAGACTCTGGGTCGGCAGGATCCCATATTGAGCGCCATGAAGGCCCAACTCCAGGGGGCTCCATAGCTAAGGGAAAAATTTTCTAACTGTGCACGTGGCATGCACACACCTAATTGGAATCGATATGAGCAATCACTCAAAGAAGAATACATAGATCCTGGCTCTCCAGGGAGTTCTCTTCATTGGCATCTTCATGCTCATCCTCCAATGAGTCTTGCTGGTTGTCTTTGTGGTGGGGGAAGAGAGCAGGTAGCAGGTTCCACAACCTTTCTGGGTTTGGTGATCATATAGTTGTGCAAAATCCTGTCCAGCACTTCTAAAACTGGACAAGTTACATGTTTACTCTTTATTTAACACTTATTGGCATTCTAGATCATGACCTCTGACTAGCAATGTCCACAAAAAGATCTCTATCCCAAAAAGATCTCTCTGGCCACAAGAGCTTCCTGCACCGATGCTTCTCCCCAGATAGCAATAAAATCCAGGGTCCCGGTACTGCTCCAAGCAGCTGCATGTGGTATGTCATAGGACTTTGGAGTATTATTGCAGTGTACTCAAATCCAGGAGCAAACAAGCAAAATCTGGCCACATGCCAGCTTTTAAACAGGAGACAGTGCATCCAGTAAACTTGACACCAGAGCAGGGGACCTGCAAAGCAATATGGGACCACCTAATGGAGGACTAACAAGCAGCGAGCAGCAGCACTGCATGCAAACAAAGAATACGCTGAACTAACCTGATTCACTGCAAAGTCAGTTCACTTTGAAAGAGGATTCCAGAATTTGCAATAAATGTGGAGTTAGTGTGCTATAAGGCAGTGCTTCTCAAAGCCGATCCGCCGCTTGTTCAGGGAAAGCCCCTGGCGGTCCGGGCCGGTTTGTTTACCTGCCGCGTCTGCAGGTTCGGCCGATCGCGGCTCCCACTGGCCGCGGTTCGCCGCTCCAGGCCAATGGGGGTTGCGGGAAGGGCGGCCAACACATCCCTCGGCCCGCGCCGCTTCCCGCAGCCCCCGTTGGCCTGGAGCGGCGAACCGCGGCCAGTGGCAGCCGTGATCGCCCGAACAAGTCGCTGGCTCACTACAAAAGCAATTTTCCCTCTCTTGGTATTGACACCTCCTCAATTATTGGGAGTGGACCACATCCACCCTGACTGAATTGGCCTTCAACATTGGTTCTCCACTTGTAAGGTAACTCCCTTCTCTTCATGTGCCAATATATATTTATGCCTGTATCTGTAATTTTCACTCCATGCATCTGAAGAAGTGGGTTTTTTCCCCATGAAAGCTTATGCCCAAATAAATGTGTCAGTCTTTAAGGTGCCACAGGACTCCTCGTCAGTTCTCTTGGTTCAGGATGTAGCTTTGCCTTAAGTCAAAGCAAAAACTATAGGACTTCAGAAAGTTTAGTTCCATGGGCTTCCTTGACAACATAACACAAAACATGTCTCCCTAGTTAAATGAATGGCAAGTCAAATGCAAATGAACTTTCTTAATGTGGAGTTCAGACTGAGACACATAAGTAGGGCCCTACCAAATTTGCAGTTCACTTTGGTCAATTTCACTTTGGTCAATTTCAGGGCCACAGGGTCTTAAAATTGGTCAATTTCACGATTTCAGATGCAGGAGCGGGGGAGGGGGGAGCGGGAGAGACGGCAGCCCCAGAGCTCGGGCAGGAGCCACGAGTGGGGGTAGGGTGGTACACCCTCACTTCTGTGCTGCCTGTGGAGGTGGGCCTGATCTCCCTCCAATAACAGCCATGCGGGGGAAGGACAAGTCCTGTCTCTCTCCAGCCCAGCTGATTTCGGGGAGATCAGATTTCACGGGGAAGGACTTATTTCACGGTCTTTGACATGTTTTTCACGGCTGTGAAATTGGTAGGGCCCTACACATAAGGACGACGTGTGTACAATCACCAGCTGACACTTGCTCTGAACAAACCCCTCCAGTTTGCCAGATAAGTTGCAGGGACAAACCTGAAGGCATTACAAAAGGAGGGAAGACAGAAAGGAGCATGGCAAGGAGGGGAGGGGGACCTTGTGAAGCCATCATCGTCGTCAGCTGTGGATGCAAATGCAAATCTTACAATGACTGAGGGCGGCTAGTGTGGACACACTCAGCTGTCTGTGATTCTATTAATGAAACAACTGATCAAAGCACAAATGATTGACTGTACTAATATAGACAAAGACATGGTGCAGACCAAGTCAAAGCCAACTATTCATGACACTGATGCGAAAGGTGCTATTCAAGTTGTATGATGTGAGCAACAAAACATTTAAATTTTATTTTCAACATTTTAAGTAAAGTAAGAGCAGAAGTCAGCACCTTAGTGTCTCAAGTGTTAAATGTCAAGAGATGACCACGCTTATCTAAGGCCGACAACCTATATATTAAAAACTTATTTTAAACACTGAATCATCTCTGAGATCTGAATTAGATGATTATTTTAGTGTGCCCTAATTGTAATCTCAAAACTGAGATACAGTTTTAAGTACTCCTCAGCTAAGAATGCAGCTGTATTTTGACATTCAAAAAGTAGTCCACTGTGCCCTCTTTTCAGTCATTTTAACACATTATTTTGTAAAATTTTAAAGAGCATGATGAACATAATATAATACAGTTACCGATTATCATAAATTTGCTTGTGGTTTATAAGATAGGAATTAAAGCTACTACCATCAAACACTGATTTATAAGGAAAAAAGTAAACTCACTTAAGGCAGACCCCACTAATTTCAGTGGGACCCAGGTGGTAGGACAAGTGAGAGGAGATAAAAAAGGACAGGAGAGATCCAGGGACATCTCTCTCTTCTCACATTGTTCCTTTACAATGCTGGGGGTACCCATTCCCAGGATGAGCCTGGGATCCCCTCTCTTTCATTAATAAACATATTTGCATACCTTCTAAATCATTTTCTATTATTATTATTTCTCTTTGGAAGATAAAGTGCACAATTTTTTTATCCTTAGACAATGCAAAGCTATAGTACTTACCTGATTCAATTCCCCTCCTCCCCCCATCAGGGTCTTAAAATTTGCCCCAAAAAACAATGTCTTACAAATGCAGAATATTTTTCCCCCTCACAGTTAGAATTGCTTTTAAAACTACATTTGCAATCATAATAAAGTGATACCAACATAGATTGTAATTATCTCTTTAGTATAAAATCTCTTTTTACTGCTTATCACAGAAAAGTTACAACACTATTTGTTTATTTACTCTTTTCTCCTCCTTTGCTCAAAAATAAAATATTTTTACAGAACCCAAAAGCAAGATAAGACACTTTACAGAACAAGACACCTGAAGAATTTTGCACTTTAATTTTAGATGAGACTCTGAGGACATGTATCAGAGGGGTAGCCGTGTTAGTCTGGATCTGTAAAAAGCGACAAAGAGTCCTGTGGCACCTTATAGACTAACAAACGTATTGGAGCGTAAGCTTACGCTCCAATACGTCTGTTAGTCTATAAGGTGCCACAGGACTCTGTCACTTCTGAGGACATGGTAACTAACAGGAGAACTGGGGTAAATATGCACAAGAGTTATAGTAATAAGCTCCTATGGTTACTCAGTTTTAACATGTGAGCATCTTGGAAGCTCTTACTGAGGGAACTGAATGAAGTAAGGGGAGTGGCCTGGCAATAGTAAAGTATTCTATGTATGGGGCAGTGTGATTGCCCTTTTAAAAATGAAAAAACAAAACCAACCTGACTTAAGTTATACTAGAAGTCCAAAAATGAATATTAATAATAGTGGGTCAAATCCTGCAGTCTTATGTAGCTCTTACTCAGAAAAAATTCTCAGTGAAGGAATCAGAAGTTTCTAATGAGTCAGGAGTTATTAGAGGACTGCAGGATTAAGTCCACTAGTCCATTTTTCAATATTGATGCTAGTCTTACTTGTATCTTATTAAAAGCACCTTAAAAAGTGTTAAGACAGAAGTTAATAATAATTAAATTTTATAATTGATGGAGATATCCCATCTCCTAGAACTGGAAGGGACCTTGAAAGGTCATCGAGTCCAGCCCCCTGCCTTCACTAGCAGGACCAAGTACTGATTTTGCCCCAGATCCCCAAGTGGCCCCCTCAAGGATTGAACTCACAACCCTGGGTTTAGCAGGCCAATGCTCAAACCACTGAGCTATCCCTCCCCCCCAATTGAAGTTAAGACACACAACTTCAATTTATGTAGCAGCCATTATGGTTTCACCTGTGCAAGGTTATGCATTACTACATTTTCTAGGTAAATAGGAGAAAAATCAATAAATTCACTGCATAGTCAACATCATCTGTTTATAAGCATGAAGGTCAGCAAGAACAGTCATTAATCTGAGACTCCAGGAACCAGAAGTTAAATGCTTTTAATACAAGAGATATGAAACATTTACTGCATATGTATTACAAAAGGCAGCATCTGACGGGCCAGCAAATCTTCCAATCTTTGTTCAAATATCCCATATACACTGCACAGGTTGGGATTCATTCAATATACCTTTTCTCAAATCAAAGTTGAAACTAGAGATTCTAATAGGCTCCCCTACAATTTGTAGGTACTTCTTTGAAAAATGACATTTGTATAGCCTAACTTACAGTCACATCTATAATGTACGAATTCTAACAATTCTGCAGAAAAGTGCAGACAGCTTTTTTAGTTCCCAAGTAAAGAGAAGTCAGAGCCTGGGGGCAGCAGAGGGGAAGAGAGAGACAGAATCCTTAAAATATTCAGTTTCAGAATTAAAATGGAGATTACTACAAAGCATCTTGTCTAGGGAAAGGTTACTTACTAGTAACTTTTGTTTTTTGAAGCTTGCCCTGTTTATTCCCATTGTGGGACTGGCACTGCAGACATTCAGCTTGCAGAAACTCCATCTAAACCATGTCCATTATAGCTGCATAGGCATTAGGGCTTGTCTTCACAAGCTCCTGCAATCAATACAGTGGGTGTCGATTTAGCGGGTCTAGTGAAGACCCGCTAAATCAACAGCAGAGTGCTCTCCAGTCAACCCCGGTATTCCACCTCTCTGAGAAGAGTAAGTAAGTGGACTGGAGACAGTCTCCCGTCAACGCAGTGCAGCAAAGACACCAGGGTAAGTCGACCTAACCTATGTCGACTCCAGCTACGTGAATAATGTAGCTGGAGTCGACATTGCTTAGGTCGACTTACCCCAGTAGTGAAGACAAGCCCTTAGCGAGGTCAGCATAAGGGAGTGCAGTTCCAACCACCTACATTTTTCAGAGCTGCAGAGTCCCATGTTTTAAGAGAACTGTGAGGAAGAAGAGAAAGTGGACAGGAAATGTGATTGCACAGCTAGCTCTCAAAGAACAGCAGTTACTGGTAAGTAAACCATCTTTCTTCATCAAGGGCACTCTTAATCTGCCCCAAACAGAAGGTGACCAAAGGAATTCTTAACTGAATAAGGATTGAAGAGTTGCCCTCCCAAACCCAGTATCCAACTGGGACACGAAGTTTAAGGAGCAGTTCTTGACAAAGAAGAAAGTCAAGGAAAGTGTGGGCCCCTTACTGAATGAAGGAGGCAACCTAGTGACAGAGGATGTGGAAAAAGCTAATGTACTCAATGCTTTTTTTGCCTCTGTCTTCACAAACAAGGTCAGCTCCCAGACTGCTGCACTGGGCAGCACAGTATGGGGAGGAGGTGACCAGCCCTCTGTGGAGAAAGAAGTGGTTCGGGACTATTTAGAAAAACTGGACAAGCACAAGTCCATGGGGCCAGATGTGCTGCATCCGAGGATGCTAAAGGGGTTGGCGGATGTGATTTGAGAGCCATTGGCCATTATCTTTGAAAACTCATGGTGATCAGGGGAGGTCCCGGATGACTGGAAAAAGGCTAATGTAGTCCCCATCTTTAAAAAAGGGAAGGAGGAGGATCCGGGGAACTACAGGCCAGTCAGCCTCACCTCAGTCCCTGGAAAAATCATGGAGCAGGTCCTCAAGGAATCAATTCTGAAGCACTTAGAGGAGAGGAAAGCGATCAGGAACAGTCAGCATGGATTCACCAAGGGCAAGTCATGCCTGACTAACCTAATTGATGAGATAACTGGGTCTGTGGATGAGGGGAAAGCAGTGGATGTGTTATTCCTTGACTTTAGCAAAGCTTTTGATACGGTCTCCCACAGTATTCTTGCCAGCAAGTTAAAGAAATATGGGCTGGATGAATGGACTATAAGGTGACTAGATCATCGGGCTCAACGGGTAGTGATCAATGGCTCCATGTCTAGTGGCAGCCGGTATCAAGCGGAGTGCCCCAAGGGTCGGTCCTGGGGCCGGTTTTGTTCAATATTTTCATTAATGATCTGGAGGATGGCGTGGACTGCACTCTCAGCAAGTTTGCAGATGACACTAAACTGGGAGGAGTGGTAGATACGCTGGAGGGTAGGGATAGGATACAGAGGGACCTAGACAAATTAGAGGATTGGGCCAAAAGAAACCTGATGAGGTTCAACAAGGACAAGTGCAGAGTCCTGCACTTAGGACGGAAGAATCCCATTCACTGTTACAGATTAGGGACTGAATGGCTAGGAAGCAGTTCTGCAGAAAAGGACCTAGGGGTTACAGTGGACGAGAAGCTGGATATGAGTCAGCAGTGTGCCCTTGTTGCCAAGAAGGCTAACGACATTTTGGGCTCTATAAGTAGGGGCACTGCCAGCAGATCGAGGGACGTGATCATTCCCCTCTATTCGACATTGGTGAGGCCTCATCTGGAGTACTGTGTCCAGTTTTGGGCCCCACATTATAAGAAAGATGTGGAAAAATTGGAAAGAGTCCAGTGGACGGCAACAAAAATTATTAGGGAGCTGGAGCACATGACTTATGAGGAGAGGCTGAGGGATCTGGGATTATTTAGTCTGAAGAAGAGAAGAATGAGGGGGGATTTGATAGCTGCTTTCAACTACCTGAAAGGGGGTTCCAAAGAGGATGGATCTAGACCGGGGTAAGCAACCTATGGCACGTGTGCCGAAGGCGGCACGCGAGCTGATTTTCAGTGGCACTCACACTGCCCGAGTCCTGCCCACCGGTCCGGGGAGCTCTGCATTTTAATTTAATTTTAAATGAAGCTTCTTAAACATTTAAAAAATCTTATTTACTGACATACAACAATAGTTTAGTTATATATTATAGACTTATAGAAAGAGACCTTCTAAAAACGTTAACATGTATTACTGGCACGCAAAACCTTAAATTAGAGTGAATAAATGAAGACTCGGCACACCACTTCTGAAAGGTTGCCGACCCCTGATCTAGACTGTTCTCAGTGGTACCAGATGACAGAACAAGGAGTAATGATCTCAAGTTGCAGTGGGGGAGATTTAGGTTGGATATTAGGAAAAACTTTTTCACTAGGAGGGTGGTGAAGCACTGGAATGGATTACCTAGGGGAGGTGGTGGAATCTCCTTCCTTAGAGGTTTTTAAGGTCAGGCTTGACAAAGCTCTGGCTGGGATGATTTAGTTGGGAATTGGTCCTGCTTTGAGCAGGGGGTTGGACTAGATGACCTCCTGAGGTCCCGTCCAACCCTGATATTCTATCATTAAAAGATATGAATCAAACTTCAAATGGCTGCTCTGCCAATTTTCCTGATGGCACCCTCCTAAGACATGCCATAGAAGTGGCAGTAACTCTAGTGAACCAGGCCCTAATGCCTTCTGATATAGACACTTTGGCTAAATTGGAACACAAGTCAATCCAGAAGGATTCGCAACCTCTGAGATAATATTGCCTTTCCCTTAAATCTTTATCCATATGCCATAAATTACATATTATGGGATTTCAAGATAGAAACAGTCTTTTTGCATGTTTGGGTCTGAAAACAGGCTTCCCCAGGGTGAGTGTGGGGCTTTAGGAAGAAAGTCAGCAGAGAAATGTATTGGCATAAAAGTCTGTGACCACTTGGGGGTGAATTTATGCAACACATCCACAGGCTTAAGTAACAGAAGTCTCTCTAGTAATGGAATAAGTTGTATATGTTTCCTTCTTTCCCTGGTTACTAGAGGACTGTGAAAGACCTGGGGAGCAAGCTGAACCTCGGGTTATTTTTAATTTCTCTAGGATTTCAGCAGTTTTGTGATAAAGAAGCCTTGTCCTTCGATACACATACGTTGGAAGGCCAAAACCAGGAATATTTCCCTGAAGTAATCCCCACAGCCATGGTTCTGGCACAAAAATTAGCATGCCAAGCTGTGATCCTTCCTTCAGCTGCTAATCTTTGGTCTTCAGGAACATTGTCCTTAATGGGGGTAGTGGTGTCCAAAGGGCATATAGATACTACATTATCACTACATGGTAGCTGGCAATACACATATCCTCAGAGCCTGACAAATGTTTTTCTGTCTAGAGAACTTTTGGAATTCATGCAGAGGTGAAATCATTGTGGAGCTGAGATTATCATCTGGTGATGTAGCACAGGTTCCTCCCAGTAGGATATCCATATTGACAGAGGAATCTCTTACCTCTTCATCAATCCCTCCCTCATATTGTCTCACACACGTGTCAAAATGAAAAAATGCATTCTTATGTTGCCCTGAGGTCAGAGTCTATAATGAAAGTGCCAGTAGTGGTGCCACTGGGGGCAGAGCCACAAGGGTTGGACCAGAGCCACCAGTACAGTGAAGGGCGGAAGTCCCAGGTTTTGGCTGTGCTGACTTGATCAACATCCTCAAGGGCTCCTGAAGAGATGTCCTCAATAATAGTTGCAAGGAACCTTGAAGAATATCCTTCAATGCCAAGACACTTGAAGTCAAAATCCCCCAGGCGATCATGGTACATAAGGTTGACATCATTGATGAATTGGGTGGCCTCCAAAACTCAGTCCTAGTGGTGCTGTCTTCTGAATGAGAAGCCCAGTGCTGGAGTAACTGGAGAAAGTGCCAGGCTGGAGGATGACAGGTAAACTGGAGAAGCAGGAATCCTATATGGATGTTCAGAGTCTGGTCTCAGTGAATCTGATTGTGTACACAGAACGCATATTGATGAAGCCACCAACAGTTGCAGTGTCAATGAAGGCTGTGCAATCGGTTCCAATTCTTCAAGCATCTAGCTCTGAGAGATCAATGGCAGTACTTTTTTTTTTTTTTTTTGGAACTTCCTCAGAACCAGAAAAATGCTCTCTCTTTTCCTGTCTTTTCAGAGCAGGTTGCACAATATCAGGCAGCATTTCAGGAACAGCAATGGAAGCTTGTGTAGAGGATATTCCATCTACCAGTAAACTTACTTCCAGTGCAGTCTGCTGAACAAGTGTAATTGGCATCAATATTGTCAGTGCCAAAGACATTTGATAACGTTTGATGGTGTTGGCAGTTGTCAACCGAGTTCACGATTCTGAAGATCCTGGCACTGGAACCCCTTTTTGAAGAATGTGCTGATTGCAAAAGATTTCCCACTTAGCTGTAATGGGTGTAGAAGCCAATGAGGGTAATACTGGGCATTGTTCAGAGCCCTTTCAGTGCTGAGGCCTATGCCTTCAACATCTCATAGCAAAGGTAAGCCCAAAGCCTCACTTGACATTCCTAATAATCTCAAGAGTGAATGATCAGCAGATGGATCACTGTGCCAGGGAGCACACTTCCCCGAGGACACCACGCGGCAAAGATGAACGTCTAACTCCAAATAAACTACTGACAAGTGGAAGACTCTTTTAATCCACTGATTCAGGCTATTAGTGCAGAACCAAGACAAATCTTCTAAGCTCTGGTGAGGGTACTGGCAATTTAAAAACAAAAAAACTCACTAACACTAGCTAAAACAACTATAGGATTAAATGAGCTATCTAAAATAAGGGGGTATGCCCAGATTCTCAGAGGCAGACATATCACAGCTCCCTAATGCTCTTTGTGGTGGTGGACAAGGAATCGATGCAATCAGGGCCACCACTCCCTTAGATAGGCTCACATGCTGAACACAGGTGTCAGTGGGATGCATCATGTAGCCTCAAAGGACAGAGTTTTGATGGAGGTTCCATGAGCTCAAAACCAA
Source organism: Emys orbicularis (assembly GCF_028017835.1). NCBI lineage: Eukaryota > Metazoa > Chordata > Testudines > Emydidae > Emys > Emys orbicularis. Next base: position 95,228,826 of record NC_088687.1, on the reverse strand, counting down.
GGGCCAAAAATCCCACACGTGGGAATGCACATAGGCCCTCAAAGAAGAGCATCTATTTGTGTGGGGGGAAAAGGAAAAGCAATCAGCAGCTAGGTTGTTACAACTCTTGTAAAATTCACAGTTTGCAATGATATCGTAGTGTATGGGCTAAATCTCACAGCTCTTACCCAGATGCAAAAACAAAAACAAACAAAAAACCACCAAACAAACAAACTCACTGGGCCTGAGTGGTTAGCTTCAGTTGATTGACTTCAGTCTAAGATTACCGAGAACTTTACTTGACAAATTGGAATAACATTTAATTCTATTTATTTGTATTTATCTAGTCATTAGTTTTATAAAATGAATTAAAATGGTGCCTATCAAACTTTATGTGCACATCACAAATATTTAAAACCACAAAAAGATAAATAATCTCAATCATATACAACAATAGTTGATTCAGTCTTATAAGAACAGAACAATATAATCTTTCCTCAAAATTATGCCTAACGGATCATCCCCCTATTCAAAACCCCTCCAGCCCTGTAAGAAGTTGAGCCTCATAACATGTCATTACACAACATTAACAACTTGAATAATGGAGTGAAGAATATGATTGCAAAATCTGTGAATAACACCAAGCTGAGAGGGGTTGCAAGCACTTTGGAGGACAAGATTAGAATTCAAAGTGATCTTAATAAATCAGAGAACTGGTCTGAAATCAATAAGATGAAACTCAGCAAAGCATTCCACTTAAGGAAAAAAATCAAATGCATAAATACAAAATGGGGAATAACTGGCCAGGCAGTAATACTGCAGAAAAGGATCTGGGGGTTATAATGGATCACAAACTGAAGGAGTCAAAAGTATGAGGCTGTTGTGAAAAAGGCAAATGACATTCTGGGATGTATTAAGAGTATCGTATTTAAGACACAAGAGGTAATTGTTCAGCTCTACTCAGCACTGGTGAGGCCTCAGCTGGAGTATTGTGTCTGGTTTTGGACACCACACTTTAAGATGTGGATAAATTGAGAGCCCAGAGGAGGGCAACAAAAACAATAAGAGGTTTGGGAACCCTGACCTACAAGGAAAGGTTGAAAGAATTGGGCGATATTCCGTTGAAAGAAGAGAAGGCTGAGGGAGGTGGGGCATGATGACTGTCTTCAAATATGTAAAAGATTGTTATAAAGAGGACTATGATCAATAGTTCTCCAAGTCCACCAAGGGAGGGCAGGAAGTAATCAGTTTAGTTTGCAGCAAAGAAAATTTAAGTTAGATATTAGGAAAAGCTTTCCAACTATAAATATAGTTAAAACACTGAACAGGTTACCTTGGGAGATTGTGGAATCCCCAACATTGAAGGTTTTTAAGAACAGATTAGGCAAACACCTGTCAGGGATGATCTCAGTATACTTAATCTGCCTCAGCGCAGGGGGATGGAAAAGAAGTCCCTTCCAGCCCTATATTGCTGTGAATTTTATACCCAAAGGCAAAAGAAGTTGGTCTATTTAGGACCAAGAGTATGAAAATGAGAGTTATCTCCTACTTCCAGAACATTTTCAATTTCTAAAAATCAGAGCAATACATTTAACGATACATAATTTTTTCACTTCCTGAGAGGTCATCTGGCAGAGGTGCCCCCTAAATATTATAAAAATCAAGAAAATGTTTTTAATATGCCAGAAGGCTATATTCATTTCTGCTTGCGAATCAGCCATCATATACCCACTGTGTATTCAAAAGCAAAAACAGGAAAAATTTCAATTACTGGTAAACCAAAAACTTTTTTAGAATTTAAATTGTATGCATCTTAAGTTTACTAGACTTAGAATATCAAACTATTGTTACGAAAGTTATGCACCTTCCCCAAAAGAGGATTTTCTATTTTAACTACCACTTGCCTGTTTGAATTATACCTATTTTTTGGTGTAACCGCTCTACAGTATGTGAATTCATTTTATTATCATAATGATATGGTTTATGATCTAACGTACAACAAAGAGCTATAAGCTTACCTGTAAAATGAGAAACATGGTGAAGTACTCCACCCTAAGTAAACACCATAAATGACTGAATAACTGCAAGGAAAGTCAGTTGGAAAATTATTTCCCAGAAGGGACGCAGGTGACTTTCCCATGAGACAAAGGCTAAAAGGGAGGTTATATAAATATGCTTACATGTATATGCATACATTTTACATTTTTACTGCAGTATTGCTAAACACCAGTGTTAAGCAGGTGAACAAATAGGGGTTTTATTGTATCTATTGATTTTGCAAAAAACAGAAGCAGACACGCAATGGAAACATTATTACTGTCACTGAAAATCTTGCCAAAATTCAGTCTTTTTCAAAATGCAAAGTCTCCACAACTTGTTTTTATCAGTAAGATAAAGAGTGAAGTCTTGATTCTAGAGTCTTTATGCAATAAATTGACATGGATTTCTATGATACTTAAGTGTGCAAAGAACTTCAGGATAAGGCTTATAGTTTCTTACATTTGTTTAATAATATTCTATACCAGTCCAGATACTTACATAGAAAAGCTAATTGCATATATATATATATATATAAAAAAAAAAAAAAATTCCCATTGTAATCATTGTACCTATACTAAAATACTAAATAAGTGAAATGAACAAAGCTTTATGCATTATTCTAGGTACAGGAATTACTCACACCTTGTAGAATGCTATTTTTTTCTATTTTAAATTTATTTATTTGAAATATGTTTCCCTAATGCTTCTTTGTCACTTTCCCCACTCTGTCTCACATGGGATACCAAAATTCTGTTCTTCACTAATGTACCCCATAAAAGGACAGGCTAAAGTTCTAGAAGAACTTCCATTTAAGGAATAATCTAGGGTTTCACTCAAATGTAAAAAACTTGGTTCATTTTCCTGGCATTCTAAAGTTTAGGGTGCAGAGATAGAAGTACTATGCCCTTGCCCCTTATGGCAATATTTGCATTTGTACAAAGTGAATGAAAACACTATCAAATTAGACAAGTAGCATTTTACATCCACTCTATACAACCAATCGGCGAGACAGTGGGGAATTGGGCACACCACCATTGTTTTTGATGAAAATGTTAACCTGTAACCCCAATCTGATTTTAGAGTGCAAGATTAAATTATATATCATGTGGTAAGGTTTATTAAAGTTCTTTAAGATGGTAAAGCTATCAGAGATGTAATAAAAGTAATAGGAAGTAGGTGGAAGGAGGAAAGGCAGTTTCTGAAGGTCAACTTTGGACTGGTTTTGGCGTGGCTCTCACTCATCTTGTCAAACCTGCTGCCTCTGGGAGGGAGGTTGGTGTGCGACAGAGCATGGTGATGCTCCATGAACAGCAGAGTTGCTTTCTGGGTGGATATTCAAGGTGGTGACTGTGAGAGAAAGATGGCATTCTCTGTTCCTGAGATGGTTGGTACTGGAAGGGTTTGTGGTAAAGTGATAGGGTACAAATGCCCAACGATCTGAGTGGTGCTCTAGATTCATGGAAGGAATGGAGTATCTCCTCCATTAGTGAACTAAATAAATTCATGTCCTGAAAAAGTAAGTCCTCAATTGTCACCGGGACTTCCTTTGGTATTCTGGATGCCTGAAGCCAGGAGGTCCAGCACAATGTGACTGCTGTGGCCATAAAACATGTAGCTGTATTAGATTCATCCATTGCCACTTGTAGCACTATCTTGGATAACATCTGCCACTCTTCTATCATGCCTTTTACTTCTTCACAACTTTCCTGCAGTAGCCAAAATAGGAAAGGAGTCACCCTCTCCCCAAATCAGAAAGTTTTATTTCATGAACAGCACTTGATAATTCACAATGTGGAAATGGGGGGATGCTGAAGAGTACAATTTCTGGCCAAAACGGTACATCTCCTAAGGTTCCTTATCTTGATGCCCTTGGTGGATCTGGTCTCCTCCTAGACCAAAGATGACAAATGACCTCTAGTGTCAAATGAGCATAAAAGTGCAAGAAGCTCTTGGGCAAGAGCTGGTAGGGTTTTTTTTTTCATCCATTTGAGGTCTGGGGGATGTCTCTACTGGAGCTGAAGCTGCCTTCATGGATTCTCTAAGAGGTGCAGCTTGAGCCACGCAGCTCCAGATTTCCATGTGCAGAAAGAAAAGGAGTGGCAGATGGGATGTTTTTCAGAGGATGTTGTCATGTTTTCACGGAATCTGTACTATGCCCCAGCTTTAAAACCCTTTGGAGAAAACCCTTCACTGGGCCAGACCCCCCAAAGTGTCCCACTCTACCTTCTGTGTAGGACTCACAGCCTCAGATACTGAGCCCATGGGCTCCTGCATTTCTGTTTCACACTGTGAACTCTGCCCAGTCAGTCTAACTGAGAATCTCCTACTCTGAGATTTTTACACTCTTCAGGGATCAATGTACCTCAGCAAGTATTTGCAGTGACACCAGGAAGCATTTTCAAAACAGAGTAGAGTTTATTAGTCAACTGGAACATGGCACTGGAAGTCCTTCAGTTACCAAAGAGAAATAAAGGATTAGACATAGTCCATCTGGCTAAGACAGTGCCATTAGCCAGCCAAGCTGCTATGGACTTCATTTCAGACTGTATCTCTCTACCCCTTTGTCCAGCCCAGCCTCACCCAAAAGCCAATTCTTTATCCCCATCCTGTCACCTCTCAGTCCTTCGTTCTTGAGCAGGGGTCTTTGTTCAGCTTTCCTGCTGAGAAGCAGAGGGAAAATCTCTTCCCTCTGTTCATTGGTTGCTAAGTGTCAATATCCTGGTCAGTGGGGGGTCCTGATGTCTTTTTCAGATTCTCCATTGATATGGGTCGGCTTCAGTGGGTTCCAGTCACTTCCTTAATAACCCATTCATTCTGTCCCAGACAGTGGAGTGACTGACTGATGTACACATACATACCCCTTATGTCTTCCGTTCTGCCCAAAGAGCAGACTCAGACTACCCCCTCTGGGTAGTAATGCAAAGTAGGGAGGGAAATTGAGACATGCATAGGAATCATAAAAGTATTACAGAAAATTCGCATTTCATCACAGACAGATGACCTTCCTCAAGGCAGAACAGCTATGTCCATCTAGGAGAGGCATTAAGTCATCACAGGGAGGACAGGGTTTAAATCCAATGGGTTTTGAGTCTGCCATAGCTAAAGGTAGGTGTGAAGCACCTCACTCTGCTGTACTGGGGGGACCTCCTCCATCCATCTTAACTGCTTTCTTCTTCTCCCCCCAACTTTTCTTTTTGGAACACCCAAAGTCTAAAATGAAGCAACTAATAAAAAGGAGAAGAGAAGAAGCATTTCTTCACTGAAATTAGTGTTGAAAAATCAGATGCAGAAAAGTCAGACACAACCCAGGTTCCATCTTGCTGCACATGGAAAGAGAAAACTGAGGGAGGGTCAAGCCACTCCACCCCTTTATGCTCTCTCACAAGTGCACTAACAGGTACAGGGTGCATGCTAGATGCTGCTATTCAAAAGATTCCGATCTCACACACACATGCACAACTACAATGGGATCCACATTAACATGTACTCAAAGAGGAATTAACTATAGTTACCCTTTCCTTGTAACCTTAGGAAAAAACAAATATTCATTTAAGAAAAAGTATTTTATCAAGGACTCTGGTGAGGAATGTAGGAAATATTTAATTGCAAGTCTTGTACAAAAAAAAAAGTCAAAAAGTTATTATATATCAGGGGGGAAAAAGCTATTTTCTCTTACATGCTGTTTTCCTTGATGGTTCTGTCACCAGTACATGCTAGATATGAGTTTTACACCATACCCATCACTATGGTATCTTTACAAAATCATAAATACTAGCAAAAGGTCTTTCCTTATTGCTCATAAAAACAGAAATAATTCAGTCTAAGAATGGAGATAAAAAAAATCATAGTAGGAGCCTTAAGACATTCAGTGTGGGCAATTCTTCTCAGTTCCCTACCTGTGCAACCTTAATTGAGCTCCCTGCAGCATATGTAGTATGATGCAATTTTTAATTACATAATTACATACTAATTTCTTCACAGAATTCCTGCCTCCTTCAGTGCACAGGATGGCTGTGCAGAATAGTAAGAACTGTAAATGATGCTGTAGAACCCCTGCCTCACTTGTTGCAGAAGCTGGAAGGTGTGGAGTGAATGAGGTAGGGGACTGCAAGAAGAGGGACTCTCAGAGTTATGTCAACTGAATGCTACCCAGGAGAACTGGATTTCCCGAACAAAGCCTGGTTCCCTGACCATGACATGAGGCCACCTTAGTAAATATTAGGACAATAAATAAGAGGTAACAACACAGGGTCAAGAGAGTTAAGGAGTTGAATGAAGACAAGAACTTTAAAAGATTACACCATCATATGGTAGGCTAGAATATATATTCTGGTGGTTACACCTTTTTTTTTATTATTATTATTATTTTTTAAACAGTAGTATTATTTTTGATTTAATGCAAGCCTCCGATTAAGTCCATGTAACCAAAGAACAGATGCACTACACATTTATCTGTCATGCTCATAGAGATTGCCACCACAGTTTGGTGTGTTTGTATCCCCTGTTCAGTTTTAAGAAAGCAAGTCACTCAACCAGCTACACAGTCTTCATTGGATGATTAGGTCACCAGTTTTCAAACAGACAGGAATTAAGAAATGCCACATACCCCAGAGTAAAATGTTCTGTTTGTTTATTTCAACATCCGCACATCTGAATCTCTAAACAGGTTTTTGGGTTTTAATTCATTTGCAATATACATTGGTCACCCACTCTCTTGTCCAGCTGCCAGTGTCACTGCTACTCAGAAAAAAATAACTCAGCTTTAACTTACATCTTCAAAACATTCTTCAAAAGGAATTTCAGGAAGAAAAATGTTAGGCGGTGTTACTGTAAGATTGGTTTTTTGTTCCATTATGCACTTTTACAGGATGTATAAATACGAAGGGGTTTTGTGTCAATAAGTATTATGGATCCTTAGCAACAGTTATAGTGAAATGCAGTTAAAAAAAATCCAGTTAGCAACCCTGTTGGTACAGGGCTTTTCACACCTATACTCCAAATGACAAGCACTATGAAAATTCTTCAACTACAGTATCAGTTCCAGTTCTATATTCATCTTTTTTTTTTTTTTTTTATAAATTTCTAGTAAGATATTAAATTTCAGACAAACATGAGCAATTTAATGGCTACTATGACAAATGACTCACCAAGGGTTCAGCCATTACAACTTCAATTTTCTTTTCAGCTTGAACAGCAAACTCAGCAAAGAGGCTTTTGATGACATACTCGCCAGGTTTGACATCCGGGTCAATAGTAATGTTAGACATGATGACGCTTCTCTTTTCCAATGTGGAACTGGTGTTGGGAGAAACTCTACGTTTATTTACACTGCTGGTGGGTGCTGAGGCTATAGAGAAAAGAAACAAAACCCAAAATTAATAATAAAGCAATAGACCATCAAGGTTTTAAGCACACCATACCACACACAGCACTTCAGGAAACTAGAAATAGAAAAATACTACCTCTATCCTCCACTAAGATTTTAAATTTGTAAAATATTAATTTGATTCAAATAAGGAAGTAAGGAAAATATAACTTCTCATTTTTACCACTGAAATGCAAAATCACTCAAAAGGGACACTCAGAATGGTTGAGGGTTACTGGACTGGATGACTCAGGTGACCAATAATGGAATTTAGGGAGTTTAACCTCTAGGATCATCAGTTCAAATCTGATTCAATTCAGAAGTTACCAAAAATCACTTAACTATTTGGATGAGGAGATACCATTAGAGGGCCATCAAGTCCATCTCCCTGCATTGTGGGACGCACTTCCTTGATTTGAATTTTCCGAAGTCATCCCTGATACTTTGATACCAAGTAAAACTTTGAATAAAGCAATTCCCTAGTATTACTAAAAAAATAACAGGAGTACTTGTGGCACCTTAGAGACTAACAAATTTATCCGAAGAAGTGGGTTGTAGCCCACGAAAGCTTATGCTCTAATAAATTTGTTAGTCTCTAAGGTGCCACAAGTACTCCTGTTATTTTTGCGGATACAGACTAACACGGCTGCTACTCTGAAACCTAGTATTACTAGACAGCTTGTGCCACTGCTAAGCTGTTTTTCCTAATAAAAATCTGAGTTTTCCCTGCTGCATCCTAAGCCCATTACTTTTTTCTCTATTTACACTGTTTAGAATAATTGACCCCGGCCAATTACATTCGTTTGTATATCTGTAAAGAGTCAGATTTCCATTCTCCAGAATGAATATGTCATGTTCACTTTTACTCATCCGTGTGAATTTCCAAAGTTTTTATTTCTCGCCCCAAACACTCCTAAATGTAAGTTTGTGTTTATATCTGTATCTAAAATTAAAAGCAATATTGCAAATGGGGTCATACTAACACAGATTTGTATTGTTATTTAACATTTATATGCCAAATAGAGCAGATACCTACAGTGCTCGTCTTGCACAAAATCAGCCAAATTTCTTTCTGAAGATTCCCTTGAAGTCAGACTTTCACCAGGGAAAAAGTTGGCCCAATACTTCTATTAGTATATGCCAAGGCGGCAGTCATCTTTGTTTTGGTTTTGTTGTTTTTTTGCAACAGAGTTTCAGTGATGATCAGAAACTTTTGTCTGCTATTATTCCATAAGCTGTATATCCTTATTTTGTATTTGTGCATTTGATTAAGAAAAGCCATTCGGGGTCAGACCAATGGTCCATCTAGCCCAGTATCCTGTCTTCTGACAGTGGCCAATGCCAGGTGCTTCAAAGGGAAAGAACAGAACAGGCAATTGAGTGAACCACCCTTGTCATCCACTCCCAGCTAGGGATACACAGAGCATGACGTTGCATCCCTGACCATCTTGGCTAATAGTCATTGATGGACTTATCCTCCATGAACTATCTAATTCTTTTTTGAACCCAGTTGTACTTTTGGCCTTCACAACATCCCATGGCAATGAGTTCCACAGGTTAACTGTGCGTTGTGTGAAGAAGTACTTCCTTCTTTTTGTTTTAAACTTGCTGCCTATTAATTTCATTGGGTTACCCCTGGTTCTTGTGTTATGTGATGGAATAAACAAACACTTATTCACTTTCTCCACACAATTCATGATTTTATAGATTTCTATCACATTACCCCTTAACCATGTCTTGTCCAAGCTGAAAAGTCCCAGTCTTTTTAATCTCTCCTCACATGGAACCTGTTCCAAACCCTTAATAATTTTTGTTGTTTTTTTCTGTACCTTTGCCAATTCTAATATATCTTTTTTGAGATGGGGCAACCAGAACTGCACACAGTATTCAAGGTGTGGGCATACCATGGACTTATATAGTGGCATTATAATATTTTCTGTCTTCTTATCTACTCTTTTCCTAATGGTTCCTAACATCCTGTTAGCTTTTTTGATTGCCACTGCACACTGAGCAGATGTTTTCAGAGAACTATCTACAGTGACTCCAAGATCTCTTTCTTGAATGGTAACAGTTAATTTAGACCTCATCATTTTGTATGTGTAGTTGGGATTATATTTTCCAATGTGCATTACTTTGCATTTATCAACACTGAATTTCATCTGCCACTTTATTGCCCAGTCACCAAGTTTTATGAGATCTCTTTGTAACTCTTCAGAATCTGCTTTGGGTTTAACTATCTTGAGTAATTTTGTATTGTCTGAAAATTTTGCCACCTCACTGTTTACCCCTTTTTCCAGATCATTTATGAGTATGTTGGACATCACTGGTCCCAGTACAGATCACTGGGGGCAACACTATTTACCTCTCTCCATTCTGAAAAGTGACCATTTACTCCTAACCCTTTGTTTCCTGTATTTTAACCAATTACTGGGTTAATGTGAATTTCTCCCTATGTGAGTTTCTCTAAATTATTCTTTATTTAACCTAATTCTAAATATTTCAGACCAGTTTGTTTATTTTGTAAAGTTTTAATTTTTATTTTAACTCTTGCCTACAAGTTAACTAATTCTATGAGCTTTTTATCATCCACATCTTTAACTAGAATGTATTCTTTTTCATCTTCAAAGCCATTAATGAAAATATTGATTATTACGGGGGCTAGACTTTTTGGTAACCCACTTAATAGCTTCTTTCTGTGTGACTCAACAACTAGTAACTACTCTGTCCAACTTCAGTCAGTTACATTTCTATGTAAACCATACTTCTGACTGCTTTATTATGCTACTATTATCAGATAACGAATTTATTTCACATAGCCTGGTGAAAAGCTATCTCGGACAATTTCCTATTCAACTAGTATTCACATTACAATACATCAACAAAACTTACACTAATTAGCAAACTTTTTGATAAATTCAATATTCGGCACACATACAAACATACCTCTTCAATAGAGACAAACTACATCTCTCTTATTAGAAACATTTTAAAAGCTCTCCTGAAAGCGATAATTATTTAGTACTTCTTAAAATATATATGACAACCATGTTCTGTGTCTGAAGTAACTGCTCTTATAACTGGAATTATATAACGAATACTGCTAGTGCATAAATAATGAAGTAAACAAAAATAACCACGGTGAATTTCAGCTCTCTTAGAAATACAGAGGAAAAAATAAGCCAAGTGGGAGAAAAAAGGATGAAATCGTTAGGAAAGAAGTGTTATTTTCAAGTATTTAAGTGCGTTGCTAAAAATAGGCAGATGGGGAAAAAAACCTTTAAATAACTGTCAATAATGCCCTTTTAGGCTTATATGGTTATTAGGGAGTTTTTTTCCCCTCTAAAAAATTAGAGCTTAAAGTATGGAAAATAATACTGTCTGACCTTCAAAATAAAAACTACAGAAGTTGCAGCAGCTATACTTTTTAGTGAGATTCAATATTCAACACCCCAAACAAAAAAGGCATTCATGGGGAAATTAATTTATAATCTTCATTTTAAGGGCCTTGGTCATTTTACATAAATTCTTATCAGACTAAACTATAGAAGAAATGTGTTGTTAACTTTATACTGTAAGTCAAAGAACTTATTCATATGAATTTTTCTTAATTCAGTGCTTGTGAAAGGTACAAGGTTGACACTAATAGAGAATAAGAATCTGTCAGAATGCCAATATCACCAGCAAAATTACTTCAGCAAACTCTAAGGAATCTTTTCAACAAATGTCATGGTTCTAAGGCAGTGGTCCCCAAACTGTGGGGCGTGTCCCCTAGGGCAGTGGAGAGTAAAGTTTGGGGGAGCACGGCAGGGCCTGGGCCAGCCCGCATGGGGGGCGGGGAGGGAGCGCCACCCAGCTCTCCTCTTCCCCCAGCTCTGCTCCAGCCCTTCCCCTGGTCCCAGCCCCCAACATCAGTTGTTGTTCCAACATCAGTTCCAGGAAGCAAAACTAAAACAGCAAAGCCGAAGCCAGAGTTATCAATAACATCTTGGTTCCTGACCTGACTGACAATGTGAATGATACATAGGGAACATACAGAAGTATAGACCAACTCTCCCTCAGAATATAATCCGAGAATATTTTGCACTCTCTTTGAGGAAAAGCTTTAGTTATAGTTTACCCCACTTGAAGAACAGACAATGAAAGAGAGTGCTTGAGAGACTGCTTATGCCATTGACTGAAAATCCTATTGTTTTCTCCAATAGGTGAAGAGCTCTTGAAGTGATCTGATGGTGGATGCTGTACTCCTTCAACAAAACAATTTCCTACCATAGCGGACTGCACTGAGCATCATGTTAGGAGTTGGTGTAATACATAATCTTAGTCTGTCAGGATTAGGGCAGGTTTTGATTTGATTAATGGGAAAAAGCTATACAGGCTACATAAATAAATCTCAACTGCAGAACACTGATGTGATTGTGGGGCTTCATCTCCAGTAGAGTCCTCAAACTTTAAATAGTGCAGTGAGTTAAATGAGCCTCCAGCCCACTGTAAGTAGTGTCGCAGAAGGCAAATGACATAAGAAGGGAACTCCTGACAGCCAAATTCCTGCTTCACCTCATTCCCACCCCCAGCATTCTTGAATGTTCTGTATCATTGTAGCTCAGATACCCATAGCAACAAGACTTCTGGGCACCAAAGCTTTGTCTCTTCCAGGAGAGGAGAAACAATTGAAAGATCATTACTAGGCTGAAGCCACGAGTACTAACAGATGCACAGCTGGAACTGGTTCCTGACTCCTCATGGTGTCGAAGGGAGAATGAGCAGGGGCCATTGCTGGAACCTCCACACACCTCTGTTACAATGACAGAGACGTCAAGGAATATCTCACCTAAGTACCTTTATTGCAGGAAGACAGTGTGTTTTAAAGCTTTGGTAGACTCATAGACTCATAGACTTTAAGGTCAGAAGGGACCAATATGGTCATCTAGTCTGACCTCCCGCATGATGCAGGCCACAAAAGCTGACCCACCCACAACAGAATCTTCCAGCCTGCGACCCCTGCCCTATGCTGCGGAGGAAGGCGAAAAACCTCCAGGGCCTCTGCCAATCTACCCTGGAGGAAAATTCCTTCCCGACCCCAAATATGGCAATCAGTAGAACCCCGAGCATACAGGCAAGATTCTACAGCCGGACCCTCATTTTACCCGCGATGGCACGTTAATGCCTAATTGACTAAAATCACGTTATCTCATCAAACCATTCCCTCCATAAACTTATCAAGCCTAATCTTGAAGCCAGTGAGGTACTCTCACTATGAAGGAAGAGAAAAGACCTATCAGAACTGTGCCTTCATTTCTCCTTCTAGCCAGAAAATAAATCTAGATGGCAAGACACCCATGCCAAGATCGAACCTTGAGCTCTCTTAGCATAGTTCAGTACTGTAGGGCTCCAGACAACTGCTTTCATACTCCTTTTCAACCAGGACCAGATTAGGGGAAAGGAAAGCAACTAAAGAGGCCTGGGCCTACGACGATGCATGGGTATGGCATGGACAATAACATTTGTTGTTGTTTTTTCAAACAAAAACTGACTAAATAAAAAGAAATAGCACCTACAGTGCCCCGCTCCTCCAAGGGGGAAATAATCATAATCATAATAATAAGAGAAACATCAGGGGTACCAACCATGCTCTGAACTCACTGCACCTTCAATGGTCAAAAAGAAATTATGGGCAATTGGGGCCATTCTCCCCTCATTTTATAAACTAAGAACTCTGCATCATGTAAGAAGGATAAGTGGCACTAACAGACCTTATTCTCCAGAAAATTCAAAGTACCAGGGGCATTTTTTTCCCTAAAACCTGGCACTTCTAAAAGGAGAATATAATCATTTGTTGGAAGTGTTCAGTTTGATTTTTCTTAGTTATATAATCAAGCTATTATTTCTTGGAACCTTTTTTTCCTTGCAACTGTTTAAAAAATAACTTCCAAGCTCCTAACGATTCCATCTGCTACAGGAACTAAATGCAAAGACAGAATGCAGATCCTTCCCCTTTGAAATATGTTGTAAATGAAAGGCACATTAAAGGACCAAATCCTTGATTTGAAATTTACGAGAATATATTTTGAAAACGATTCTCAAAATACATATGAATTTCAAAAGAACTAACAGAAGCAGAACTGAAAAATTCCTTTGGACTCAAAAGTTTAAAACGTTATTAGTTTAGAAACATGAGGCATGGAGCTTGTTGTTACCTTTCAGTCAGTTCTCTAACTGCCAGAACAGCTGCACAGGAACTGACTTGTAAAAGGTATACATGTTTTGTACACTGTGAAATGAGAGGTGTAGAAAAGAAACTGAGTTCTGAGGTGCATGCGTATCAAAAGCATTATTATAGTTTATATTAATATAGTGACTTTTGAGACAATTTTAAAGTTGCTTTCAAAAACTGAGTAGCTTTACAACACTCCTGGAAAGTACTTAATATTACAATCATTTAAAATGGAAGCACAGGCAGGTTAAGTGACTTTCAGCCACACAGCAAGTTAATGTCAGAGCCAGGAATAGAATCTCAAAGTCCTGACTCGGAGATTATCTCTAATTATTGATCTATTAGTTCAAATAAAATGACAGAATACATCCTTCTCCTATTCAGTGTGCAATCTGGATGGTGTACAGAGAATGAAGCACTGCTAAGTATAATTCTCCTGGTTTAATATAGGCTCCCATGCCTTATTCATTGTATGCCATACAGTATAAACAAGGGAGTAATAATAGGAGTAAGGAGGTGATTTTACCTCTGCATACAGCATTGGTAAGACAGATACTAGGATACTGCCTATTGTTCCAATGTCCACTAGTTCTGGTAGCATTGCTCAATTAGTTTATCGTGAATAAGGGGGAATCTCTCTTATTGATTTAACTTTTAAAATATCAAAAGGAACCTGGGTCAAAGATATTATCTGAACGCATGCGTCAATTTGGAATTTTTGGTGACTTTGACTGTTCAGCTTGGGGAACCCAAACAAATGTGAGAAGAAAAATGGACATTTCAAAATGCAACATTTTTAAATGTTTGCCTACAGATGACAGCAACATCTTTCTTTTAAGATTACATCGAGAATGCAATTATCCTATCTTCAGTAAAAATCTCAATGCAACTTACAGTAACTACTGATGATCCCAAAATGTATGACATTGGTAATGGCTCATATTGCTGGTTCTCACCTCATATATAGTAATATTTATGTTCTATGTATTATGAAAAGCTAATAAATAACAAGTTATTAAAATTTTAGGGGAGAAGAGGAGGCAGGAGTCTGTGTGTCTGCTTATTAATAATAAATACAACAGTTTCTAAGACTAACTTATAATCTATTACTAGATTTCTTATCTGTGTTAAGCAGATGATTATTTCAGATATTTATATTAAATGGTATTCATTTAGTATTGAATAAAAGTCATGAATTTAAATTTGATATGACTGCAAAAAATATGGATTTTAAACTGTATATTCAAAGGCATCTCATTATAAGAGAAGTAATAAATCCCTCTCTCTATAGCTCTGCTGCAACCAAATTTTAAAAACTGCATGCCATTCTGGGTAACTCATTATCTAAGATATAGTAAAATACTTCATGTGAAAGGTCAAGTATGCAACAGACTACACGATGATAAACAAAATATTGGCTACAATTTTGTTCCAATTCCAAATTTGTCGTTTTTTGTCCTACTACCAAAAGTACATCTCTTGTCCTAGCAAGAACTACTGCTTGTGCTACTACACTGATCAGATTCTACCAATGATAACTACAAAATTTCTCTGATACTCTTAAAATAAGGAGAAAGTTATGTCAGGTACCAAATGTGTTTAAAAGTATTACATACTACAGAATGAAATCTGGAACTAAAACTGTATCACTCACAATAGTGCAAAAACAAAATACTACATTCACAGTTCTTTGAACACACTGAACATTATTCATTTAAACAATGTCCTGTTTGTTCATTCTGTTTTCATGATCTAACATTGTGAGTTGCTATGTGGGAAATCTCTGAGCAAGTGCCCCTGTCGTGCTGTAGAAACTATCTGTAAAACAGCATTGTTTTGGTTGCTAGGGTCACTCCAAATTGTTTAGATAATTTCAGGGAACAGTAAAAATATAAAGGATAACTAAACATACAATATACCCTTAAGATCAAAAGGCAAGGCATGCTATTTGTAAGTTAAAACTTAAAGCTAAATTGTTATATATTAAACTTAAGAAATACACCATTTAAATGTTAGTGTTTGCTATCAGTTTATATTTTAATCAAGATCTTGCTAAGAGCAAAATGAGGCAATACCTTTAATATGAAGATTTGTGAGCATCCTTATCTACTCTACAGTCTCCTTCTACCATGTACAGCACCAATTCAGTAATATATTTGAGTCCATGATTAATCCCACTAATTTCAATGGAACTACTACATGCTTAAAGATAGGAATGAGCTTGAGTACCTTGCTGAATCAGGACCCATACCTGCTCAGGTCTTATGACCAGGCAGGCAGAAATATAAAGAACCCATTAATGGGAGCAGTCCTCTTGGCTATTCCTATGTATAATAGCCAGTATTGCCAACCTCTAAAGATCAAAAATCATGAGTCAAAGCGTACAAAATCATGAGATTAGTTAGGCCAATCATGAGTTTTTATAATCATCACACCATGTTTTCTAGTCTGTCTTTTGACTTTTTAACTCCCCTCTACTCTTCTGGCTATGTGTGAGAGATAATTTCAGGTTGAAAAGTCAACCTTTAATGCATATAAAAACTCATCTTCTTAGCTGCTCAGATGGAGACTCCACCTACCTTCTTCTCTCCTCTAAGATAGGGAAACTGCCAAATATTTCCTATTACTGTCTGGATTCCCCTCCTTCCCTGCCTCACTGCCATTCAGGGCTTCTCCTCTACCTGGATCCCAAGTAGATGAGCCCCTTGAACCACAGACTGGCAGCCATTTTGCCTGTAGGAATGGCTTCAATCTCATTGAAAATGGTGGGCATTGCAACCAGTTTTATTAAGAGCAGCTTTCCTTCCAAATGCAGATAGACTGTAGAGAAATGGCAGCCATTTTGCTGTCTTTATCCCCTTTGACAGTAATTGGAGATGTTCAGCATTTTGCAGAAGAGAAAATTCGTAAGTTGGCAGCCTTTCATTATGTTTTCATGAGGGGGGGAAAAAAGAAAAAAAATGTAAAACCAGTAGTCACAAACTCATGAGAGTTGGCAATACTGAATACCTAACTGATCACAAGAAGGAGGTCACATTGAACTGTTCATGAAAACATTTTTACGTTTCTCCAGATAGACCTGTGGCTGGAAATTTGAGAATTTCAGGAACTCTGACGTTAACCTTTTGGAGTTTCCCTCCGACCTTTCTCTACAGTGGGCAGAGCTTCAAGGCTTATAACACAAAACACTGTCTAAAAAAGTAAGTTCTCCTTGTCAGCCTATGCTCATCAACAGCTCAGAATCCTACTTCCAGGACTCTGAAATTTAACCATGTCCTCAGCCTCACACCTACTTAGTCAGCACATTATATCCAGTGTTTACTGTATTAACTTAACTTTTGTTTATATAAAATGTATGTATATGCATTTGGCCCTTCTAGCACGTTGAATGAATTTTTGTTTATCTGCAGTAATTGTTACTGCACCTATAGTCATTTTAATTTAAGATAAAACGTAATAAAGTAAGCTTAAATAAAAATGTACAGATCCAGTACAATGTGGCCCCAATCATGACTGCATCCTCTACATACTACTATAATATAAATGTATAACAACAACAAAATTAAACAAATCCCTGACCAGGTAAAACAACATGACATGGAGTACTTATCCAGGCCCTTTGTATATGCAGAGAAATATTTTAATTAGTGTTAAACTAGTTTTTATAAAGTACTTCAAAGATAAAAGGCATTCTAAAATACATCATCCCCACCAAAGCAGACCTCCATCAGCAGCACATCCCTTATATTGCAGTTGGGAATAAAGTGTGGCTCTCAAAACGACACCTAGACATCACCCAGCCTCCACGGAAGCTGGACTACTCATATCTCAGCCCCTTCCGGGTCCTCCAACAGATTAATCTGGTGGTCTTCAAACTCCAACTATACAATATGATGAAGGTGCATCCAGTGTTCCATGTTTCCCTATGGAAGAAGTACAATGACTCTTCCCCTGGACATATACAGCCACCTCCTTCTCCCTTCATGGTCCAAGGGCAAGAAGAATACCTGGTGAGACAGATCTTAGACTCCACAAACCTCGTTGACTGAGAAGACTCTGGTTCAGATGATCACTCGTGGGAGCCAGTCGGCAACATACATACACCCAACCACCTACTTCAAGAACGCCATTGGTCATACCCCGACAAACTAGGCCCAAAGACGTCTTATAGGCATCTTTTGAGGGGTGGGGGGTGATGTGATGAGTTATCTGAGCCTGAACCCACTTAAACCTGATAAGTCATCCCTGAGTCAGAGAGTGTGATGAGTTATCAGAGGCAATTATCTGTAGGTCTTCCCCATGCAATTCTACCAGGATTCAGCCAAGCCACAGGCAGGGACCCACCTAGGTGATCCCAAAGCCAGTATATAGGCTCCTAAGGGAAGGAGCCTTTCCAGCCTGCTCAGTGTCACTACCTGGCCAGGGACAGTATTGCCAGAAATTTCAATAGACTGCCCTTGCTCCTGCTCCAGCCTCTCCAGCTCCATCCTTTGCCTATTTCCATGCTAGCCATATCCCGTTCCAGCCTGCATGTGCTCCTGCCTCAGCCAGTCACCTGGCGATTCTGACAACTTGCCATTTATTATACTATGATTGTCTGGGGAGGTAGTAGTTTTAAATAGCATGCATAGGTAGCCTACTTTCTTGGTGGCAAAAGAGGATACCATGAAATCACAAACAATTCAAATTTGGGGAATTCTACCAATTATGACTGTGTGTACTGATTAAATCAACTTGTATGTCACCTTTACAACCTGCATGCTATGCTTACTTTTGAAATAACGTGAAACATTGGAGACAATGAATTCTAAACATCAGATCCCATAAATGCTTAATAAAAAATAATATATGGTGCTACACACTATTAAAGTATTTTCGAAAAGTATCTAGTGCTCAGGCTCATTATTACTCACATATAAATATTTTTCCCTGTGTTTTGTTTTGAAGCCAGAAGGAAACACCCCTTATAGAGCAGCATGAGCCTGACTATATTCATTAATTTTAAAAACTATTCTTTTGCAAGATTCTGACAAAAGAAAAGCAGAGGAAACTTCTAAAATTCTTAGTTTAAATAAATGTTTAAACAAATCTTTAAACCACTTCATAATTTAACAAGTATCAGGGGGTAGCCGTGTTAGTCTGTATCTACAAAAACAACAAGGAGTCTGGTGGCACCTTAAAGACAAACAGATTTATTTGGGCATAAGCTTTCGAAGGGTAAAAACCTCACTTCTTCAGATGCATAGAGTGGGTTTTTACCCACGAAAGCTTACGCCCAAATAAATCTGTTAGTCTTTAAGGTGCCACCAGACTCCTTGTTGTTTTCATAATTTAACAAAAATTTATATTATTCAGACTAGTCCATCTAGATTAACTTGTATAATAAGTTTTACCTTGATGCTATTTTAAACAAGTGGAATTGAAAACCCCTGTGATATATGTAACCAAAATGTTACTCTCAGTGCAACTCATGGGTGTAATTCAGGGGAAGCGAGGGGAGGGGCACATTGCCCCTCAAACTGCAAGCCTCAGGTAGGCGTGGAATTTTCCCCAGCACGTGCAGCCCTATTGGCCTGATTGGAGCTGCCTCCTCAAATATAGAAGTCAAACTACGCCTATGGTGCCACTACAGAAAATGAAATCAAGGAGAGGAAAGAAGCAGACAACTGCATACCACTGTGTAACGTAACTTTGAAAAAACCAATATCCCATTAACCAAAAAGAAACAAAAACATATTTCACAGCAATAGCAAGCAGCAACATGAGTCATACTTCACAGGCAACAGCACACTGAGCTGTCAGCAAAGGAAATGCCATCAAAATGAAAAGTATAATAAATAAATAAAACAAAATTCTGTAACTTAACAGTGAGCACTTGATTCTGCCCTGTTTGGGAAAAAGCGCTTAACTCCACAATAGCTAGATCATGAATAGAGTCTTACCAAATTCACAGTCCATTTTGGTCAATTTCACGGTCATGGGATTTTAAAAGTCATAAATTTCATGATTTCAGCTATTTAAATTTGAAATTTCACTGTATTGTAATTGTAGGGGTCCTGACTCAAAAAGAAGGTTATTGTGGGGGGATTGAAGTACTGCTACCCTTACTTCTACATTGCTGCTGGTAGTGGCGCTGCCTTCAGAGCTGGTTAGCTGGAGAGCAGCGGCTGCTGGCTGGGATCCCAGCTCTGAAGACAGTCACCGTCAGCAGCAGCACAGAAGTAAGAATGCATGGTATGGTATTGCCTTACTTCTGCACTGCTGCTGGCGGGGTGCTGCCTTCAGAGCTGGACGCCCGACCAACAGCCACCGCTCTCCGGCTCCCCAGCTCTGAAGGCAGTGCAGAAGTAAGGGTGGCAATATTGTCACACACTCCCCCGCACCCCGCCCCCAAAATAACCTTGCGAACCCACTGCAACTCCCTCTTGCATCAGGACCCCCAATTTGAGAAATGCTGGTCTCCTCTGTGAAATCTGTATAGTATAGTGTAAAAGCACACAAAAAAAAACAGATTTCATGAGAGAAGATGAGATTTCACAATCTGTGACGCATTTTTCATGGCCGTGAATTTGGTAGGGCCCTAATCATGAAGCAGTGAAGGTTATATCGTATATTGGCCTTTTCTTTTGAATCTTTAACAGATTCACTGAAGTGTATATAATAAAATGAAAATACATGCCTTATTCTGGCCATCCAATCCAGAAACATCTTATCTCAGCATTTCTTTACCAGACATAACATATACCTGTGCAGTAATTATTAGTATTATTGGAGGAATAAACAAACAAACAAACAAACAAACAATCTTCAGCTAAAAGGTCAGAGCCTGGACAGTTTGGTCTACATGTGACCAGAAAACTCAATGTTCTCTCCTCATATTTCTCATATCCTACTCCTATTACAAATTACTTAACTAATATGTATTGCATCATTTTAGCAGACATTGCAACACTTTATGGCATGTCTCTCAGTGAGGTTAAAGGCATGCCATTATGGCTTTTCTGCAGTTTAGCAGCTTGTAATTAATTATCTCTGGAAGACTAAATTTAATGGAGGTCAGCATACATCAGGATTAAAAAAAAACAAAAAAACCCACACAAATGAAGTAGTGTAATTTAAGAGCTAAGTCTTATGACTGGGGTATGTCTACACTTCAACAGAAGGTGTGATTGCACCTCAGATAGGCATACCCATGCTAGTTTTAATCTTGCGAGCACAGCTAAAAATAGCAATGAAAACGCAGCAGCATGGGCTTCAGCGTGGGATGTACAGGCCTGGTCCTCCTGGGTACATACTCACATTGCTAGCCTGTGCCATTGTGCGTTCACTGCTATTTTTAGCCATGCTAGCTAGATTAAAGCTAGCATAGGTATGCCTACACAAGCTGCAATCACACCTTAAATTACAGTGTAGACATACCCAGAGAGTCAGAACTGCAGAGTTCTATTCCCTGCTCACCTACTGACTTCAACTACCTTGATCAAAAAGAATAAATAAATAATGACAGTACATAGCACTTACATAGCACTTTCCGTGTATTTATTAATTAAGCCTCAACATTTTTGTGAGGTAAATTATTTAATCTCTCTATGCCCTAGTTTACCTATTTGTAAAATGGAAATAGGAGTATTTGTCTATTTCAGAGTGGTGTTGTGAAGTTTAATGTTTGTAAAGTCCCACTGTGGATGCTTCTCTGATAACTTCTCCTCAATGTGCAGTGGTAGTCAAAACAGCTAGCCGGATGTTAGGAACCATTAGGAAAGGGATCGATAATAAGACAGAAAATATCATAATGTCACTACATAAAGTCATGGTATTCCCACATCTTGAATACTGCATGCAGTTCTGGTCATCAAGATATATTAGAAATGGAAAAAATATAATTGGAAAAAACAGAAGGGCAACCAAAATGATTAGGGGTATGGAACAGCTTCCATATGAGGAGAGATTAAAAAGTTTGAGACTTTTTCTCTTAGAAAAGAGATAACTAAGGGGTTACATGATAGAGGTCTATAAAATTATTCACTTTTGCCACACCATTCATAAGTGTTTATTTACCCCTTCACAAACACACAAACCAAGTGTCATCTAATGAAACTAATAAGCAGCAGGTTTAAAACAAACATAAAGAAGTACTTCTTCACATAACGCACAGTCAATCTCTGGAACTCGTTTCCAGAGGACGCTGTGAAAGCCAAAAATATAACAGTTCAAAAAAGAATTAGATAAGTTCATGGAGGATAGGTCCATCAATGGTTATTTGTCAACATGCTCAGGGACGCAAGGCCATGCTCTGGGTGTCCATAAACCTCTTTGTGCATGAAACTGGATGACAGGGGATGGATCATGCCATAATTGCCATGATCTGTTCATTCCCTCAGAAGCATCTGGCACTGGTCATTGTCGGAAAACAGGATGCTAGGTAAGATGGACCATTGTTCTGCCCTGGTATGGCCATTCTTATGTTCTTAAGGAGTTTCATGAGTGTTTATATTCTAGCCAAGGTCTGGAATAAATTACAGTAATATAAACAAAAATAAATGATTATGGTATCAATGTACTGCAGATATGCTTATTTCAGATGAAAGCACATGAATGCCTAGAGTATATTTCCCAGTGAGTCAAATCTTGAGGATGACTATAGTAAATCAAAAATAGCTTGAACACATTGTGGAAGCCATTATGATGCTAGTACAACAGATTATCCAGGGGCAGCTATTAGCCTCCCCTCAAAATACAGACTATTCTACTGTTCAGTGACATAATGCTTGTGTATATTGGAGGAAAGATTTAAAATCTATTGTATGTCTGTTTATTTACTATTTCACGTGCCCCATATTTTCTCTCTTCCAACCATCCCCTCATTTCTTCTTTCTCCCTCCCCTATTTTCTACTGGTCTCTTTCTCTGAAAAATGGGTTCTCAGATCGCTTTTATTTTGTTTAAGACAGGAAGAGTCTCTTATTCTCTGCTTTCTCTCTATTCTTCTGCATTCCACAGCCAAAGTGAGTGGCTGTAATCCTTGTGCACAATACCATGAGTCAGCCACAATCCCATTCACTTCCCACAAATTGACCAAAATTCAAGTAAAAGGATTGTTAATGTAAACCTCAATATTTATTATTTCATAATGTAAATAATTACATAATTTTGTTGTGCGTATGCCTTAAATAATAGCGAGGTATACTTATATTTGACCAGACTGATCAATATAACTGCACCATATATGCCTATTTAAATTACAGACTTTGTCCAGACCCACAAAAGGACATAGTGGAAATTCTAAGCTATCTAATACCATAAAGAACTAGACCAGATAATAGTCTTGGAACAAATAAGTGACCTGTTGCAATTTATTTTTTGTATATTCATAGTACCTAGGAGCCCTAGTCATGGATCCCATTGTACTAAGTCAGTGGTTCCCAAACTGGGGTTCACGAACCCCTGGGGGTTCGCACAATGATATAAGGGGTTCGCCAGAAAAATTTCCTTAATGGCGGCCAGAGGACCCTGGGCATGGGAGGCAGCAGGTGTGACCCAGTTGCGGAGCAGACAGCCCAAGCCCTGTGGAGCGCAAAGCACGCAGCTGAGCCCCAGTCAGCGCGGGGCCAGCAGCCCGAGCCCTGCAAAGCGCACAGCCGAGCCCCGGTCAGCAGAGGCGCCGGCAGCCCAATCCCCATGCAGCACGGGGCCGGGAAGTTGGGGCCAGCAGCCCGAGCCCCAGCAGTCAGTGGGGGCCAGCAGCCTGAGCCCCACGGAGTGCGGAGCCAGCAGCCCAGACCCCGGCGCGGGGCCAGCAGCCTGAGCCCCGTGGAGTGCGGAGCCGGCAGCCCGAGCCCCATGCAGCACGGGGCTGGGAAGTTGGGGCCGACAGCCCGAGCCCCAGCAATCAGTGGGGGCCAGCAGCCCGAGCCCCATGGAGTGCGGAGCCAGCAGCCCAGACCCCAGTGCGGGGCCAGCAGCCTGAGCTCCATCGCAGGCAGGAAGGCAGCTGGGATCCCAGGCATGCAGGTGGCAGCTCGGACTCCTGTCCTTGGCAGACGGGAAGTTGGGTGGCATGAGGGGCAGAGTGAGCAGGGGCCACGCTGTACGTGAGGGGATGGTCCAGGCTAATTTGTCCCTCGTGGGGCACCCTCCTAGGGATGGCCCTGGTGGCGGAAGAAAAGGAGTTTGCGCGGCAAACCAGCCGGAACCAGGTAGTAGTCACTGTAGCAGCGTTCAGGTGCCTCAGTAATTCGACACTAAGTCATTTTCTCTGGAGCGCTGTTTTGCTTCAGTGAGAGGTGAGTGAATGTTAGCAT
The DNA here is from genome assembly GCF_028017835.1 of Emys orbicularis. NCBI lineage: Eukaryota > Metazoa > Chordata > Testudines > Emydidae > Emys > Emys orbicularis. Next base: position 95,204,931 of record NC_088687.1, on the reverse strand, counting down.
CACACTGAGGAGGTTTAAACTTAAATCCCTGGAAATATTCATTTTTAGGAGGGGGTTCACGAGATTTCACATTTTAGTGAAAGGGGTTCACAGGTTGTTAAAGTTTGGGAACCACTGTACTAAGTGTACAAACCAACAAATTATAAGGGCAAAGACTCATTTAAGTATAAGATATGAGAAAACAGACTGCTACAGATAAACTGATAGGGGTGTGCAAAGAAAGAAATAGACTATGTCTACACTACAGAGCTTACAGTGGCACAGCTGTACTGATGCAGCTGCACCACTGTAAGATCTCGTGTGTAGCCACTCTATGCCAACAGGAGGACTCCTGTCAACATAATTAAACCATCCTCAGCAAGCAGCAGTAGCTATGTTGTGGGGAGAAACTCTCCTGATGATATAGCACTGTGCTTTTTTCACACCCCTGAGTGACATAAGTTTTGCCAACATAAGTGGTAGTGTAGACAAACTCTTAGACAATATTGATCAGCATGATAGGCAGTGGTCTTAGCACAGCAGCAGCCTAGCCATTGTGAAGCTTTCTTGTAGGCTTCATGGTAAAGGACAGTCTAAAGTAGAGATCTGAAGGAAAATAATGAAGTGACTTTGCAGATGTTTACAGAAGGTCCTTCTATATGTGAGAGGCAGCACAGGAGAAAGCATGAAAGTAGTCATATGAAAAAAATGCCAGTGGATACTGACATGAGCCAATAGGAGGTGGGAGTCAAACTCTCAGTAATCAATGAGAGATCACAGGTAGGGTAGGGATAAGCTTGAATAGCCTTGGAAATGAAATGAAGACAAGTAGTTCATCTCTGATGCTATAGAAAAGAGCAGTAGTGCCCAAACTTTTCCTGTCCAACTCCCCCACCCCACCGGTAATAGAATTTGTCCGTGCCCCCCCAGCCCCCCATTACTGCACAGTTGGCTCAGCAGCTTGGGCTGAAGGCAGAGCTGGGGATGAGGGAGGATCTGGGGCCAGATGCGGGGCTGGAGCTGGGAGCAGAGCTGGAACTGGGGCCACAGCAGGGGGGTGGGGCCGGGGCTGGTAGTGGAGTCATGTCCAGTAGCCAGGGCCGGGGCTGCAGCCGAAGCTGCAGCTATAGGCGGAGCTGGGGTTGGAGTGGAGCTGCGGCCAGGGCCGGAGAGGAGCTGGGTGGCGCTCCTGCCCCCCATGGGGGCTGGCCTGGGCCCCGTCATGCTCCCCTGAACTTTTCTCCACACCCCCCATAGTTTGGGGACCACTGGAGATGTGGGAGACAGGGAGGGATGCAAAGAGAGGGGTGACATGGTCAAAGTGATGGGCTAAGAAAATGCTCTTTCCATCAGCATTTTGAATGGTTATGAGTGGGACAAGATTGCATTTTTCAAGGCCAGAAAACAGCATGATGAAGTAATCAAGACACAAAACAATGAGAACCTGGACAAGAGCTTTAGCTGTGTGGATGGATAAGAAAGAGTGTGTGTGTTAGAGATATTATGCAAAAAGAATCTGCAAGACTTAAACATAGCCTCGGTGTGAGGACCTAGAGAGAGGTCTGAATCAAAGATGATGCTCAAGTTATAAGCCCGAGTGACAGGCAAGATGATGGTGGTGTCCACACTGATCAAGGAGATAGCGAGAATGGCTTATCAGGGGAAGTGGAGATTAAGTGTTGGGTTTTACCCATGTTGAGTTTGAGCTGACAGCGAGGCATCCACAAGGAGATCTAAATAGCAAGCAATACATCCCCACATTGGAAGTTCATCCTCAGAGCAACCCGAGGTAGATTTTGCCTCCAAAAGACAGAGTAGCCTTTTTCCGGTGCAGTCTAGTTTGACAAAGTCTCTGTCATCAGAGGGTTTTTGGTTTGGGTTTTTATAATTTGAACGGTTATTAAATAGATTGAAGAACAACATCCTAAGGAATGAAGGGCTAGAGGCAATGTTAATGTACTTAATTTTGTCTTCTCTGACTGAAAATCTGCTCCTTCAGACTTGGAATTGCTTTCTCCCTCCACACCCAACTTTTTCTAGTTTCAGAGCAGATATGTTCCTCTTCCCCCACCTCCCAGTGCATGCTCTAAGCTAAATTACCCTGAATGGCTACAGTCTTCTGCCTCTATGCTCAGGGTCAAGGTTTTCTCAGCAACGCTCCTGCAGGAGACTTTTCTTGACAAAGTTTTGCCTTCTCTCTCCCCCTTCAGTGTGGTCTCCAATTTAAAGAGACAGAGCCTTTGAGGGAGCACTTTGAAGAATGCTGCAGACTCTCCTATCCTAGCAATACATTCCCAGCAGCTTCAGTGGTTGAGCAGAGCCCAGCTAACAAATGTTCTAATTTCCACATTTGGTAGCGCCCTTCACATTTCAGTTTTATAACTTTTATTTTGAAGTGTCTCAAAACAAACTGTCATTTTTCCCAGAAGTTTTAAGCCTGACACAGCATTCTATTTCCATGATAAAGAATAAAATTTCACTAGCTGTAATTCAGATCCCAAATATACAACAGGAAGACTATTTTAATAGCCCTCCTTCCAAAACTAGCACCAGGAGAGAGAGGAAGTGGGCTAGGAATTTCACTTAGGGTATGTCTTCACTACCGGCTGGATCGGCAGGCAGCGATCGATCCAGCGGGGATCGATTTATCATGTCTAGTCTAGACGCGATAAATCGATCCCCGGGCGCTCTCCCATCGACTCCTGTACTCCAGCTCAGCAAGAGGCGCAGGCAGAGTCAATGGGGGAGCGGCAGCAGCCAACTCTCCGTAGTGAAGACACCGTGGTAAGTAGATCTAAGTACGTCGACTTCAGCTACGTGATTCATGTAGCTGAAGTTGCATAACTTAGATCGATCCCCCCCCAGTGTAGACCAGGCCTAAGTCAACTCAGCTCTGGCTGTATTTAAGAAGCAAAGTTACAGTAGTTCTTGGCCTACCTTTTTAGATAAGGGAGTGAGAAGCCTCCGAATTCAATAAACACAGCCCTGGCCTCTCTCCCTGAACACCCCTCAAAGATGTGGGGGAAAACAGGAATAATTGCATTACTGAGTTGAGAAACATCAATGCAATGGTTATCACTTGACAAGATTCTCTTTTGAGTTCAGAAAAAACACAGTGATCCACTAGAAACAGCTAGCAAAATGGTTGGTATGTAAGCCCCCTAAATCTCTAAGAGAAAGAGTTTTCTAGTTGTGAATTGTGCTTCAGCTGGAAGAAAGACTGCCAATTTATCTAACTTACAGGCACCCGAGCCAGATGTGTTATCCATTCTCCAAATCTCCAGAAACAACTTGACAAGTACTAGCCCTAAGAAACTGTAATGGTTGAAAAAAAGTCAAGATTGAGATATACTAGGCTAGCTGAGCCACCCAATATAGCAATCTGTACCTATCAGGCTGTCAATGGATCTTCAAAGGCTCAGACTCTATCCACTAATCAATAGGCTTCAAGTCTAGAAAGGACTTCCACAATCTAGTGCACTGAAGTATGGGAATTGCTGCTGAACGCTCAGCTGACTTCCCAAGAAAAATGCTTCCGATCTATTTAGTATAGGAGGTTCAGAGGACAGGACACACTAGCTATAAGTGGGCTGCTACCTTTAGAATTCAGAAGTTGAAAATGAAACAAGAGAGACAAGGGCCTCACTAAAATTTAGGACCAAATAAGCCTTTTTTATTCTTACTTAGGTAGTAAAAGCAGTTGCTTCTACCTTTCAGGGACTGGAAAGAGAGTAATTTCAGCCAGCAAGCCCTTATATAAAAGAATCACATCTCATATTAGCTTCTTTGTGTGAAGGTACTGAAAAGCAAACTCGTGCATGTGAACTAGTATTTGTTGAAGCTGGAGAAATGCATAAATATCTAAATTGGACTGCATGAGTAAAAAGACAAGAGAACAACGCCTGCACATAAATCTGAAAAGTGAAATGAATCAGGGAGGGAGGGTTGAGAAAACTTGAAAGGGGTACGTTTCTTGGGCCAATCAGTTTTGAGTCCTGATCAGCAATTCCTGATTATGGCGTGACACCAGGAAATCCTGACCACTAAGTGACAAACCATTCAAAACCTTGTTTGATATAATTAGCTTCCTGAAACAATAGCCAACACAAATCACACTAACGCCTTATATAAACAACTTTTGTGAAGAGAACACTATTTCCTCCTGACTAGGAAAGATATCAAAATTATTGTCAAGAACGCTTCGGGTTACAAATATAATTTGGCATCTTCTACTTCACCATCAGCAAACTATTCTCATGCATTGTTATGCACAATAATGGGGAGGGAAGTGATCTTCTCAAAAGAACTCAGAGGATAAAATACTTATCCTTCCTCCCCCACAACCCATCCATAATAGGAGTCAGATAGCATGTTCTAGAGAAACTCTAAGACCATAACTAAGCATAAATGGAGAATTTTCAGTCTCAATGCTATTAGCAAAATTCACAACACTACTCCTAAGAACAATTAATGCATTTTGAGAAAGTTACATAATTACTGTAAATTTCAAGCTCAGCCTACGACTGTGTTTACAGCTCAAGAGATTTAAATAAATATAGTTAAACCATGTTACCCAGTATCTTTGTAATTAACATTTTGGTTTTCTTGGGTTGCTAGACCGAGAGCAGATCTGCTATCTAGCTGTTCCTTTCACAGTTTCTTGCCAAGATTTAACATGGTCTGCTGTCATACACATTCAATAAAACCAGCAAACACAGCTACTTGTACAAGAAATTCAGCAATTCAGTCTCTGCAATACTTAACTATATTGCCTATATTGCCTACATCTTAGAAGTACATATCCTGATGGCTCAGTTGTTTCCTCTAAAAATGTAAGCTATAATAGCTGAATATATTAGTGAATATTGAAACTTTCAACCAATTAACAAGACTCATTTCTTTTACACCAGCACCTTCTCAAAAGTATTAACAAAAAAATTACACATTTGCAAAGAAGTTTACATCACCCAAAAATAGTTTTGGGAATACAAATAAAGCATATGACCTACTTTACGTAAGTAAAAGATAAAAATGTATATACAAAGATTGTTTCTGTATCTCATATTTATCTCAATGTTTAGCTATGACAATGAGTGGTACTATGAAAATACCAACGATAGAGAGATGCAAGTAAGGAAATAATAAACAATTCTTGCTTGATTGAACATCTTCAAAAGTTTATTCTGTTTTATTTGAGGGAATTGGAGTGAGGAGTTGTAGTGCTTTAACGTCAGAAATATTCATCTGTGTAAGATACTACTTGCAATATTGAGAGAGTGGGGAAAAGAGACTTTTTAAAATATTGAAGTCTTTCACAGGGGAAGAACTGTCTTAATATTGTGGTGTCTTAACATTCTCACTGCTTTTCATAGTACAGTAGTTGGGGGGGAGGGGGAGGATCAAAAAAATAAAACCACCTCAGTCCAGCCTGATCTACATAGGACTAGAAATGTTGGCAAGGTGACCTGGCTTCTTCTCCCTCACCACCCCACTCCCACCACCACTCATTGTTTGTGCGTTGTTGTTGTGGTTTGGAGGCTGCCATCTTTTTCTCCAGAATCTCACTTTTCATTTAAAAAGAAAAAAAAGAGTAAGTCTCTAGTGTTAACAAATGCCTGCATCAATAACTCTTAGAAACATGTACTGCCGCTGTATATCTCACTGAGGTGTTAACTCAGATCTCCAAAGATAATTAGGGCTGTCGATTAATCGCAGTTAACTCATGAGATTAACTCAAAAATTAATCACAGTTTTAATCGCACTGTTAAACAATAGAATACCAATTAAAATTTATTAAATATTTTGGATGTTTTTCTACATTTTCATATATGTTATATTCTGTGTTGTAACTGAAATCAAAGTGTATATTATCTTTTATTACAAATATTTGCACTGTAAAAATGATAAATAAAAAGAAATAGTATTTTTCAATTCATCTCCTATAAGTACTGTAGTGCAATCTCTTTGTCGTGAAAGGAACTTGCACGACACTTCCAAAAGACAAGCCTGGGAGCTTAAATTCTTAACAGCTAGACAATAAAAATCATGGACGGAACAGAGACACTGGATTTATGGCTTATTACAACAATCTATAACCCACTAACCTCCTCTTCTCCCCACCCCCAACCACTGCAGAGGTTTAAAGGGCCATTCTACCTTGAAGGGTCCCTTAAAATACGTGCTACTTATGCTAAACAATCTGTTCCACCTTGTACTTAGCTGTGACACTCAGAGTACCTTTCCCAGACCGGAAGAAGTGCTCTGTGTGGCTTGAAAGCTTGAAAAAGCTCGTCTCTCTCACCAACAGAAGTTGGTCCAATAAAAAAATATTACTTCACCCACCACCAGAAAGCCTGAGTGCCCTTCCCCACATGGGAAGAAATATCAGGTGTAACGTCGCTGTTTTTGCAGAGTTTTTTCACTATTTTGGTAGTGGGCCAACAATTAAAACCAAAAAACACTAACTCCCTACCCCCAGGTTATGCTGGGAGAGTGGACTTTGAAGAGACGAGGGAAGGTAGTTAAAATTGAGGACCTTGCCAAGTGTGGATACCATGAGAAATGTGTGGGTTAGGAGGGTTGGAGGGTGACCATAGGATCTTTGTTTTGTTGTAGTTTACTTGTTTATTGCTTCCTTTGCCCCATCCCTCTATTCAGATTACTTTAAAATATATTAAAAGAACATTAAGATTGTAAAGTCAGACACTTAAAAGTTAGGAAATCTTTAGTAAAAGGAAAAAGATTTATACAGTCTGAAGAGAAAGAGTATTGTCCATGTAGCCAGTCATCACCATGACATTTTTTTAAAAAATATTTTGTACACTTTCTTTAACCTTTTATTGGTTTGTGTGTTTTAGACTCTTTGGGGGGGAAGGATCATGCTTTGCTACATGTTTACACTGTGCTTAGGACATCTTGTGCTCTATGGTACAATAAATAAATATTTACTTTCTCAAATTAAGGCTCTAGCTTCACTCATCATTGCTATCTCTAGGTCCACTTTTAATCTACAGGAAATCATTTTCATTCTAAGTTAAGTCTGTATGAGTTACTACACATATTTAAAGAAACAAACAAAAAAAAGCTGTGAGCTTTCTCCTCTTCCCACTTCCTCCTTGCCTAACTGAATGCCTAGCTGTCTATCTTCTGTATGCTTCCGCTGTCTCCTTCATCTCTTTATTAACATCCCATGTCCTAACTTGTTTTCTCTTTTTACACTAAGCATGATGTTTTGCTTTGTTAGATCATGCTTACTCTAGGATTTTTTGCGTAGTTTCCTGTGATTTCTTTAAAGTGACACAGCATCCATGCTGCTGATCCTGGGGCATTTCCAAATCCCAATAGTGTTCACTGTGATGGCTCAGGAAGGGGGGGAATTCTCCCTGAGCAACAAATTTTCTTTTCTATGCTAAGTGGTGGCAGTGAGTATTGTGGGGGATCAGAATTGTTCTTGGACCAGTACTGCTGGCTGCTGTGCTATCTCCTTTGAAGTGCAACAGCAGCCAGTGGAGCAGATCATAGAGGACTTCTGAGCCTGAAAGACATATGCTAGTTGCTACAGAGGAAGAAAATTTACTTCCAAGGACAAGACAAGTGAGCAGTTCGGGTATGAGGAGCAGAATTAAAGAATGTTAAGAAGAAAACCTCCTGAAGGGAGGCACAAAGGAAAATTTAGGTAAAACCATAATCTTGATGGCTGAGGCAAGGTCACATAGTAGATAAGGTTATTTTGTCATCTAAAAATCCTAAAGAGCAATAGTGTCAGTGTCATACTTCTATTTAGTAACCACTAAGCAAAAATACAACGTCATCTAGTCTAGATGACAACTTGATTGTGTGTTGGTGAGATGAAAGGGGGCATTAAGAGCATATCTTCAATGGCTGGTGATGGGACACTAAATTGGGAGGGCTCTGAGTTACTACAAATAATTTTTTCTCAGGTGTCTGGCTTGTGGGTTTTGTCTACATGATCAGGTCTAATTCATCGCCATGTCGGGGTGGGGGTGGGGGGAGGAATTTTCCCCCAGCTCAGATTGGCAGAGACCTTGGGGCACATGTAACCTGCAGGTTTAAACAAGTGTAAATGGTGGATTCTCTGTACCCTGAAGTCTTTAATGCAAGATTTGAGGACTTCAGTAGCTCAGCCAGAGGTTATGGGTCTATTATAGGAGTGGGTGAGTGAGGTTCTATGGCCTGCAATGTGCAGGAGGTCAGACGATATTATCATGATCACTTCTGGCCTTAAAGTCTATGAGAGCATCAATGCCCAAAAATATTCTGAATGGTGGGAATGTTCTCAGACCTTAAACATTGAATGTATTGCTTTATCTCTTTTATCAGTGGTTAATTCAAGGTAGATCTATTTCCTTTGCACAGAATTAACATGCAAAGAACTAAAAAATAATAAACTTTATACTTTCAAAGACACTTGTATTAACCTTCTAAGTGCGATAGCTTTGGCAAGCCACGTAGTTGATCATTCAATTGACTGCCCATTATTTGCCCACAGCCAAATATTGTCAAATATTCCAACAAGAATGTCTTGCTGTAGGAGATGGCCTTCTTTTTGATTTGCCTCATTGTGCCATCTGATAGCAAGCCTTCTTAAATGTAAAATGACATTTGCCCCATCCTTCATCTTTTAAATGTCAAATGACAAGCTTTATTTGAACATGTTAAGGTTCAACATTCCTATTAAGTACTCGCAGATAAGGTGCATTTTGAGAAAGGCATTTTTCCTTCCCTTTTTAAGCACCTGCCTAGAGGAACACTCAAAAGTAAGTTATCGGCATTTCTGGTCCCTGAATACAGAAACAAAAACTAGGGAATGAGAGGAGGTACCGAGGGAAAAGGCAGAGAAGGAAAAAGGCAGAATGAAAACAAAGGAAATAAGAAAAGACATAAGACACAGCATTTAGACATGCACTAGCCTACATTTCAGATTTAATACCATGGAGAGCAGTTCTCATAGCGAGCTAAGAGCATTGAGGAACAAGGGTTCCGACTCTGGCCATACAGTGATAAGAAGGAACTGGAGTGGCGTCGACCCACACAGCCTATTAAAGCCTCGGATGCACCATGCGGTCGACGCATGACACAGGGTCAACAGACACTGCTATGAACGGTTCCAGCTCTGGCTCACGGTACGCATGCATACTCATGTCTGGAATCCACTTCAGGACCATCACTCGAAGAAAAACTAATGGTTTTGGTATCAGTTTTATAGGAAAGTGAATGATCTGTGCTCTGATTTTGATTGTTCTGTCTGGCAATCCTCCTCAGGATCACGTGAACTGAACAGGGAAATACGCCTCAGAAAAGGTTAACTCAATCTGTAACACAATTAGCACAGACATACTTAAGGTGCATGACAAAACATACATAGAGGGCCAAAATTTTCAAAAGTGATATTTTAAAATTAGTCTCTTAAGGGTATGTCTATGATAGACTCCTGTTAGTTAACACTTTTGTAAAGACTAGTGTGGACATTCCCTAAACATTTGTTCTAGAATACCAATATTTGCTTTTTAACCTAGACAGAAATGTTCATCATCTGAAAATTCTGATCTGGAGCTTAAGTTTTACAGTACAACACCAATTATCTGAGACCTGGTTTACATAGTAAGTTTTTCAGTATATATTTAGTTTTTTCAGCATAAATTGCCTTGCAATCACACACTCAAATGATTTTTTTTTGCTTTATCTTTCATCTTCCTCTTGTATTATTAATTCACTTAGAAGCAACACAACTATTTCAGAATGTAAGGTTTGTGTGGCCATATCCACTTTTCAAATTAGCTATATCATGTCAGATAGTACTCCCACTGCTATCTCACAATACATTGCTTCATATCTGGATAGACTCATCTAGTTATTTGTGCACTCTCCACTGCTCTAGGTGTCATCTTGATCAAATTCCCCACCTCTGTTTAAATGTTTACATACATTTAAGCACACCTATTTGCATTTCCAGCTCATAGCAAGTTCACAGACACCAAATCCATTACAGCCATCATGGCCTGTGCCCTCATGTGGTCTCATCAGCAGATCCTGGACTTCCTTGCTCTCTGAGAAGAGAAATGCATTGTCTCATTTTCCCAGCAATCACTGGAATTCCAAGATCTTTGGAGTCATCCTAAACCTTCTGGTACAGATAAGCAGAGGAGCCATCCCAGAAGATCATAAGGAGCAAAATTTTAACAGTGAAGGTAATTAACCACTGGAACAACATACTAAAGTTTGTGGTGGACTTTCCACCAATGGCAATTTTTAAATCAAGACTGGGTGTTTTTCTAAAAGACATGCTCTAGTTCAAACAGGTATTAATTCAGGTGAGTACTCTGGCCTGTGTTATAGAGACTGGATTAGATGATCCCAGTGGTCCCTTAGGGCTTTATAATCTATTAATCTAAATTTTTAGACAGATTAGACAGAAATCAGCAGATACTTCAAAAATCTAGCTCTCCTTATTAGAGATAAATATAGAAGATGGATGGGTATGTCAGATTTTGTAAGTTTTTAAGCGAGGTGAAACTTGGGGGGTACACAAGACAAATCAGACCTTTGAAAAGGGTACAGTAGTCTGGAAAGGTTGAAAGCCACTGTATTAGATGACCTAGCCAGAGGACTAAGTGACCTCATACAAGGGGGGGGGGAGGGGATAGCTCAGTGGTTTGAGCATTGGCCTGCTAAACCCAGGGTTGTGAGGGGGCCACTTAGGGATCTGGGGCAAAATCAGTACTAGTGAAGGCAGGGGACTGGACTTGATGACCTTTCAGGGTCCCTTCCAGTTCTCTAATATTATATTATATATATATATATATATATATATGTATATATATATATATATATATATCAGTTGTTGGAAGCTGGGAGGAGAAGTGGAAGACCAGGAGGAAAACAGAGGCAGAGCCACAGCTGCACATGTCACATCATAGGAGTTAATTATTCCATTGTCAATTATTTTTGCTGAACACTCCAATTAATGCCACAATCCCACACCGACGCCCAATCCTACACAGCTGCCAAAAGACTTAAATACCTGTAACCACGTTGCCAAAACCTCTTTAGGCTCTCCCTATAGCTTTTATGATACTATGTTGTTGGTAAAAATACTTCAGCATATCAAAAACTGAAAGTGAGGGGAAGGTATAAAATATACTGAATTTTAAAACCACCACAGAGGCTACTGTACCAATTTTACTATTCACTTTCTTATTTAATTCATTAAAAACTCTATATTTTAAATTTCAATAAAGCTGCTACAGAATTTCCAGTTTGCCAAAGAAGCCAAGAAACCTGCTGTATAATTTAATTCCAGCCTTCCCAGATTATAGGAAGCTCTTTCAAATTTACAGATATACAGTTTAAAAGTGAATAAATGCCCAGAAAACAAAGAAATTTTCTTTTAACCATAAAATGCAGTTGGGAATTACTTTATTTTGCCTACAACCAAACAGAATGTCCCTTTATTAGTTATTAAGGCAACTAATCTGTGATTAGAAATTGTATATTTTATCCACTTAAAATTAAAATGTTTTTCAGTTACATCTTTTAAAAATTATTCTCCCCCCCCACACACCCACACACACGTGTGAAAGCCTCTATATGGAGCAGGGCTGGCTCCAGGCACCAGCTGAGCAAGCTGGTGCTTGGGGCGGCAGATTGTTGGAGACAGCATTCTGCCCAATCCTAGGGCGGCATGGCCGCTTTTTTTTGTTGTTGTTATTCTTGTTCCGCTCTGGCCGCCCTGTAGGGGGCGGCGACGCGGAGAACCAGAGCGCCCTGCAGGGCAGTCCTCTTCCTTCCCTCCCCGCCGACCGGAGCGGAGCTCTCGCGGCAGAAGGCGGCGCAGCGGGAGGGGCTGCGTGGCAGCGCCCCTGCTGTAGCCCTGGCCGCCCCCTTCTCTCTCTCTCTCCCGCCCGCTCCCTCCCACCCCCAGCCGGTCCCCCTGCACCCGCGCTCCGGCCGCACCGCAGGTTTTTTTTTTTTGCTTTGCCGTTCTGGCCGCCCCGTTTTTTGTTTTGGTTTTTTTTTTGGCTTGGGGCGGCCAAAAAAACAGAGCCGGCCCTGATATGGAGGAAGGATGGCCCCCTTTGGTCCACAACTATTTGGGCTACTTGCATTTAAAAGGAGTTTAACACATTTAAACTAACAATGATTTACAACATAAGCTCTGTGAGACCTGTCAAAAATATAGCCCGGAGATATGGTTGAGCTACTTGTCATCCTGCATAATGCTGCAAATAAAATAAAGCAAGTCAAAAACAATCATATCCTTTCATGAAATATCTAAAGGATGACTCAGACATTTCATTTTCCTATAGCCCCATAAACAGAAATGCCCTGTGTCACAACTCAGAAATGCTAATGACGTTTTGAACACATTACTTAAAAACATAATTTTGCCATATTGTATGTTAGTTGAGTTTTATTTAATGCTGCATTTGGATACATTCTGGCACCATTATATTACAGTTATATGGGAAACCATGAACATCTAAAATCTATAATAGAAAGTTTTTGGTTGGTTATAAAAAAAAAATCTATCATTTTAGATATGGGCTCAAATGTTCAAATATTGTCTGCACTAGAGTCCACATTTTCAGAAGCAACCACTGATTCTGAGGACTTCCTTTTTCGGTAAACACATGGGCCTGAGTTTTAGAATTGTTGAGTACCCAGAGGGCCTACTGAAGTCAACTGAAGCTATGAGGCCTCAGAACACCTGATGTTAAGATCCAAGCAATCTAAGAGGCTGGACATCCAAAAACTGAAGCACCCAAAATCAGAGTCCACTTCTGGAAATTCTAACTCAAGTTCTCACACATACCTGGTTTATCATGCAAATCTAAAAAGAGAGGGGGGTAGCACATACACATAGGCTTATATATATGCACAACACCAGTGTGCATGTTTAAATTGGTCACTGAAGTTTGAGTCTTACTGTCTACTAGAATTAAAGAAAAATAACATTCTGCTCAGGTTTCCTTACTTTCATCTTTATTTGCTAGAGAAAGCTAAAGTCAAATAGAAAAAAGTCTTTTCCTACATCTTCTTGAGATCTTTTGGATAGAGTAGTTTTGCTTACCTATTTAATAAATACACCCTTGTGAAGTATAATAGGCATTCTAGTTTGTTTTCTGATATAAATGGTTTTATATTAAATATTCATATTGATTCACATAGAAAATAAATATATAAAAAGGAATACTGACTCATGCACACGATTTTCTTTCTACCAAAATATGTCTTAAAATGGCCTGTACACAAAGCAGGGTAAGAAAAATGGAGATTCCAGTCTGACTGAGCTACATAATGATACATACAGTACAATCTGTTTTGAAATCCCTACAAATTGATAGACATGATCAAAATCTATAATGATAGACAGGCGATGTTAATCCTCCTAAAAGCCAGCAGTTACATCCAGAATTCAAATATGCAGCAAAGAAAAGGATATTCTGAGTCTTGGTAAGAACGTAGAGGTCTGACCCTGCACTGTTGAAGTCGATGGGAGTTTTGACATTCACTTGAATTGGAAAATGATAGAGGCCTAGATGCAAAGATATTTAACAAGTTACCTTAAAAAAATAAATCTGGGAGGAAATCTTCTAATTTTGCAACTTTAAATTTAGGGCAAAATCTTGCCCTATTCAGCAAAGATCCTCTGAGGGAGAAAAGACTACAGTCCCAGCAGCGAATCAGGAGACCATCTTCCCCCAGAGGACAGGATGTCTCAAGGATGCCTGTGGCAACTCTATGCTCCACAGTACTCCAGAGAACTCGCACAGGAAGCAGGGGACCTGGCCATGCCCCTAAGCTGACATGCACCCACTACCGCAGTGCAGTGCATCCTGGCTCATTCTTGCTCAGCTTTACTGCTGGGAAAGTAGTTTTTAATATACTGTCCAGACACACCCACTGAAAGTATTAGATTTTTAACTTGATTTTGCCAAATTAAAAAAAGTGAATCATTTTTAGACACATGCAAAAAGTTACAAGCACACAAAATTCCTACATATTGTGCAAATATCTGCCAATACATTTGTACTTGATTATTATTCTATTAAAAAGGACAGTTACCTGTTCCATAACTGGCATTCTTCGAGAGGTGTTGCTCAGGTGTATCCCACAGTAGGCGTGCGTACTCGCCACGTGCACTGGTGCCGGAAGTTTTTCCCTTAGGAGTACCCGTAGTGGGGGAGCACCGCTGCAACCCCTGGAGTGGCGCCTCTATATCGCACTATAAGGGGAGCTGTGCACTCCCCCCACCCTCAGTTCCTTCTTGCCAGACAACTCCGACAGAGGGGAAGGAGGGCGGGATGTGGAATATGCCTGAGCAACACATCTCAAAGAACGCCAGTTAAGGAACAGGTAACTGTCCTTTCTTCTTCGAGTGATTGCTCATGTGTATTCCACAGTAGGTGACTGCAAGCTATATTTGATGGAGGTGGGTAGGAGTTTAAGGGTTTCCGGGACGGAGTACCGCCCTACCAAACCCGGCGTCTTCTCGTGTTTGGGAGATGATCGCATAGTGCGATGAAAAGATGTGGACAGAGGACCATGTGGCAGCTCTACAAATGTCCTGACTAGGGACGTGAGCTACATAGGCGGCCGACGAGGCCTGAGCTCTCGTAGAATGCGCCTTCACGATAGGCGGCGGGGGAACCCCTGCCAGGTCGTAACACGTGCGTATGCACAAGGTGATCCAGCGGAAAATTTGCTGGGTAGAAACCGGTTGCCCCCTCATGCGTTCGGCCGATGCAACGAAAAGTTGTGGGGATTTCCGGAATAGCCTGGTTCGGTCTAGGTAAAAGGCCAGCGCCCTATTCACATCTAGCATATGTAGGCGTTGTTCCTCATTGGAGGAATGGGGCTTGGGACAGAGTATCGGAAGGAAAATGTGCTGATCCATATGAAAAGTCGAGACCACCTTCAGCAGAAAAGCAGGGTGTGGGCGAAGCTGGACCTTATCCCTGTGGAAGACTGTATACGGGGGTTCCGAGATTAGGGCCCTAAGCTCCGAGACACGGCGGGCTGAGGTGATAGCCACCAGGAAGGCTACTTTCCATGATAAGTGGGACCAGGAACACGTGGCCAGGGGTTCAAAGTGGGGACCCATGAGATGGGAGAGCACTAGGTTCAGGCCCCATAGCGGGACCATGGGCCTGGCATAAGGGAATGCCCGATCCAGTCCTTTCGAAAACCGGGATGTCATGTGATGGGAAAATACTAAGTGACCATGCACCGGAGGGTGGAAAGCAGAAATGGCTGCTAAGTGTACCCTGACCGAGGCGGGAGCTAGCCCCTGGGTCCTAAGGGACAGGAAGTAATCGAGAATGAGTTGGAGCGATGCGGATGATGGGGAAGTACCCCTCTCTCTCGCCCACCTAGAGAACCTAGACCATTTGGCCAGGTAGGTCCGTCGTGTAGACGGCTTTCTGCTTTCCAGCAGAACTCGCCTGACATCCTCCAAACACCTCCCTTCCTCCTCGTCTAACCATGGAGCAGCCACGCTGTCAGATGAAGCGCGGCCAGGTTGGGATGGAGGAGGCATCCCCCCTCCTGGGAGAGGAGATCCGGCCGAAACGGCAGCCTGCGCCGGGGGGGGGGGGGGGGGGCGCTAGAAGTTGCAGGAGGATTCTGTACCAATATCGCCGGGCCCAATCCAGGGCTATGAGGATAAATCCTCAACCTGTCTGCCTTCACTTTCTGTAAGACCTTGCCTATCAGGGGGAATGGCGAAAAGGCATAGAACAGATGCCCCGACCACCGAATCAGGAATGTGTCCGAGATTGCCCCCCTGCCCACTCCAACCCTGGAGCAGAACTGGGGGCAGAGACAATTCTGGGCGGTAGCAAAGAGATCTACCTGGGGAGCTCCCCACTCTCGGAAGAGTTGCCGGGCAACCTCCCAGTGGAGTGACCACTCGTATTGGTGGGAAAAAACCCTGATCGGCTCGCGTATTGCACGTGCCGGGTAGGTGAAAAGCCCTCAGAGAGATATCGTGGGCTATGCAGAATTCCCATAGGTCCAGGGCTTCCTGGCACAAGGCCAAGGAGTGCGTGCCCCCTTCCCTGTTGATGTAATATATCGCGGCCGTATTGTCCGTGAGGACTCTGACCATCTTTCCCCATTGGTGCAGGCTGAAAGCTAGGCACGCCAGGCGCACCGCCCTGAGTTCCCTGACGTTTATGTGCAGGGACAATTCCGAGGTCGACCATCTGCCCTGGGTTTGGAAGCTCCCTGCATAGACTCCCCACCCCAGGTCCGAGACGTCCGACACCAGATCTAGTGAGGGAGGGGTCTCTTGGAAGGGGATCTCTTGCAACATGTTGCTCAGGAGGGACCACCATTGCAGGTCGGCCACTATGTTGGGAGGTAACGTCACAACCTTGTCCAGGCCGTCCCTGGCCTGGGAATATTGGGAGGCCAGCCAGAGTTGGAGGGGCCTCATTCTGAGCCTAGCATGTTGCACCACGGAGGTGCATGCTGCCATGTGGCCTAAGATTTGAAGGCACACCCTTGCCGTCGTCACGGGGAAGGCCATGACTGAAGCTATGAGACTTTTGAGTGTCTCGAACCTGTCCCGGGGGAGAGAGGCCGTGGCCACCACAGAGTCTAACAGCGCTCCTATGAATTGTAAGCACTGAACCGGCACTAATGTGGACTTGTTCTCCTTCAGCACTAGGCCTAGACTCTCGCAAGTGGCCAGCAGAAATTTCATCTGGGCCTGCACCTGGGACCGAGACTTGCCCTTGAGCAACCAGTCGTCCAGGTAGGGGAAAATTTGCAGCCTGTTCCTCCTGAGGTGGGCTGCCACTACCGCCATGCATTTGGTAAAAACCCTAGGGGCCGTGGAGAGGCCAAAGGGAAGGACCATAAACTGGTAGTGGTCCCACCCTACCAGGAAGCGGAGGAAGCGCCTGTGACCCTCGAAAATATGGATGTGGAAATACGCTTCCTGGAGGTCCAGGGCTGCGAACCAATCCCCCGGGTCTAGGGATGGAATAACAGAGGCCAGGGAAACCATACGCAACTTGTAACGGACCATAAACTGGTTGAGGTTCCGCAGGTCGAAGATGGGCCTGAGCCTGCCTTTTGCCTTCGGAATCCGGAAATACCGGGAGTAAAAACCCCTGCCCTGGAATTCCCGAGGTACCTTCTCCACCGAGCCCAGGCTGAGGAGGCGTGTCACCTCCTGGTCTAGAAGGTGGGCATGCTCCGGGTCCCCGGGGACCCCTGGGGACGGGGGGGGGAGCAAAGCAAACTGCAACATGTAGCCCTTGGAAATGGTGCTGAGGACCCACTGGTCCGACGTTATACGGGACCATTGCACTCGGAAGGCAGATAAACGGTTGCAGAACACAAACTTTATTAACTGGGGGGCTTCCCAGTCCGAGCGGGACTGGCACTGGGACCTGCGTTGCTGCTCCCTCAGCCTCTTAGGTGGGGGCTCATATCTGCCTCTAGCTGGAGGAGCCGAGGTCTGTGGCCTGGCTTTGTCCTTTGCTAGTGGGACATATAGGCCCAGAGTTTGCAGGGTGGGGCGGGAGTCTTTCATCCCATGCAGACGGATGTCTGTTTGATCCGCAAACAGGGCCTTCCCATCAAAGGGCAGGTCCTGCATGAGGGACTGGGACTCCACGGACAGCCCCAACAGCGAGAGCCACGACGCCCTGCGCATGGAAATGGCCGAGGCCATCGAACGGGCCATTGTAACCGCCGCGTCCAAAGCCGCTTGAAGAGCCACTTTCGCCGCCGCTCCTTCGTCAACCAAAGCTCTGAACTCCCTCTTGTCCCTTTCCTGGCGAAGAGGTTCGAACTTTGGCAGGGACCCCCATAAGTTAAAATCATACCGGCTCAGTAGGGCTTGGTGATTTGCTACCCTGAGCTGGAAGCTCGCCGATGAATAAACCTTCCTGCCGAAGGTATCCAGTCTCCTGGCGTCTTTATCCTTGGGGGTGGGTGCGGGTTGACCATGCCTCTCTCGGTGGTTTACAGACTCCGCCACCAGAGAGTTGGGTGCCAGGTGAGAGTACAAGTATTCGTGCCCCTTTGCTGGCACAAAATACTTTCTCTCCGCCTTTTTAGAAATAGGCGCCAAGGAAGCCGGGGTTTGCCAAAGCGAAGTCGATATGTTGGCCACCCCCTGGTGGAGAGGTAGGGCCACACGGCCCGGTGCCGAGGAGGACAACACATTGAACAGGGTGTCCGACAGCTCCTCCATCTCCTCAGCCTGAAGCTGGAGATTCGAGGCCACCTGCCTAAGGAGCTCTTGGTGAGCCTTAAAATCTTCCTGTAGGGTCGGTGGTGGCGCCACTATGGATTCCTCCGGTGCCGGTGAGGGGACCGGTTCTGCCCCCAGGGCGTCGGGCGGTACCGGTGGTTCAACCCCCAAGTCCGAGCCCGGGTGCAGTGCCGCTGGTTCGGTGCCGGTTGACTTTTCCCGGTGCCGAGGCGGGGACGTCGAGTGTACCTGTGATGCCCTGGCCACTGAACAGGGTCTCGCCGGTGCAGGTAATTGGGGCCACAGTGCCCACTGACACCACTGCCCTTGCCAAGGAGCCCCTTGCCACTGACCTGCTTGGGGACCTAGCGGAGCCGCTTGATCGTGAGGGGCAACGCGGCCCGGGGATGGGCAGCTGGGTGCCGAAGCCAAAGTTGCTGAGCAACGCACAGTGCCGTACGAGCGTCGGAGCATCCACAGCCGTGTCAGTGCCGACCTCGAGATTTAGATCTCGACGACGAAGACCTGTACCCGTCAGAGGTGCTGCTTCTAGATTCCCCCCGGCGACTATGGGTACGACGCCTCGGTGACGGTGACGGTCGAGGGGCACTCCGAGCATGACGTCTTTTGGAGCGAACACTCGAATCTGAGCATCGGTGCCGATGGCGTTGAGACCTGCTCCTATAGCTTCGGTGGGAAGAGGAGCTTGCCTGCGACCCCTCTGGGGAGTGGAGGACCCTCGAGACTCCCTCTCAGGTGAATCAGCCAACAGAGTGGAAGTCTGGCGTGGGCTATGGGATGGCCTCAGAGCGGGTAGGTACCTCGTCCTCAGAGCGGGGGCTATGCCAGACCGGGGAGGGTTGATGAGCTCCCAGCAGCGGCTTCCCTCGGGATCAGGGGCCCGTCTCAGGCGGCGCACCTGGCACTGGAAGGGTGAGGATGTCACGCGCTGCCTGTGCTGCCTCCGGTGTCGACGGCATTCTCACCGCAGGAGAGGCACGCGCGGACGGGACCGGGCTACTCCGCTCAGCGCGAGTCAGATCGTGTCCCGAGGGGGATCGTGGGCTGCCCAACTCGGGTCCGGCCTCACCCTTGTCCTTCTCTCAGCGCCGCTGAGTCTTCCCTTGCCTCTTGGCGGGGGAGCGGTGCCGACTGGTGGATGGAGCCGCGCTCCGCACCGACGACACGGTGCCCAGCGCCAAGTCGGGTCGGCGTGCCGGTGCCGGGGCCAATGCCGAATCCATTAGCAGGGCCCGGAGTCGGATCTCTCTTTCACGCTTCGTTTGAGGCTTGAACGATCTGCAGATTTTACAGTGCTCACTTACGTGAGTCTCGCCCAGACAGCGAAGACACTGCGAGTGTGGGTCGCTCCTGGGCATAGAACCGCGACAGGAGTCGCACGACTTGAAGCCTGGGGCACGGGGCATGCCCCGAGCCAGGCAACTAACTAGAGAAGCAGTCTACAAAGAAGAGTTGTACTACTAAGGCTAGAAGCGCTACAGCAGAGCTGAAGCACGAAGTTCCGACTACCTTCACTGGTGGCAAGAAGGAACTGAGGGTGGGGGGAGTGCGCAGCTCCCCTTATAGCGCGATATAGAGGTGCCACTCCAGGGGTTGCAGCGGTGCTCCCCCACTATGGGTACTGCTAAGGTAAAAACTTCTGGCACCGGTGCACGTGGCCACACCTACTGTGGAATACACATGAGCAATCACTCGAAGAAGAAGAAGATAAGTTTATTATTTTAAGGGAATTTAAGGTTAATAAAAAGGCACCATATTAACAGTCCTAGAAAAACAAGTGTTCTTTTTATCCTCAGAACAGGAACAGCACAGCAAACAGAGGAACAAGGTCTCCCATGATGCCTGCCAATGTTATTTGCCTTCCAGTAGCGCCTAGAGACCCCACTCAGGGATCAGAGCCCCAAGATATTTAACAGTGAGAAGTAAAAAATGGGTTCTCTCATGTGGATACCTGGAAAGAGACAAACACCAAACCATGAAATGATAACTCTTAGCTTCTAATAAACTGAGTTACACTCAAGTCAGTGACCTACAAATAAAGTCTCCATCCAGATCTCATCACCAATGTTATCGTAAGTAGTTACTAGAAAAAAGAAAATAAAAACACAAGCACATTTTGATAATACCCCAAAATAAAGCTGTTTTTAGTAATTTTATAAAATCTAGTTCACCACTGAAGCCTGCTACTCAGCAGGTTCACTATACTCACAAGAGACAACTTTTAAAGTTTTCTTGACATTGGAAAAGAGAAAGTGACTCAATAAGCACACAGGGTTATGCACTCTTACGCTCCAATTGTACAAACATATCAAACAGTTCTTCCCTTAATTTATCAGTGCTCTGCTATTAGGAGCTGCATTTGTTTGATAAAATGTGTAGACCAGAAAATTAAGGCAACTTCAGACAGAAATCAGTGGGACAGGCAAAATTAACTTCTTTCACAGTCTTTGTACAGCTGTCTTCAAAGACATGCATATTTACCATTAGTTCAAATTATCCCCATTCAAACTGGTTTCTAAATATGGAAGCTTATGAAATCTTCTGGCACTTTACCAATGTTCTATGCCAGGGGTCGGCAACATTTGGCACACAGCTCGCCAGGGTAAGCACCCTGGCGGGCCGGGCCAGTTTATTTACCTGCTGACGCGGCAGGTTCGGCTGATTGCGGCCCTCACTGTCCGCAGTTCGACGTCCCAGGCCAATGGGGGTGGCGAGAAGCCACGGCCAGCACATTGCTCGCCCGCGCCGCTTCCCGCCGCCCCCATTAGCCCGGGACGGCGAACCGCGGCCAGTGGGGGCCGCAATCGGCCGAACCTGCCGCGTCAGCAGGTAAATAAAACTGGCCTGGACCGCCAGGGTGCTTACCTTGGAGAGCCGCGTGCCGAACGTTGCCGACCCCTGCTCTATGCTATACTATGGGTCCACTATACAAGTGGCACATGAGCAAGCATTTCTGATGTTGCCAAAAAAAAAAAAAAACTAATAAATAAATAAATACATACATAAATAAATGTGCGGGTGGCTCAGAGGGGGTGCAAACAGACTCAGAAAAGAAAGAAAATTCTATTGGTTAATATAAGGTATACTGGTTAATGTAAGAAACAGAGAAACAGAATATGCCATGTAGTCTCATTAATTAATTACCTACAATATCAGGCCCAATATGCCACTTGCCGTATTATGCCACTCCAATGGGTCATAAAACAAACTTAATCAGACTCTTGAGAATTGCTGATGTTGCCAATCCAACATAACTCTAGCACACTTCTGGGTCCCCCAGCAGAGGGAGTTTGGCCAGAACGTCTAAATCCATCTTACATTTACACTCACACTATGGCATCAAGCATAGCTTGACCTGATCAGATGAGTCAGCCCTTCATCTTGAATTGAAGGGATAAAGTAAAGTAAAATAAGATCAAGGGCCTGATCCCCATTTTTACTAAGTCCCTCTTTATACTGCCAGAGCAGCAGTACAAAAAGGCCTTAATGGAAGTGAGAATCAAGCACAAAGCGTGTAAACAAAATGAAAATTTTAGGCAGACCTGAAAATGGAAGGGTTTTTGTTTGTTTGAAATATACCCAGAATGAAATTGTTAATAATTAACAAAAATCCACATTTCCTCACAATGTATTAAGAATTAGCAGCACATTTTCTCTGTCCTGAAAATTTCCGTAAGTATTGCCACAGCCTGTTCCAGTCCCGCTCTCTGGATGGACACCAGTCTGTTGTGACTGAATCCAACTGTTGCAACCTACATACTTCTAAGCCCCATAGGTCTGGATAGTGACTAATTACTAGTCCTAGCTCTGGGTCTCTTGAGCAATCCCAGATGCAGACACTAATACCCTTCTTAGGCAGTGGGACCCTGCACTCCAATCACCTATACCAGAGAACCAGTCACTCAGAACTTCTGAGCCCCCAAGTTGCTTAGACATGCTCTCCCCCTCCCCTTTTCATCACCACCCCCAATGTCTATCTGGCTCTGGGAGCTCTGGTTTTCTGGTTACATGCTTCAGAGATGATGTGGCAGTCCAGCAAGATAACACAACGTTAGCAAAGGAATTTCTTAAACCACACACACCTTTACTCTTAAAAAGCACTTGAGTTCTAGATCTTAAGAAAATGACAAACTACTGACCAAATTTCCCTCAGTCTGACTTCACCACATTTGCAGTGTCGGTCCCAGGATATGAGAGAGACAAGGTAGGTGAGGTAATATCTTTTATTAGACCAACATCTGTCTTTCGAGCTTCACAGAGCTCTTCCTTCAGGTCTGGAGAAGGTAACCTTGAATGCTCTGTTACAGATTCCCAGACACAGTTTCTCCACTAGGTGTCAAGTTCCTGCTACAAAATGGATGTTAAAAGCCACATTAAAGGTTTTATTCAAAATGGAATCTGAAATACAGCATAGCATCACAAAATCATAAGATGGCACAGGCGTATATCCCCCAAATTGACACAGTTATATACAGACTCACAGTGGTGGGGTGAGTCTCAATCTACTTATGGCTATTAATACTCTTTAAAGAACTATATTTCTTTGTAGACGGAATACCCAGTGAAGATGGTTTTCTTGTAACGAAACATTGGACTAGTGCAGGATATGACTTTGCAAAAAGCAATCTATTTACAGTGATAAAATGAAAAGACATGTTAAGACAGCTGTATCACACAGAAGAATAAAAGCTAACTAATATTCAATGTGCTAATTCTTGACCAAAAGTGAAAGAGTTTTCTATAAAGACAGAAAAAAAAAATCAATCAAGAACCATTATTCTGAGTTTTCTATAAAGACAGGGGGGGAAAAAATCAATCAAGAACCATTATTCTGATTACTGGAGCAAAATCAGTGCTGGAGAAGATGATTATTTTGCATAAGTAGCTCTTAAAAGAAAAATGGAACCGACAAAATCTTGACAAGAAGGTAGGTTTCTAACTGAGCCACTATAAGAACATGTCAATAATCTTGACAACAAATTTCCATCAAGCACTGACAACAGAAAAAACATTTTGATAGAAAATCTTCAGGCATGAAAACATGGTGATCTTCAGCCTTCCTTACTCGCACCTATCCATCTATCCAGTATTCAACATCTAAAATAATCTTCCTCTGCTACCATTTTGGCCATATACAACTAATCACACAAGTCCCTTCACTGTCTCTTTCTGTAAAAAAGTCAAACCGCTTGCCCTCACTTTTAAGTGCACAACTCTGCTCAATCCAACTCATTTAAATCTTTCACCACTTTCTACCTTGTCCCATGCACTCCATCCATTCTTAATGCCAAGTTTTCCTTTTATCCACTGCTCCAACCAACATTCACCTACCAGCCATTTGTCATGCTGCTATCTAAAACCTTCAACATCCTAACTCTACCTCTTCAAATCTCCTCAAAGTCCACTTCTTTCAATACTAACCTCTCCTCCTATGCCATCTACTCCTCCCCTCATTTTACTCTATCTGCTATTTAAATTGCAGTTTATGGTTTACTCACTATATAAATTACTCATTTTTATTTAACTCTGTTTGAGGTTTTCCCTACATACTTTATCATCTTCATGTTCTAGGTTATATTATAAATTCTTCAGAGGATGGACCATTTCTTTTTTTAAAATTTATGTCAACTGCTATGCAAAATTATGGACTAAGAAGTAATGATTTTTTTCATAACAAACACTACCCTTTTAAAACAAACAGTCAGAATGGACATGTAGTTCAATCTTAGTCTTCGATTATTTTTTTTAAACTATTTCAATTTTATATCCAGTTGGATCCCCAGTCTTTTCTTCTGGGTTATAGGAAAAGACCTTCCAATCTATAGCAGCCAACCTTTACTGCTGAATAAAGAAGAGCTTCTTTACTGCAGCTCGACAAACACTAGAGCCGAAAAGTCAAGACTCACCAACCTGTAGACACTAGGAACCAGATGGAAATTTGGGCAGGAAGTCAAGAAGAATATAAACAAAAGCAGCAAATAGGTGGGAGGGATGACGGAACCAGAGAAAGAAATACATATTATAAGTTATAGGGTTGTGCATTTTTTGTTAAATAATTACTTTAAAATCCACAAAGTTAATATTAAACTATCCTTTTAGTCCAGCCTTCTGTTCCTTAGCAGCAGCCTATGCAGGAGGCTTCAAATGTAAAGTGAAAAAAATCCCCAATACGTACATGCTAAATCAGACTAGATAGAGGGA
Source organism: Emys orbicularis (assembly GCF_028017835.1). Lineage (NCBI taxonomy): Eukaryota > Metazoa > Chordata > Testudines > Emydidae > Emys > Emys orbicularis. The sequence goes on along the minus strand of NC_088687.1, from coordinate 95,180,498 downwards.
AGCAGGAGGAACAAGACACATTACTTCCTCCTTCCCATGTTTTTCTATGATCTCTTTACGAGAGATGAATTATTCAAATACCATAAAATATCTTCAGTTTATGCCCTGAAGCAAGAGAACTGATCTTATGTAGTTATTTGAGCAAAACAGCATAGCTGTAAATATTCTAGTTCATATAAATATCTGTTTCTTTCTGGAATCATATTGAACTCTTTACTTCAATATTTGTCTATAGCAGTGAATTCCACAGGTGTATATGTTGTATAAAAATGAACATTCTTGTGTTAAGAACAGGGTGAGGAACTGTTCATGATTTTATATAGCTGTCATATTTCCTTTTATTCTTCTATTTTCCAAGATAAATAATATTGGAATTATAAACTCTCCTCACGTGTAAACAATTAATAACAGTTAACTCAAGCGATTAACTCAAAACAAATTAACTAGACTAAAAAAATTGAGAGATTAATCGCAGTTTTAATCACACTGTTAAACAATATCAGAATACCAATTTAAATGAATTATAAATATTTTGGATGTTTTTCTACATTTTCAAATATATTGATTTCAATTACAACATAGAATACAAAGTACACAGTGCTCACTTTATATTATTTTTACAGTGCAAATATTTGTAATAAAAAGAACAAAATAAATAGTATTTTTAATTCACCTCACACAAGTACTGTAGTACAATCTCTTTATCATGAAAGTGCAACTTACAAATGTAGATTTTTTTTGTTACATAACTGCTCTCAAAAACAAGAGTGTAAAACTTTAGAGCCTACAAGTCCACTCAGTCCTACTTCTTATTCAGCCAATAGTTAAGACAAACAAGTTTGTTTACATTTATGGGAGATAATGCTGCCCGCCTCTTATTTACAGTGTCACCTGAAAGTGAGAACAGGCATTCACATGACACTTTTTGAAGAAGATCAATCTTCCGCTGGTAGCATCTGACTCAGATGATGAAAATGGATGTGCGTCGGTCCACACTGCTTTGTATCGTTTTCGAGCAGAACCCATCATCACCATGGAAGCATGTCCTCTGGAATGGTGCTCAAAGCATAAAAGTGCATACAAATGTATAGCATATCTGGCAAGTAAATGTTGCAAAGCCGGCTACAACAGTGCCATGCAAATGCCTGTTCTCACTTTCAGGTGACATTGTAAATTAGCGATTGGCTGAACAAGCAGCACTGAGTGGACTCGTAGGCTCTAAAGTTTTACATTGTTTTATTTTTTAGTGCAGTTATGTAAAAAAAAAAAATTCAACATTTGTAAGTTGTACTTTCAGGATAAAGAGACTGCACTATAGTTAGGACCCTACCAAATTCGTGGCCATGAAAAAGTGTCACGGACCATGAAATCTGGTCTTCCTCCATGAAATCTGGTCTCTTGTGTGCTTTTATCCTATACTATACAGATTTCAAGGTGGCCGAGAGTGGTGGCTGTTGGCCAGGCACCCAGCTCTGAAGGTGGCGCCCTGCCAGCAGCAGCGCAGAAGTAAGGGTGGCAATACTATACCATTCCACCCTTACTTCTGCACTGCTGCTGGCAGCGGCTCTGCCTTCAGAGTTGGGCTCCTGGCCAGCAGCTGCCACTCTCCAGCTGCCCAGCTCTGAAGACAGTACCGCCACCAGCAGAATCGTAGAAGTAAGGATAGCAGTACCATCCCCACACACACACACACACACACACACACACACACACACACACACACAATAACCTTGTGACCCTCCCACATCTCCTTTTTGGGACAGAACCCCTACAATTACAACACGGTGAAATTTCAGATGTAAATAACTGAAATGATTACATTTACAATTTTTAAAATCCTATGACTGTGAAATTGACCAAAATGGACCATGAATTTTGTGGCCCTAACTATATAACTTGTATGAGGTGAATTGAAAAATACTATTTATTTTATTTATCTTTTTACAGTGCAAATATTTGTAATAAAAATATAAAGTGCGCACTGTACACTTGGTATTCTGTATTGTAATTGAAATCAAAATATTTGAAAATGTAGAAAACATCCACAAATATTTAAATAAATGGTATTCTATTATTAACAGTGCGATTAACACTGATTAATCATGATTTTTTTTAATCTTGCGACTAATCACTTTAATTGCTTGACAGCCCTAGTATAAACTCAACTGTCTAGCTATTCTATGTGCAGGTCTCTGAACCTTTTTGAAAGGTCCAATACCAAAATTTGATTAAACTGCTAAAGAGGGCAAAAAACTGACTGATCACTTTCCATGCTATTTGCTGTGCCCTCATTAATAAGTCTAGGTACATCACTAGCTTTTTTGACCATAACTGTTCTGTAATAAATAAATAATATCTATCTCTTACATAATGCTTTTCATCAATAGATCTCAAAGCGCTTCACATTCTTTAATGTATTTATCCTCACAACATGCTTGTGAGGTAAGGAAGTATTAATGTTAAGCAGACATGCTCATTAATCTGCCCACAATGACTCCTAGATCTTTCGCCGGCAAGACTCCAACTAATTCTGAACCAAATTATAGTAAAAAGTTTACATCTTCCAATAGGTGTTACTTTTCTACTTTAGCAAGGTAAATTTTACATTTCCAGTCTATTGCCTGCTCACCCTGTTTCATTAAATCCTTCTGGAATTCCTCATAACTATAGAATTTCTTACTAACCAAGGTAATTTATCAATTTTATCAGTTCAGCTATGCACTTCATCCTCCAAGTAACTAAATGTAGAAAATATATACACTAGGCACGGGCTACTAAAGTTTAAATTAGTAGTACATCTAAAGTACTTAAAGATTTTGTCTAATTTGTTCTTCATTTTTTCTCCTTGCCCTCTTTATCTCTACCTTGCCTAACAGTTTAGATTCCGTTTTGTTAGCATCCTCATTCTCTTAAGGGAAAGATGAAAAATGCTCAAAGCTTGTCTCCATGGAAAAAACAATGCAGCTCCAGGCAAAGACAGACTATTTGTAATATACCACACAACAACAACTTGATTTATACATTGTGTTAAAATGGTTACCTCAGTTCTAAAAAGTCCTCTTGAGATAGTGATCTCTTACACATTATCGAATATCTAGTGTCTAAATCTTTCCCCTTCAAATGCAAGGACACTATACCCGGAGTGAAGGTAGTCAGCAGAAAAAGGCCATTTGATATGTGCTCACTGCAATTGGTTTGATCTGGCGCTTTCCTGAAGTCCATGCAGAGTATACAGTTTATTCTAGTAACAGTAGCTGACAGAGTAGTTTGCATTCTGACACTCTTTTTTGTAATTTGTATCACGGCTGGAATCTAATAGTTATGAGCTTAGTGGAAAGGTTATTGCTGTAACTGACACCAAGGCAAAGCTCAATCTGGTACAGGTATGGGTCTCATGAAAAAAAAATGGATAAATTTATAGCTAAACATACATTGTACACACAACTACAGTTTGTCTATTTAGATTTAAAAACATATTGGTGCTATGGGAGACTCAGAAATGACAAATGGATATTTTCTATATTAATACATAATAACAAAGATATAACATCCAAATCTTCATAAATCCACATTTACTTGTTACATGCAAAACCTATTCAAACAAATTCCCCAATGTGCATCCATACACATATTCATAGCTAGGATGCATAAAAAACAAACTGTTCACAAACACTGAATCTTTACCCAAGTCACGCATCCGTCTTCAGAGAAATATTACCTTTGAAATAATGTCTAGATTGGTTGACATCAGAGCTACCTTTTAACATCAACAAAACACATCTGACCAGAGATGGATTAAAATATAAAAAAGAGCTTGGATCAACCAAAAACATGGAGTTTTTGAACAAACTCCAAGTTGAGCCCCTTTTCAACAATATACCTTAATCTTCAGTCAAGTAGGGAAGAAGGACTCAGGAAGGGTCTGGCAGTTGAGATGTTCAGTGAAAGATGTGGGAGATTCAATTGAGGATGAGGGATTATTTTGCAATTTTTTGACCTTATCTGATTTGGTAGCTTTTGAGGGTCTATTGGTGACTTGAGCCTCCACACCACATTCCACTCACTAGCCTCCTTGCCTTTCCTACTCTCCCATGCAATAAATCCCTCTTACCTTTAAAAAGGAACAGCTATATTTATCGAACTGGCAACTCCATTGAGCTGGGCACATGCTAGGGGCTACTGAGTCTGGGACACCGTATAATCTGAATGCTCCAGGATTTGACATGCCCCAAATTGTAGTGTGCTTCAGAACACATGTAGTGTGTCATTAAAAGAGAACAACAGTATTTATGCACGACTTCCCAAGAGTAAGTACAATAATTTCTTACTCTAAATACAGGAGGAAATTGTGGTATCCCCAATGTCACTGTGTGGTAAATGTTGCCTTATGGCAACCAATGTTTACCAGTGAGAACATGGAGATGTTAGTGGAACCACCACATTTCTAGAAAAAAGGTCCAGATTGATCTGTGAGTTATGTCCCTCAAAAGTGCATGGCCCAGATCCACAGTTAATTTGCCACCACAGAAGATATTAATTCCGGTCAATTTCTTTGATTTAGTAACATTTTCAACTTTGACTCAGTTTCCTGGAATACTGAACACTTCAAAAAACAAAAACAAACAAAAATGAATTCTGGTGGAAAACAAAGTGTATCAACAAGCTGAGCAAACAGAATATACACATTACATAGAGACTTCACAAAGTAGGTTCCTAGAGTAGGCAAGGGGGAAAAAAAAGAAAAAAAAGGCAGCACGCACACACTTCCTATCTCAAAAGCATTTTAAGACTAAAAGAAGACAGTTACAAACTAGACTAGGTCTAAAGCATTCAAAACAACTAAGAGGTTACAAGTCAGCCAACGTCATTACATTAAATACAACATGCATGTTTTGAGAATTAAGTCACATATCTTACTTCTGTAAACTCCAGTTTACAAAGTGGTTGTGTAACAGCCATGACGTGTATTTGCTTAGTTACTTTTAATTTCAAACTTCTTAAAAAGAAACTAACATGATTTACAATGCAGAGTGCTTAAATTTTGGAGAAGCGTACACTTAATTCTGCTGTAGTATCTGTGTATTCAGATAATCTCTGTGTATCTGTTGTGATATAGCTTCCTGTCACTATTTTTTGTGAGAAAAGGCAAAGAGAAAGTAACTTATCCAGGATGCCATGAAAAGAAAGTAGTCTATTTCTGTTGATCACTCAATGGATTTCTCCTTAAGACAGCAAAATATTACTGAAGCTGTGACAGTGGCACATAGAAGCAGAAAGTTTCACCATAAACAAATTGAAAATCAGCTTATGTCATCACATCAATACTGGTGATCATTAATCATATAGGACATTTCATTCTGGTGTGAGAAAGAATCAATTAGCATCCCAAACTAAATGTTTTCCAGATAAGATGACTGGGTTTGCAGAAAAGAATATAAAATGATGAGAGAAGTAGTTATATATCAAAGTTATGATTCCTAAACTTTTATCCAAATGTACTTTTATCAAGGATTTCTAGTAACAATAAGAACTACAAAAGCAAAGTTCAAACATTGGCACATTTCATCAGAAATCTAATATTAAAATATTGCCATATATATCAACAAAAACCCTGAGGTGTTAACTCCACAGTTGTTCATAGGTACAGTTTTAGTATATGGCACTCCTGGAGCTTTGCACAAAGAAGGTCAACTCATTGTTTTGTTTAAATCAGACTATTTCATCACTGTTCTTACACTTGAAATCACAGCATGAAAAAAATTCATCTATACCTGTTCTACACTAGTGAATTTGTTAAATATTATATTATCAGAGTAGAACCCTGCAGAAGACTAATGTTTCATTTTTAGTTTTGGTGGAAGAGGAAGCAAATTCTTCAGATCAGTTAATCCTACAAAAAGGCAGAAAAGTATCTTCTAGAGGGTATTCAAGAATAACCAAATGAATGAGTTTCTTAAGAAAAGCTGCAAAGCAGCTACCAGGATTTCATATTCCTGTAGTATCTTGGAGGCTGCCACCAATAATTTGTTTCCTTCTTGGTAATCTCCTGTTCCTTTCCTACTTTTATGTGCAGCTTCCTAAAATGATTACTGTACAGCTATTGTATAGATAGTTCATTTTCTTCACTATATATTTGTTTATTCACGGATTCACAAGTTAGCCTTTACTATCTGCTTTGGAAATTCATCTGAAGACTTTCACTAGAGAAAGGTTAAGGACAGAGGCCTCAATTTAGTATGATACTCAGGCAAATGCATAACTTTCAGCATGTGAGTAGGTCCATCATCTTAAATATGTGCACGACTTCAGTGGGACAACTCATGTTCTTTAAGAACCCTGTTGAATCAAACCAAGAATCAAGGGGAAAAAGTGCTTCCTCATACCGTGAAAAACATGAAGTAATCAAAACATTTATTCAAGTAGCAAGAGTTGCAATTTTATTTGAGAGTTGCTGCGTTATACTGAAGATTAGATTTTGTGGACAGGAATATAACACTTCTGGTAAACAGATGTGCTATTCATTATTATCTTCTGTGCTTCTGGTATTTAGTGTATTAATCATTCTGTCAGAGTACTTTACTCAGAAAAAAAGGAAGGAAACCTAAAGCAAAAGGAATAATGCAGTTGTATTTCCCACAGTGTTTCTTATTAGAATATGTATAGTAGGTGTAAATTAGAGGTATGTTTAGAATACTATTTGTTTTTTAAAACAGCTCTTAAAATCACCAATCAGTAGCACAGAATTAACACACAAATCTCCCAATCATTCTATAGTTTTTGTGTGTGTATTTGGTAAATAAAATCATATGACTGTCCATCTGAGGTTTTATTTTGTTTCATGGTTGAGATATCTACCAGTCTGTAGGCTATTAAGGTATATTTGTGCCCATCTACAACATTAGAGGCAGTTCATTAGACTCCTTAGTACAGGTTTCCCTTGAATCTTGGCTTGATTCAACAAGGTTCTTAAGCATGTGCACGACATCAGAGGGACAACTCATGTTCTTGAAGATAATGGGCCTACTCACATGCTGAAAGTTATGCATTTGCCTGAGTATCATACTGAATTGAGGCCTCTGTTCTTAACCTTTCTCTAGTGAAAGTCTTCAGATGAATTTCCAAAGCAGATAGTAAATGGCTAACTTGTGAATCTGTGAATAAACAAATATATAGTGAAGAAAATGAACTATCCATACAATAACGGTACAGTAATCGTTTTAGGAAGCTGTATATAAAAGTAGGAAAGGAACAGACTATTACCAAGAAGGAAACAAATTATTGGTGGAAGCCTCCAAGATACTATGGGAATATGAAATCCTGGTAGCTGCTTTGCAGCTTTTCTTAAGAAACTCATTCACCTGGTTATACTTGAATAAATGTTTTGATTACTTCATATTTTTTACTGTATGAGGAAGCACTTTTTTGTGCAAATAACACTCATATACATAATATTATATTTTATTTCATCTGTAGCCAATGAAAGATTTAAAACACTAACTTAATGAAAAAGGCAGCTCTAGCCAACACAAGCTAGTGCACTTAATATTAATAAAACTGACATTTTTGCTACAAAAACTATCATACAAAAAGTCAAACAGAAAAATTAAGTTGACTGCACAGCATAAATCATGCATAACTAAGTTAACATAAAGCAAATGAATATGTAACTTTAAGGGTGTGTTACTTAGAGTTGATAGATATACATATCTGAGGTTTCTTAGTGCTCTGTGCAGCTAGAAAGAAACCAGTAGGATGCCTGTATTTTGTTTACAATTTTAGTAAAGTAAACCAATCTTTTAAATGACAACATCCTGACTACACAGCTGGTTTAATAGAATGTTCCTGATTCAATTTAAAAAGGAGTAATGCCTAAAACTGCTGGCACAGAGACAGCATCCTGAATCTAGGCCATACGAATGTCACTTCATTGTTGTTAATGAAAAAAAAGCTCAGCTATAATCAAACCTTAGCCAGCACTGCAACATTTTGCCAGCTAAGCAAGCCCTTAAAACCACAATGATGGAGTTCAACAGGGTTTCTACTATATATTCATCATCAACAAATATTTACAATTAATGTATTGCACATATCTGAGATTTTTAATATACTGAATCCTTCAGAAGAGAAATTAGGAGTTTCCCTAATGTAAACTTTTTATAAAAAAAAAAAAACTCATTTGTAAAAATGTTAAGAGAAATATTTATCTGAAAACTACATTTTGATATACTGTATTGCATATATACTTGTGTGTGTGTGTGTGTGTGTGTGTGTGTGTGTGTGTGTGTGTGTGTGTGTGTGTGTGTGTGTGTGTGTGTGTGTGTGTGTGTGTGTGAGAGAGAGAGAGAGAGAGAGAGATGTTCTGTACATATTGCATCACCTAAATGGAATATTTTTGAAAACAAAAATAACTTACTTTTCCCATTCAGCTCAAGTCACTGAACTATCAATATGAATTACAGTACTGTACCTAACAGAAAGCACTACAGCCTTCCTTTAAGGTCTGCTCACAGCCATTATGCACAATAGATGATGATAGAATGTGACTTGCAAGCACTGAGAACATGCTGAAAAATGTCTACTATGCACACAGTTATATCATAGTGTCAGTTTTCACAAAATCTGGTGAGGAGGACTATTATGATTATTAAAAGCCAACTGAACACTGGAAATTCATGGTTAACCAGAAGATCCTTCAATACCTAGGTACAACGTGGTGAAGAAAAAGAGTCAGTAAGGTGTTTCCCTGTCATGCTTACGTAATGGAGAACATAATGGAGATACTGTAATACCATACAGAATCCTTGCTCATATGCCAATTACTTTTATTATATCTGTGTGTCACAACTAGTTTTTATAATCTAGAATGTACCTTTCTTTCCTTTTTTTTTTAAATATTTTACAGCAGTCTTTTTGTGATCAAATCCTAGACTATTTCAGTTTCCAAGCAATATACAGTCGTCAAATAATTTTAAGCATTTTTAAACCAATCATTTTTGTATTACACCCTGGGTTTATACTGTGCATGGGAAAAAGTCCATTTTACATCATATATTTACAAACTAAAATATAGTTAACTCAAATCAAGAGTACTGACAACTGTGATGATTTCTTTTCAAGGTCTAATTTGGAACATTTTCAGCCCAACTTTTTAAATACAAAATATAAACAAACACAGTTTTTGCTTTGCAGCTAAAGTAGTATACAGGGTCTAATTTCAAGAGTTTTATTTGCTACTTTTGAAAAGTTATTGTTATAAGTTGAAATTTTAGACATGGTTTGTCCACAATATGGACTGAAGCCTTTGATATTAACACCACTTGTGTCTTGTAAGCTATTCCAAGATGTGTTCAATGTCCCCTTATGAGTATTTCTATTGGGTATTTCTAACCTGCTTAATAATGCCTCCAAGACACAGATATACATGATGCACCATAAAGATGATGTAGTATTAGGTCAAAGATCCAAGCAGCAGTGTTCTGAGGATACATCTTGGTGGCCAGAGACTAAACACATTTCAGCATGCCTCAAAACAATCCTTAAATTACCCAAATATTGCTTAAAATGGAGATGTCAGAGGTGACTCTTAAAATCCCCTATGGGCCTTTTTAAACAATTATAGGTACATAAGGAAATTAAGCATACAGTGTATAAAATATTTAGGTCAACATTTTAAAACACTTCACATTTGTCAATTTAGTGTGTTCTGCCACCCTGAACTTATCTGGCTGTTCCTATGGTATTACAGCCTATGTAACACAAGACACAAAAACTCCCTGACTTGAGATCCCTGCATTAACTATGAGAAATTGGAGGTGAGTTGAGGACAGAGTGGCAGTCTTAACACAGATCATCCTTGTTTTGTTGGCTCCGTTCAGACATGAAACCTCCATAAAAATGCAGTTTGGGACATTTAAAGCAAAAACAATTTGAGATCTAGTTTGCTGAAAATAAAAAAAATAGTTTCCCATCTCAAACATAAGCATATTAATGAACAGAAAAAGTTATGCCCACTATAACATTATTCACAATCTGCAGACAGTTTATTTTGCTTCAAAAGAACATTATGTGCTGGCAGAAATACGGAATAGTACTGGTGTCAGATAACTGCAGAGACCAGGATCTATTTGTCATTTCTCTTAGCGAGCAAAGGTAGCAAAGAACTTAGTCAGAATGAAACAAATATTATCCAGGAAATTAAATGATGACTCTTCTCCTTACTTGAGAACTGGGAAGCAGATAGTGCAGTTTTCTGGTCACTGAATGTATATACCAGGTTTTAAAAATCACACTGTGTTAATCTACTGGTTCATGCAAAAAAAAAAAAAAATACTATTTTAACTATCTTAAAATTTTACAAATCAGCATGCAAAATGAATACTATCAAGATCTTATTCTCTCAGTGAAAAAAATATACTTACTGCTACTGCTCCAGGACTTTAAAAGGGACTTAATGTTAATTTCAAAAAACACAGAATCCTGTAAACTCAACATTATGCCTCAGGCAGCTGCTGCAGCAGCAGCAGCTATGGTTTTGTTGTCAAACTGTTGTCCCTTCTTTGCTCACAGGCAGCAGAGTTTTGGCCCACAGTGTCGCTGTTTCATTGCCATGCAGTCTCTGAGTGACGCACAACTAGAGTAGAAACGCTGCTGAATGCAGATGAACTCTCTGGTATGGAAAAAAGCTTACAAGTTTGTCATAAGAATGCACTGAAGGGCATCTTCACCTTCCTTTATGCAGTAATGCATTACTTCCAGAGTCTAGAAACAAAATAGTAAACACAGAAGATAGTCTGATCTGTAGCCTTTTGTTAGTCATTTTGTTTTTAGTAAACAGAATGGGCTGGAGCTCTGAACTACAGGCTTCAACTTATTCCAATAGCTTTAACTGCTACTAGAATAAAAATGGATTAACAACTGGAACAAGATCCTCATGTCTCCTCCTCCTCAAACAGCTGACAGTTGCACTTTAGTCTATACAGCTCCCAGCAGTAGAAAAGCTTTTCTCCTTCTAGTCTTCAAAGCAAACACATTCTTTCCAGAGCTCAATACAGCCAGTCAATAAGCTGTGACTCCTCAGCATTCTTGTGAAGATGCACAATACAACTTCCCACTTAATCCATTGGAGATAATGCTGGCTAATGGATTGGGAGGATGATGTAATGAATACTGTGGCTCTAAGCCTACATCAGCTCTCTAAAATTGCTCTGCTCAACTAAAGTTTCTTCCTGCCTCTTAAACCCAGATGTCTAATATCTCATTTCCTAATTGCAGAGCCCACTCAGGAAAGATAACTGCATTATAATTAAATGATAACTTTAAAATATACACAGTCATATATTCTTACTTTAAGGATACACGATTCCTTTTGCACACTGCCATAATATTCACACTAGAAATCAAAATGATGCTGACAAAGAAAGATCCATTTATCTTTAAAACAAAACAAAAAAACCTTCACTCCACAGCAGTCATGGAACATTGACAAAATGATAAACTAGAGCTCCTTTGACATTTAAAGGGATTTTTATAACAACATACAGCAGTCAACTTCAGTAGGAGCACATTTCGTGCTAAAAATATCGACAGGCAATTTAAAAGAAAAATGTATTCTATTTAGCATAATTATGAGTATTTCCTTCAAGTACTGCTATCAATGTGTAAGTACAATTTTGCCACTTTCCCCATCCCAAATTTTAAATTTGTAATAATTTACTTGTGACATATATACTAATAAAGAGAATGGAAAAAACTCTGATGTTTAATTCCAGACTTGAAATATTATTTGAGGGAGAGATGAAAAACTAAGGGACATACACAAAATTGTGCTTGAAACATTTGTGATATTAAGGACAAAGAAGAGTTTGATTATATGAATATATTACTTTGCCATTAAAGATGTGGAAGAGGCCTTTGAAAAAAGAGTTCACAAGCACTTGAAAACGATATTCAAAAATAAAACAGAAATTAAAGACAAGATCCCTGCCCTGAGGAGCTTTCAATTAATATTAGAGGGGAGAACTGAGGTAACAAATAGTACTGAAATGGAAGGAAAATAAGAGTTATAGTGATAAAACCATGAAGTCACTCAGTTTAGGTATGTGCACATACTGGCAGTTCAAATTAAAAGTTTATATTTTTTTAATTTTCTCAACAATTTAAACAAAAACATTACGAGTAAATAAATAGTTTGCCCCAAATTTGAAATTTCTATTTGAGTCAGTACTTGAGTCATATGGGAATATGGATGGAAGAATTCTTCCATCAACCTAGCTATTGCCTCTGGAGAGGTTAGATTTACTACAGTGACGGGAAAAAAACCTTCATACTGTAGTAAGTGTCTGAACTACAATGGCATAGCTGCAGTGCTGCAGCTGTGCCACCATAGCGTTTGTAGCATAAACATATTTTAAGATTTATTTTTTAAAATAAAAGCTGAGATATTTATGGAATTGCATGACTCCAAGAACTGGGGGGCAATAAGGGCAAGTCTACACTACGGTGCTACATTAGCGCAGCTGCACTGCTGTAGCACATCTGGTGAAGACATGCTATACCAACAGGAGAGTGCGCTCCTGTCGGCATAAGTACTCCACCTCCGCAAGTGGCGGACGCTATGTCATACAGTACCAGTGTGGACAGCACTTACGACGATGCAACTTGTGTTGCTCAAGGGGTTGTCTTTTTCACACTCCTGAGCAATGCAAGTTACATCGTCTTAAGCAGTAGTGTAGATGCGCCCTTAGAAAAACAACCAATATCATGCAGCACTATTGTTAACTCCTATATCAGCTTATAGTTTTCAATGTGATCAAAGACAATACTGACAAAAACAGAATTTCACCTGTTGACACCAACATTGAGTTTGGCCAAATGAGTCTTGGGGTAGTTTCGATTGTTTTCCCCATCATACCCAGAGATTATGTTTCATTATTATTTCTATGTAGTCATAGTCACTAATTACTTTCTTTGGTAGACTTCTTAAGAGGAAATACAGACTTTTTAGATGTGACTGATGTATTAGAAAGCCAGTAAGAATTTGACATGTAAGCAATATTTGAAAGCTGTATTATGAGCTGCCTATAGTTTTTCTGTATGCTTAGATTATTGAAATATTAGAAAGGGACTAGATCAACATATTTAGACTCAAAATATGCTTGTTTTGAGGAACATAAAAATTCCTCTTTCGATACTGCATGAAATGTATAGATTATGCACATGCATACATAAGTGGAGGAAGTATGGTCCAATGGATAAGATGTTAGACTATGAATCAGAACACTTTGGATTCTATTCACAGCTCTGTCATGGACCTGTTATGTGACCTTCGCCAAGTGTCTTAACATCTCTGTGCCTTGGACCCCCAGTTAACAGATGCGTAAAATGATACTTGTCTTCCTTTGAAGATATATGGATGAAGAAATCTATATAGACAATTAAGCTACTATTACTTATACATTTTAGAATTCTCAGTAATTCAAACCATTTGATTGTTCCCCCTCCCACATTACAGTTTAAATGTGTCAATATGTTAAATATTTATCAAGTTACAGGTTTTGCACGTGTAACTAACATGCTTTATACTGCAGCATTTGATTTTTAAGTCCAAAGAAAAGGAGAGAAGCAGTGGGGAGGACACATGGATTTTAGTTTGAATACTCAGTTTCTCTATACATGCACAGAGAGCAGAGCAGCGCAACTCAGCTCAAAAGACCCAGAAACATCCAGAAGTAAGGTGTGCAGATACCAGATATGTTCAGTAGTTGTTTCTGAAACTGTAGAGGAAGTTTTCATTAAGGGCAAGAAGTCTTGCAATTTCCATGCATTCATCATCTGAAAGCTGTGCCAAATCAGAGTTCAGGGGAATAAAGATAATAAATATAGGCATTAACAGCCCTGTAAGACTCAAGTGGCTGATGAACTCAAGTGGCAGAACCAAGAGATGTGTCTGCTGCCAGGGCTGGGTCTCAATTCCTATACCACTCTGGATACAGAGGAGTGTTAATCCACCTTTATTTACTAAGGAAGCCCTCCATTAGCATAATGTTTAGACCGCTGCAGTGTGTTTTATGGATCAAGAGGGAGAGCATTTGAGTCGCTCCCTAGAGGCTACAGAGCTTGTGGAACTTGCATATAGCTATTAACTAACTGCTTTGAATTGGTATTTTGTCTCAGTGAGAAAGAGACAGCATGCGCACAGGGCAAAGCTCAGTAAGGTGAGGGTTTGTACAGCCTTATTGACTGAACTAGATTTATGCAGAAAAGATAGCACCAGATAGAGAGAGAGCCTTATACAAATCCAGGGAAGGGATATTTTATATGCTGATAGCACTGTAAGTTAATATTATCTTGTTCAAATTGTGAAGCTGATCCCAATGCCTGTACTACTTTGGAACCAGTGAGAAGACCAATCAGCTATTATCCCAAGAAATGTTGCTAACTCTAAGGATCCCAAGACTTTTTTTTGTTGAAAAGGCTCTGAAGTTTTGGGGAAAGAACTGAGATGCTTCCATACTTCTCAAGCTCTGAAGAATCCAGATAATATGCTACATCATATAGCCATGCTATAGAGACTGAGAAATCATCTTGGAAAGAAGATCAGGAGGTAAATGTGTTTAGAAGTATAGAAGTGTAAATGTTATGTTGAAACTTTTAATTTAAACTAAGTAGGGAAATCTGTATGAGGACCAGTAGACTTACTACCTAAAAGTATTTTTCAGTTATTCATAAGTATTCCAAATACTATTTACAGTGTTTGTGTGTGTGTTAAATGTTTGTTTATTAAGAGATTATGTACTACTCTTTGAAGCTGACTGAGAACTGCTCTTCAATCTCATGGCTATTGTAAGAGCAGTAAAATATATAAATCCTTGAATGTAGGAGTTAATTCTGTGTAATGCTCACTGAAAGTTCTGAAAAGACAGAACTCTGGCACGTGCTTTAGCAAAGTGTGATAAAATTATACACAATACTGCTTCAGCATCCCTCCCTACCTGTTACATAGGTACTTAGAGCCAAACTTTTAAAGATGTCAATAGGCACGTGATGGGATTTTCAAGAGTGCCCAGGCTCCTTATTCGGACATCAACTGGTGTTAGATGACTAGGTACATTCATGAATCCCATTAGGCAACTGTCTGCATTACTGGATACTTGCCATGTTATTTACATTTTGAAGACTACTTCTAAATATAAACAGTACCCACTATATCATTCTTTTATTTAAAATTTCTAGCAAGTATGTAGGTAGAACAGGTCCAGTAGTTATGGACAAGAGAATCATCTTTAAAAAAAAAAAGAATTTCTTTATTTTACATTTTCATTGATATATTGCTGAAAATTTGTTTTTAAATCATTTTACTCCTGTTGAACTACATTTTACTATTTTATCTCATAATTCATGCATTTTACCTATTTTCCCTCCAACACCAGGTTTGTGTGTGTGGTGAGAGAGAGAGAGGGTGAGAGAGAGAGAGAGACTGACTGTCTCCCGCTCTCTCCCCGTCCTCAAAAAGTACCATGATATTCATCATTCTGAATGTCTTATCTATCCCATAATAAAAATAATTTTAACTAAATCCCAGCATAAACACTGCATAAAAATCACCACTAAAACCATTCTGATAAACTACATAATATACCCAAGTCACACTGTTCCAAAAAGCTCCTTAGCTACCTTCACCTTCAAAATGATAGATTCTTTTACTGAAACTGCATTTCAGTAACAATGACATCTAACGTAAAATATACAATTTATGATGTTTAATTATGGCTATGAATTTTCCATGAAGTGTTGGAGAAGCTATATTGTGAATATACAGATTTTATCTTGTACATGGTTAAAGTTCTTTAAGATCATTAAAGTAGCAGCTGTTAATTTCTGTTAACTATTATATATTAGAATACCTACCTCTTACATAGCACTCAAAGTTAAAATTATTTTGATCAAACTGTGAAGTGTTGCAAAAAAAAATTGATAATTTAGTTTTAGGTAAATGCAATTTCTAGTGACTTTTTTACTGACTAGACCTCCTTTGAAATATCTACTAACATTCTTTTTCTGGGAATAAACAATCTGACACTGAAATAAATTCACTATGTACAATCCAGGTGCATCTTAACAGCAATCATAGCCCAAGACTTATGTTGATTTACAAACCTTAAAAATTCTAAGACTAAGGGGAAAAAATTGAAAGAACCACATGATTCAAAAGGAAGAACAGGTTACTGTTAGTGAAAAGAATGTGGAATAATACTAGTAAGTACCTACCACAAATCTGCGCACACAGCCTTTTCTGGAAGGTCTAAAAGTTCTCAGCTTTCCAGACAAACAAGCAGCATCTCAAAAACAAGTTCTCCATAACAAACATGTGAAACTTAACTCTCCTAATGTCCTGGCGCCTATGCGACCTCAACTTACACAAAAATGTAAACAAAAAATTTCATGACAAAACTTCTCTCTCTTCATACATTAAGTATTATCAGAACAGGATGAGGTCAATCTTTCTCCACTGGTTTTATCATCCTACTTGGTTGTGGGTTTGTGTAGCAAAAAAAAAATTACTAAAAAAGGTAATGGGGTAATTTAGAACACTCAATGTTAAATCCATTGGGAAAATAAAAGTACTACACATCGAAAGTTTTTGGGACTGTCTTGGACCCCAAACAAGTACATAGATTTAAATAAAACATGATAGGCAAACTAGTGCCTCTTCTTTCTTTAAATATTCTCAGACTACGATGAGGACAACCTGTTAGCATTGTCTGCATAACTGTTGTGGTTTTAGTGTAGCAAAAAAAAAAAAAAAAAAGTCATTCAAAAGGTATTTGGATCAGTTAGACCCTAAATTAATTATGCAGGTATTCCAGGATCAGAGTATTTTTATTTTGAGGCAGCAGTTACGATATGATTATATTAACCTTTCAGCATTTGTTTTTATCATAGTTTCAGTGGGTTTTGTTTTTCAAAAAAGGCACCCAAAGGGTCCTGGGGGTCTGATAGACCCAGATAACATTTGCCTTATGTATCTTCACAATTGTCCAGCAAATTGAATTTCTTTGAAGACAACATTGTCAAATTGATTTTCTGGGAAGCCTATATATGCTAGGAAGAATTTCTGGGTAAGCCACAACTGTCAGACACATTTTCTGGCAAGCCCACACTTGACAGATGTTGTGGCTCAGGAAAAGACTCACTGTTGCCGGGGAAAAGACTGTTGACAGAAGCAGTTTCAGTTTAACTTCTCTTGCCCTGTTACCATCAATAGCAGAGCTGTGTTTCAACAGTCCACTGGCTGTATTTTTCTCCTGTGAGTGAGACAAGATGGCAAGAGCTGGATCTCATGAAGAGCTCCTGAGAATTTTCACAGAGGACACCGATGATTCTCATACTGCAGTTTAGCAGCAATGATTCTGACTGGGAGCCCGCTCTTGCGGCACAGTGTGGTGATACGGAAGCAGTGAAAGATTAAATCACTGAGGAAAGTGACTCCAATGATACTGCTGTGCAGGAAAGTGAGGATGTATCTGCCAACTTTTAGCTGTCCAATAACCAAGATGAAAAATGGGGAAAGACAGCAGCAGACACCAGCAAAACCTCCACCTGAATCATCCTGACTCCAGCTCCAGGACTGATCATGTACTCCATACAATGTGTTAGGGACACTATTCTCTTGCTTGCAGTTAGATTTCATTCTCAAGTACTCTAACAAGTATGGGGCTGAGTTGCTTGGGAATACTTGGCAACCAGTGCTTGAGACAGAACTCTGTGCCTACTTGGGACTTAGGGCGACCACCTTTTCAAAAGTCAAAAGCGTGACACATGCAGGAGCCCCGCCCCTGTTCCTCCTCTTCCCCCAAGCCCCTACCGCTCCTCTTCCCCCGAGGCCGCACACCCTGCACCTCCTCTTCCCCCCAAGGTCCACCCCCTGGCCAGGCCAGAAGCTGGAGCTGGGCTGTGGTAAGAGCTGCCCAGGGAGCCCAGGCTGCCATGGGGAATGCCAGACCCTCCACCTGCCCTGGGTGGGGTCAGGGGGCCCGAGAGCAGCCCCCGGCCTGTTTCCACGCCCTCTAGGGCACACTGCCTAGGGCAGGTTGAAGTCCAGGGTTCCCCACATCAGCCCAGCCTCCCTGGGCGGCTCTTACTGCCAGGCTCCAGCTTTTGGCCTGGCCAGGGAGTGGGGCTTCAGGGGGGAGAGGAGAAGTAGGGGGCAGAGACTCATGGCAAGGGGAGGCACTGAAGACCACCTCAGTACCTCTCCCTCCTCCCTCCCCCCGGAAGAGGTTGGCATTGCCCCTGAGCCTTGGGCAGGCGCCGAGTGGCACCACAGGGAATCTAGGACAAATGCTGTCCCGGAGTCATTCAGCCCAGGACTGGGACTGGAATGTGCATTTTGGGACTGACCCACCCAATTCACAATGGGTGGTCACCATACTGAGACTGCGTATGTGAGAAGGTGTTTATAAATTTAGCAGAGAAACACAGGAACTGTGGCAAAAGACCATGGAAGGCTGGTATTCAGAGCCAGCATCTCACTCCATCTATTTAAAACCATAAAAAGGGTCCTGTGCTTCAACAACAGAGAGAGACAGAAGTCAAAACAAGAGTACCAAACTTTCTCCTATTTCAGAGATCTAGGGTTTGTTTCCTGGTACTCTGCCCTATGAAAGGGTCACCACTGACAAACAGCTGGTTGCTTTCTGTAATTGCTGCCCTGTCAGGAAGTATATGCCTTTAAAACCAGCCAGGTACAACATTAAATTCTGGCTATGCTGTGACTCTCCAACTTCTCATATTTTAAATGCTGAAAAAATACACGGTCAGAGAGGGAAATGCAGCAGTAACAAGAAGTCTGGCGAGAAATGTGGTTAACAAATTGGCACACTTTAGAGGGAACAGGGAGAAATACCACAATAGACAATTTTTTTCCACTAGTGTTGGATTTGCAAGGAACTTACTCCCAAAAAAAGTCTTACTTTGGTTGGCACAATGAGAAGGAACACAACTGAAATTCCTGCTCAGTTTCTCCCCATCCAGCAAAGACCAGTCCACTCCAGTTTGTTTGGCTTCCAGGAAAATTATGACCCTTGTTATGTATCCAAAAATGGGGAAACGGTAATACTGCTGTCGTCTAAGCACTCAGACGCTTCCACATCTGGGGCTGAAGTAAAATCAGATATCATTCATTTTTAGAACAAAACAAAAAGAAGTGTGCACACTCACGACCAGACAGTATCCACAAAATGGATGGGCAAATGCCGGCTGATGGTGGTTTTTGCAAACACCTTGAACACCACATGTCTGAATGCATACACTGTTGAGATTTAGTTGAATTGTGTATGGCAGAATAAATCTCTGAGTAAGAGACGGATGTTTCTCAGACAGCTGGCTACAGTAATTTTGAAACCATTGGTGCAGGAAAGGAACATTGCAGCTTTGCCTGAGGCTTCTAGGGAAGCAGCATCTAGTGCAGGGGTCAGCAACCTTTCAGAAGTGGTGTGCCGAGTCTTCATTTATTCACTCTAATTTAAGGTCTCACGTGCCAGTAATACATTTTAATGTTTTTAGAAGGTCTCTTTCTATAAGTCTATAATATATAACTAAACTATTGTTGTATGTAAAGTAAATAAGGTTTTTAAAATGTTTAAGAAGCTTCATTTAAAATTAAATTAAAATGCAGATCCCTCCGGACTGCTGGCCAGGACCCGGGCAGTGTGAGTGCCACTGAAAATCAGTGTGCGTGCCACCTTTGGCACGCATGCTATAGGTTGCCTACCCCTGATCTAGTGTGTTGAGTACTGACCCAGAGCCTAATAAACAGGAAAGATGTTACGTCTGTTCTATAGAATGAGACACAAAAATATCAAAAATGTGCAGGGTGTAAAAGCTTTGTATGTTCAGAACATGTCTCCTACTTGCTCCATTTGTTCAAAGTAGTAGTACTTTTATTGCGTTTGTGCCCTTTATTGTTGCAGTTGCTATCTATTTTCATTGTCTAAACATAGGGTCAGTTAGATCCCAACACCAGTATAGCACATGGTTTTTAAAAAATGTGTTGCTCATGCCCCCCACCCCCATACAGAATGTGAGAGAAGTCTCATTACTGAGGCATTTGTTACTTTTCTCTTCTACATAGGTCAACATTTACTAGCTATTTTTGGTCTTACTCCACATTTTTCTTACTCTCTAGAGTTCTCATTCCTCCTAGCCTTCATGATTTACTTGTTAGAGAAGGACTTGGATATCAGAACTCCTGACATTCTATTATTAACCTTGCTACTGATTCACTCTCATTTTGGTTCAATTTATCCACCTATACAATTAATATACTGCTACTTACCTAAAAGGTGTTGTGTGGCTTAATAAATTTAATACTTGGAGGTCAGAGAGAAAGCACTATATAAGGTAGGTGCAAAGTATTATTCTCATTTATACCCTTGCACTGTATCTCTGGTACCACATACAGAGACCAAAGAAAGCCAGGGGTTTAAATAATGATTCACAGGAAGACTCAGAGAGACACACGGAAAGTTCTTGTCAGAAGACAGGAAGAGCATGGACAGTAAAGGACAGAGAAAGCAAGTTGGGGAAGAAGACTCCCTGAAGGAGAAGCAACCCAACATGTTGGGGCCTGCATGAGGCAGGCAACCTTGCCAACCTTCATGAACACTGATGGCTCCCCAAGGATTCCCAAGGGAAAGGCATTTAGGTTGTTTGTTATATCCTATATGTTCTGTACTCCCTTGTGCTTTCTGTTAAGGAAAAAAGAGGAATAATATAGCATACTCTGGGCAAAGTGTCTGTATATGTTATATGCCTCACAACTATCACATGTATCCTGAGAGAGTTATACAGTAAATGAGAAGGCTCATACATTGAGGTGGAGGTCTGGGAGAAAGTGTGTTTAAGCAATAGGGGGTGAAGCTGAACTTTGTTCAGTCTCCAGAGACTTAAAATACCCAAGCATCCAGCAGGTTGGATTCCTCTCAGCAATTTCATGGGTTTCTGGCAGGCAGAGCCTCATTGCATGCTCAAATGATCTGAAGCGGGATGGGCCACCTGCTTTGCACCCTGAAGCAAGTCAAAACACAGACTTTTACAAGCCACAAGAGCAAGTTCCAGAGGTACTGGTCTTGTGCTGAAAATGCTCTTCTACCTTCTGTAGACCATTTAAACTGCAAAACTGATCAAAATATTACTAAAGAAGAAGATAACTCCAGTGACAAGACATAGGGAGAGATGATCTAAGATCATTACACCTTTCTAGAAAATAACCAGCACCATGAACTCCCCTTGGAAGTTAAAGTCAGTACAGACTTGAGGACTGGTGTTATGCGCCAACGGTTGTATTTTGTCACACACTCAAAACATCAGACTTCTCTACTGCTTGAAGCTTAAAGTGCAGTTCTGAAAAGTGTCTCTGTAGAAGTAGTCTCATGGAGTTCCATATTAATTGTAGGTGGCTGATTTTTTTGTCAAACAGTTTAAATTAAAAAAAAAATTAAAACTGCCAGTCCCACAAATTTCCCCTGGGTTCTAACAGTCAAGCTCTGCTATTTTCATCTCTTACCATCACTAGTAAGAATCATAGAATATCAGGGTTGGAAGGGACCTCAGGAGGTCATCTAGTCCAACCCCCTGCTCAAAGCAGGACCAATTCCCAACTAAATCATCCCAGCCAGGGCTTTGTCAAGCCTGACCTTAAAAACCTCTAAGGAAGGAGATTCCACCACCTCCCTAGGTAACCCATTCCAGTGCTTCACCACCCTCCTAGTGAAAAAGTTTTTCCCTAATATCCAACCTAAACCTCCCCCACTACAACTTGAGACCATTACTCCTTGTTCTGTCATCTGGTACCACTGAGAACAGTCTAGATCCATCTTCTTTGGAACCCCCTTTCAGATAGTTGAAAGCAGCTATCAAATCCCCCCTCATTCTCCTCTTCTGCAGACTAAACAATCCCAGTTCCCTCAGCCTCTCCTCATAAGTCATGTGCTCCAGCCCCCTAATCATTTCCGCTGGACTCTTTCCAATTTTTCCACATCCTTCTTGTAGTGTGGGGCCCAAAACTGGACACAGTACTCCAGATGAGGCCTCACCAATGTCGAATAGAGGGGAATGATCACGTCCCTCGATCTGCTGGTAATGCCCCTACTTATACATCCCAAAATGCCGTTAGCCTTCTTGGCAACAAGGGCACACTGTTGACTCATATCCAGCTTCTCGTCCACTGTAACCCCTAGGTCCTTTTCTGAAGAACTGTTTCCTAGCCATTCGGTCCCTAATCTGTAACAGTGAATGGGATTCTTCCGTCCTAAGTGCAGGACTCTGCACTTGTCCTTGTTGAACCTCATCAGGTTTCTTTTGGCCCAATCCTCTAATTTGTCTAGGTCCCTCTGTATCCTATCCCGACCCTCCAGCGTATCTGCCATTCCTCCCAGTTTAGTGTCATCTGCAAACTTGCTGAGAGTGCAGTCCACGCTATCCTCCAGATCATTAATGAAGATATTGAACAAAACCAGCCCCAGGACCGACCCTTGGGGCACTCCGCTTGAAACCGGCTGCCAACTAGACATGGAGGCATTGATCACTACCCGTTGAGCCCAACAATCTAGCCAGCTTTCTATCCACCTTATACTCCATTCATCCAGCCCATACTTCTTTAACTTGCTGGCAAGAATACTGTGGGAGACCGTATCAAAAGCTTTGCTAAAGTCAAGGAATAACACATCCACTGCTTTCCCCTCATCCACAGACCCAGTTATCGCCTCATAGAAGGCAATTAGGTTAGTCAGGCATGACTTGCCCTTGGTGAATCCATGCTAACTGTTCCTGATCACTTTCCTCTCCTCTAAGTGCTTCAGAATTGATTCCTTGAGGACCTGCTCCATGATTTTTCCAGGAATTGAGGTGAGGCTGACTGGCCTGTAGTTCCCCGGATCCTCCTTCTTCCCTTTTTTAAAGATGGGCACTACATTAGCCTTTTTCCAGTCATTGGGGACCTCCCCCGATCGCCATGAGTTTTCAAAGATAATGGGCAATGGCTCTGCAATCACATCTGCCAACTCCTTTAGCACCCTCGGATGCAGCACATCCGGCCCCATGGACTTGTGCTCGTCCAGTTTTTCTAAATAGTCCTGAACCACTTCTTTCTCCACAGAGGGCTAGTCACCTCCTCCCCATACTGTGCTGCCCAGTGCAGCAGTCTGGGAGCTGACCTTGTTTGTGAAGACCGAGGCAAAAAAAAAGCATTGAGTACATTAGTTTTTTCCACATCCTCTGTCACTAAGTTGCCTCCCACATTCAGTAAGGGGCCCACACTTTCCTTGACTTTCTTCTTGTTGCTAACACACCTGAAGAAACCCTTCTTGTTACTCTTAACATCTCTTGCTAGCTGCAACTCCAAGTGTGATTTGGCCTTCCTGATTTCACTCCTGCATGCCTGAGCAGTATTTTTATACTCCTCCCTGGTCATTTGTCCAAACTTCCACTTCTTGTGCATAGACAGTTAACTGGTTTGCACTGTGGGGGTTCTTCTTGTAAGCTTCTTTTTTGCGTTTAAGATCAGCAAGGATTTCACTGTTAAGCCAAGCTGGTCGCCTGCCATATTTACTATTCTTTCTACACATTCTTTCTTTTTTCCTGCAACCTCAATAAGGATTCTTTCCCCCTCATGTTATTCTCCCAGGGGATCCTGCCCATCAGTTCCCTGAGGGAGTCAAAGTCTGCTTTTCTGAAGTCCAGGGTCCATATTCTGCTGCTCTACTTTCTTCCTTGTGTCAGGATCCTGAACTCGACCATCTCATGGTCACTGCCTCCCAGGTTCCCATCCTCTTTTGCTTCCCCTACTAATTCTTCCCAGTTTGTGAGCAGCAGGTCTAGAAGAGCTCTGCCCCTAGTTGGTTCCTTCAGCACTTGCACCAGGAAATTGTCCCCTACACTTTCCAAAACCTTCCTCGATTGTCTGTGCACCGCTGTATTGCTCTCCCAGCAGATATCAGGGTGATTAAAGTCTCCCACGAGAACCAGGGCCTGCGATCTAGTAACTTCTGCTAGTTGCCGGAAGAAAGCCTCGTCCAACTCATCCACCTGCTCTGGTGGTCTATAGCAGACTCCCCCCACGACATCACCCTTGTTGCTCACACTTCTAAACTTAATCCAGAGACTCTCGGGTTTTTCTGCAGTTTCATACCAGAGCTCTGAGCAGTCATACTCCTCTCTTACATACAATGCAACTCCCCCACCTTTTCTGCCCTGTCTGTCCTTCCTGAACAGTTTATATCCATCCATGACAGTACTCCAGTCATGTGAGTTATCCCACCAAGTCTCTGTTATTCCAATCGCATCATAGTTCCTTGACTGTGCCAGGACTTCCAGTTCTCCCTGCTTGTTTCCCAAGCTTCTTGCATTTGTGTATAAGCACTTAAGATAACTCACTGATTGTCCCACTTTCTCAGTCTGAGACAGGAGTCCTCCCCTCTTGCACTCTCCTGCTCATGCTTCTTCCCGGTATCCCATTTCCCCACTTACCTTAGGGCTTTGGTCTCCTTCCCCCCAGTGCAGAAAGGTTCTGCAGGCCAAACTAGGTGCTCTGTGTTACCTATGCACCTCCTCTATATGGTAACTCCACCATCATTAGTAACAACTATATAAACCAAAGGTGGGCAAACTACAGCCCGCGGGCCACATCCGGCCCACAGGATGGTCCTGCCCAGCCCTTGAGCTCCCGGCCCCTCCCTTGCTGTCCCAACTCCCCCACAGCCTCAGTTCACCATGCTACCAGCGCTCTGGGCAGCGGGGCTGCGAGCTCCTGCCAGGCAGTGCGGCTGCGAGAGCCGCTGGGTGTAGTGTATTAAATTGCTCCCTGTAGGAACGTGCTACTTACGGAGCACCAGGACTGGCAGCTGTAAGTAGTACACCATAAGTAGCACATTCCTACAGGGAACAATTTAATACACTACACCCAGGTAGGGAAGGCTGAGCCTCCCCCAAACAGCCTGGCCCCCGCCCCCATCCACCCCCTCCCACTTTCTTCCCCTTGACTGCCCCCCTCAGAACCCCCGACCCATCCACCCCCCCCGCTCCTTGTCCCCTGACTGCCCCCTCCTGGGATCCCCCACCCCTAACCGCCCCCCGGGACTCCACCCCCATCCAACCACCCCGCTCCCTGTCCCCTGACTGCCCCGACCCCTATCCACACCCCGACTGCCGCCTGGGACCCTCTGCCCCTTATCTAAGTCCCCACTCCCCGCCCCCTTACCATGCCGCTCAGAGCGCCAGGACTGGCAGCCGTAAGTAGCACATTCCTACGGGGAGCAATTTAATACACTACACCTGCCCTCCATACTGTTTTGGAACCCCAATGTGGCCCTCAGGCCAAAAAGTTTGCCCACCCCTGATATAAACCCATTGGAAGCATAAGCTTCTCCAACCCTTGGAGCACAATTAAAAATTGAATTCATCCCTCTCCTCAAAATAAGTTTGGTATCTCTATTTTAGATACATACCTTACCTACAAGCATCATTTATTTTACCTCGACTGTACTGCAAGCCAGCATGCACCAGCGTTTGGACGTTTTTCTTTTTCTCAGCTTATTGGCAATACTGCAAGTCAAAGCATTTCATTATTCCCCCTATAAATACTAATTGAAAAGGAGGAGTGACAAGACAGAACTCACATGTGACAGCCCTTGGAAAGGAAGAGTAAATACTCATTATCACCTCTTGGTATCTCAAAAGAAGAAAAATGGAATTACTGAAGGGCCTCCTTTCATTCTCCCAAAATGGATTACTCATTTAGAACTCATATTTACCACCTTTAAATACAGAACTTGCGTAGCCACCTTAGCACCATAAGGGTAACCAGAACTCTATTAACTAATGGTTTACTACCAAGGAACATATTCATCTCATCTTAGCAGAACTGCTTGTGGAGAAATGGGATTTATGTTCATAAAAGGAGACAACATTAATATACAAAAGTAATGTGGACATACTTGAGTAATGAGAGTTCCATATGAATAAATTCAAAATCTCTAGTATAGTCATTATATATTTGATTTATACAGACCTCAGTTTTTTAAAACTGTCCCATTATATGAATTCCCCTGCCTCGCAATGTAACTGAAGGACAGGTCTGCTGCTATAACTGCACATTTTGCACACTATATGTCTGATTGTCTATTGTCATTGCACTCAGGGCCACCGAGAGCGGGTTCGGGCCCCGGTGAAAAATAATCTTTCGGGCCCCCCAGCAAGGGCGGACCGGCTAAACAGGGCCGACGAGGGGGGGGGGGGAAGCTGGGCCCCCTTCCGGACCGCCGGGCCCCGGTAATTTGTACCGGCTTTCGCCCCCCCTCCCCTCGTCGGCCCTGATTGCACTAGGCAAGCTGGCCTTTCTTAACATTATGGGAAAAGAGGAAAGGGAGATCCAGAGATATTCAGAGAAAGGAGAGGAAAATTAAACGATTCATCTATAAAGATATAGGTTATTAATCAAAGGTAAATTTTCCCTCTGAGTTTCTCAGTGCATCTAATTTTTCTGTATCTACCTTCTACACTGTAATCTCTTTGAGAAAGGGACTGTCTTGTACAGCACTGAGCACACAGCTCCTAAATAAATTATAAATTTAACTGAACCGTATTCATTGAATAACATTTGTAAAAGCTTTATGCCTCACACACACACAGTTCATCACATTAAGTATTTCAGAAAATTAAGTATCTTCGCCTTTTTTTTTTTTTACTACTGTCATCCTACTAGCTTTATAAATCTAAAACGGGTATACAAGACTATTTCTACCGTATACTCAGGGAAAATACCCATTAAGCACAACATCCACTTTATCTATAAAGCATTCTTCTGTAAGGCTTTGACTTCTGCCTTAAATCAAGCAGCAAAATGTTACTTATATTAATTTAAAGGAAATGTATAATTGCTGTATTTTAATCCTAAAAATAAAGTTATCA
The DNA here is from genome assembly GCF_028017835.1 of Emys orbicularis. NCBI lineage: Eukaryota > Metazoa > Chordata > Testudines > Emydidae > Emys > Emys orbicularis. The sequence goes on along the minus strand of NC_088687.1, from coordinate 95,153,534 downwards.
TTTTACCTCCATTAATTCCACATAAAGCAAATATTTTAGGTTCACATAATTCTTCTCTTCCATCTTTAGCGTTACTGTCAGAAAACTACTGTTATTGAATTATGCACCTTTTAACAGTTAAACTTGACAAACTCAGTGTTTCACCTGAATTTACATTCATTTATAAGCTGTTCTTCTTAAAACATCAACTATATTTTTTAAATAGGAACAACAACAACTGGAAACTTTTATTTCAATCGACATACAATTCAGCCACTCATGTAGGATAGGCAACCTCACTGTTTAAAAAAAATATTCAAATTTTGAACAGCTTTATTACATTTATTCTTATATTGCTCAATATCTGCTGACATTGATAAACACTTTCCTAAGGCTTATGTGCCTATTTTATTGATTGCTTTAATTACCTGTTTTGAAGACACCTGCCTTCTAATGCATTCCTCATTGGTAATGCAGTAGTACATTGCTCTGTTCCATAAGAGCACCTCATTCCATTACCAGGATACAAAAATAGAAATAAGCAGATAATTTAAATAGGATTCAGCTGCTATCCGCTACTGTTAAAAGCATGATCCCAGAACAGTCTGCAAATCTGCATTTTGTAAATGATGACATCACACTTTTCTATGATAACAGTCATGTAACACTGATTTGAGGAAATTACTTCTAATGACAGCCAGTTGGCAGGCATTTAATGAGTCAGAATAGAGAATTAATCTTCAACGGCAGGATTAGAGTTTTGTATGCTTTGTTATCCTGAATTGCTCAACCACCAATAGTACATCAAATACAAGGTTAAACAAAGGCCTCTCCATTTTTGCTACAGTAGACTTGTACCTGCAGGATTTCCTTTCCAGCTGGTTCAACAGTAGTACTTTTCCATTCTAGAACCAGTGTCATCCTTTTTTACTAAGATTCACAACAAGCTGTTGATTTGAAGCTTATTTTAAGACATAAGATAAAATAAACATTTTGATTAACTTTATACTAATAACGTTCTAAGGACAAAAAGGACCATTGTGAACATCTAGTCTGATCTCCTGTATAGCACAGGCCATAGACCTTGCCCAAAATAATTCCTAGAGCATATCTCCTAGAAAAACATGCCACCTTGATTTAAAAATAGTTAGAGATGGAGAATCCACTCTGCTCCATTGTAAATTGTTCCAAGGGTAAATCAGTCTCACTATTAAAAATTTACGCCTTATTTCCAGTCTGAATTTGTCTAGCTTCATCTTCAACCTGTTGGATCTTGTTCCACCTTTCTCAGCTATATCAAAGAACCCATTATTAAATATTTGTTACCCAGGTAGGTATTTATAGACTACAATCAAGTCACCTCTTAACCTTCTCTTTGTTAAGCTAAACCAGGGGTAGGCAAACTTTTTGGGCCGAGGGCCACATCTGGGTGGGGAAATAGTATGCAGGGGTGGAGCAGGGGGTTAGGGTGTGGGAGGGAGTGTGGGGTGTGGGAGGGGGTGCGGTGTGCAGGAAGGTGCTCAGGGCAAGGGATTGGGGCAGAACAGGGGTGCAGGGTGCATGAGGGGGCTCAGGGAAGGGGGTTGGGGTGCAGGAGGGGTGTGGGGTGTACGAGGGGGCTCAGGGCAGGGAGTTGGGGTGCGAGGTGTAGGCAGGGGGCTTAGGGCAGGGAGTTGCGGGGCAGGGTACAGGAGGGGTTCAGGCTCCGGCCCCGCTTACCTCAAGTGGCTCCGGGGTGGCAGCAGCACGCACCAGGGCCAGGGCAGGAAGCGCTGCGGTCCCTGGGAGAGGGGGGCGGAGGGCTCTGCGTGCACTGCCCTTGCCGCGCCTACAGGTACCTCCCCCGAAGCTCCCATTGGCCGCGGCTCCCCGTTCCCAGCCAATGGGAGCTGTGGGAGGTGGTGCCTGGAGACAAGGGCAACGCACAGAGCCCTGTGCCCCCCCGCCGCGGGCCGCTGGGACGTGGTGCCGACGCCGCCACGGGCTGGATCCAAAGCCCTGACGGGCCGTAGTTTGCCCACCCCTGAGCTAAACAGATTGAGCTCCTTGAGTCTACCACTATAAGGGACGTTTTCTAATCCTTTAATCATTCTCGTGGCTCTTCTCTGAACCTTCTCCAATTTATCAACATCCTTCTTGAACTGTGAGCACCAGAACTGGACACAGTATTCCAGCAGTGGTTGCATCAGTGCAAAATACCAAGGTAAAATAACCTCTCTACTCCGACTTGAGATTCCCCTGTTTATTCATCCCAGGATTGTTATTCGCTCTTTTGGCCACAGCGTCACAATCGGAGTTCACATCCAGCTAACTGTCCCCCACAATCCCCTAATCTTTTTTCAGAGTCACTGCTTCCCAGGATAGAGTCCCCCATCCTGTAAGTATGACCTACATTCTTTGTTTCCACATGTATACATTTACATTTAGCTGTATTAAAATGCATATTGTTTGCTTGCACCCAGTTTACAAAGGAATCTAGATAACTCTGAATCAGTACCACTCTTTTTCATTATTTACCACTCCCTCAATTTGTGTGTCATTGGCCAACCTTATCAGTGATGATTTTATGTTTTCTTCCAGGTCATTGATAAAGCATAGGACCAAAAACCGATCCCAGCGGGTTTCCACTGGAAACAGAGCCACTCAATGACAATTCACTGTTTATCATTACAGTTTGAGACCTACCAGTTAGCCAGTTTTTAATCTATTTAATGTGTGCGGTGTTAAATTTTATAAGACTTTAGGTTTGTTTGTTTTTTGTTTTTTTAAACAAAATGTCATGTGGTACCAAGTCAAGTGCCTTATATAAGTCTACGTGTATTACATCAACACGCTTAACTTTATCAACCAAACTTGTAATCTCATCAAAAAAAGATATCCAGTTGGTTTGACAGAATCTATTTTCCATAAAACCATATGGATTTGCATTAATTACATTACCCTCCTTTAGGTTCTTTATTAATCAATTCCCCTTGTCAGCCACTCTATTGTCTTGCCCAGGATTAATGTCAGGCTGACAGGCCTATAATTACCTGCGTTGCTGGTTTACCCATTTTAAAAACTGGCACAGCATTAGCTTTCTTTCAGTCTTCTGGAACTTCCCCAGTGTTCAAAGACTTATTGAATATCAATATTAAGGGTGCAGCAAGTCCCTCAGACAGCTCTTTTAAAACTCTTGGATGCAAGTTATATGGACCTGCTGGTTTAAAAATGTTTAAGTTTAGTGCCTTTTTAACATTCTCCAGGCAAAGGAAAGCAGTAGATCTAATCTACCTGCATTTCAGTAAAACATTTAATACAGTTCTACCTGGGAAATTATTAAATTGGAAAAGATGGGGATTAATATGAGAATTGAAAGGTGGATAAGGAACTGGTTAATGGGGAGACTATAATGGGTCATACAGAAAGGTGAACTGTCAGGCTGGAGGAGGTTACTAGTGGAGTTCCTCAGGGATTGGTTTTGGGACCAATCTTATTTAACATTTTTATTACTGACTTTGGCACAAAAATTGGGAGTGTGCTAATAAAATTTGCGGATGACACAAAGTTGGGAGGTATTGCCAATATGGAGGAGGACCGGAATATCATACAAGATGATCTGGGATGACCTTGTAAACTGGAGTTATAGAAATAGGATGAAATGTAATAGTTCAAAGTGCAAGGTCATGCATTTAGGGACTAACAACAAGATTTTTTTTTATATAAACTGGGGACGTATCAGTTGGAAGTGACAGAGGAAGAAAAAGACTTAGGTGTCTTTGGTTGATTACAAGATGACTATGTGATGCGGCTGTGAAAAAGGCTAATGCAATCCTAGTATGCATCAGGCGAGGTATTTTCAGTAGAGACAGGGAAGTGTCAGTACCATTATACAATGAACTGGTGAGACCTCATCTGGAATACTGTGTGCAATTCTGGTCTCCCATGTTTAAGAAAGATGAATTCAAACTGGAACAGATGCAGAAAAGAGCTACTAGAATGGTCCGAGAAACGGAAAACCTACCTTATGAGAGGAGATTCAAAGAGCTTGGCTTCTTTAGCCTAACCAAAAGAAGGCTATGGGGAGATATGATTGCCCTCTATAAATACATTAGAGGGATAAATACCAGGGAGGGAGAAGAACGATTTAAGTTAAGTGCGAACTTGGATACAAGAACAAATGGATATAAACTGGCCATCAACAAATTTAGGCTTGAAATTAGGCAAAGGTTTCTAATCATCAGAGGAGTAAAGTTCTGGAACAGCCTTCCAAGGGAAGCAGTGGGGGGCAAAAAACCTAACTGGCTTCAAGACTGAGCTTGATAAAATTTATGGAGGGGATGGTATGATGAGTCTGCCTACCATGGCATGTAGCCAATCTGTGACCGCTCACAGCAAATATCTCCAACAGCCAGTGATGGGACACTAAATGGGGAGGGCTCTGAGTTACTACAGAGAATTCTTTCCCAGGTGTCTGGCTGATGGGTCTTGCCCACATGCTCAGAGTCTAATTGATCATCATATTTGGGGTCGGGAAGGAATTTTCCCCCAGCTCAGATTGACAGAGACCCTGGGGGGTTTTCGCCTTCCTCTGCAGCACGGGGCACTTGCAGGTTTAAACTAGTGTAAATGGTGGATTCTCTGTGACTTGGTCTTTAAACCATGATTTAAGGACTTCAGTAACTCAGCCAGAGATTATGGGTCGAGGACAGGAGTGGGTGGGTGAGGTTCTGTGGCCTGCAATATGCAGGAGGTCAAACTAGATGATCATGATGGTCTCTTCTGACTTTAAAGGCTAAAATACAAGTGGAATAGAAGGAGTGCTGTCACTATATGAAGAGATTGCATCACCTATTTTTTCCCCAAATATAGAACAGAAATATTTATTGAACACCACTGCCTTTTCTATATTATTATTGACAATTCTACCATTTCCATCTAGCAATGGACCACTACCATTGTCAGGATTCTTTTTTTTTTTTTTAAACAACTCTTTCTTACAGTCCCTTAACTCTGCTAGCCATAGATTTCTCCTTGTGTCCCTTGGCTTGCCTTATCAAATTTACTATAATTCCTAATTTCTGATTTATATTCATTACTATCAATATTTAGGTGTTCCTAAATATTTCCCAATCATCATACACATTTTTCTGATTAAATTCTTCCTCCCAGCTGATTTGGTCATAATTGTTTTTAGCTTTGTGAAATTAGCTCTGTTAAAGTAGCCATAGCTGTAAAGGAGGTATCAGTAGCATCAGCTGTGGACTGAAGAGTGGTCTTGACTATCAATTTGCCTTTGTCTATCAGACCTTGGAAACAAGCTCTGTCCTGCTGCAGAAGGTTGTCCACAGTAAATTCCACAAACTTGGCGTAGTTCAGGAAATCTTATTTAGCCGTTTGGGCTATCTGCACAAGAGACTAGATGATGAAAAGGACCTTTCTCCCAAACAGATCCAGGTGTTTGCCCTCTTTATCCATAGGAGTAGACCAGGGGTGTTTCTGTCTAGCCCTTTCAGATGCAGCCTGGACCACCAATGAGAAAGCCTTAGTGGATGGCTTCAGAATACTGGAACTCCTGCTAGTCAGTGCCAGTCTGAGTTCCCCATGAGCTCAGGACACAACACTCCAGGTCCTGGAGTCTCAACTGCTACTGCAGGAGGGGAACGGACAATCTTTTTCTTTGACGTCTTAAAAAGTAAACTCTCTCTCTTTTTAGGAGGGTGATTCTCCTTACCCGCTTCATGTCTCCATTTCATGGAGTCTTGGATCTAGACGACACAAGCTGGAAGATGTTGGTGTTGCATAGGCACTACCCTGAGGCTCCAGACAATGAGGCAGAGAGTGGGAGGGTCCAAGGTCAGACAGGGGCCTCATGGAGAGTTCCATCAAGTGCCTGTGGAGTCTGAAATGAGACTGCCTAGTGCAAAGGGGAAAGGAGTGGCAGATCTCTCACTTTGATGGAATCTGTTATTCCCCTATGTAGTACAGGCAGCTCTTGTGCTGATCACTAACCAGGACGACCCGAGGGCAAGCCAGGCAGGGCTAGAAGCCTTGGGCATACTAAGTGCCCCAAACAGTGGGGGAACAACAGGGGAGAATCCTTGATCTCTACTAATCACAAACTCACTACTATCAATATAGCTAATAAAAAACTATTTACAAAATACATACAGGTAAAAGCTAGAAGACTAGACACAGAAGGATTCCATCCCCGACTGCAAGCAGTAGAAAGGAACTGGAGAGGCGATCAGTCCGTGCCACCCTTTATGCCCTCAGTTGATAGCTCCAGGAAACGAAGGGCCCAGACATGGACCAATAAATGCTGCTATAATTTCTGGTCCTAGGAACATGGAGCACACGCACACCCACAGTGAATACACACAGGATCAGCATTCGAAGTAGAACTTAACTAATAATGAGTCATCCTTTCACAGAAGCTACATGATGAAGTCTGGCTAGAACTTTGAGCACGCTGGCAACAGGAGTCCAAAGAGATTTTTACTCTGCAATGAGCTATCAATGGCTGGTGATGTTACATGTACAGCAAACAGTATATTCAAATGTATTATACACTTTAACAATTTGGCCAACAACAACAAAATTGTTTCTTGTGTTTCCAACACAAGATAACCTGACTTTAAAAAAAGCCAAACCAGCATTTTACACTATGTCAGAAAGGCTCGGGGAGGGGGGGACGACCACACAAAAAGGGGGTGAATTTCAGAGCTGAGGACCCTGCAGTCAGAGGGTACTGCCACACCTGGAAATTCAACCCTGGGGCTGAACAGCAGAGAGCATTCCAGCTGATTGAAACGGCCATGACAGAGCCTGGGGGAGAAGCTGAATCAGTGATAACCAGCAGGGTTCTAGACCATTTAGGGCTTTAGAGAGCACGTCATCAAGCCCCTAAATTTCCACCCAAAGCAAAACTGGACCTTCCACCACACACCCTTCTGAAACTGTTTGAAAAAGTTAAGTAAATTAATTGAACCTCTTTTTTAAAAAAGCATAATAAATAAAATATTTAAACACCAATCAACATGTTGCGTGTGTGATGTGGAAAATCTTTTTAGCTTTATGAAAAGTAATTTGTTCAGCCTTTTTAAAGGATGTAAAGGAAATATTATTGAACTCTACAGTATATAATTAAATACCCCTTTCTATGCACAACAGGAAAATCAGTATGCTGTAAATTACTATTTATGTTTTTAAGAAATTTGGAATACTACATACACTATTCATGTCAAAACATTAAAAAAAAAGATTTTTAAAAAGGAATGGCTTGGGAGAGACTTCTGCTCTTGTGTTTTCATGCTACTGAAGTTTCCAAAGATGGTATAAGGACAGCAGCCCTGATCCTGCACTGAGAACCATATGAACTGACCCCTGCACCCACACAGAGCCCCACTGAAGTCCATGGAAGCCTGTGCATCTTCCAGGGCAGGATCAGGGCCACATTTTATGATCCAAAACCTTATTTTGAAAATGGATGTTCATCTTAAATTAAAAATCATATGCATATATGCATGTGTAATATACAAACATACCCTTAATTATGAGATTATTTTAAAGCAATTTCACAAAATATTAACAAATGGTTCAAACACTTTTTAAATTGTAGATAACTTTAAAACTGAAGAAAAAAATCCATAATCATAATTGCTTTCTGAAGAAAGCCTTTTCTAATACTCAACAACAATTCAGACTAATCAATCAAAACAGTTTTGATCAGAGAAAAAGTTTACAATAGTTACTGAAGTTTTACTTTACCAAGTTGATGATGTGGATACATGCTGTAATTTGAATGTGAGAAATTTGTCTCATCTTCTTCATCTATGGTCTGTCCTAATGAAAGCAGGCTGACACGTCTCATCTTCAATAGCCTGGGGGAGCTTTCAATAGTACTTCCAATATCCAGCACCACATCTCCAGAAATGACAGCAGGAACGACTTTTTTTAAAAACTCCATTTTTTGTTCCGTCTACTTTCCCAACACTGATTAAACTAGCTGCACAAAACACACACCCAGGTGCCTATACAAACTTCCTTGAAGAATCAGTAAGGTGGACTGCTCGAGCTACTTTACATAGTGAAGTCATGCTAAACCTGGGTGGTGCCAAACACCAGCAGGTCAGCTGTTGGGAGGCTGATTTCAAAGCCGTTTACTGTACAGACTGATAACAAAACCAAATAAGCCATTAAGTTACTGGAATATACATGTGCTGATCAACTGCTGCACAACACAAAGTAATAAATTTAGCAGTATGATGATTTTAAACAAAAAAGTGTAATGAAACGTATATATATAAATGCAAATTTATTTTTGACAGTTCATTGGCTCTTCATTTCAATTAAGTGCACAGGGAGGAGTATACATCTGCATTCACAGATAACACTTATCATTTAGAAAGTTCATTCCCCAGCTTTACAAACAGAGTTACTAACAGCTCCAATATTCAATGTTTTGAACCAGTTACATTCTTGTATAGCTACTTACTGTACATTAATATTTTATTATGCTAATGCACAGAAAAATCTGTCTTTCTTCCACACTTTTTACATTTGGGAATAAAATCAGCAAATGATTAAAGACATAAATAAACCAACCATTTAAAACTAAAATTAGAGATCTATAAATACACTAGTGAAGTAGTTTCTTACCCCATCTGTGACTATGAAGAAAATATCACAGCAGTCAGGAATTATTTGTACATTACCCCTTGTTTGGAATGTCTTTTAATGATTAGACTAGACACTGGTAGAAGCTTATTTTCCTGATAACAGCAGCTCAGGATCTAAGTTATATTTTCAAAGCGTGATTAACAAAATTATCCAGCCCATGAAAGTTCTGTTTTTAAGTACACAAAGCTATTTTAGAATATAGTTTCTTTTAAAAAACTTCTCTCAAGTTCATCTTGAAATCTAGTTCTTACATAAATTCAGACATACTAAAACATACAGAATAGCCTACATAAAATATTGAGTTCTGGGTTCACAATGTAATGACCGATTATACGGATGTTATCAAGTGACTAAAACTAAGGGCTTACCTACACTTGGGGCTGGTCTACACTGGGGGGGGGAGGGGGAAACCGATCCAAGATACACAACTTCAGCTACGCGAATAGCTGTAGTCGAAGTATCTTGGATCGAATTACCTGGGGTCCACACGGCGCGGGATCGACGGCCGCGGCTCCACCAGAGCGAGCGGCGGTAGCGCAGTTGACGGGGGAGTTCTGGAGTCGACGGTGAGCGCGTTCGGGGATCGATATATCGCGTCTTAACGAGACGCGATATATCGATCCCAGATAAATCGATTGCTACCCGCCGATACGGCGGGTAGTGAAGACGTACCCTTGGAATCTGTTGCAGGTTAACCTGAGTTATTTCACATTAAATTGCCTTGTGTCCACAAAAGGTGTTTTGTTTTGTTTTTATATAAAATCATCTGGTGTTTTAGTGCACTTTATTAAAGCCACTTGAAAAAGTGAGTTTACAGAGACATGGGAATTTATCTGCAGCAAAGTAGGCGCACATGCATCCCCTTCTCAAAACAACTGATGTGCATTTGCCATGTCTGTCTACTGGTATCCCACATTGCTTTGCTGGCTTGGGTCATCCGGTTTACTTGCATGCCCTCTACTGCTCTGGGGTCATCCTGACTGGATGTCACCTCCCCCATTTAAATGCTGGCATACATCCAGGTTCTGCCTTTTGGGATTCCAGCTCATGTGGAGTTCCCAAATCTGTGTCATACTCCCAATTATTGATCATGCCTCATGCTTCCCTGTGGCCTCATGCTGAGATGCTGGACTTCAATGCTCTCTGGGGAGAGGAGTGTGATCAGGTAGTCACTTAGCACAGGTCTACAAGCAGCTATCACAACATATGTAGGATAGGAGCACAACCAGGACACTCTCCAGTGCCACAGTAAGGCAAAGGAGCTCCAGCTGGGGTATAGGACTACGAAGTACTATAAGACCTGCACAGTACCAGCAGACAATATGTTTGCTGGGAATCGTACCACTCAACCTCAGTTGTGGACTCTATGATTGATCCTTCAAACCAGGATCTCATCAACCTGGTGAACCCCAGGGCAGACACCATCATGGCAATCCAGGAGGACCCTGAAACACAGCCAGATGATCAACCTGAACCATAGGCAGAGACCCAAACTGTTGAGGGGACCAGTTCCAGTAACTATGGAATGTTGCATTACAACAGAAATGTACTCTAGAAGGGCTGAGGGAGGTCACTGAACAACTTTGTTTAAGGTATCATAAGGATGCTGCCACACTGGTGTACCTTCTTTCTTCCTTCCACCCACTATCAACTGACAGCAAAATCTCCATACCTTTACTTCTATAGATATGTGAACACAAATAGCATTGAAGCACCATGTGGGCTAACAAGATGACTATTTGAAGAAAGGCATTTTTATTATAGCAGTATATACAGAAAAGAAGAAAAAAGGAGTCTTGTTTCTGGATCACAGTTTCATTAATGCCCACAGCTTTGAATTGCACCACCCAAATTGTGCTACACAGACATTTCCATAAATAAAGAAATTGTAAAGCTTTTCAACTTCAGGAGAAAGCAATAACGTAGAACCTCAAAGTTATGAACACCTCGGGAATGGAGGTTGTAACTCTGAAATGTTCGCAACTCTGAACAAAATGTTATGGTTGTTCTTTCAAAAGTTTACAACTGAACATTGACTCAATACAGCTTTGAGACTTTACTATGCAGAAGAAAAACACTGCTTTCCCTTTTTTAGTACTTTATGTTTAACACAGTACTGTACTGTATTTGCTTTTTTTTTTTTGGCCTCTGCTGCTGGCTGATTGAATACTTCCAGTTCTAAATGAGGGGCGTAGTTGACTGGTCAGTTCATAACTCTGAGGTTCTACTGTATTTTATAAGTGTTGGAATAGAGACTACCAACTGGACAATAACTTGTTTTTTTCTTTTTCCCCATAGCTCTGGCATAAGGAAGAGAGAAAGAGAGAGAGAGAGAGAGAAAGAGGAGGAGGAGGAGGAGGAGGAGGAGGAGGACGACGACGACGACGACGACAAGGAAATGGCTAGCACGTCACAGACTGCTGCTGGGGATGATTGAGAGACTAACAACCCTCCTGGAGCACATGACTTTGAAGCATTCAAACACTGAACAGCTTTATGAATTCTGAATGCAGTTTTTACTGCTCACAAGCTCAGAGCATTCAACTTGGTGTATTAATTCATGCTAAAGTTTTGAAAATATGTTTACGTTCATGGTTCTGAGTCTTTCCCCATTCACTGAATTGTGCAGCACCACAGTCACAACATCCACAATGCACAAAGTAAAAAAAAAGTTACAATCATTATATGACAATTCACACATACCACCCACCCTGAATTTTCAATAAATGCATGATCACACACCTCAGGTACACTTGCATCAGAACATGTACACAAGACAACATGTTCAGTAATGATCATAAAATTCCTTATACTCTTTACTAGTGACACCTACACAAAGTATGAGTGCAATGCACCCTCATTCTGTGATCCTATGTAGCTGCATCATTTCATAGGAGCTTCCAATCCAGCTGTTCAAAATGTCCACCAAGTCTGTCAACCCACTGCCTCCATCCATTTGGGTCTCTCCCTTGCCTTCAAAAAAGGTTGTGCAAAACACAGCAAACAGCTATCACAACAGTAAGATGTTTTTCATCAGCCTCCACCCTCGACATCAGGATCCTCCATCTAACCTTTCAATCTTCCAAATGCACATTCCTCAGTCATTCTACAAATACTCGGTATAGTTAAACTGTTCTTATCTCCTACCCACATGTTCCTTAAAGGGCTTCATAAGCCAAAGATGGAGAGGGTAAGCTATGTTTCCCAGAATGAGTGGTAGAATGCGAGCGCCACCAATGTCCATTGATACCATAGGTACCAAAGTTTCATTTGCCATTGCAGAAAATAGTCTAGAGATTTCTGGAGTTGTGGATCTTTCCAGATTATATCATATAAAATACCTTCCACAGTATTCAACTAGCCCTCGGAGCACCATGGAGAAATAAACCTGTCTATTGATCAACTCTGAGGCCTGTTGTTGGGAGCAAAAAATAGGCACTGGGGTCCCATCAATGGCCCCAATACAATTTGGAACCCCCACAGTGCAAACCAGTTAACTGTCTATGCACAAGAAGTGGAAGTTTGGACAAATGACCAGGGAGGAGTATAAAAATATTGCTCAGGCATGCAGGAGTGATATCAGGAAGGCCAGAGAACACTTGGAGTTGCAGCTAGCAAGAGATGTTAAGAGTAACAAGAAGGGTTTCTTCAAGTATGTTAGCAACAAGAAGAAGGTTAGGGAAAGTGTGGACCCCTTACTGAATGGGGGAGGCAACCTAGTGACAGAGGATGTGGAAAAAGCTAATGTACTCAATGCTTTTTTTGCCTCGGTCTTCACAAACAAGGTCAGCTCCCAGACTACTGCACTGGGCAGCACAGCATGGGGAGGAGGTGACCAGCCCTCTGTGGAGAAAGAAGTGGTTCAGGACTATTTAGAAAAACTGGATGAGCACAAGTCCATGGGGCCGGATGCACTGCATCAGAGGGTGCTAAAGGAGTTGGCGGATGTGATTGCAGAGCCATTGGCCATTGTCTTTGAAAACTCTTGGCGATCGGGTGAGGTCCCCGGATGACTGGGAAAAGGCTAATGTAGTGCCCATCTTTTTAAAAAAGGGAAGAAAGAGGATCCGGGGAACTACAGGCCAGTCAGCCTCACCTCAGTCCCTGGAAAAATCATGGAGCAGGTCCTCAGGGAATCAATTCTGAAGCACTTTGAGGAGAGAAAAGTGATCAGGAACAGTCAGCATGGATTCACCAAGGGCAAGTCATGCCTGACTAACCTAATTGCCTTCTATGATGAGATAACTGGCTCTGTGGATGAGGGGAAAGCAGTGGACGTATTATTCCTTGACTTTAGCAAACCTTTTGATACGGTCTCCCACAGTATTCTTGCCGGCAAGTTAAAGAAGTATGGGCTCGATGAATGGACTATAAAGGTGGATAGAAGCTGGCTAGATCGTCGGACTCAACGGATAGTGATCGACGGCTCCATGTCTAGTTGGCAGCCGGTATCAAGCGGAGTGCCACAAGGGTCAGTCCTGGGGCCGGGTTTGTTCAATATCTTCATTAATGATCTGGAGGATAGCATGGACTGCACCCTCAGGAAGTATTACACTAAACTGGGAGGAGTGGTAGATACATTGGAGGGTAAGGATAGGATACAGAGGGACCTACACAAATTAGAGGAATGGGCCAAAAGAAATCTGATGAGGTTCAACAAGGACAAGTGCAAAGTCCTGCACTTAGGACAGAAGAATCCCATGCACTGCTACAGACTAGGGACTGAATGGCTAGGCAGCAGTTCTGTAGAAAAAGACCTAGGGGTTACAGTGGATGAGAAGCTGGATATGAGTCAACAGCGTGCCCTTGTTGCCAAGACAGTTAACAGCATTTTGGGCTGTATAAGTAGGAGCATTGCCAGCAGATCGAGGGACGTGATCATTCCCCTTTATTTGACATTGGTGAGGCCTCATCTGGAGTACTGTGTCCAGTTTTGGGCCCCACACTACAAGAAGGATGTGGAAAAATTCGAAAAAGTCCAGCGGAGCGCAACAAAAATTATTAGGGGGCTGGAGCATGTGACTTTTGAGGAGAGGCTGAGGGAACTGGGATTATTTAGTCTGCAGAAGAGAAGAATGAGGGGAGATTTGATAGCTGCTTTCAACTACCTGAAAGGGGGTTCCAAAGAGGATGGATCTAGGAGGATGGATCTAGACTGTTGTCAGTGGTACTAAATGATAGAACAAGGAGTAATGGTCTCAAGTTGCAGCGGGGGAGGTTTAGGTTGGATATTAGGAAAAACTCTCTCACTAGGTAGGTGGTGAAGCACTGGAATGGGTTACCTAGGGAGGTGGTGGAATCTCCTTCCTTAGAGGTTTTTAAGGTCAGGCTTGACAAAGCCCTGGCTGGGATGATTTAGTTGGGGATTGGTCCTGCTTTGAGCAGGGGGTTGGACTAGATGACCTCCTGAGATCCCTTCCAACCCTGATATTCTGTGATTCTATGAATTATTTAATTTGACCCCATGCCCTAGAATTCCATTGCCTTTCAGTAGGTATTCCACAAAGTACAGTAAAAAAAAATCCCAGCATGCATACAGCACAGCGACATAGTAATGGACCATGGAATGTCTGTCCAGAATGCTTAGCACTGATTCTGAAAACAATACAGTGCTGTGTGACTGCAATGATATACGGCAAAAATACCTTAATTGTGTGATAATGTGGTGTGTATGTGCTGCTCGAGCAACACTTGCTGCAGATCACTTAACACAGGTACACAAAACCCGCAGCAAGTTTCAAGTGTACACATGCCCCAAGGTAAATACCATCATGTATTTCACACTTCATAAGTATTAATCTAATTAACAAGACCAGCTCTGAAAGAGTACATTAATTTATTAACATTACTATGTAACACTGAAGACATTTTTTCTACCTCCAATAGTCAGATGAATAGATTAAAGTGTATGAAACCTTTAGGACCAAATTTTACTAAATTAACAATTCAAGTTAGCATAAACCTAGGCTGTTTTTTCTACATATATGAAATATAACTTTTGATAAAGTGAAGCCTATCACATTTACCAAGAAAGACAGACAGAGGCTGGTAAAGTGAATTCCCTGAAGGGAAGGATTTGTGAAATTCTGCAGGAAATCAAAGGTTGTCTTTACAATATACTGTGGTCAGCGGGTTCCTGCCTAGAAAAAATTGCATAGAACACAAATCCACACAGAAAAACAATGGAGTTTTCAGATGTTTCCACCATAGGTATGTAGAATTAAATAGATTAATTACTATTTGTTTGATGCATTAACTATAGACCTACAATTCTACCCAGGGTTTCTTAAAACATAGTTAACTGTGATTACCTACATTTACATGTGTTTAGTTTATTAATACTGACCATTTTTCCCTGATGACTAATGGAAGTATGGCCCTCTACAAGTTGTTGGATGTAAGCAGCCCTTGGGTACTACATGAAGTTACTACCTCACATCTCATTGTATTTGTTACTCTTAGGCATGTTTGGCAAGGAGGAGGAAACCTTTATGTCCTCCACTTATAGATACATAGAATGTTTCATAAAGTCCCAGATATACTGTAAACTAGTGTAGAATATGTCTGAATGCATTTGTGGGTCTAGCTGCCTTTCCTTCTTCAGATGATACATGGCCACGAATTACTACATAAACAATAATTGATAAGGAATTACATTTCTTTCTAAAGTTTGGGTAATGACATGACTACTATACTATTAAAATGTGCACTTTTTTATAGAACCATTTAATACACACACAGGGCATAAATATCCGTTAGAATTTAACACACCTTCAAAGTCAATGCATCTATCTTGATTTTGTGAATCCTGGGCTTTCTAACCATCACAGAATCAAATGAACTACTTCAGCTGAGAACACAGAGTGAAAGCGCACACGAGCTTCTATAGTTAAATAGTTACACTGACTAGTCACAGACATAAAGCTAGACATTCCCATTTTTGCATACACATTGCATAGTTAAAATCTGGCGTCTAGATTTGCAAGTCTATATTCCAGCACCCAAACAAAGATTTAAACATGTAAGGAACTTTCAGAAAGAATGTATCAATGTACGTAGCCTCCTGCAATCAGACCAGCACCTCGCAAACACACATGAAGATCATGCAGTGCTATGGGTTGAGCAAAAATTAGATCTTCAAGTAAAATGAGTGCAGGTAATTCTACATGACTGAAATCCACAACTAAAGTTAGATTGCCTTCAAAAATATTAAAATATATTGACAATCAATATAGCTGAAATTATCTCTTCGGGGGGGGGGGAGGAAACGACACATTAGCAAGAGCATTTAAGGATCAAGAGTCAGGATTCTTCTGGGACTAAATTTATCCATTGATATCATCTATTCACAAGAGGTAAGTTTCCTTGGGTAAAACAAGGAGCCCATAACCTTATTTTCTACAGAATGTAAGTTTCATGTTCCAGCTTCCTGGGACAAAAGTAGAACCCAGCTGCTTGTCCTGGGCTCTGTGTACAGTTACTAACATTTGAAGAGTCATGCAAGGGACAATTGTCTAAATAAGAGGGGGCCTAGGGGCTCCTACTGCCCCAGCCACTTGGCTGAATATGCATTCCAGTAAATGTTAGGATTTACAAAGCATTTATATTTAATAGTCACAGCTTCTCTATGAGGGTAGGCAAGTAGTATTATCTACATTTTACAGATGATGGAATTAACACGGGGGGGAGGGAAACTTATCTGACCATAGCTAGAGGCATGACACGTTCTATGGACTGCTGAACTAAACACAGGACTGAGTGCAAGGATTTGTAACATGTGACATATCACTGAACTGTCCCTCCTTTCAGCCAGAGGTCAGACTGACTGCTTAGCAGAGGAGCCAGCTCAAATGCAGTTAGCTTGGGGGCAGTTTATGGCACAATGAGTGCCACCAACATCCCCCACACCACAAACTGATCTTGTTTTCTTCTCAAACCAGGGGGACATGTTCCCATAGTTTTCTGCAAAAAACCCCTTAAAGTGGGTCCTAAATATGTCCATTGTCTAGTGGACTGTCACAGGGTCCGCACAGGCTCTCCCACAATTGTACCTGCACTCTGTGTTTAGGCTGGTTTAATAAAGTGTGTTCACTCCCTCTTTTGTTGAATCACCCCAGTGTCTTTATTTACAGTGCTTGTGCAGATCCCCCAGCAGTTAGTGCCCCACAGACCATCCCCAGGGTCTCCTGGCCCTTGAGGCTTCCTTATTAGCAAGGAGACAGATACTGCCCTCCTGTCTCCTCCCAGGCTAGCCTCCCCACTGAGGTTTGCCCAGGGCTTTTATAGCCCTCTCCTGCCCCAGCCCAGCTGTCACTACTTAGCCCAGCATGTTCGTCTGAGCCAGCCCTCATTAGGGCTTGCAGCTGGGCTCCCTGCTGAGTACCTGCATCTCTACACCTGGCCTACTGGCCAGAGAGCAGGCTGTAGCCAGCATTTTGGCAGGGCTTTAAAGGGGTTTTACCCCTGCCCTATGAACATTTTAAGTCTAGTGATTGGTTAATAAATTTATTATTAAGGCTCTCTCACCTTCGCAATGAAACACATTATAAACTTACTTTAAAAAAAAAAAAAAAAACAATGTTGAGGTTCTCTTTTAAATTTCTAGATCCCAAATTTGGGGTGAGCCTCAAAGACCAGTTCTGGCAATATCGGGAGCTTGTGGGCTTCCCACACCTAGAGGGAGCTGGGAAAGGACAGGGGAGAGGGGGGGCAAAATTTTAAATTACTTATTAGCCAGAGGCAAATATGAAAGATAGTCTACACCTTTCTCAGAAGCTGATACCAGGGGAGGAGGAAGACAGACAGTGGGAGGAAGGTTTCTCACTAGGTTTTCACCCTGAATCTTGTGAGTGGGCCTCCCGTAATAACTTATTTATTAAAAACTCTTTAGTGATTTAGTCTACTTATTAAGTGTATGTAACCTGTACAACACAAAGAACCATTTGGGATCTTAATGAGACGTTAAGGAGGTCAAATGTACATTTAGTTAAAATTATAACATGCACCCTTCAATCAAGAGGCTTACTGAATGCAACATGAACCTGTCCAAATAAATCACTTCACTTCACAATAATAATCCTGTCCTGACTTGTTATTTCTTTCCTCCAGAATTAGAACTAAATTCAGACCTCTGGTATACATACACTAAATCATCAGCTGGAGCACTATGCTCTCCCAACCCTGTACAGGTTTTCACTCTTAAATGAGAGTCCAGAAAGTCACAAGTGAAGTACATGAATAGTAATCCAATCATCATCATCCACAATAAACTGCAACTGTTTTATTCTATACTATATAACATATAGGCATTATTTATCTGTCGAATTCATTTTTGAAAGATGACAAAGAGATACAGGATTTCTACTACATATTTTTCTAATGAGCTCACACATTGAATGCAGTTTCATATTTTGAGTTATTTTGTAAAGCAAATAACCATATGGGGCACACACTTAAAACATACAATCAAAAAGCATTTCTTAAGACATAATAATGATCTCCCTTTGGCTTGGTCTACACTAAACCCCCAAATCGAAGTAAGGTACGCAACTTCAGCTACGTGAATAACGTAGCTGAAGTTCGAAGTACCTTAGTTCGAACTTACCTCGGTCCACACGCGGCAGGCAGGCTCCCCCGTCGACTCCGCGGTACTCCTCTCGTCTAGCTGGAGTACCGCAGTCGACGGCGATCACTTCCTGGTTCGACTTATCGCGTCCAGACAAGACGCGATAAGTCGAACCCAGAACTTTGATTCCCAGCTGCCGAACTAGCGGCTGGGTGTAGACTTAGCTTATTTGTGCCCTTCACTTAGGGTAAGAGGAAGTACAATGAAAAACTGCCTGCCAGAAATCTTTGAAGATTTTCATAAAAAGAAACCTAGGCAAAAAGGAAATGCCTGGTACATAATGTAACTGGTTGCTCAAACTTGTTCAAGGAGATTTTCTACTTGCTTCACATGAGATACAGCACATTTTTCCTCGTGCAGCTGAACATCCACGAAATGTACTAGGCTGGCAAAATGACTCTTGTTGTTTCAATAATCTAGTCCAATAAGTATATTAGAAGTCTAACAAATGTGAATATCGAACAGTCAGTCTACTATTGTTTTTAAAAAGGTGACCCTGCAAAGTTTTCTTTGTAAATTAACTAACTGCAGAGAGAAAGGTAAGGAGAACATTCAACTTTAAAAAATTGTGCTATCTTTTGTTATACATCCCAGAATTATAGCTGACTAGCTCCTGCTTCACTGTGATCCTAATATGCACCATTCAGTGACGACATAGCTACCAAAGAACCCTGTTAGAGCACGGAGCCAGGTGGCGAGAGGGAGGAAGGGGGAAGGAAATCAAGTAAGTGGCATTTTTAAAAGCTATGTGACATAGTTTTGCTTCAAATAAATTAAGGTCAGTTGCACACTGGATGCTCTCTTTTTCTCTCTTTTTTTGGGGGGGGGGCACGCTGATGCTGTTTAGGGCATTCAGTAAAGAATCATACATTGATTAAAACATGCGCATTAGCAGGTCACTTTTACACAAAATAGTAATATTTTCCCCATTCCTTCTGCAAAGTATAAGGGAGCCAAAAGCTAAGAGAGCACCAACTTCATGCCATCCTCTAGGACCCTGCAAAAGCTCCTCCACTGAAGAGCCATGGTGAGCATCTGCAGGTTTGGGGAGTTGCATAGCAATGGAACCTGGGAGCAGTTACTTTGTACTATACTCCTGCAGAATATTGAGCCCAAACCAATCTAGTTGGATATTAATGTTTCTTCAAACATGCACTGATTCTTTGTTTCTTCTAGGCTGCCATTGTACAGCCACAGAAGGAAACAGCCACAATCACCATGTATCCCAAAAGGAACATGCTGCAATGGGTAGCTGTTGTACAGAGACAGAAACAAAGACTGTTTACAGATCTCAGGAGATGCACTAGTTTAGGGCTGAAGCTCTGCTCCTTCCAAGTAGGGTTAGATGGGAAACAGTTACATACCTGTTCAGTAACTGCTGTTCTTCGAGATGTGTTGCATATGTCCACTCCACTTTAGGTGTCTGTGCACCAGTGCACTGGAGCTGGAGAACTTTTTCCCATGGCAGTACCTGCCACCGTCATGGACCCTGGGTGGGATGTGAATACAAATATTCATGTCCTACTAGATATCTCTTTTTGGTACACCTAGACTTGGGAGTCTACCACAGGACTTTGGTAGGCTACAAAAATAGTCTCATTAATAGGCAGAGCCACCCCTACCTGGACCTGATGAATGTAAAATGTCAATGAGCTTATGAGTTAGTCCAAGATACCCATCAATGTGGATCCCTAGAGAGATAGCAACCCTCTTCATAAGCTCCTAGTATGTCTTATAATGATCAGTGACCAGAGAAGACAACTCAGATTTAGTAGCCTCATCTAGAGACAATGAGGTGGTGTTCAGAGAAGGCATTAAAATGTCTATCTGATCTGGTGGATAATCTGCAACAAAGGAGGAGGTGCAGGAGCTGGAGGTAAACCTTCCTTTAACTGAGTACCAATATTAGTACCGAGGATGTTACCGGCCAGAGGCTGGCATTTGGATGGTGATCATGCATGGACGTCAGTACTGAGGACAGTACTGGTTGTAGAACAATGCCTGGATGGCAATCTTGTGACAACATCAGTACTGAACATGGTATCAGATGGAAAAAGGCACCAAGATGATGATCTTGAAATCTGGTGCTTTGAAGTTGGCCTTGAATCTAGCCAAACTGCCCAATGGTGCCAGAAGGGTAAATGCAGCATCTGGTATGGGATTGGGGACCTATTCCATGGAAGTGTTCCCTCGGATCTGCATGTGTAGGTCCCGAGAGCTCGATCTGTGCATCAAGGATCAAGAGGATAGTTGAGCCCTTGTAGAGAAGGATTCTGATCTGTAGGAAAAGACGGTTACTCACCGTTGTAACTGTTGTTCTTCGAGATGTGTTGCTCATATCCATTCCAATTAGGTGTGCGCGCGCCGCGTGCACGATCGTCGGAGAATTTTCTACCCTAGCAACACCCGGTGGGTCAGCTGTGGAGCCCCCTGGAGTGGCGCCTTCATGGCGCTGGATATATACCCCAGCCGACCCAGCGCCCCCTCAGTTCCTTCTTGCCGGCTACTCCGACAGTGGGGAAGGGGGGCGGGTTTGGAATGGATATGAGCAACACATCTCGAAGAACAACAGTTACAACGGTGAGTAACCGTCTTTTCTTCTTCGAGTGCTTGCTCATATCGATTCCAATTAGGTGACTCCCAAGCCTTACCTAGGTGGTGGGGTCGGAGTGAGACATTGCTGTGTGCAGAACCGCTGACCCGAAAGCAGCATCGTCTCTGGATTGCTGCACCAGCGCATAGTGAGCGGCGAATGTGTGGACTGACGACCAAACTGCCGCTCTACAAATGTCCTGGATCGGGACTTGAGCCAGGAAGGCAGTCGAGGAGGCCTGGGCTCTCGTGGAGTGAGCGGTGAGGCGCGGCGTCGGGACACCAGCCAGATCGTAGCAAGCACGAATACAGGACGTGATCCAAGAGGACAGGCACTGTGAGGAGACCGGTGAGCCTTTCATCCGGTCGGCCACTGCAACGAAGAGTTGTGTCGTCTTCCTAAACGGCTTTGTACGGTCAATATAGAAAGCCAGGGCCCTGCGTACGTCCAAAGAATGCAAACGCTGGTCTTGGCGAGTAGCGTGCGGCTTAGGATGGAACACCGGGAGAAATATATCCTGGTTCACGTGGAAAGGTGAGACCACCTTGGGAAGAAAGGCAGCGTGGGGGCGAAGCTGCACCTTGTCCTTATGGAACACCGTGTATGGGGGCTCGGACGTAAGCGCTCTGTGTTCAGAAACGCGCCGTGCTGAGGTGATGGCTACAAGGAAGGCTGTCTTCCAGGATAGGTACAGGAGTGAACAGGTAGCCAATGGTTCAAACGGAGGCCCTGTGAGCTTGGAAAGGACCAGGTTGAGGTCCCACGTCGGAACGGGCTGGCGTTGCTGCGGGTACAGCCGGTCTAAACCCTTGAGGAATCTAACGACCATCGGGTTAGAGAAGACCGAGGAAGCGAGCTCACCTGGGTGGAACACCAAAATAGCGGCGAGGTGAACCCTGATTGAAGATATCGCCAAGCCCTGCTGTTTTAGGGATAGGAGATATTCAAGTATGAGAGGAATAGGCGCCTGCAAGGCGGACGTAGCTCGCTGCTCGCACCAACAGGAGAACCGTTTCCACTTGGCTAAGTAAGTGGACCGTGTAGAGGGCTTTCTACTTCCCAGCAGAATCTGTTGGACGGGCTGGGAGCATTGCCGCTCTGTCTGATTCAGCCATGGAGCATCCACGCTGTGAGGTGGAGCAATTGCAGGTCGGGGTGACACAGACGGCCGTGGTCCTGAGAGATGAGGTCGGGGCACAAGGGAAGCGTGATCGGTGCTTGAACCGAGAGCTCCAGCAGTGTGGTGTACCAGTGCTGTCTTGGCCAAGCTGGAGCGACTAGAATCACCCGTGCCTGGTCTCTGCGTAACTTGAGTAATACCCTGTGGACCAGTGGAAATGGAGGAAAAGCGTAGAACAGGTGATCCTTCCACGATAGAAGGAAGGCGTCCGACAGAGAGCCTAGAGCTCGCCCTTGCAGAGAGCAGAATGCCTGGCACTTCCTGTTGGCTCGCGACGCAAACAGGTCGACCTGGGGAAATCCCCACCCTCTGGAAGATGGAATAGATGATGTCGGGGCGAATTGACCACTCGTGCGTCTGGAAGGACCTGCTGAGACGGTCCGCCAGCGTATTCTGGACTCCAGGGAGGAACGATGCCGTGAGGTGTATCGAGTGGGCGATGCAGAAGTCCCACAGGCGAATGGCCTCTTGGCATAGGAGCGATGAGTGGGCTCCGCCTTGCTTGTTGATGTAAAACATGGCCGTGGTGTTGTCGGTGAGAACCAACACGCACCGGCCCTGTAGGAGGTTGAGGAATGCCTGGCAGGCTAGGCGCACCGCCATCAGCTCTCGGACGTTGATGTGCAGGGCTAGTTGGGACGCGGTCCACAGGCCCTGGGTATGGTGCTACCCAAGGTGAGCGCCCCATCCTAGAGATGAAGCGTCCGTGACCAGGTGGAGGGAGGGTTGTGGGGCGTGAAACGGCACTCCTGCACAGACTGTCCTGCGATCCAACCACCAGGTGAAGGAGGTCAAGACCGAACACGGAACCGTGACCACCATGTTCAGGTTGTCCCGGTGAGGACGGTACACCGATGATACCCAAGCCTGTAGTGGGCGAAGCCGTAGTCTGGCATGCCTGGTTACGTAAGTGCACGAGGCCATGTGACCCAACAGGGCGAGGCATGTCCTTATTGTGGTAATCGGAAATGCCCTGAGTCCTTGAATGACGCTTGTGATGGTATGAAAGCGGCTGTCTGGTAGAATAGCTCGGGCACATCTGGAGTCTAGGATTGCTCCGATAAATTCTATCCTCTGGGTTGGCACTAGAGTGGACTTCTCTCTGTTGAGCAGGATGCCCAGCTCGTGGAAAGTTTGTATCACTATGTGAACATGACCTTGAACTTGGTCTCTGGTGCGGCCGCGTACCAGCCAGTCGTCTAAATACGGGAACACCTGTATCCCTTGTCGACGAAGGTATGCCGCGACGACCGCCACACACTTTGTGAACACCCTGGGAGCCGAGGACAAGCCGAAGGGAAGGACTGCAAATTGGTAGTGCACCTTGTTTACTACAAATCGCAGGAAGCGCCTGTGAGGTGGATAGATCGCTATGTGGAAGTATGCGTCCTTCATGTCGAGGGCGGCGAACCAATCTCCAGGATCCAGGGAAGGGATAATGGTCCCCAATGATACCATGCGGAACTTCAACTTTACTATGAATTTGTTGAGTCCGCGCAAGTCTAAGATGGGTCGCAGACCCCCTTTTGACTTGGGGATCAGGAAGTAGCGGGAATAAAACCCGCTGCCCCTTAACTCTAGCGGAACCTCCTCTATGGCCCCCATAGAGAGGAGCCCAAAAACCTCCTGTGTAAGGAGTTGCTCGTGAGGAGGGTCCCTGAAGAGGGACGGGGAGGGGGAATGGGAGGGGGGGAACGAAGAAAATTGGAGAGCGTATCCCCTCTCCACCGTGCGAAGGATCCAGCGGTCCGAGGTTATAAGGGACCAAGCACGGTGGAAATGGGAGAGGCGATCCCGAAAGGAGGGAGTTGGATCCTGGATATTGGTTGAGGTGCCGTCCTCGACCGCACCTTCAAAAGTTCTGCCTAGGGCCTGAAGGTGGCCTAGGCGGCCCCTGGTTTTGAGCCGGTTGAGGGCCGGTCGACCTTCGCCTGCCACCTCGACCCCGCCTTCTGGCAAAGTCCTGTCTCGGACGAGGCGGGGGAGGGTAGAACCTTTGAGTCTGGGGCCTAAAGGGTCTGCGCTGAGGCCCTGGGACATGCATCCCCAGGGAACGCATGATTGTCCTCGAGTCCTTAAGGCTCTGCAGCCGAGAGTCCGTCTTCTCGGAGAACAGGCCCTGGCCCTCAAAGGGTAAATCCTGCAGAGTCTGCTGAAGTTCAGGCGGCAAGCCTGAGACCTGGAGCCAGGAGATTCGCCGCATGGCTATACCCGAGGCCAGTGTTCTAGCGGCTGAGTCTGCAATGTCTAAAGAGGCCTGTAAGGAGGTACGTGCCACCTTCTTACCTTCCTCTACTAAGGCCCCAAACTCTTCCCTGGAGTCTTGGGGAACCAGTTCTTTAAATTTTCCCATCGAGGTCCAGGAATTAAAGTTATAGCGGCTCAAGAGCGCCTGCTGGTTGGCCGCTCTAAGTTGTAGCCCTCCCGCCGAATACACCTTGCGCCCAAACAAATCGAAGCACTTAGCGTCCTTCGATTTGGGCGCTGCAGCCTGCTGGCCGTGGCGTTCCCGTGCGTTCACAGATGACAGCACTAGTGAGCATGGTTGGGGGTGGGTATATAGGTACTCATAGTCCTTTGAAGGGACAAAGTACTTTCTTTCCACGCCTCTGGCTGTGGGTGGGATAGAGGCAGGGGTTTGCCATATCGAAGTGGCATTCGCCTCAATTGTGCGTATAAGAGGTAGTGCCACTCTAGATGGGGCATCAGCGGAGAGGATGCTCACCACCGGGTCCTGTACCTCTACGATCTCCTCCGCCTGGAGATCCATATTACGCGCCACCCGGCGCAATAGGTCCTGGTGGGCCCGAAGATCTATGGGGGGCGGACCCGTGGCGGTTGTGCCCGCCACTGCCTCATCCGGGGAAGATGAGGAGGATGCCTCCGGTGGCAAGGGGTCTAATGCCGGGTCCTGCTCCAGGTGTTCATGAAGCTGGGCATCGCCTGTCCCTGGGTCCGGGGCATCAGTTGGTGTAGGCACAAGGGGCCTCCATGCCTCCTGGGGGAGGGCGGGAGATGGTGGCCTCCGGGGCCCTGGGCTCGGAACGTGCCGAGCGAGAGGCTGATGGTGGTGGAGTCCCCTGAGCCTGATGGTAGGCCCACGGAGTCCAAAAGGACCAGTGCGCAGGTCCCTGCACAGGGTCCTCGACCGTGTCCTGCCAAGGTCCCAAGTCAGACGTAGCCGCCTGCCCCTGAGGAGGGTACGCCGATCTGGAGGCCCGCTCCGAGGAACGAGATGGCGATCTCGAGGGCCAAGGCGGTGCCGAGCGTGTCGAAACCGGCTCCGGATGGTACGGTGCCGATCGGTGCCGGTCGTAGGGGGATCGGTCCCTGCGCGGTGCCGGTGAGCGGTACCGGGATCGGGATCGGTGCCGGTAGCCCCTCCGGTGCCGAGATCCGGACCTTGAGCGGGACGACGACCGCGACGAGAGGTGGTACCGGGAGCGGCCCCTCGAAGTCGAACGATGCTCATACCGGTGCCGCGAACTACGTCTGGAGTCCGATCGGTACCGATGATCGTGACGGTGCCGAGACGTAGAGCGATGCCGGGAAGAAGACCTTGGCCGCGAGTCCGACCGGTGCCGAGGTGATAGTCGGCGCCGGGACTGCGAGCGGCGTCGGGACCTGCTCCGAGATCTGGAGCGGTGCCGGAAGTCCCCGGCCGGAGACGGCGGGCGCAGCAGGGCAGGCTTGCCCCGGGATTGTAGTGCGCGGGAAGCCACCGGTGCCGGAGGTGGCACAAAACGAAAATGAATAACTATCTAAGGAGTAAAAACAAGTATAACTAGAACTATCTACAAAATTGAAGAGTAAGCTAGGGAGAGTGGAGAACAGCTATGCCGCGCTCCACAGTTCCAACGACCGTCAGGGGCGGTAAGAAGGAACTGAGGGGGCGCTGGGTCGGCTGGGGTATATATCCAGCACCATGAAGGCGCCACTCCAGGGGGCTCCACAGCCGACCCACCGGGTGTTGCTAGGGTAGAAAATTCTCCGACGATCGTGCACGCAGCGCGCGCACACCTAATTGGAATCGATATAAGCAAGCACTCGAAGAAGAACTCTCCTTCTAATCAGGTGACAAATCCATGTTAGAATGCCAGGGTGGGGCAGTACCCAGCAGAGAAACATGTGAATAGAACCACTGCTGGCAAAATAAGGGCAGCACTCAAAAGATTTGAGGATTCCCGATCAGCAGTACTGAGCGCCTACCATGGTGGACAAACACCAGAAGCAGATGGCACCAACACAGGATCCACCACTGACAGCACCTCTCTAGAAAGTACGGAGGCTGTTGTTAGAGCTGGTACCCATGTAACTGAGAGAGAAGCAGGAAACGAGTAATCCTGCCTGAGTAGTGAATCTCGTACCATCAAGTATAAGAGGTCCCTTGCTGCTGCATATGCCTGAGGTATTTTTGGTACTACCAAAGTGGTTTGCGAAGTCGGTGCTGCGGACTAAGATAGTTCTGCAGACAAAGTCAGCAATGGAGTTGGTCTCAACAGCACCTCTTGAGGTGCCAGAGTCGACAACTCAATACTACCAGAGTGTGGTACTGGTGACCATCTTGCTAAAGATGCCCTAAGCTCAGTACTTGTCCTCTTCTTACGGGAATCTCATAACCCCTGAAGAAGATGACTTCTTGAAAACAGGGGTACCAGATTTCTTCTGATGCTTGTGGGGCACCAGACAGGTAGAGTGATTTCTTCTATCCAGCTCATTTCTGTGTGGGACTCTGCCATCTCTGGCAGTGCACTGCAGAAGGATGTGGAGCCTGAGTCCTCGTGCAGAGAGAGGCTTGGTACAAAATGGAGGCACAAAGCCACCGCCATCAGAATGTCCCTGAAACAAACCTCTGTCTCTTTTGGTTCAGGGTTTGAATCCCTTACAGATGAGGTACTTATACCTAACATGACCCTCACTCAGGCACTTTAAGCAGTTGAAGTGGGAAATGCTGATTGGCATCGACTTATTGCAGCCAGAATGGTACCTCAAACCCAGAGGCTTTGGCATGCCCCGGTACAGAGCAAATGGTTGATGAAAACAAAAAAAATTCACAAATATAATTAAAACACAAACCTATAAACAAGTACCAATAAATTAATTATAAACTTGTAAACAAATTATTTATAAATAAACCTTTAGAAATTCACTAAATAGGGAAAGTGAGAGGAGCTAGCTCACACTGTCCACCATTCAGAAGCAGAGAGAAGGAACTGAGGGGGAGTCAGAGCAGCACAAGCAAATGGAGGGGGCGTGTGCTGCCCCAATGGGTACTACTATGAGAAAGAGTTCTCCAGCTTGGACGTACAGGAACGCAGAACCTAAAGCATAATAGATGTGTACAAGCACTCCCAGAAGAACTACCACACCCAACTAACTGGGGGGGGGGGGAGGGGGGGGGAGGGAATCAAGAAATGTCACACAAGTTTGAACTGTTGGGTTTCCAACCGACTACATAGGAAAACACTATATAAAGGAAGAATATGGCACCAATTAAGGAGAAGAGCTTCATAAGTTATTAGTCACAGACACAATTTCAAACACAGATTTAAGATCACAAAAGGAATTGATGTACTTTACAGCCTCCCATAGTAATTATTTCCTGCGATGAGTTTTAATTGTTGGCTTCAAATTTCAACTTATTTGCCTTAAGCACTGAAACAGGTATATTACAAATATGTACATAAAACACAACCATAATAAAAAACAATTACAATGTAAGCAATCTTCTTGTATATAAACATCTTGATTTTGCTTGTGTTTTGGTTTGTGCAATTGGCAACATCTGTAGTTAATTAGAAATAATATAAGTTGTTTTAAGACAGAAGTGTGAAATTGGTTTGCACACAGCACTGAAAAAAAAAGCCACAGTTGTGTCTTCTATAATTCTCTACCCATCTGGTTACAAAATGGGAAAATGTATACTTTCTCCTTTTCTTTCGTATTTTAATTTGAAATACTCTAGAGAAATTAGAGAGAAAACTTGAAAGTGTCTTTACAAAAATACTGGAAGGAAACAAAATTTTAAAACACAGGTCTGAATATATTAAACATGCCATAGGCACAAGAAAACAGTGAATAACATTCCAAGTAATCATTTCATGTGTTGTGCCCACAAAGTTCCTATCAACTATGCATTATAAAGAAATCTTTAGTTTGTATCATGGCTGCCAACATAACCTCTCTGCCTGACACTGTCCCACCCAGGTTTGGCAGACTAATTCCAGGTGCTTTCAGTCCTAACTACTATCCTAGGTATTGTGCAATTTCTGCTGCATTGGTGGCCTCCCACCACTAGGTGTGTAAATCCAGACAGGGCAGTACACTTCCCTGTTTCCAGCCCTCTGAAGACTTTCCCTTCATTTCTCCAGCATACCTCTGGTTTTCTACCAGATGGTTTGTTCTTTTTTAAGACTTCTGGCTCTTGGGACTGGGTAGGGTTATTGCACAGTCAGCTGGGGACAGCTATGGTGAGGTCAGAAGAGGCAGGCAAGAAATTTAGTTGCAGAGCAGGGTAATATATCATACAGAGCTGCTGCTCAATTGCTGTACATCATTCCTACCTAAAAATAGACCTGTTATTACACCAAATAAGTGTTGAAGATTGGGGGGCTGGGGGCAGAAGCAAGCTTGGGAGGAAACACTAGTGTGTGTATATATATATGGATGCTCAGGGGAACATTATATTTAGAGAATAAGAGAATTAAATTTGGAGGGGAAGTCATCAGGGCTCAAATCAAACTAGATTACAAATCACACCATGTCAGCAACCTAGTACCCAGGCTGCCATCTTGTGCTCCAGAACAGGAAAATTTATACTTGACTACCTGAAAGTTCCTTTTATTCTAGTACAAAAGTCTAATGACCCTCTTTTGGATCTTAAGCCCCTTTGCAGTTTAGGGGGTAAAAATCAGAGCTGTCAGTCACTGACAGGGAGGGAATGGCCCAGACCCTAAAGACCCAGCCAGTTTGAGATAACTGTTGCCAGTTACCCCTATGCAGTCAGGAAACTCTGCCTGCAGCTGAGGAAGCAGGAAGGGGGGTGGGGGAGAGAGACAAAACCAAAACCCCACTCCACTAGCTCAGTCTCTTAATCCTTATTAATAATGGTCTGGTCCTGCCTTCTAAGTTATGAAAGGATTGGCTGCCCAAATGAGACATCTGTGGGTCTCCTTGTGAAGAAAAATCCTAATTAAACCTTTTTTTTTAAAAAAAAAGCCTCTAGTTCAGGGGTGGGCAAACTTTTTGGCCCGAGGGCCACATCTGGGAATAGAAGTTGTATGTAATGCTCACAAAATTGGGGTTGGGGGTGTGGGCTCCAGGGTGGGGACAGAAATGAGGAGTTCAGGGTGCAGGAGAGGGCTCTGTGTGTGGGGGGGGGCGGGGCGGGGAAGGGCTCCGGCTGGGAGTGCAGGCTCTGGGGTGGGGCTGCGGATAAAGAGTTTGGGGTTTGGGAGGGTGCTCTGGGCTGGGACCAAGGGGTTCGGAGGCTGGGAGGGGGCTCAGCCAGGGGGTTGGGGTACAGGAAGGGGTGCAGGCTCTGGCTGGGGGTGCAGGCTCTGGGGTGGGGCTGGGGGGCTTGGTGTGCAGGAGGGTGCTCCGGGCTGGGATCGAGGGCTTTGGAGGACAGGAGGGGGATCTAGGCTAGGGCAAGGGGTTGGGGCGCAGGGGGAGGCTCAGGGCAGCGCTTATCTCAAGCGGCTCCTGGAAGCAGTGGCATGTCCCTTCTCCAGCTCCTAAATGGAGGTGCAGCCAGGCAGCTCTGCATGCTGCCCCATCCGCAGGCACCGCCTCTGCAGCTCCCATTGGCTGTGGTTTCTGACCAATGGGAGCTACGGGGGCAGCGCTTGGGGTCCGAGCAGCATGCAAAGCGGCGCATCATGGCTGCCCCTACACATAGGAGCCGGAGGGGGACTATGCCGCTGCTTCTGGGAGCTGCATGGAGTGGCCCCTGACCCTGCTCCCCAGCTGGAGCGCCGGAGTGGGGCCATGCTGCTGCTTCCAGGAACCACATGGAGCGGCCCCTGACCCTGCTCCCTGGTTGGAGCTCCACAGCGGGGCACGCCCCAGACCCCACTCCACAGCGGGAGCTCAAGGGCCGGATTAAAACGGCTGGCATGCCGGATGCGGCCAGTAGTTTGCCTACCCCTTGCTCTAGTTGATGGGGCTGTAAAACAAATTTATAATCTACAATTGCATCCGCCTCAGTCTGCAGAGTCTGAGAGGTGTAAATAGTCCCCATTCATCTCCATGAAAGGGATAGTTAAAACTTCCAACCTGCAGGTATCTCTGCACTGCCAAAAGAGATGTGTTCTTAACTTTAGTCAGCTAAACTAGCTTAAAATATCATTGAAGATTTGGCTTTTAAAACTCACATTAGCAGCTCTGGTTAAAGTCTACAGAGGAACCTGGGGTTGAAATGAAGCTACTATCCTGAGTTAAAAGCAGCAGCAAAAGTTACTCACCTTGTGCAGTAAAGATGGTTCTTCGAGATGTGTCCCCCTATGGGTGCTCCACTATAGATGTGCTTCATCCCTTCTGTTGCTGATTGGAGAACTTCAGTAGCAGGGTCTGTTAAGCTTGCACATACCCGGTCTCTCATCCTGTCCTGTCACAAGGATAGTCAGGGTGCACAGGATAACCCTGCTCACCTTCTTCTCTACCATAAAGTCATTGACAAGCACGCTGAAGTAGAGGGGAAGCAGGTGGGTTGTGGAGCACCCATAGGGACACACATCTCGAAGAACCATCATTACTGCACAAGGTGGATAACTACTTCTTCTAGTAGTGTCATAGAATCATAGAATATCAGGGTTGAAAGGGACCTCAGGAGGTCATCTAGTGCAACCCCCTGCTCAAAGCAGGACCAATCCCCAACTAAATAATCCCAGCCAGGGCTTTCTCAAGCCTGACCTTAAAAATCTCTAAGGAAGGAGATTCCACCACCTCCCTAGGTAACCCATTCCAGTGCTTCACCACCCTCCTAGTGAAAAAGTTTTTCCTAAGTGTCCCTAAAAGTGCTCCACAACAGGTGACTCCCAAGCAGTATCCCCTCTGGAGGGCTGGGACTTCGGAGTCAGGTCAGTTACAGATGACAGCCCTGTGGAGCCGAAGATGGCATCGGAGGTGGAGTCCCCAGTGATCGCATAATGTTCTGCGAAGGTGAGGACTGATGCCCATGTCACCGCTCTACAGATCTCTGAGATGAGGAGATCAACCTTGTGGAATGTGTACAAACAGCATATGGAGGGGTCATATTGTGAATTTGATAACATTGTCTGATACAGTTCAAGACCCGCTTGGAAAGTTTTTGGGCTGATATTGCCGAGCCCTTGAATCTTTCCACAATTGAGAGGAAAAGTCTGGGGAACTTCCTGAAGGCCTTTGTCCTGTCTAGGTAGAAAGCTATGGCTCTTCTGACACCCAGAGTATGAAATATAGCCTCTCTGTTGTCTCAGTGAGGCTTGCAATAGAAGGTTGGAAGATGAATCAACTGGTTCTTGTGAGATGGGGAGGTTACTTTGGGAACAAATTTTGGAAGTGGCCTGAGTCTAACCTAGTCCCAACCTTGCATCTGAAGAAGTGAGGTTCTTACCCACGAAAGCTTATGCTCCCAATACTTCTGTTAGTCTTAAAGGTGCCACAGGACCCTCTGTTGCTTTTTACAGATTCAGACTAACACGGCTACCCCTCTGATACTAGTCCCAAAAGAATACTATATGGGGAAAATGTGCTATCAGAGCCACTATTTCCCCTATTATCCTGGCTGAAGTAATCGCTGTCAGAAAGGCTGTTTTCATCAAGAGGTAAGTGAGCGAACAGGTAGCCATGGGTTCGAAGGGAGGCCTAGTCAGTCCCTTCAGTACCAGGTTTAAATCCCATGTGGGAATAGGACGCCGAGGTTGTGGACAGAGGTTTATAATGCCCTTGGGGAACCTTTTGGTGGTCCAGTGTGGCAGCACTGAGTACCCCTGTTATAGCCGCTAGGTGGACTCTAAGAGAGCTTATGGACAGCCCCGATCCTTTTAGTGCCAGTGCATAGTCTAATATGTTTGGAAGAGTGGTGGATGTCAGGGAGATTTGTTGGAATGTACACCAAATCTGGTCTGGATAATTTTGGCAGGTAAGTACATAGTGTCAAGGATTTTCTGCTGTATAATAATACCTCTTGCATCTCCATTGAACAGGAGCTCTCTAGGAGTTGGAACCAAGGAGTCATGCCTTGAGACAGAGAATCACCAAAGTTGGGATGTAGGGTATGTATGTCCTCTGTTCTCTGAGAGGAGATGCAGAGTGACCAGGAGAGATATTGATGGGCACGTCGCGAGTTGCGACAGGTAAGGGTACCAGGTCTGTTTCAGCCACATTGGGGCGATCAGAATGATGCGTGCTCCACCTCTTTTTCCTCCTACTACTGAAGGTCCTACTGAAGATAAAAGGAGGAAAGGTGTAAAAGAGTCCCTGTCTCGGGGGAGGATGAGAGCGTTGCCTAAAGAGTGATGTCCTATCCCTGTTCTGGAGCAATAGCATGTTGTACGGCCATTTTGATGTGCGCCCCACCCTATGAATGATGCGTTGGTGGTGAGAAGCAACGAAAGAAGACTTTTTGCGTGAATGGGATCCCTTTGCAAATGTTGGCTGGGTTTTTACATCAGTCTAGGGAGGTTTTTACCCCTAGTGGACAGTGACAGGGCTCTGTCTAGTTTGTCCCTGTCTGGTCTGTAAACAGTGCTGAACCACATCTGAAGGCACCACCTGTGGAATCTGGCATATGATATTTCCACTGTGCCCGCTGCAAAATGCCCTAAGAGTTGTAGGCAGTGCCTGGCTGATAGGTGTGGGCTGTTTTGGATGGTGTCTGTGAATGTGGCTAGAGAGAGAAATCTGTGCTGTGGCATGAGGGCCCACGCTCATAGACAGTCGAGGTCGGCACCTATAAACTCCAGGCACTGTACTGGAATGAGGGTTGATTTGTGGGTGTTGATCTGTGGGCCAACCTCTAAACAAGTTCATTGCAGCTTTGGTGACTCAGTGAGCCTCTTGGAGAGACCAGGCTCTGAGGAGGCAACCATCCAGGTAAGGGTAAATCATGATCTCTTGGGTGCGTAAGTGGGTGGCCACTACTGACAGAATCTTGGAAAATACTCTCAGGGCCAAAGATAACCTAAAGGGGAGTACCCTGTACTGGTAGTGATCTTGTTCCAGTGCGAATCTGAGAAATTGTGTGAGAGTTAGCAAGACTGAGATGTGAAAATATGCATCCTGGAAGTCTCCCTGTTCCAACTCTAGAATGATCGTTGCTAAAGTGACTGACTGACTCAGTCCCCCTTCCTCTTGGGTATTAGGAAATACCGAGAGTAGAACTCTTTGCCTTGTAGATGTTGCAGTACTGGTTCTGTGGCTCCTAACTGGAGGAGACGGTCTACCACTTGTGGTAGTCTCTCGTAAGGAGGGACAGGGATGGTGTTGTGGAGGGGACAGGGAGGCAAAGTGGATAGAATACCGATGGCGAACAATCTTTAGATCCCTTTGGAACACTGCCAGATGGTGGCCAAATGGGTGGGTAGCAATGGTCAATTGTAGCAGTTGTGGGGAGTGGTCTATTGGCACCTCAACCAACACATCAAAACTGGTGCTTAGATGTGGAAGGCTGAGATGAGGAGGATTGCTAGCCAGATGGTTTACATCTAGAGAATTTGGTTTTCTTCCTCTGTGGCTCGTAGTATCATTGAGCCAGGTATTGGGAAGTGTGTGGCTTATGCTGGGGCTGTAGACTAAATTTTCTCTTTTGTCCTGGCACGTAGATGCCTGATGAATGGAGGGTGGTCCAAAAATCCTTCAAAGTGCAAAGAAAGGCACTGGTTTTCTCCGCAAAGAGCTTTGTGCCCTCAAAGGGAAGATCTTGGATAGTTACCTGCACCTCCTTTGGGAAACCTGACAGGTGGAGCCAAGAGGCACATTACATCACCGCTGCCATGGAGATGGCTCTGGCTGTAGTATTGGCCAAGTCAAACGCAGACTCTAGCATTGTCTTTGCTACTAGCTGCCCTTCTCGGATTATGGCCTTAAATTGTTCGTGATGCAACTCAGGCAAGGCAGCTGCTCAATAAAACTGTTCAGTTTCGAGTAATTCACATAATCGTATTTTGCCATAAATGCTTGAAAGTTGACGATTCAAAACTGAAGCATGGCCAAGTGCACCTTCCTGACAAATAGGTCAAAACACTTCCAGACCCTATCGTGGGGAGTGGTCCTCATGTGGTGTTGATGGCCACAAGAATTGACCACCAGGATGGACTTGGGTGGGGGGGTGGGAAAAGAGGAACTCTGTTTCTCTCACAGGAATGTAGTACTTTTTGTCTGCTCACTTGCAAGTCGGTGCGAGCAATGCTGGGGTCTGCCAAAATGATTCTCATGGGGTTGAGAAGAGCTTCATTGATAGGGAGGGCCACTTTTGAGGAGGAAAATGAATGAAGGATGTCCAGGAGCTTGTGGTGTGTATCCTTGACTTCCTCCAGAGGTATCTGGAGATAGTCAGCCTCTCTCTTCACAAAGTCCTGGAACAGGCGAAAATCATCCACCAGGAATGGGGGGGGGGGAGAAGATGACAGCCTTGTATGGGGAAGAGGATATAGTTTTTGGGGTCACCATCTCCTTGACATTGCCCTCACACTCCTCAGAGATTCCGTCTGGGGGCTCTGAAGCCCTGGATGCCATAGCTGAGGAAGCATGTCTCAAGGACTCATGGGTGGGACTAGAAACTCCACAGGCATGGTGGTAGTATGTAGTCCGGGGTCCCAGTATCACCACTGTGGTGGCAGTGACATGGAGCCCAGTGGTGGTGCTCATCGATGACTGTACCAGGACCATGGCTGTACTCAGGTCGAGCCATCTGAGGATATGCCTGGGGGCACTGCTGGTATCAGGCACCGTAGGGTGCTTGGGAGGAGTACTGAGATATCCCATCCTTCAGTTCACTATCTGAGTCCACACTGGAGAGTGAGGGAGCATGGCAAGGCAGTGGGGAAAATCCGGTTCTGGGTGGAGACTCTGAGATCCTGGTGCCGAGGAGAGGAGACTTTGGTACATCAGTTACATAGAACTCCCTCGAGTGCCGGAATTCCAGCAGTGCCAACCATCTCAGTGCCACTGGAGAGGGGGAGGGCGGGCGGAGATTTTATCCGCACCAGCCATTCAGGTACCAGATGAGGCGTTGGTACCGATGGGATATTGCATACCAGTGGTGCCTTGGAGTGTTTGCTCCTGTCCTCCATAGTTGTCGTTGAATTGGTGCCCGTGCCCATTGGGTCTGTGGGTGTGTCAGTGGCACCTGCTGCCTTGAGCTGTGGGTAGCGGGCTTGGCCTGTCTCAGTGCTGACAGTACTGAGGATACCGAGCATGCTCAAAATGGTTTGCAGCTAGCTCCTGGCTCACTGTAGGGACTTCCTGCTCTCTTTTTCAACTTGTGAGGGGGGGTCGACAGCTGATTTCCTCACCCATGGCCCTTGGATGTTGAGGGCTGTGGGGAAGACTCACGTTTGCGTGGAGACTCTTGGCATAGGTCCGGAGAAGGTCTGAGAGCTGCTGCCATGTATATAGTCTTCTGCCTCAGCAATCTGTCCTTGAGAGACCAAGGTCTAAGCTGCTGGCAGAGAGCGCACTTTTGAGGAACATGTCCTTGCCCAAGGCAAGAAATGCACTGTGAGTGTGTGTCTGTGACGGGGCTAGCCTCATTGGGTGGGAAAGGGTCCCCAATGAGAACACACACACACTTTAGAATATTAGGACAAAAATAAAAGACACTAGAGTAACTACTACTAAAAACTAGGCTCTAGGCTACAAAGAAAGGATGAGATAATAGTTAATAATGGACTGCTAATAGCTCTGTCTCTAGCCGGGGCAGTTGAGAAGGAACTGAGGGGGGTTAACCCACACACACTAATTAGCTGTGTGGCAGGGCATGAGTAGACATGGAGCATGTCTGGACTTAGTGGACATTGCTACCGAAGTTCTCTGATCAGCAGTGCAGGGACGCAAGCACACCTACAGTGGAGCATCAATAGGGACACGACTGGAAGAACTGGAGTGTCTCGACTGCTATTTTAACCTTAGTTAAGAATACCTTTTTTAGTGGGAGGTGAGGAGTTAGAAGACAAAGTGATGACAAAACAAGGGATACCGAAAAGAATGCAGAATTCATTTTGTAGTTAAATAAACTTTCTACAACCTTAGTTTCATGGTTCTTTATTTTAGTGCTGAAGTTATCCAGCTATAACACAAATATATTGTTCTTTCATATTTATTGTTTAAAGTTATTTAAATCAGACAGAGTGACATACCTTGAAATGATGGATATTTGATAAGTATGGCATTAACCTAGATAGCCAGTCAGGATGATTTAAAATGTCAACATTGAAGCAAATTCGCTGTTGAAAAAAGCATGCAAGGAGAGTGACAATCATAATAAAAGTTTATTTGTACAATCTACCATGAGTGATATTTCATTTTAGTGCTGTGAGTGGGCAACACCTGGAAAAGTATCTCATTTAACTCCACCCAGCAAAACTGATCCATGGAGCCAAAAGGCCAGAGGGAAAAAGTCCTACCAATGGAGAGCCAGTCCCACACATCCAGTGGGGAAACACAAGCACAAACTCTCCAACTAGACCACCCTTTCCACTCAACAGCAGAAGGCGCATGATCTGCTCTGGTGATGGGTGTGGGGTTAGGAGGATTCTTCCTTGGCTCTAATAGTTAATGATTTTCCTTGTGCTAGACATTGGCTGCAGATTTCTATTTGTACATCACTGCATCAGGTTTTCTTCATAAACTTGAGGGTTAAACAAAGTTTAAGATTCTGATATCAGATAACAAGAAAATAGGGCCCCAGGCATATGCCTGTTATGCATATATGCCTTAATCCAGCTATTCTTAGGAGTTTATCTGAACCCAGGGCCGGTTCCAGGCACCAGCCCACCAAGCTTGTGCTTGGGGCGGCACCTGGAGGGGGGCGGCGCGGCGCTCCGGCCGCCGGGGAGAGCGGGGCCACGGCCGGGCTCGCCGCCCTCCCGCCGTGGCTCTGGCCGCCGGGGAGAGCGGAGCCCCGGCCGGGGCTCGCCACCTTCCCCCCGGCGCTCTGGCCGCCGGGGAGAGCGGAGCCCCGGCCGGGGCTCACTGCCCCCCCCCCCGGGGCTCCGGCCGCGCCCCCCCCCCCCCCCCCCACGCCCTCCCCTGCCGCGCTGAGGGGGGGCGGCCGGAGGCTTTTTTGCCTGGGGCGGCAAAAAAGCCAGAGCCGGCCCTGTCTGAACCCCATTGAGAAGGGCAAAGCCTCAGGAGCACAACAGATCACATGTAATCCCATTTTATAGAACTGCACATTGCATTATGAGTATCGTCTCATTTTGGCATCTCCAGTAGGCAGAGCTTAGTCTGAGTACAGTTCAGGTTGTGAGCATTGTCAGTTTCAGGGTAACTGCACCTGTATTTCCCCCACTGTGGTACACTAAAGGCACCCACTTTAGGCTCCCAGCCATCACCCATCTTGGGTGTCTCACTTACTTCTAATGCAAGGTTCTTTAAGGTTGCCCGCTCCCTACCTACATAGTGATATTCCCAGTAAACCAGACTGCCCTAAAAGGCCAACATCTGCATATTGCTTTCTCTCCAGTGGCTATGACCAGCATATTGCCTGAAGTTACAACACAGCTCTTTCTAAGATAGCACATTTATTAAGCTGAAAGCATTACAGAGAAAACATTAAAAACAATAAAAACCTACCCACATGCTAAAAAACTTACCAGAGATCATTCATCTGTTTTATGCGGACCTAGTAGATTAAGTCTTCCAATCCCTCTATAAGGATTGGGGGTCCCTCTGGGACAGAAGGTTCTGTTTGCTGGATGAGAATCAGTTTAAACTCAGGCTATTTATTCAACAGTCTTTTCTTTTTTTGTTGAGCTCTGGCGAATCCAGTTTGTACTAGTATATGCGAGCATCTCTAGGTAGTGTTACTTCTCTGAAGATATTACAACCTGAGTGAATTTGCCTAATCACCAGACTGTTCTCTCCCTTGGAATTACATACAATCCCTGGCGCACAATGATACATACATTTACTACAGTAAAATCTCCCAAAAGATATTGCAGGAAATTTACACTGATACAAGTGGAGCTTGGGAGAGTACCACTACTTTTCCTCCCTCCCCAATTTAAGCCCTGGCATCACTATTTGGGAGAAGAGAATTGACTTTTAAAGGATGAGGGATACTAGGGTACAGGCAAAGAACAAGAGTTTATTGGGGTATGGGAACACACAGGGAGGGATCCTAGATAATTGGGGGGGGGAATCAAAAGTAGGACAAAAAACAGGAAGAAGTCTGGAGGCCCCACTGATGTACAGAGGTGGAGGAACACAAAACTACTACCTTTCTAGTGAAGAAAGTGTGTAGATGCCCCCTGAAAACACAAGGAGGAGGGATGGGGAGGAAAAACAGGCCTGCTTCTGTTCACTGAAGACAGTGGAGAAAAGGCAGAGGGAAGGGCCTGCAGGTGTTGGGCCTTCCCACAAGAAAGGAAGGCATTTCTTAGGGGAAGGGTGTTTGTTTGAGGAGGGAGAGGCTCTCCATGGCTTCCAGCTGCTTAGCTGAACACCCACCTGCGAATTTACATTCATATTTAAACTGCTTAATAATTCCTCTGGGTGCATGGTAACCTAAACCTACCTCACTGCCACACATCACAAGCTACTTGTCACTCTAGAGCAGTGGCTCTCAACCTTTCCAGACTACTGTACCCCTTTCAGGAGTCTGATTTGTCTTGCGTACCCCCAAGTTACACCTCACTTAAAAACTACTTGCTTATAAAATCAGACATAAAAATACAAAAAAAAATTGTCACAGTACACTATTACTGAAAAATTGCATACTCTCTCATTTTCACCATATAATTATAAAATAAATCAATTGGGATATAAATATTGTACTTACATTTCAGTGTATAGTATATAGAGTAGCATAAACAAGTCATTGTCTACATGAAATTTTTGTTTGTGCTGACTTCGCTAGTGCTTTTTATGTAGCCTGTTGTAAAACTAGGCAAATATATAGATGAGTTGATGTACCCCCTGGAAGACCTCTGCATACCCCCAAGAGTACACAAACTACTGGTTGAGAGCTACTGCTCTAGAGCCTGGGCTTCTTTGTAGACTTTTCCCAGGAAACATTTGAAATGTTAACATTTAAGCCGTACCTGTGTACTTCAAAAGAAAAAAGCACCTAGGATTTCGCTAGCTATAGATTTACAATTATTGGAATGACTGAAAATAATAACAGCTGAACCAGAAAAAAGAACCGTCTCAACATCTATATTCCTTTTTCAAACAGTCAGTGATACCCACATTTAACAAATATAAATCTCTCTGAATCTTCTGATAAGGAGAGAGACATAAATGTGAAGTCCACAGGACCTTTCCTCATCATACTTTCTCTCATCCATCTTTGGAAAAAAGTTTATATATAATCAGAGATAAATAGGCTTAATTG
Source organism: Emys orbicularis (assembly GCF_028017835.1). Classification (NCBI taxonomy): domain Eukaryota; kingdom Metazoa; phylum Chordata; order Testudines; family Emydidae; genus Emys; species Emys orbicularis. The sequence continues at coordinate 95,113,957 of NC_088687.1, read as the reverse complement.
AAAAAAAAACAGAAGCTATGTTTATGGAGTATTTTATGTATGGATTTTCTCTTAATAAAAGTGTACTTTTCTTGTAACTAGTCATGAAAATCCTAATTTGTAAAATTGTCTAATCCCAATTAAATCATATCTTTTCTCATCACCAATTTGTAGATCAAAATTGATTAAGCAGTAACAAAATGTATGGCAGGAAACAGAATAAAGCAGCAGATTAAAAAGTGCACCTTAAATTCATTGAATCAGAACACAGTAAAGTTCATCTTGAAAGCATCAACGGTAAATCTGCTTTCAAGTCACATGATCCATCAGTGTACATTAGTATTTAAGATTTTCTTTTGGTCCTTATCCTGTTTATTTACTTCATTCTATTATCACTGGCAAAACACTATGACTTTTTTCCTTTTCCCTTTTGTTTCTCTTTCTGTATCTCTTGCAATTACTTAAAAAAAATGACAAGCCAATTTAGTTTATAACTAGGTCCTCCTTAAGACACACTCCTAGATAGATAGATAAACCTAATGAAATGCACTCAGAGAAAGTAAATCTACTTCTGTAATATGTTATTTTGAGCCATTTATCCAGTTGGCATAGTGAGATACTTAAAGGAACTAACATTGTGTAAAAGTTTTCCCAAGCATTAAATTACTTTCAAAGACCTTAACATGGTGTGCATCCTGAGTTATTTAAATTATAGTACATAATTAGTTTCCAAAATATTAAATCAGGATTATTGTCTAATTGTTCCAATTAACAGTATCAAGCAATTAACCTAAGTACATTATGTAAAGGTAAAAAATGTACAATAAAAGAAGCCTGCCAATAGTCTTTAATATACTATAGTGATGTTGAGCTTCTACTACAATGAATAATCCACATATTCTATATAAAAACTCAAGTAATACACTTTTAACTGATACTATTCAAAACAACAAGTAACATTTTCATCGAAGTTTTACACACATTTAAAAAGTAATTTGAATGATCTAAGGTTTAGCTTAACATAAAATCTCTGAAAGAAGTTATATCTGCATTTTCAGTGAGCTGTACAACAGGTCCATTAAAAATGCAGGTAATCTGTCAGTCTATTGGGAAAAATCTCAATTTCTGCAAAACACTTGCATCAATTACTTACACTTTACTCACTCACATTTGCCTTTCATTTTAAAAGATTTTGCGTTATTATTTAATATCAGAAGGAATGGATTCACAAGAGCAAACATAAAATAAACTAAGACATTTGAGATGGTGGGTTAAAAGAGTAAGAACTATATCATCTGTATTATTTAATAAAATGCATCCTGTTCAATACAGTGCAAGCCAAGAATAATTAAAATATTTTATGTTTCAAGTGCCTGACAAATAATTCTTATCTTGAGGTTACATATAGGAGTGCAATGCTTTCCTATACCAGTACAAGTTCTTGAGAAGTTCAAGGTGTCCCTCTCCATTTTGTAGCTTTCAACACTCTTATTTGGATGGTGCTCTAGTCATCATGCCACCAGACCTCTGTTTCTCTCAACAGCGTCCCCAACAATCTCTAGGCTTTTCACACAAGATCTTCCAAATATCTTCTCCCCAAGCCACTTTCCTTGAATATTTTTTAAGCCAGTCCACTGGGATGCAGGCAGGAAACCTAACTTTAGCCACAAACAGTAACAGTTAAGATTGCTAAAGCATCAATTAAACAGTTGAAAGAGGTTATCAATATTCAATGTACGTCAAAGGTGACCTGATCTTTGCCAATAGTACTACTTCATCCTCATCAAACTGAAACAACAAAGCAGTAGGAGAATTTAGCTGAAATCCCTACCCTATGATTCATTATGGATGCTATCAAAATACATAAACATTTGCACTGCCATACAAACTCAGACTGGAAAAAACAGATTTAATAAATCAATTGAGGCTCCATGGAGAAACTACCAACAGTCCAGGATCCATTTTTAATTGTGGCCCTATGAAACATAAGAACATAAACATGGTCATGCTGTGTCAGACCAAATGATCCTTCTAGACTAGTATCCCGTTTTCTAAGAGCGGCCAGTGCCAAATGCTTCAGAGGGAATGAGCAGGTCTTGTTCAAAGAATTTATAAAGACAGGGATTTATTGATAACTATGAGTTACCTCCCACTCACTGCTTGGAATCATACTTGTGTGCACTATTTAGTTTAATAAAGAACGTCTGTTCAGTCAGTTGGACTGAAATCAAAACATTTCAGTACTAAACATTCAATATCATCCTGCTTCATTACAAGCAACTCTCTTTTCACAGTGTATTCTGCATATAAAAAGGCATTTATCACAATCTTTTACTTCTCAATAGCAGATATGCCCAACTTGCAAAATATAAGGGCTACTGTACATTTTGGGCATGATCCTGAAACTACCACACAAAAGAATCCTACTGGAGCTCACCAGAGGAGGTTTTGTAGGATTGAGCCCGTGAAGTTTGACTTCCCTCCACCTCATTTTTGTCATGGCTTGCTCCATCTAGCAGAAATGGACTGCAATAAATGATTGGGGTACTTGCAAGTGAAAAAAGTTAAATATGTTTACATTACCATTGATCCACTTATTTCATATACATTTAATATATATGTAATATATACATATAAAACACACACACCCTGACCATACTAGATGTTATAAAGTAGTATGTCATCAAGAGTCTACCAGAATCAGGCCAAGTAATTCCTCCTGCTTATAATCCTATAAAGTATATACAAAAATCACAGTTAAAAGTTGTCTGCAACTTTCTATTTTCCCTTAGAACATTTGTTACTATGGATAATGAAACAGATTTGTATAATAAAGTTAACATATTAACAGCATATGCACTTATTACAGAAAAGTCAACTATTTTTATTTTTGGATAGTAATTCAGGATAGGGACTTCTTTTCATATGCGTTTATACAGCATATGTAGCATAATGGAGGACCCAAAACCAACTGAACTCTCTGGGCACTACAACAGTACAGATAATGTATGTATAATTTCATACAATTCTTCATTCTCTGTCTTGCAAGTGATCACTTGTTCTTATCTACAACTACCCACAGTAACATTTTTATTTTAAGCCTACAACTGCTCAGCCAGAGTAAGTAGCTGGTCATTTTTCCAGATGCGTTAAGTCAATTACAATCCAGCCTTTAGACTCTCAACTGATGAAGTAAGAAAATACATATATTGTCAAAAAAATACAACCAAAAGTGGTGAGGAGGGAGGTTGTCATGGGGTTAATCACAGTAAATATTTGGCAACTGGATGGGGAGGGATAAAACACTCATCGAGTGGGTGGTCATTACAATCTTCCTTTGGCCTGCTGAGTGGCAAGATCTACCCTCTCATAACTCTCTCTTTCTTTGCCACAGCCAAGAGAAACCAGTGGCCACATTCACTCCTGACAATAAGGAAAAAGAGGCAAGAGATGGTGGAAGGAGAGAGCATGCATGCCCGTGCATGTGCGAAAGCCCATCTAGCTATCTCAGAACTTCTTTGCCCCCCATCCAAAAAAAAAAGAAATGTGCTACCCTTAATTAAAATGGGACGTTTTTGGTAAAATAAATTTTAAAACAAACGTTCTTAATAAGGAGATAATTAGATTTTCTGAAGTCTGGTGATTGCCACTGATCTACTCTGGAGGCCTTGGTTATCCTTCCATAGCAGAAAAGGTCTTGACTGCCTCCAGCTGAAGACAAGAGGAGGGAAAGCCTACAGTTTTTGATAATTTAAAAGAACTTACTCCAGGGCCCGTGGGCCGCTTGTGCCCAGTCAGCACAGAGCTGCAGCCCATGCGACATCCTCAGGGCCATACAGGTAGTATTGGATGCGGCCCACATAACACATTGTGGGTCACATATGTGGTCCACAATGATAATTGGGTTGAGAACCACTGCTCCAGACGGTATAATTTTGATAATCTACCTATACGGTTTCTTAAATCACACTAAAAGCGCTCATCAAAATAAGCATTAGTAGCAAGGGCACAGCCAATGCTAGATATTCCTTCAGGATATTTTGTGTGACTGCATTCATGATCTCAAAACGTTTATTTTCATAAAAAGCTATCATAGAATAAGTTTTTGTATACAACTTGTATATAAAACAGCTAAACCAAATGTTTGTGTCTTCCATCCAACTAATGTAATTGCAGTCATTTTTTTTGTCACAGAGCCCACGTTATGTACTGAAGCGGCTCTCAAGAGGCCCCAAATCAAGATCAGGACTGTAGAATGCTAAGCAATATACAAATACATGAGAAGAAAATCCCCATTCCAAAGAGTTTACTTGCAATAGAAAACTTCAGTCATTTCTCTTTATTGGGAAAGATTTATCCTTAAATATTGGTGCTTGCCTCTTCATTCAAAATCTCAAATATAATTGAAAATATTCTTGGAAGGTTTATTTGAACCTTTCATTTGAAAAGACTGAATATTTATTTAGCTTTTTTGACTGACTCTCCCCAGTTTTAATTCTTTCCCGTAATTCTTTTTAACCTTGTCCCTAATTTCAACTTTAGAGAGCTGGAAGAGGAGACGTATGCTGACAATTGTAATTACAGATTACAGTACACCATCTGCTAAAAAAGTGCTTTATAAATGGTATTAAGCTGTAACAATGTTCTCAATCAAGCCTCACCTGTGTAAAATCTAGATTTTTGTGCTGATAAAGCAATGTTTTCTATGTGTAGTCAGCTTTATCAACACTGCTGATTTTACATTTTTAGCAGGAACTGCAGCTACATTCAGGATGCTAGACCTACTGAAAGCAATATGCAAGTTTCCCACTCAGGAATTCAAGGGGGAAATTTTAGTTTCCATTTATCCTAGATTAATACTCATTACTAGAATAAAGATGTATGTGGTCTAAAAAAACCAAAGGCAATCTTATGTCTTACTACTCAGAGAAATTGAGCTTAAATATATTTGGTGATCAAAGAAATGTGTTACTAATTAATATATTGAAAAACTAAAACAATGTCAAGTTCATAAACTACAGTTAATAGCAGTTTCCTCAATCTCCCCATTTTACCTCTACCAGCAGTATAATGTTCATAACCAAATCACTAATTTTATTATGACATTCTATTTTTAGCTTTTTATATTTTTTTTAATATTATGGTATCACTCATAGCATACTAGCTGCTGTTCACACAGTCCCTGTCCTAAAAATTTACATCCTATAATATCATACAGAAGAATTTACACTACAACCCCTGTTGCAACCTTTAACTTCAAATAAGTATTATCATTACAATTCACAGATTATGGTTTAAATAGTAATTAATCCATTTGGAAAAAATACACTAGATGTATTTATTCAGGACCTTTTAAACAGGTATTATGTGTTTTTGTTCTGCTTAATAAAAAGTATATTCAGAACTGGAAAAAGTAGAGTGTAACACAAGAATACCAGTGTTTCCCTTTGCCTATGAGTAGGTGGCAAAGGGGATATTAAGAATGTCTCAGCCTATAAAACAACAGTGTATTCCATCTACAGTAAACAGCTAAACCTGAATAATAACTTTTACTCTTTAATATGTTTTAGTGAAATAACAGGGCAGCTGGGAGAAAACCAAGATAGGACGCTAATGGATGAAATCACCGGAAGTGAGAACACCTAAAGTTCTTCCACATGGCCTACTGGGGACGCTGATCTGTGGAGCAGCTTCATTAGAAGATACAAAAGGAAGATGGTCACTAGTTCTCCAGTTATGAAGCAAACCTTTACATTAACAGTCAGTGAGGAAGGAGAAATTAAAGTAAAAGGGAAAGAAGAAAAAAAGTTGAGGAAATATTAGGCTAAAACTAAGTAAATATGTTGGGATCAGGAAGCTTCTCAGCATAAACCATTCTGGAAAGCTTCAGGGAAAAGGAATCTTTCAACTTACAAAAACTGACAGAAAAAAAAAATCCATGTTTCATTATGACATGAAGCCAACAAAGCCTCACTGATTACTAATTTTTAAGATATATAGGAGAAAGCAGCAGCAGCACAAACATTTGTGCCATAAAGTAAACTACTTTAGATGAAAAACAGTAACAAAAGTTGTACATGTGCAATCCCCCTTATACAAAAAGTTTCAGAGTCTGACCTCTACTGGTCAATTAAGCACAGTGCTTAAAAGACTAGGCTAAAATCCAACAAAACAAAACAAAACCAACAAAAAACCCTGGATCTTTGGGTCAGGAAACAGATTATTTTGAGATTGCATTTACAAAAGAATGTTATAGGACTTCAAACAAAATTCTTAGTTATTTTCAGTGCTGAATGAAGTGAGGCATCTAAATGCAATTTCTCATAGATCAAACACATTATAAGTAAGGCTAAGATTTAGTCACAGGTATTTTTGGTAAAAGTCATGGACAGGTCACGGGCAACAAATAAAAATTCATAGCCCATGACTTTTACCAAAAATACCCATGACTAAATCTCTACTTCTGAGGCCCCACTGCTCCGAGGGGCCCCTGCTGGGGGGAGGGGGGGAGAGAGAGGGGGGAAGGAGACTGCTCCAGTGCTGAGGGTTGACTGCCCCCCAGCCGCTGCTCCCAAGGACCACTCTCCAGACGGCCTCGGGGTGTCCCTGGGGCCACTGCTGCTCAGGCAGTCCCCAGGGCACCCCAGGACAGGCAGTCCCCAGAGTCAACCACAGTGGCCACATTCCAGTGGTCCCTGGAGCCAGCTGCCCGGGACTACCCGAGCAGCAGCTGGTGCAGCTAGCCCCCGGGACCACCAAAACAGCGGCTGGTGCGGCTGTCCATGCACCTTGCCTTGGGGGATGGGCCTGAAGTCAGCCACACCAGCCACTGTGGAAGTCACGGAATCTGTGACTTCCGTGATCTCCATGAAAGAATCGCAGCCTTAATTATAAGTGTTGAAATAATTTACATTACAAAATAGGCAATTTGAAATTGGGACACAACATGTGCTAGTTCAGAGGTTTTCAACCTTTTTCATTTGCAGACCCCTAAAAAATTTTGAATGGAGGTGTGGACTTCTTTGGAAATCTTAGACATAGTCTGTGGACCCCTAGGGGTCCATGGACCATGGGTTGAAAACCACTGTTCAAGCTGAACAAACACAAAGATTGAGTTCTATTCCTGATTGCCACAGGCCCTGTGTAAGCCTCAGCAAGACACGTAATTTCTCTGTACCTCAGTTTTTCCCCATCTGGAAGATGATGATAATTATGAAAACATTTTACAAATATGTTAAGATCTTTAGGTGAAAAGGTAAAATATAAACATGAGAAGTATGAAAAAAAAAAGTATGCTAAACCAAAACTTCCTAAACAAAAAACAAAACAAAACCACACACCACTTACAAAGCAAGAACATTTTGGAGTTAGTTAGTTTCTTTACACAGAATATCTTCTCATCTGAATCCCAAAAGCAAACTTTTTTTTAGCTTGTTCTTTCCCTAATACACTTTAACCAGTGCCCAATCAGCCAGGGGAGTGAGGGACAAGGACCAGTTGTAATTGCAGTGCTACTACAGGGGGTTCAGTGTAGTACCAGGTAGTCCAGTTTAGAATTTTTAAAAATATTATACCTGGGTTAGGGACTCGGGGCTCAACTCTCCACTGCCTTGCACCTTCTGTAGAAATTTATACCTGGTGCTAAGTGAATATAGAAACAAATGTTACTATTCTGAACAAGAAGCCTCTTGTGCACACCTTGCACAGGTGTAAGAGACTACATGAAGTTCAAGGCTGTAGAAAAAGTAAAATGTGGTGAGGCTACTTATCTGGAACATGTTATACACATTTATAGGACTGTACACACTAACTGCAACAACCATTTTATTAAATTACTAACTCACAGTAGAATCATACATAAAACTGCAAAATTATGGCATGTAAAAGGTTGGGGTTTGAAAAATATATGTATTGAGAACACACAATAGCAATTTTTTTTTCTTTAACTACAGATATTTGGCTTACAGAGTTACAGTCTTCACCAGTGGCACATGTAAACTTATTGGCAGATAATGTAAGCTCTGCAAACCAAAGTCAAGAGTGCACAGAACTCATATATTCACATTTTAATTTTATAATAATTCAAAAGTTATCCAGACAACCTTAATATAAGTCCTATGGAGTTCTAAGCAATTTTTCAGCAGAAAATAATTTGTTCAAAGGAATCTGTTATAATAAAATCTGTCCAATTCAACAAGCATGCGATATTGCTGGAATCCTGATTACATGTTTCAGCAAACAAACAATACTGTATTATCATTAAAAATTCAAAATGTCTTACCTTACCCGCCTTGTGTCTCTAAATGGTCCAATAAAAGATATTACCTAAACAACTTCTGTAGGTGAGAGAGACAAGCACAACTAAGATTTTTTTGGTTCGATGCACTGGCTTTCTGGATTGCAAAAGAACAATCAAAAAGCCACAACTAAGCCACCAGCAATTTATAGGTATAGGTATTGGTATCAAAAAGATGGATCCACCACATAAATTAGAATCTGTATTAGCCCCTGATATAGCCCTAAGATACAGTGAAAAGAATGGATACTTATCTTACTGTAGTTGTGGTTCTTAGAGTGTCCACACAGATTCCACCAGAGGCGCATATGCCACATATAAAATCAAATTATTTTGGCCAGCAGTGTTTGTTGGGGCCATGTCTGTGCCTTTGATGACCTTATGCCCCCACCAGGGAGCATTAAAGGCAGAGTGGGCCCAACCAGTCAGACAGATCCTTTGCAAATACAGAATCCCAGAGAATTAGGACTAGTAGCAGGAAAGAAGGGCAGGTAGTGGAACCCATGTAGAAAACACATCTCAAATAACCACAGTTACTGTAAGGTAAATTCTTTCTTTCATTGATTGTCCACATCGATTCCATGGATTTCCTTCATCTAAATAGGAGACTGAGACCTCCATCTATTTTCAGGATCAGAAAGCACCTGGAATAAAAACTTTTACCTCCAATTCCCTTGGCATTACTTGTATAGCCTTCCACCTCCAGGAGTGAGTAAACCTCTGATTTCAGTAGGTTCTCTTGAGAGGGGTCCCTAAGAGGGATGGAGGGCAGGCTGGAAAGAGGGAAGGATTCAAATTGCAGAGAATAACCCCTTTGAACTATTTCCAGAATCCATTTGTCTGGGGTGATGATACTTCAGGCACTGAACGAGTGGCAAAGTGTTTCCGAAAAAAGGAGGGATTCAAAGTTGGTCCGAAGCACTCGAGCCACACATCAAAACTTGAGGTCTAAGGCAGAAGACAAAGAAGATGTTTGTTTGCCTGTTATTATGGGTTTAAAGTTCTTCATCCATTGTTGCTGCACAAGACGAGGTTATGATGCTGGTTCTGGCATCACTGTGAGAAATATGAAGATGAGGACAACTACTGTTATCTATACTATCTAAAACCAGACACCCAAGGCCGTCTTGGGGGTTGGTAGACCCCTAGGGATCTGTCTGTTCACCTGGTGGTCACATTTTCCCACCGTAGGACCTCTTCATTTCTCACACTAAACAAGTGATCACCCCTGAAAGGCACCACACCTGCGTCCTAGTTTCTGGTAGAAGACCAGATGATCTGAGACATGTGTGCTGTCTCAAGGTTATGGCTGATGGTACTGCATCAGAGGAGTCAAAATGATAATCTCAGACTATGTTTGGCCACTAAACAGTCCTTCTGCTATCAGAACCCTGGTTAACTTCCTTCAGTCAGCAGTGAGGGCCACAGCAAATATAGCCATTTTCTCCCATAGATGGTACTGATACATGGACATTACAGACTGTTAGAGTTACTGATGCTTAGTGATACAGAAGAGAAACCTCCTGCTGCCCAAAGTATGCACCTTATGCCTTCCTTGTCACATGCAGTGAACTTGGCCTCTTTTTTTTAACTCAATACTGTTACAACCACCACCAGCAAAACTGGGAGCATGAGAAGTGTGGAAGAATGAAAATCCTTCATGAGGCAGCCAGTACAGTTTGTCTTGACAGTTTCTTTTGACATAGACCGGCTGGATGCAGGAGTAGCACAAGCTGTCTGTGCACATTGTAACAGCACTTCCAAAGGAGGGAGGGTCATAATGTTTGTAGAAGAACCCACAATATCAGATGGGATGAGAGATTTCTTCCACTGGAACGAAGGCATTTTTAAAGTCTATGTCATTCTGTCCTCAAGCTCAGAGAACTTAAACTGATGGGGAAAATGCAGAGGCAACTCTCACATTGTTGTCAGGAGAGTAGTGGTGGAATAAGCCTTTCAGCTGTATAAATCTAGCCTCTTTAATTCCTTATCCCTGCAACAGGCTTTAGACAGGATTGATGAGACTCATTAGTAGTTATGACCACCAAGGAATCAGGCGCAGGATGGATTTAAAAAAAAAAAAAAAAGTCAAAATCTTGTTGAGCACATGATTTCTCCTATCCATTCACTTGGCCATAGGACGTATAGAGGCCGAGGTCTGCCAGAGTTTTTTTGCTAGCTCCAGTAAGGCTTCATTGATAGAAATGGCAACTCTTCAAGGAGGATGTGGGGATTCTTTTGCACAAGCTGTGCCTGCACTACTAGAAAAGTAGCTACTCTCCTCATGAGATCCTGAAAATTTTTGAAATCCTCTGGAGGAGGTCAACATCTGGTGAAGATGAAGAAAGATGGAGAATATCTAAGGGTTCTTCTATTAATTCTCCTCTCCTCCATGGGGTCCAGCACAGCAGGTGGAAGGATGATAGCAGGATCCTGAGCAGAGGTTTCCTGCATTGGATGAGACTTCCTCTAGAGAGTGACCATGATGGAGATTCAGGGTCGCTCGGAGTACACCAAGACCAGTAAGATCAGAGGATACTACATAGTCTGAGCAATCTATGGCAGGAGACACCATTCTGGAGCTTCCCTATAGGAAAACCATTTCTGGCCTTTAGGTTTCCTAGTTGTAGAAGCCATGTAAGGTGGTCTAAAAGATCTCAAAGGTGAAACAAGTTCATCCCTTTCAGAGTCTGAAGAAGAAATACAAGTCTCTTCAGAATAGGGAGGAGCAGTCCCCAGCGGGGATGTAGGTGGTCTAGGTATAGAAGACACATTGGGCTTCAAGGAAAGAAGATTGGGGTGGCTGGAACCCATGCAAGTGATTGGTGCCAGATTAATAGGTCAAAGAGACAATTCTGAAATGGAACTGACAGCAGTGATGTCCCCGAGTGCATCAACACTGCCCAGATGCATCAGTGAAGCAGAGAACACTGGTGTTGGTTGCAGCAAAGGAGAGTACATTAGGGAAAGGTAAAGAAGATCCTTTACTGACAAAAAGCCCTGCGGGAAGAGGGGCACCACAGGTATGCGTAACAATGCCAACAGTGCAGAGGTAGACTGAATCAGATGAAAGGAGGAAGGAGGACCTGGTACAGGTGAAGACACCGGTCTGAACAGCCCTGAATGAACCAGAGTTGATGGTGCTGTCCCAGATGAGACCAGCAGTACTAGAGGACTTACCAGAAGACTTCCAGGTAGAAAACCTATACTTCATGCTCATGTCAGCACAGAATATCTGGAGTCCAATCAACAAGGCTGACAGTGAAGTGTGACATTTGTCACCAAACTTGTGCTTCGAATCAAAAGCAGTTAGAGGGGTGCTCCTTGTTGTTTCTAAGTCCTTTGCCTCACAAAGGGGCTCAGCTCCAATGCAGGACACATCAGCTCTTTCATGAGGTGAACTTTAAGACAAAAATCCCTCTGTCTTCTAGTCCTGATGGGGCAGGAGGTATAGGTAGGGCATTTGTCCCTTACCACAAGAAATCAAACAGCTCTTGTTCCTATCTGTGATGGCAAGAGCAGCCCTGCACATAGCACACTGCTTAACTCTTGGAGGATTTTAATATGGAAAAATTCACAAGTAACTACTAAACTGTAACTAAATAAGCAAACTACTAACAGCTAAAAGCTAAAAGATGCTGGCTAACCGAAGCAAATGCTTCAGTGAGCTTCAACTCTAGACACAAGAGGTGGGAAGGAACTGAGAGTGAGGGGTAGGACATGCCACTTTCATGCCCCCACCTGAGAGCACAAGGAGAGTAGGGGCACCGGCGCTGCCTAGTAGTACCACTGGCAAAAGTCTCTGACATGAGTGGACTGGGAGCTCATACACCTGCAGTGGAATATATACATGTGCACAAGCACCCGAAGGAGAACTAACCTAAATGTTTGCTGTTGCCATTTTAAGCGATTTTTTTTCAGTCAGACAATGTGTGTTACCAGTTTTTGCTCCTCAAGAATATATAGACTCAGATAGACATGTGCCGCCTATGAAAAGATAAATATCTAAAGACATATCTATTTCTTACCTAAATATTTGGGTCTTTCATACAACAGCTAGCCTATTCTGCTTTTTATTAACATGTATATTTCTTTAATCAGTATGCCCGTGTTCCCATATACTTTTGTGTCTAAAGTTATTTTTAAACATGGTTTTAGTGCTCAAAACAGAAAATTTGGTGCTCCACCAGTTTACTGCCTGCAGAATTTGTTTGTGTTGCCAACATAGTGTTGCAGCACTGTCATATTATAGAAAATCTGATATCCTTAACTCTGAGCAAATCCTTTGATGGGGAACTACATTATCCAATCCATTCTACCATGATTTTCTTTCATTGGTGCAGTTAGTAGCAAAACAAGTTAGAGATCTCAGATTTGACAGTTTATTGAAGACTAACATTTAGCCACCACAGCAACATGCTTATTAGCTCTGTACAGTGATCTTTGTGCACATGTTTGGAGAAGGCTTCTACACAGATATGACATGTCAGACATTTATCATCTTGGTATCTATGTGGCTTCAAAAAGAACGGGATCTGAAACTTTCATTCCCATGCTAGAAGTGCTAAAGGAGGAGTACAACAGAGGTACCCATGCCTGAGAGAATTTTTGGATACAATCCTGTTAAAAATATGCTTATTTAGTCTAGAGAAGATAAGACTGGAGGGGGACATGATAACAGTCTGCAAGTACGTCAAAGGTTGTTAGAGGAGGGTGATAAATTGTTCTCCTTATCCACTGAGAACAAGACAAGAAGTAATAGGCTTAAATTGCAGCAAGTGAGATTTAGGTTGGCTATTGCAGGGAGTGGGGGAACCTTCCAAACTGGAAGGGTAATTAAATACTAGAATAAGTTACCTAGGGAGGCTGTGGAATCTCAGTTATTGGAAGTTTTTAAGAACAGATAAGACAAACACCTGTCAGGGATGGTCTAGAACAGGCCTGCACAACTCGTAAAGCGGCGAGGGCCATATTACTCCAAAGAAAATAGCCGAGGGCCGAAACCCCCCGGCCGTACTGAAACGCCCCCCCCCCCGCGCCACCCAGCCCCGCCGAACCCCATCTCCCCCCCCCCAGCGCCGCCCAGCCCCCGTGTAAGCAAGCAGGACTCACCCCGGCGGCGCCTCCTGCTGGTCTTCTCGGGAATTAGCTCATCCAGCCGTTGGAGGGTCCGGGGGCATTAGCTGCCTTCCCCGCGGAGCCTCTGCCCCCCCGGCCCGCTGGAGCGCAGCCGAGCGGGAGAGGTGCGGGGCTCCCCGGCAGTGGCGGGGAAGTTTATCGGTTTGGGGGACCCTGACCAGCTCCTCGCCCCTGTACGCCGGCCGCCCCGCCTGGGACAAGTCTCGCCCCGGCAGCCCCTCTCCGCCGCGTGTCTCTGATGGGTGGCCCACACCCCCGGGCCGCGCCGCCCACCCGGGCCCTGCCCGCGCCGCGCTGCCCCCGGACGCACCGTGCTGCCCCGTGGGCTGCAGGGCTGGAGCAGCCGCCGCGCTACACTGCAGCGCTCCCGGCCCCGGCCGGCCATGGCCCGTGTGCCCAGGCTGCTGCACAGGGGCATCTCCTCCCCAGGCCCGGCTCGGGATCCAATGGGGCAGTGAGGGGGCGGGGCTGGGGGCAGGGATTTGGGGAGAGATCCAATGGGGGAAGGAGGAGGCGGAGTGGGGCGGGGGGGGGGGTGAGAGCCCCTCCGGGCTCCGCCTGTGCGCCGGAGCAGAGGGCAAAATTGTTTGTTTGTCCAGTGTCCCGACCGAACATCGTTCAGGACGCGGGACAAACAAGCAAATATCAGGACAGTCCCGATAAAATCGGGACGTCTGGTCATCCTAGCGCCGCGTCCAGGAGCAGCCCTGGACAGCGCTGCAGCGGCGCTGCTCCAGAGAGGCCTGAGCTCCTCCCGCTCAGAGCCGTGTGGTAAGAGGGCGGCGCGCTGAGGCTCTGGGAGGCGGGGGAGGCGGGGGTTAGCAGCATGGTAAGGCTCTCTGAGCTGGGCATCCCCCCCCAGCCCTGACCCCCAGCTCCGAGCACAGCCCCTGTGAGCTGAGCAGCCCCCGACCCCATCCCCCAGCAGCCCTGACCCCCAGCTCCGAGCACAGCCCCTCTGAGCCGGACACCCCCTGACCCCAGCCCCCCCCCAGCCCTGACCCCTAGCTCCGAGCCCAGCCCCTCTGAGCTAAGCACCCCCCGACCCCATCCCCCAGCAGCCCTGACCCCCAGCTCCGAGCACAGCCCCTCTGAGCCGGACACCCCCTGAACCCAGCCCCCCCCCGGCCCTGACCCCTAGCTCCGAGCCCAGCCCCTCTGAGCTAAGCACCCCCCGACCCCATCCCCCAGCAGCCCTGACCCCCAGCTCCGAGCACAGCCCCTCTGAGCCAGACACCCCCCCCAACCCCATCCCCCCGCAGCCCTGACCCCTAGCTCTGAGCCCAGCCCCTCTGAGCTGGACATCCCCCTGACCCGGACATCCCCCTGACCCCAGCCCCCGTGAGCTGCGGCTAGAGCCCAGGCCGGATGCCTCCCCCCTCGCTCGGACTTACCAGGTCTGCCTCGTGCCCAGCCAGCGCTTCCCGCCTCAGCAGCCCCGGAAGTGACGCTGGACGCCAGGCAGGAGGCGCGGGAGATGGCGACGCGCAGGGCCGGCTCTGGCTTTTTTGCCGCCCCAGGCAAAAAAGCCTCCGGCCGCCCCCCCCCCCCCCACGGGGGGGGGGGGCGGAGCCCGGGGGGGGAGGACGGCCGGAGCCCGGGGGGGACGGTGGCCGGAGCCCCGGCGGGGGCTCCGCTCTCCCCCCGGCGGCCGGGGGCAGGGCGCCGGAGGGGAGGGCGGCCGGAGCCCTGGGAGGAGGGCGGCGAGCCCCGGCGGGGGCTCGGCTCTCCCCCCCCCCCGGCGGCCAGAGCGTCGGGGGCAGGGCGGCGAGAGGGCGGCGAGCCCCGGCTGGGGCTCGGCTCTCCCCCCGGCGGCCAGAGCGCAGGGCGGCGAGCCCCGGCGGGGGCTCGGCTCTTCCCCCGCCCCCCCCGGCGGCCAGAGCGCCGGGGGCAGGACGGCGAGCCCCGGCGGGGGCTCGGCTCTCCCCCCGGCGGCCAGAGCGCCGGGGGCAGGGCGGCGAGAGGGCGGCGAGCCCCGGCCGGGGCTCGGCTCTCCCCCCCCCCCCGCGGCCAGAGCGCCGGGGGCAGGGCGGCGAGCGGGCGGCGAGCCCCGGCTCTCCCCCCGGCGGCCAGAGCGCAGGGCGGCGAGCCCCAGCAGGGGCTCGCCGCTCTCCCCCCGGCAGCTGGGGGGAGGGCGCGGGGGGAGGGCGGCCAGAGCGCCGGCGGGAGGGCGGTGAGCCCGGCTGTGGTCCCGCTCTCCCCGGTGGCCCGAGCGCCGCGCCGCCCCCCTCCAGGTGCCGCCCCAAGCATCAGCTTGGTTGCCTGGTGCCTGGAGCCAGCCCTGGCGACGCGTGTGCAGGGGGGGGGCTGACCTCACAGCCCGCGGTGGGGGGCAGTTTCCGAGTTCACCCCCTGCCCGGGGGGCCGACCTCACAGCCCCGCGCGCCGCGCTCTGACTGCCCTGACAGTCAGAAGCGCGGCTACCGGGTTCGCCCCCTGCCGGCGGGGGGGAGGGGGGGCGACCTCAGCCCCGCGCGCCGCGCTCTGACTGCCCTGACAGTCAGAAGCGCGGGGCAGGGGGCGAACCCGGCAGCCGCGCTTCTGACTGTCAGGGCAGTCAGAGCGCGGCGCGCGGGGCTGAGGTCGCCCCCCCCCGCGCGCCGCGCTCTGACTACCCTGACAGTCAGAAGCGCGGCTGCCGGGTTCGCCCCCTGCCGGCGGGGAGGGGGGGGGGGGGGCGACCTCAGCCCCGCGCGCCGCGCTCTGACTGCCCTGACAGTCAGAAGCGCGGCTGCCGGGTTCGCCCCCTGCCGGGGGGGGGGGGGGGGGTGTCAGAGCGCGGCGCGCGGGGCTGTGAGGTCGGGCCCCCCGGGCAGGGGGTGAACCCGGAAACTGCCCCCCACCGCTTGCCCGCGGGCCGCACAGTGGGCCCACGCGGGCCGCGTGTTGTGCAGGCCTGGTCTAGAATCTAGTTCATATATAGTTCTGCCCCAGTACATAGGACTGAACTAGATGACCTATCAAGGTCCTTTCTAGTCCTACATTTCTATGATTCTAAACAAGAGGTAGCAAGTTCCAATTATCATATTCTGTACCTCTGAATTCGCTACTCTGACAATGAGTCAGTAATCCAGCAGGTAGCAGGTCTGAGAGGAAAGATACAAGGGTCAAAACTTCATCACCAGACCAGGAATGAAGACCAGTGTCCAAAGCAAGTTTGGGGAGTAAAGTACACTGAGGCATTATTTACTATCAGTACCAACAATACAGATTAGAATGAATTCAATATGGCTGTATACTTCTCTTTTAAAAAAAATTGCACTGCAATATAATGTACTGTAGTATCAGAGTAGGCAATGGAATCCAGTTCTGAGCATGATTTTCTGACATAATAGGATGTTTAAGTCATTGAAGATTGAAAATGTAGGTTACTCACCTGTAACTGGAGGTTCTTTGAGGTGTGTGGTTCCTATCTGTATTCCACAAATGAGATACGTATGCGCAGCATGAGCATGAGTCCAGTTTTTTTAGCAAGCAGTGTCCATCGGTCTGCATATGTGCTATGGCTCTATTCATGCTGCAAACGGAGGAGATAAAGGACAGTGCGGATCGACACCTCTCTAGTTCCTATTCTTACCACAAATCCAGTTGATACGCAGCAGAAGGGACAGAGGGTGGGTAGCTGAATATGGATATGGACCACACATCTCAAAGAACCTCCAGTGACAGGTAAGTAACCTCCATTTCTTTTTAGAGTGATGGTTCCAAAGTGTGTTCCACATATGGGAGATTACCAAGCAGTGGTCAAAACAGGAGGTGGGTGCGAGGACACAGAAGTGATAGCTGATTGTAATACTGCTGTCTCCACAGCTGTATCTGCAGTACAAGATTGAACCAAGGTATAATGTCTTGTGAAGGTGTGCATGGAGCTCCAAGTAGCTGCCCTACAAATTTCTAGTAGAGGTATATGTCTCAGAGATGCAGCAAAGGTTGCTTGTGCTCTCATGGAATGAGCTCTCACCTCCACCAGCAAGTAGGGCAGAGGGAGAGAGAGGGGTGCACAGATGGGAGCTAGGTGACAGCAAAGGATAATACAACCAGATACTCATTTTCAAAGTCTGCACCGATATAGCTTGACCCCTTGATCTCACTGCTATAGAAACAAATATATGGAGGTGTCTTTGTAACAAATTCTGTTCTTTGTAGATAAGAGGCCAGTTCCCTTTAGACATCCAGAGAATGAACTCTCCTCTCTTCATCTGAGGCATGAGGTTTAGGCAAAAATATCACCAAGTGCCTGCTTGATGAGACTGATGTATGGGGGGAGGGAGGGCAGCCCACATCTGATTGTGGTCTCATTGTCTTCTCCATCAGATATTTTCTAAATCTCAGTTCCTGACAGCCAAGTGCAGAACTTGTGGGGGAGATGTGAGCCTAACCCAGGCAATAGAGGGAGAATTGATGTTCATCACTCACAGAAAAACAGTGAGGGCAGGAAACAGTTTTTGAATCCAGAAACCTTGGGCAGAATACCAGCTTTCTTGGAGGTGGGGTAGATGGACCTATTTACATTATACTAAAAAAAAAAATACTAAAAACCAAAATTATTTACAATATGTTTACAGAAGTGACATAGTAGAAGGGGAGCCAAGGACACCAAAGATTCCAACTTAGACTATACAGTAATAAGAAGGAACTGGAAAGGCATCAAGCTGCACCCTCCTTTATAACCTCAGTTTAGAGCACAAAGATATGAGGCACATGCACAACCAACGGAGACTGCTTGCTAAGAAAATTCCAGACTCATGAGTGTGGTGCACATGCATATCCCATGTGTGGGATACACATAGGGACCGGCACTGGAAGAAGAATCCTCTGTTTCTGTGGATAAATACCATAGCAGAGGCAACAGAACTGCAAGATTTCCCAATCGTGGTCCATCAACATGCCTCAACCCTGTTCTCAAAGGCCACCAGTAAAAGCAACATAGCCTATCAGTATTACAGAGTCATTAAGTGTTAATGAATTACAACATCCTAAAAGGAAGATTTAGAACTTGCTTAGATACTGATTTAGTTATATTAATGCAACCCCCTTCTATAGACAACTATTTCGGTTTAAGAGTACCTTATGAGTAACAATAAGGATGCCTTGTGACTCATCAGTAGCAGTAAGGAATCAACTTGAGTGAAAATTGGTATAAGGCACTCTTCCAAAAACAGGTGTCTACACAAGAGGGTTGCACTGATTTAGTTAAACTGGTACCCTTGCGTACATGAGAAAAGTAATGAGAGATGGGATAGTCCCTTTCAATGCTCTATCTACACTAATTCCCTAATGCCAAGTAAGTAGCAGCCGATATCGGAAGTATTAGGCCAGGTCTACACTAACCCCCCCACTTCGGACTAAGGTACGCAAATTCAGCTACGTTAATAACGTAGCTGAATTCGAAGTACCTTAGTCCGAAGTTACCGCGGTCCAGACGCGGCAGGAAGGCTCCCCCGTCGATGCTGCGTACTCCGCTCGCCGAGCTGGAGTACCAGCGTCGAAGGCGAGCACTTCCGGGATCGATCCGGGGCACTTCTGGGATCGATCCGGGATCGATTTATCGCGTCTTAACCAGACGCGATAAATCGAACTCAGAAAACCGATTGCTTACATCCGGACCCGGATGTAAGTGAAGACGTACCCTTAGTTGAAGCTCTTGTATGAAGTTACACATACAATAGCACAGGGACATGAGTAGGGAAAAGTATTCAGACAATCCATCTAAATGTATCTTTTGTTCCATAATGTGATAATTTTTGAATATGGTCTTACCACTTGGAAGGCATTGTTGATCAACAATGTAAATTGTTAGTGCACCACACTTAAGACGGATCCATCATGACATTTCTTTCCAGGAGTCCAACTTGTGCTTTGAGGACGTGAAAGTAGATACAAAGATGCGTACAGCTACAAGTCACCTGGTATACAGCTGAACCAGGGTAAAGGCTCCAGGTACAGTACAAAGAAATTAAGTTTAAATGTCTGAAAGAAAAAGAGGGGAAGAGGGGAAAAATAGCTTAGTCAATTCTCATAGCAGTTTGCAATTAAGAGACAGTTAATCACTGAAAGTGGCCAACAATATCCAGAATTTTTCACAAAGAACCTTAAAACACAACTTTTTAAAAATGAAAAGCCACAAGAAATAAAACATAGATCTTAGATTTCAGAATTAGTAATCTTTATTCAGAAATGAGTTAGTAAATTCTCTTTCCTAGAACAGAAAATTAGACACTGATCTTTCCAGATCCCAAGTGTTTAAAAGGATCAGATCTCACAGTCAGATTCTGTTTCATATTTTATGGAAATGTGTACATACATGAAGCAAAAGGCATACTTTTTTATATTAAGAGAGTTTACCTATTGAGTTTTATATATATTTAAACTTGATAAGTTTTTCTGTTTCAATCATATGTATATGAGCTCTCACTATTGAGAGAAATTCCATTCAGAAATATTTATACTGTCTCTGTGGAGCCAAATCGCTTTATAAGAAAGACAAATTCACCATTTTAACTGCAGCTGTGCCTCCTTAATGAGGCACCACAAAAATCATGAGCTTAAGCAAGAGATTCCCCTACTGTGGAAATTTGCTTGTAAGTTACACTCATGTTGCAACTTGCCTACACTGCAGGGTTTGCTTTTTTTGTTCTCCTTCCATTCTAAAACTATAGCAAACACTTTAATATTTAGGAGAATTATTAATTTTACCCTGGAGGCAGATCAAGCAATTTTAACTACTTTCAACAATTCAAGTCTCAACATGCAACAGCAGTCTACATCTCCCGCTCACTTAGTTCTCATAAGCAGAATTTCTTTTGCTCATTGTATGAAAGACTCCAGGCATATAAACAGAGCTGTACTCAAAGAACCATTTTATCAGAGTTCTGATGCAACAAGCATTTACTGGTTTCCTCTTAGAAGTAAACAATGGAAAACCAGTTTGCCAGGGGAAACACACTCCCAATGACACATGATCTACTTTAAAAAAAAAAAATACACAATTGGTTCTACTTCCTAATTAGAGTTTTCCAGGAGCACAAGATAAAATCTAGTTAAGATGTACAGAATTTAAAAAAATTAAAGAGCAAACTACATCCAGAAGAGTTAGGTTTCAAAAAGATTGGGAGCAGGCTGCCCAGAGGAAATCTAAGATTTTGCAACATTAGAAGCAAGTTATATAAACTAAGATACAATGTAATGCTTTAACAAAACAAGTCAAGTTGTTACTAGTACAGATTTCTGGGGAGTGATAGGCACCTACATAAGACAAAACCCCAAATATTGGAACGGTCCCTATAAAATTTGGACATCTGGTCACCCTTGGTGGCTTGTCATGCAGGTCACCTTTTTTACATGGACAAGCCCTAAGTTCCCAGTATTTGTGAGTTTCTTCTGTACAACATAAACAAAGATCCATTCAAGATTTATCAAGACAGATGTACTCCTCCTGGACTACACACAGAACAAAAGTTAGTGAAAGTCAGAGAGGAGGCACTCTTGGTTGAGAGCCCCAAATGTTGAACAGCCTAGTGGGGGAAATAAGATTAAACCTAATACTGACTTTTTTCAGAGCATTTTACAAGACTTGTCCTATTGTGAAAGCCTTCCTGCAATAATAGATACTAATTTCACTCAAGTGTTAGGAATTGTGCTTGTGGTGCTGACACTCCCATGGACAAACTGCAGTCCATTATTGTTTCTGGGAGGGTGCAAAATGAGAGCAGGGGGAAGGGAAAGAAGTATAATAATGACTTTTAAGACTGCATCAAGAAAATGCAGGCAACAATCCAGAGCCAGTTTAGCTGTGAACACTGATTCAATGGTTAAATAAAAGTAACTCACTAGGAACCAACACATCTTGCCTGAAGGTGTGACTGACTTATGCAAGTCCATGCAAGAGCAGCCTCTCTTTATAGTGTTCACTAAAGCATCTTCCCATTATAGAGCTTAACCCTGCTCTCTTTGCAGTCAACAGTGAAACTCCACTTAACTTCAATGGAGCAGGAACAAACCCACAAAATAATTTTGCAAAAATTTCTCACACTACAAGTTGGAAGGCAAGGTAGAAGGGTCAAAAGGGAGGTTTGGTGCCAGAATTTGTACCAAAGTAATTCAAAGATATAACAGTGTATATATTTTGCAATTCTCCTCAACCCAGTGAGGAAAAAGGAGATCCAACATGACAAAATCACCACCACCACCACCCAACACCAGAAGCTTCAGTCTGTTCATTAAGCTTGGGGGACCACGTAAGATTCATAAAATGTGAACATGAAGTTAGCAAAATTCAGCCACACAAGACCCCACAGACTACACTAGTTTCACCTCCACTTAGGTCATTATGGAGAGAGAGTTTATCTTTTGACACTTTAACTGTTGAAAGGATGCTCAGTGAATTTTGCACATCTTTCATAAGTGCACAACAGACAGATTTTGACTCTCACCTTTCCTGGAAACTTTGCCAAAGCCACCTGAAATTTCTAATGTCTTTATTTTTTCAAAAGGAAAACATCTGGAGCAGCTTTTGAGGGCGGGGAGGGAAACTTAAGGTCTTCACCTTTCAAGGAATCTTCTGACTTTCTTTTTTTTGGGGGGGGGGTTAAGATGAGAAGTGTTGAGTGATATAGTTTGATCTAGGAACTTATTTTAGTCATCCTTTTAGTGCAGAAGTAGAATTTAGAGGTCCCCTCTCTAGACACTACAAGCCCATAATAAGACAGTCCCTGAACTAAAGAGCTTACAATCTAAAACAGACAAGACAGAAAAAGGAAGTATTGTTGTTACAATTTTTCAGATGAGGAAATGGGCCAAAGAGCTTAAAATAACCTGTGCAAGGAAGAGGTGGGAATTGAAACTAGAGCAGAGGTACTATTTGTTATTTTTCCATGCAACACCTAGCATGACAGGGTCTTTATTCTTGACCAGGGTTCTTATATGCTACAAATTGTACTTGTCTATTCATATAAAAAATAGTCTTTTAAGTCCCAGACCAGTGCCTTAGCCAGAAGACTTTCCTTCCTCAATAAGAAACAATGCTATTGAGTGTTTTAGGAAGGCTAGATGCTTAAACCTGAAGTCACTGAAACATAGAGGCCTGGAGGGTTCTAAAACCCATAGGGGAACTTCTGGGAACTAATAAGCAGAACCAGCCAGAGCCACACAAAGGTAGCATAGGGCAATACTGAACCTAGAGCTCTTTAGGAATAATGGGTAAGGTTTACTTTTGCTAGGATTCTATTTATTAAGAAACCAGAAAGCAAGGCCCCAAACCTGCAAGTGGATCTGCACAAGACTAAAGCCTAAATGTAAGTCCACACTGGAGCTGGAAGGTGACATTTTCAGCTCAGTGAGACTTACCCGCTCTAGCTCTGATTGAGCTTGCCTGCTGAAAGTAGAAGGGCAGCTGAGGTGTCACAGGCTTGCAGCCCCAAGTATAATCCTGTCCGAGATCCTAGGTATGTACTCAGAGGCCTATCCCGTACACCACTCATGCCACCATGGCTACACTATTTTTAGCATGCTAGCTCGATCACAGCTAAATCTTTCTGTGGACTGTCTCAGGGCATTAAGGCTTGAGTTTTCAACTGCCACTATACAATTAGGACTTTCATTCTTCCCAACAGAAGGGATGTAGGTAAATCAAGGACTGAAAAGAATGACTTAACATCCCCACCCCCACAACCAAAAGGATGGTGATGCAAGGTCAGAGTTAAGACTGTTAAGGTGATCCTTCTTCCCAAAATGTGAGGGCTGGTTTGTTTGTTAAACTTAAGATGCAAATATGACTCAAGGGGGAAAAATTAACACCTTAAGTCCAGTTGAACTTTCATCATCTGGAGATAATGATTTTCTTAATATTTCCTGTCAAACAAAAAAGTGTTACTATACATTAGGGAGACCAAAACAGAGCATCACTGATCCTCTCTCCCCCCTGCAAGCAGCATTACCTACTACTCTTTGGGGAATTCTGCACCAAAAAAAAAAATTAAACATTCTGCACATCAAATTTTAAAATTCTGCAAAATTCTGCATATTTTTGTCAAAATAACACAACATAATCACTTGAGTTTCAATTATATTGGTAATGTATTTCAAAATACCTGTCAGCAATTATGTCTGTAACAATACAGACAACAAAAAAGATTCAGGAAGTGTCGCTCTGCTGGGGCTCCAGCCGACAGCCCCAGCCATGCGCAAAGCTGAAATTTGTCATTTCCACCAAAAGAAAGCATTTTGGTGGAAATCACAAATGCTGCGGGAAAAAGTAAAATTCTTCAGGGAACATTAATTCTGCACAAATTTGCATTGCGCAGTAGCATTGAATTCCCACAGGAGTAACCTACTTGGTAGACTAATGCACTACATCTAGGTTTTAGGCAGCACTCTCTCATACTAGTGTTCTGAACACCATATCACTGTCTAAACATACAGCAGTTGTGCATAACCCGGCAATCAAAATGCCAGCAACCACCAGGTCTACAATAGCATTCCTACCATTGGAGCTCTACTGCTAAGAATTTTAAGAAGTAAATAAGATATCTAGTGTACTTAAGGCCTAGAACCACCACTGCTGCTAGAACCCATGAAGCTGCACCATCATTAGAGCAATGGCAGAAGAACTTCAGAAAATTCCAGCTGTAGACACAGTTCTACAGTCTAAACTCAGTTTCTAGTCCATTAGGAATATAGATGTGCTTACAGAAAATTAAGGAGTTAATCAGCATGCAAGTTGTGTATTAAAAGAAGTTATGAAACAACTTAAGGGGATTGAAGATATACCGCATACACTCGTTCATTAGCCCGTTCGTTTATAAGCCAACCCCCCAAGATGGTTAAGTAAAAATAGCAAAAACAGTATGACGCTTTCATAAGCCGACCCTATATTTCAGGGGTTGGCAAACTTTGGCTCCTGGCCCGTTAGGGTAAGCCTCTAGCGAGCCTGGACATTTTGTTTACCTGGAGCGTTAACAGGCATGGAGCCCCTCAGCTCCCAGTGGCACGCGGTTTGCGTGCCACTTCCCGCAGCTCCCGTTGGCTGGGAACGCCAAACCACAGCCACAGGGAGCTGAGGGGCTCCATGCCTGCAGACGCTCCATGTAAACAAAATGACAATGTATTAGATATTCAATTCAATGATTCCATAGAGTTTAAAATCATCAAATTTTGGTGTAGACCCGTTTATAAGCTGACCCGCGCTCTTTGATGCGTCACTTTGATGCGTCACCAAAAATATTCGGCTTATGAACGAGTATACACAGTATATTCAGGATTTTAAACCAATACTGCATCATCCAGGAACTTGAGAAGTGGAAAATTAATTTTTGAAAGTTACATTTGACAACTTCCTACTTTTGAGAGACTGACTCAAGTACACAATGTCTGCATAAAGGATATATTATGTCCAGGGCAATGCAGATTTCAATTTTACAACTTCACATTCTTTTATCTCTGAAACAATCCTGGAGTTACTGAAAGTATTCTCATTGAAGTTAGTAGGATAAGACATTCCAACATCTTTAACAGTTTTTTGAATAAGAATGCCAGTGTCCAAAACATAAAGCTACTGGTATAAAGCAAAAACAATCAATAAGACATATGCACTTCTTTTATCCTTATCCTCCTTTTGAAGATTCTAGATTGTGTGACTGATAACTCAAAAGACAACAAAATACATTTCCATTTAATGTCCAAAAATGACTAGGTCATCTGTCATCTAGAATGTTAGCCCTGAATAAAGAGGAAAAGATATTTAATGGAAAATGTTATCAATGTTTTTCAGCTAGTACCACCACCAGTAGGAACCAACAGAAATCTATACATAGTCATTTCCCTAGATGTAAAATATATTAATTTAATATCAAAACACTGCGAGATGCAACCAAAACCACAAGCCTAGTCCTGCTCCCACTGAAGTCAACAGGAGTTTTTTGTTTTTAAATCCAGTTTCAAACCCTATACATAAAAACACAATAATTGTTGACAAGATACACTTTGCCATTCTATCCTGGAGTACATCAATAGACAAACTTCCTCCATGCGCAGTAGTTCCAGAGAGCAAATACTATAATTTAGGTACTTTGAGAACTTTGCATGAGAGATACTATACAGAGGCAAAGTATTATTTTCAGTGAGGAAGAAATCTGAGCATAGTTCACATTGCAGAAAACACAAATCTTAGCATTAGACTGGAAAATATGAGTATATATTGCAGTGGCACCTGCAGGCCTCAGTCATAATCAGGGCTCCACTGTGTTAAGTGCTGTACAAATAAGCAGGAAGACATGGTCCTTAAAATGAGGAGTTTTTACAGTCTATTGTGCCATTTTCTACTTGGACTCCATGTTCACAATCTTGGGTCAAATTGTAATATGATGATTTACTGGTTCATTTTAACAGAATTCCAGAAAATAAGTTATTTTGCATTCTAAAAACACAGAAGTAGTAGTTTGCTGAGAAGCTGTTTGAAATTCTCTGAATTTTCATACATCACTGTTGAAGTCAAGGTAAGAAGTCTTATTCTGAATCATTCATTCCTCCCCCTTGACACACACCCAATACTTCTCATCACAAATCCTACATTAGCCTCCCTGTATTCCAACAAAGGCGCTGCAAAAATTATAAACACGTTTCAGAGTGTTCAGCCAGATCAGAAAAATGTGTCAGCAAAGAGTTTTGATTCATAAAAATTTAGAGACCCTCATGTTCATTTAGACTTGAAACGGGTGAAGATTTTAAAAATCTCAAATGACACAAACTTTGGTAACATTTTATAATGATAATATAACAAAAAAGAAAGTTCTATAGAACTAACAACCACAAAATCCTTGTAAGATTGCTACAATTATTTACTTATGACTGCAAAGCAGATGCTAAAGGAAGAAAAATCAAGTGCACAACTGCACAAAAGTTATCAGCCTGCAACACACAATATGAAATGATGTAAAGTCTCCTTTTAAGGCAAAATCCACTAATTACTCTGTCTTCAAGTGCTTGAATGTGCTTTTGAGTACAGTAATTTACAGTTCTCAATTGATACTAATACAACCAATGCCAGTTTGATGGCCTGTTTAGAGATCTGAAATAGCTAGCTGTTTATTGCAAGTACAGAAGTAAGGATAAGCTACAGTTTGCTTAGCTATAGTCCTGAACTGATGGAAGGGGAGAGGGAACTGATAGTACTGTGGCTTAAAATACAAGGTAGAAACCCAATTATACTTTTTAGAAAACATTCTTTAGTAAGTTCATCAGTATCACAGCTAGCATAGATCACAGTTCTGATCTCAGTTATACTGAAAATGA
The DNA here is from genome assembly GCF_028017835.1 of Emys orbicularis. Taxonomy (NCBI): domain Eukaryota; kingdom Metazoa; phylum Chordata; order Testudines; family Emydidae; genus Emys; species Emys orbicularis. The sequence goes on along the minus strand of NC_088687.1, from coordinate 95,087,256 downwards.
AAACTGCAGCATATCCTATACTTGATAGCAGCAGAGGTCAGGTTTGTGGAAATGCTATGCATCAATGCATTTAGCAATATCCCAAAATGTTCAACTACAGACAATAAAGAATTGATAGTTTTTCCTGAATTTTAGGACAGTATGTGTAGTCCTGTTTTACTTTTCCAATTCACATGTCAAATTATTTATTTGTCCTACTTAATTATTCTTTGGTAGTTTTAATTAGTGTTTTCAATTTTTTCTAACAATATTTTTATTTTACTGGATAATTTTGTGTCAGACTGTCCAGAGCTAGGCTGTGTGAGCAGACTATGCATAAGCTTTTCCTCCTTCTACAGACCTGCTTTTAATTACAGTCCTAACCTGCAAATCCCCATGATGCCCGCTTCTGGGCCTTTTCTAAGCAGAGACTGTCAATGCTACCAAATGCTATAACATAATAGGCATGCAGCAATTCTCCAAAAAGGCTCATTTTTTGGAGTTTAAAGTACCCATTCTACACACACATATGTAATTTGAAAGTTTATTTTATGTACCTTTAGATAAGGTGTGATGTGGAGCTGTAAGCCCGTAGGTACCCAAAATAAGGAAGTGTCATTTTTTGCAGTTCCAGAAACAGTGCAACATGACTAGGACTACAGGTAAGTTAATTGCAACACCTTAATTTGGTGTTTATTGGCCAAAGCTACCAAAGGACAATGTATTAAAAAGATTTTTATTGGTTTTGCATGGGCAAGTTTTTTTCCCCCAGAAATAATTAATCTGTTTAGCATGCGGCAAAAGTGGCAAATATCAACATTTTGCAATACACTAATAAGAATATGCAATGCAAAAACTTTTCATAATTGTCACACTATCTCACAAGTTGTTATAATAGTTTTCATATTTTCAACTGAAATTTTCTGGTCATACCAGTCTCATCCTGAAGGCGGTGCACCAATAATAGTAGATTGCATGCTCATAGTTTGTACTGCATAATGGGAAGATATAAATGTATGGGAATTCCTAATGTAATGCTTCGCCATTTGTAAGATTTTGTACATATAATGTAGTATTTAGTGTGCCTGGTAGAAGGTTTTAATTTGCAATCGCCCATGCATGCAGCATGAGCCTCTGAAATATTCAAGAAAATAGCTTTTTAGTTCAGTGACACCTATGCACAGGCTAGTATTCGTGTTACAGATGACAATAAACAAAATCTCATATTGGACTTCAAAGTGCTCACTAAACAGAAATGGCAATTTTGATACTACAATAGAGCTAGTTTAGCACAAATCTGTACACTTGCACAAAATGAAAGATGGTGATGGTAGTAATGCTAACAATACGTGCTGCAAGTTTTACCTCTACAGTGAAGTTACAGTATATGAAGACATGGAGGATACTAGCCCCTGGAAGCTTACATTAACAAGAAAGACTCTTCAAACTGAAAAAAAAGTGCTGTCAAAAGAAGAAATCAAAAGAATGCAAAAAAAAAGTCAAAAGCCACCAGTGCTGGACAGAATTCTGTGATGCTGTTAAACCAGGAGAGATTAATTGTATTGGCAGTTCCTGGATGAGTTTTCTAATTTAGATGATGTGTCACCAGTACTCTGTCACAGGGGTTGCTTTCAGAAATACACAAGCATGTCAGAGTAGTACTTGTGACACTGGCAGATGAGGTGCCCACTCATGCCAAATCCCCAGGCCAATTCACTTGTGTATTAGTATAGATCAAAATGATTGAAACACCAAATACACTCATACATTTAACAACTTCATGAAAACTAGTGGGATGTTACTTGCATTGTTTTCACTTATCTTTATGCCATTATAATGTAGTAACATACATTTACATTGTGTATACCCCTGTAACTAGATAACCTATCAAATAAGAAAGAAGCCTTGTTGAATGCAAATGAAGAACTTTAACAGAAAAGTGCTCATTTCAAAGCAAGTGATCATTGTGTGGGATGATCCGAAGTCAAAATGCATTCCTCATTCTCCATCAACAAAGAAAAAGCCTACGTGGGTAGTGACTGTCAGCTTGTTTTCTGTGAGAAGCAGTTGTAAGTATGGATTGAAGGAAAGATCCTGCACCTCTGGACTGTTTGGACTCTTACAGGGAAGTGGAGATCCCCAGAGACAATCTGGGTACCCTGAAAAGATTTTTGGGAAACTGGAAGTTTATTACATCACTGCAACCACTTGGAATTACAAACTGTGACTCACCTGTGCAAATAATTTTACCTGCTTTAACCTCTCAATAACTCTCATTTCCTTTTCTTAGCCAATAAACCTTTAATTATAGAGTTGGCTACCAGTGTTGTCTTTGGTGTAAGATCTAGAGAACCAATTGATCTGGGGTAAATGACTAGTCTCTTGGGACTGGAAGCAACCTAAATGTTATGTGATTTTTGGTGTAAGTAACCATTTTATCACAAAGTCCAGTTTGTCTGGGTGGCAAGATAGACTGGAGAGTCTAAGGGGACTGTCTGTGGTCCAGGAGTTCACTTTTGTCACTGGCTTGGTGAAATCTAAGTTTAGGGTGTCTGCCTTCTTTACTGACAGTCTGTCCTGAGGAAGGCACTCACAAACCTGAGCCACTCCAGACAGCGTGACAATAACCCAGGAAAGAAAACAGACTCAATCTAAGCCAGGGGTCTCAAACTCAAATGACCACGAGGGCCGCATGAGGACTAGTGCATTGGCCCGAGGGCCGCATCACTGACACCCGCCCCTTGCTGCCCCCGGCCCCACCCCCACTCCACTCCTTCCATGAGGCCCTGCCTCTTCAAAACCCCTTCCCTGCCCCCATTCCAACCCCTTCCCCAAAGTCCTCACCCCAACTCTGCCCCCTCCCTGTCCCCAGGGGGTGCAGGGGGGTGCGGCGGGGGCTCAGGGCAGGGAGTTGAGGTGCAGGAGGTGTGAAAGGTACGGCAGGGGGCTCAGGGCAGGGAATTGGGGTGCAGGAGGGGTGAGGGGTGCAGCAGGGGGTCAGGGTGCAGCAGGAGGCTCAAGGCAGGGAGTGCAAGAGGTGTGCAGGGTGTGACGGGGGCTCAGGGCAGGGAGTTGGGATGTTCAGGTGGGTGAGGGGTGCAGCAGGGGGTTGGGGTACAGGGTGTGGCAGGGGGCTCTGGGCAGGGGTTTGGGGTGCAGGAGGGGTGAGGGGTGCAGCAGGGGGTTGGGGTGCATGGTGTGGCAGGGGACTTAGGGCAGGGAGTTGAGGGGTGTGGGATGTGGCAGGAGGCTCCGGACAGTGGGTTGGGGTGCAGGAGGGGTGCGGGCTCCGGCCTGGCGCCGCTTACCTAGAGCAGCTCTGGGGTGGCTGCGCCGCGCACCGTGGCCAGGGCAGGCTCCCTGCCTGCCTGCCCTGGAAGCAGCCGGAGTCCCTGGGGGGGTAAGGGGGGAGCAGGAAACGGCGCCATGTGCTGCTCTTCCAGGTACCTCCCCCAAAACTCCCATTGGCCGCGGTTCCCCGTTCCCGGCCAATGTAGCTGCGGGGGGCAGTGCGTAGACGCGAGAGCACGGAGCCCTCTACTCCCCCCGCCCGGGGCTGCAGAGACATAGTTCCAGCCGCTTCAGGGAGCGGCGCAGGGCTCGCGGCGCCACCGGGTAGGCAGAGGGGCGGGGGGAGCTTGGCGGGCTGCATGAAAGAACCCCGCGGGCCGCATGCAGCCCGTGTGTTTGAGACCCCTGATCTAAGCAGAAAGCATCACATTTACCTGCTTCCTTATAAACCAGAGCAACCATGTCCTCCAGCAACTGGTCCTTTTGCACTGTTTGCTTGAGCACACACACAAGAAACTTCATAAAACAGAAACATTTGAGAGACCAACCAATGTAATGGAGGCAGCACTTCAAAGAGGAGATGACGTGTTGAGCGGAATATCTATGGAAGACTTGACTGCTAAGGATGTAGTTTGTCACTCAACCTGCCTTTCTTCTTACCGGAGTAAAATAAATCTTAAAGCAAAACTATCTAAATTACACTGCAACAACACAGTCATCTTGTAACACTGTGTTTTAGCAGATGATTGTACAACAAGAATGCTCTTCTCCTATCCAAGCTGCTACAAAGACAAAGCCCTTTTTCCTTCAGTTATAAAAACTGCAAGATATTCCAGTAACAAGTTACAGGCAAGATTAGAAAGACATCATGTTTCTGCAATTTTATGCCATGCACAGCATAGCTAAGGCAAGTCAACCACTATTCTATGCAGCACAACATTAGCAGATGCTATCCAAGCTGCTATAAATCTGAAGCAGGAACTTAAAATTATCAAAATGTTTTGTGACTGTTCTTCTGACAAGTGAGCCTGAAGAACAGCTTTCAAATGAACAAGTGGGTTTGTATAATGCAACTTTAATCCTTCAGTGTGAAACAGCCAAAATTAAAGCCTCAGAATATTATCCAAAGCCTGAGTGATTGTAGTTTAGAGGTCAGCTACTTTTGTACCCCAACCGGTGCAGGAATTTGTCCTTTGGTTGATAGATAAAGAGGAATATACTTCAGCAAGCAATGAGTATCATCCTTCAGAAGACATTCAAAGAAGATGCCTTTCAACTGCAGAGTGCATAGTATTTAACAGTTCAAAAGTTATCACACCACTGCACATAAGCCTTGCTGCACAACTACACCATGAGTTTGGTTCTAGCAATTTAATTAACATACTACATCTTCATGGATTCTGCATCAATTATGATGAATTGAGGTGGTTCATCACTAGCGCTGCAAAAAATGAAGGAAAAAGACTCCAGGGAAGTGTGTTAATTCCAAATGGAATTGTACCATGTCATACTGATGGAAATGGCATCCATTAAGAATATTATAACAGACATCAACACAGAGGCCGTTGATGAAAAGAATACCTTCCATTCAATGGCTACATCGTATTTCAAGGACAGTCTGTAGATATTTCTAGTAATGCTGGACTATCACTGAAGCATGGGAGAGAAAAAAGTCACTTACTCTCTCCCCCGGCAATCAGTGTCTCCTATGCAGCATGCAGCAATTGAAAAACCTTGAGAACATCCAGAACCAACTCATCATGAAAGAGTACTTGAGAAAAAACTCTAGTCACCTACAAGTATACACTGTCAGAGATCTCTCCTGATGTCTTTTAAGACTACTACCCTGTGATGTTCTACCAATACCAAATGACATTGATATTGTTTCCACTCAAGTGATTCCATTTTGGACTGGTTTCAATCACAAGCTTGCAACAAAGAAGAGCACCTACACATCATTTGCATATGCACCTATTATGAATGCCAAAACCACCTAACATGGCCACAGTCTAGGCTACAATGCTGAAACATAAGGAAATGTCAGCAGCTTTAGGATAGCAGCATGCCTTCAGCCATTAATCAACAGCAGTGTGCTGTAGTTCAGCAAATTAAATGGACTCTCTCCCAATGTAATCAGCCTGGGTGATTTTCACACCCTATACTGTTTTACTGAATGTATTAGGAAATTCTGGGGAGATGCAAGACTGCTAGACCCTGTTGTTGTTTCTGATGTGTATGCAGCTTGTAGTGCAGATCGAATGCTTGCTGATAAGCAATTCAACTGTGCTCTGTGGCTTCATTCTAGCAGCTGAGGCCCTGAGTGCTCTGAAACGTTATTCATTTGTTAAATGGTGTGATCAGGAAGGAAGTATCATGTAGTTCCATCATTTGTCTGGCGAAGGTTGGCTGACACTCTAAAGATGTTTGAATCTGAAGACAATGAGTCCTTACAACCGGTCATTAAAGTGCTTGATAATGCTGCAACCTAGTATATGCTATTACTACTGGAGAAAATTCAGACTTGGAAGTATGCCCAGTCTCCAATATTCAAGTTCTGGGATCACTTTCTCCAGGTTATGCAGATACTTCTTCCAGATGTTAAAGCAGAGCAAGAGGGTCACTGGAAACTTTACCGATACATAGTGCACCATGCTTCCATACTACTCTACTGTAAAGAGGCTCAACTATGACAGGCGAATACCACTCTTTGTTCTTGACATGTTAAAATCACCCTGAAGAAGTACATAGTTCCTTTCATAGAATCATAGGGTTGGAAGGGACCTCAGGTCATCATCTAGTCCAACCCCCTGCTCAAAGCAGGACCTAATCCCCAACTAAATCATCCCAGCCAGGGCTTTCTCAAGCCTGACCTTAAAAACCTCTAAGGATGGAGATTCCACCACCTCCCTAGGTAACCCATTCCAGTGCTTCACCACCCTCCTAGTGAAAAAGTTTTTCCTAATATCCAACCTACATCCACTGCAACTTGAGACCATTACTCCTTGTTCTATCATCTGGTACCACTGAGAACAGTCTAGACCCATCCTCTTTGGAACTCCCTTTCAGGAAGTTGAAAGCAGCTATCAAATCCCCCCTCATTCTTCTCTTCTTCAGACTAAATAATCCCAGTTCCCTCAGCCTCGCCTCATAAGTCATGTGCTCCAGCCCCCTAATCATTTTTGTTGCCCTCCGCTAGACTCTTTCCAATTTTTCCACATCCTTCTTGTAGAGTGGGGCCCAAAACTGGACACAGTACTCCAGATGAAGCCTCACCAATGCTGAGCAGAGGGGAATGATCACGTCCCTCGATCTGCTGGAAATACTCCTATCAATACAGCCCAATATGTCGTTGGCCTTCTCGGCAACAAGGGCACACTGCTGACTCATATCCAGCTTCTCGTCCACTGTAACCCCTAGGTCCCTTTCTGCAGAACTGCTGCCTAGCCAATCGGTCCCTAGTCTGTAGCAGTGCATGGGATTCTTCCTTCTTAAGTGCAGGACTTTGCACTTGTCCTTGTTGAACCTCATCAGATTTATTTTGGCCCAGTCCTCTAATTTGTCTAGGTCCCTCTGTATCCTATCCCTACCCTCCAGCGTATCTACCATTCCTCCCAGTTTAGGGTCATCTGCAAACTTGCTGAGGGTGCAATCCACACCATCCTCCATATCATTAATAAAGGTATTGAACAAAACCGGCCCCAGGACCGACCCTTGGGGCACTCCTCTTGATACCGGCTGCCACCTAGACATGGAGTCATTGATCACTACCTGTTGAGCCCGATGATCTAGCCAGCTTTCTATCCACCTTATAGTACATTCATCCAGACCATACCACTTTAACTTGCTGGCAAAAATACTGTGCTAAAGTCAAGGAATAATACGTCCACTGCTTTCCCCTCATCCACAGAGCCAGTTATCTCGTCATAGAAGGCAATTAGGTTAGTCAGGCATGACTTGCCCTTGGTGAATCCATGCTGACTGTTCCTGATCACTTTTCTCTCCTCAAAGTGCTTCAAAATTGATTCCTTGAGGACCTGCTCCATGATTTTTCCAGCGACTGAGGTGAGGCTGACTGGCCTGTAGTTCCCCGGATCCTCCTCCTTCCCTTTTTTAAAAAGATGGGCACTACATTAGCCTTTTCCCAGTCATCTGGGGACCTCACCCGATCGCCAAGTTTTCAAAGATAATGTCCAATGGCTCTGCAATCACATCCACCAACTCCTTTAGCACCCTCGGATGCAGTGCATCCAGCCCCATGGACTTGTGCTCGTCCAGCTTTTCTAAACAGTCCTGAACCACTTCTTTCTCCACAGAGGGCTGGTCACTTCCTACCTATACTGTGCTGCCCAGTGCAGTAGTCTGGGAGCTGACTTTGTTCGTGAAGACAGAGGCAAAAAAAGCATTGAGTACGTTAGCTTTTTCCACATCCTCTGTCACTAGGTTGCCTCCCTCATTCAGTAAGGGGCCCACACTCTCCCTGACCTTCTTCTTGTAGAAACCCTTCTTGTTACTCTTAACATCCCTTGCTTGCTACAACTCCAAGTGTGATCTGGCCTTCCTGATTTCACTCCTGCATGCCTGAGCAATATTTTTATACTCCTCCCTGGTCATTTGTCCAATGTTCCACTTCTTGTAAGCTTCTTTTTTGTGTTTAAGATCAGCAAGGATTTCACTGTTAAGCCAAGTAGGTCACCTGCCATATTTACTGTTCTTTCTACACATCAGGATGGTTTGTTCCTGCAACCTCAATAAAGATTCTGTAAAATACAGCCAGCTCTTTGAATCTAGAGAATTTGCTGTGTATCAGACTCCTGGTTCTTTCAATGAAATTAGAATGACACGGAAACAGAGAAAAACTGCCAAAGAGACTCAAAGAGCAGAAGTGGGAGTATGGGACTGACAATAAAGAAGCCGGCACTGATCAGATGGACTCTCACAAGTCAGATCCTGAGTGAATATGCAAAAGCTATGAGAGAAAGAAGTGGCCTAACCAGAAATAGCAAAAGCAAAGCATGTACACAATACCTTACCTCTGTACTGAAGAGGGATGAAGAGTATATTACAGCTCTTACCAACCATGTCATCAATATGACAAACCCATCTGACCTTGAATCACATCCAGAGGTATTTAACATATCTATGGGACAGCACGCAACATCAGATGTACAAGAGTCTCTACTAAAAATAGCAGATGCTGGTGAGGAACGAATGGAGAGTTTTGTAAGAGGTGAACTTGATTCTGATGGGACATCTAGCTTCTTCTGCCGAGTTAAGAAATCTAGCATCAAACCATTTGCTGACAAAGCCAAGATGACCAAATTTAAGTCTGACAAGGGAGGGACAAATCACAGTAGCTATCACTCCAGAGATAATTTTCTGCAAAGACCTGTCCTGAGCAAGATGCAGAGATGATGTTTCAATAGCAACCGTTCTTAGTCACCCAATAGAACCTCTGCCTATGTCCCTCTTCAAGGCTGATGGAACAATGAGAAGAATAGACAAAGATAAATTAGGGCATTGACTGGAAGCTCAAGCTGAAAAAACCCAGGAGCTAAGAGCATGCAACAAAGAAACTAGAGTGTACATCAGAGATGCCATGCAAATGATGGCTGGGGACAAATTCCACACATCCAATAAATTGACTGCGGAGTACTTGAGGAAGGTCCTAAAAGGATTTGACATAGCTAATTCTGTAGTCATATCTGTTAAACACTTTGATAACAATAACTGAAACTGCAGAAAGACAGTGTTGGACCGGATTGAACGTTGGATGCAAAAAGTACCAGGTGATTGGTAGATGCCCTGTTACTCCATGGGGAAAACATTTCTAAACATTGCATCCAACTAGAAGTTACTAGTAAAATTCCTATGTGAATGTATGGTTCAAAACGCACCCAACAATGTAGGAGCACACCCAACAAACACTCCTTCCTGCTGGAGGCCTTTCCAATAGAGAAGTAGCGAAGTCCATCACCAGTAGAAGCGTTGAAGAAGCCCAACACTTGCACTGTGCTCAAGAGGAACATAAGAACAGCCATACTGGGTCAAAACAAAGGTCCATCTAGCCCATTTTCTTGTCTTCTGACATGGTCAATGCCAGCCCCAGAGGGAATGAACAGAACAGGTAATCATCAAGTGATCCATCCCCTGTCACTCATTCCCAGCTTCTGGCAAACAGAGGATAGGGACACCATCCCTGCCCATCCTGACTAATAGACACTGATGGACCTATCCTCCATGATTATTTAGGAAGCAGATACAAGGATGCTTCTGCATGCTATATGTCCCAATATGACTTTTGGGTATCTTGGTATCAAAGGAACCATAGTAATTAAGTTACCTGATACAGATGTTTTGGACCTTGCTTTTTATTACTTTCCAAAAAATGGAACACAGATAACATATGGATTGAAACAGGCAATTACCAGCACAACAGACAAGCATCGTTTCATACCTGTGCATGCAATCTGTGATACACTCACTCCTGCAACATACTTCCTGCTGTACATGCATTGACAAGATGTAACAAGATGTACTGGGGCGGAGGGGGGAGGGGGAGGAAGAGGGTTTGTGATTAATGTTGTCAAGACAAAGGGAGCTTACAACTCCAAATATCTTGTCAAATTGGAAGAGAGTGATGGACAAGCCACAATTTCTGCATCAAGGAAGTTAGCAGCAGTGCAGTATGACCAGAGCAAGAAAGAAAAGGAGGCCCACAAAGACCTGAATTGCATGCACTTCCATCTAGTCATCAAAAAGGCCAAGTCACTGGCCAAGCTCCCACCACATGAGGGCAGTTTTGAAGAACATGTCAAAAAAGCATCTTGGCATACAAAGACTTGGATGTCTTTGCATATAGGTAAACCCCCGACATTGGACCACCATCGCAACATGGATGGGAAAATGTGGATGACGAAGTACTTCCCGTATTCTTCAAAAACCCAATGGCATCTAAGTTTTTATAAAACCTTATTTGTGCATGTACTAGTAGGGTTGCTGCACAATGAACAAATGCAAATATTTCAAAGTGGTCATATTAACAAGTTGATGGTGTCATTGTTTATCCCTATTTCCTGGCCACCTGACAGTTCCAATCATAAAGTAGACAAACTTTCTAATTATGTATGATATGTGTGCATGTAGAGAGGATGTATTAAGTTGACCAAATCAGTTGTGTCTGCCGCTTACCTACAAAGAAATATCCCTGCAGAACTAAACATTAAATTTACCTTGTCAACTTCAAAACATGAAATCTGGTCTCTAGAGGATTAGTGATTTAATGCATTATTCTGCTGTCTAGCCTGCCGCATCTCCTCCAACTCTCCCCTCCTCACCCCACACTTTAGTCCATTAATCTTAAAAATATAGGGATGGAAGGGACCTCAAGTGTCATTTAGACTAGCCCCCTGCACTGAGGAAGAACCAAGTAAACCTACAGTGTCCCTGACAGGTATTTTTTAAAAAAAAACTTTCAATGATGGGGAATCCACAACCTCCCTTGGAAGTCTATTCCAGAGCTTAACTACCCTTATAGTTAGAAAGTTTTTCCTAATAGCTAACCTAAATTTTCCTTGCTGCAGATTAAGTAATCATTATCTTAATTACTAATTAGATGTGCTTTCCCTGGCTACAGTCCTCCCCACCTGCCTGTGGGCAGAACAGCAGAAGCGGGGGAGGGGCTACAGCCTGGACCTTGGGGCTTTCTATGGGAGTGTGGGAACTGGGAACCCAGAAAGAAGCTGCACAAGACTTCTCGCATTCTCCAGTGCTCAGCACGTCCCAGCACAAGGAACCCTGGGTGCAGCCCCCTGTCAGGGGGCAGCCTGGATAGGACAGGGAGAGGTACTATGCAGCTCCAGCATCCAGGCTACAGCATCCCCTCCCAGCCCACAGCCCCTTACCTCGGATGCAGAGCCTGCATGCAGGCAGGTTTGCAGGGCTGCAGCCAGAGAATGCACATCTCAGGATCCTGCCTGCTGCAGGGGCTTTTCTTCCAAAAAACATTCTCAATAAGGGTCATGCTGTTGCCAATTTCCAAATTCCATTAACATTAAAGTCCATGAGATGGGATTGGTTCGGTTCCTGGCAAAATGTTGCTATTAACCAGGAGTTGTTATTATCCAGTTTGCTATTAAGCAGATTCTACTGTACTTAGAAGCACTGCAGTCCCAGTCAAAAAAAATGTACAGAGAAAAAATAACCACCAATGAAGGTCAAAAACAGACTAGTTCATTTGCAAGATGAAGACAAGCCAAGAAGTGATTCACACAAGCTCACTATATTGTTTCAGAATTGCTGAAAGTTGATGGAGAAGCATTATTTTCCAAGATTTATTAAATTGTAGGGATTTCTACCTCCATTCCCCAAATGTTTGCCAATATCTGCTAGAGTTTTATAAATTGAACATACACTTTTTTGACTGAAGCAGACTGGTGTAAAATACTACCATAATATGCAGTATAGAGAAACATAAGAAAAGTAATTCCATTGCTTTTTGGAACTCCGTTAAATAATACTTTTCTCAGGCCATTGGTATTATCTAGACAGCTGAAGGGGTGGCGGGCGGGGGAGTACTACTAGGTTACTTTTGGAACCCAGAGAGATACAGTGCTGCCTTTTTGAAAAGTCATGTCAGGTCTGTGCTTGCAAGATACATGCAATAAATCTGCCATTAGCTATTTTGACATGATTGGTTAGTCTTTGCATCAACAAGAGATTTATGCGTACGTCAAGAATAAGAGATAGTTTCTGTGACTAACTGTGTATAACAACTTAAACCCCTTACCTTCAGGGCAGTATGGAACAGCCTGCAATTTGGCTGTTGGTGTTCTTCCCATCTTATTAACAGATTATGAATTTCAGAATTCAGCTCTTGACATGGTTTGGGAGTGGTTGGTTAGTTTGTTTTAAAAAGAAAAAACTTCATGAGCAGATTTGGTTTACTGACATTCCTATGGAACTCATGCTAAAAATGAGTACCTCGTTCAGCTTTTTTTGGTGTTGTTTTTGTTACAAAGTTATAAATATGTTCTATAAGGCACTGTGCTTTCTTATACATCATTGCCAAAATTTTCAAAAACAGGCACTTAAAGTTGCTTTTCAAAATCAATGAGCAACCAACAGCTCCCACTGAAGTCAGTAAAAGCTACCGGGCGTTTGACACTTTTTAAGGCAGGCCACTTATTCAGGCACCAGAGTATGGACTTAGAAACCCAACTTTAGTCATGCAGTTTTAATAGTCTCAAACCTTATGCATTTAATCTTTGATCATAAAAAGACATGTCTGTCACAAAAAATACTGAGATACATACGGGTCTTTACCTTTTTTTTTCGGAGGGATTCCAGTGAGAAGTACTGAGCAACTACTATTTGTTCTCTCATGCAAGGCTCTATCGCAGAGATGTGACGGCCACCGCTTCCCGCAGCTCCCATTGGCCGGGAATGGCAAACTGCAGCCACTGGGAGCTGCAGGTAGCCATGCAAATGTAAACAAACTGTCTGGCAGACCGCCAACAGATTACCCTGACAGGCCACATGTAGACCGCAGGTTGCCCACCACTGCTCTACTAGGTTATATTCTGTCACCCCTCCTGTTGAATGAGTTTTTAAGTCATTAGGGGAATTATGGATCACAGTATAGGAAAGATACCCATCTCTGTGTTTCCATCTATTCCAACCCACATGGTGCAGCAAAAAGACCCCAAGTGCAAGCTGTCTCAGACTCAACCCAGATAAGATTGAGACAATTGCAGAATGGGGAAAATCTCAAGAAATGGCCGAAGCATGAGCATCCCAGCTGAGGAAATCTGACCACCATTTATTGCTTCACTTTATAACTTTGGAGATGGAGTGGGGTAGGGAGTGTCATTTTCAATATCAGCTGCTTCTGAACACTCAGCAGGACTCCATGCAACGGCATTATTGTTTTATTTTTCAAGATAATCATATGTGCTTGGAAAGATTATGATCTTCTGGATGCAGATCTCAGCATAAATATCCATGCTTCTGTCATCTCAATACTGATTTACTGCAATGTGCTTTAAATGGAGCCACACCTTAAAACTAATATTGGATACTAATCCTCTGCCTGGTTCCTTCCCACAGGGAGCATGTTATACCCATGAGCCATGATCTGCACTGTCTACCAGTTGACTGCTGAATGAAATTTAAAGGTGCTGGTTTTGATCTATAAACCCATAAATGGTTTAATTGTTAGCTGACAGACTATTGTTTCTCCCCATGTAATACTACAGGAGCTATAGTCAGTTTAAGTGTTCAGGTTAATAACCCCTTGAGTTAAGTGGTAAAGAATACAACCAGTTTCTCTAAGTGAGGGGTACACTGCTTTATAACTTGCTTTCCTTGAAGAACTGTCAAAGCAAAGATCTAATAAGTAAAAAGTAGGGTTGTCAAGAGATTAAAAAAAATTAATTGTGATTAATGGCATGATTAATCACACTGTTAAACAATAATAGAATACCATTTATGTAAATATTTTTGGATGTTTTCTACATTTTCAAATATATTAATTTCAATTACAAAGTGTACAGTGTTCACTTTATATTTATTTTTAATTACAAGTATTTGCACTGTAAAAAAAAGAAATAGTATTTTTCAATTCACCTAATACAAGTACTGTAGTGCAATCTCTATCATGAAATTTGAACTTACAAATGTAGAATTATGTACAAAAAAACTGCATTCAAAAATAAAACAATGTAAAATTTTAGAGCCTGCAAGTCCACTCAGTCCTACTACTTGTTCATCTAATCACTAAGACAAACAAGTTTGTTTACATTTGCAGGAGATAATGCTTGCTCGCTTCTTGTTTACATCACCTGAAAGTGAGAACAGGTGTTCGCATGGCACTGTTGTAGCGGTGTCACAAGACAGTTACGTGCCAGATGTATGAAGGGACATATGAATCTTTAGCACTTCAATCACCATTCCAGTAGACATGCGTCCATGCTGATGATGGGTTCTGCTCAATAACAATCCAAAGCAGTGCAGATCGACGCATGTTCATTTTCATCATCTGAGTCAGATCCCACCAGCAGAAGGTTGATTTTCTTTTTTGGTGGTTCAGGTTCTGTAGTTTTGCATCGGAGTGTTGCTCTTTTAAGACTTCTGAAAGCATGCTCCACTCCCTGTCCCTCTCATATTTTGAAAGGCACTTCAGATTCTTAAACCTTGTGTCCGTTAGAAATCTCACATTAATTCCTTCTTCGCGTTTTCTGAAATCTACAGCGAAAGTGTTCTTAAAATGAATGTGTGCTGGGTCATCATCCGAGACTGCTATAACATGAAATATATGGCAGAATGCAGGTAAAACAGAGCAGGGGACAGACAATTCTCCCCCAAAGAGTTCAGTCACAAATTTAATTAATGCATTATTTTTTTAACAAGCGTCATCAGCATGGAAGCATGTCCTCTGGAATGGTGGCCAAAGCATGAAGGGGCATATGAATGTTAAGCATATCTGGTACATAAATACCTTGCAATGCCAGCTACAAAAGTGCCATGCAAATGCCTGTTCTCACCTTCTGGTGACATTGTAAATAAGAAGAGGGCAGCATTATCTCCTGTAAATGTAAACAAACTTGTTTGTTCAGCCAATCACTAAGATAAGAAGTAGGACTGAGCGGACTTGTAGGCTCTGAAGTTTTACATTGCACTAAAAACCAAAACAGTTATGTAACAAAACAAAACAAAAAAATCTACATTTGTAAGTTGTACTTTCACGACAAATTGAAAAATACTATTTCTTTTATCATTTTACAGTGCAAATATTTGTAATAAAAAATAATATACACTTTGATTTCAATTACAACACAGAATACAATATATATGAAAATGTAGAAAAACATCCAAAATATTTAATTAATTTTAATTGGTATTCTATTGTTTAACAGTGCAATTAAAATTGTGATTGATAGCGATTAATTTTTTGAATCACGATTAATTTTTGAGTTAATTGCATGAGTTAACTGTGATTAATCGACAGCCCTAGTAAAAAGACTACACCTACACAGAACACCTTATCTATAAAATATAAATACTGATAGTTGCACATGGGCAATAATAGCAAACGCTTTGAGAATATTAATGAATGTACACAGAAAAATAAATTTAACACGAGCACAAACAACTGTTTCTATGTGTACGCTCATATTAAATTCAAGTTTTAAGAGATACTATCAAGTTGCTCAGGCCCAACATCACGTATTGCAATAAGTGTTGTACTTCAATTAAAACAAGAGGTTTGGGTGGAGGCAATTTTAGCATCACTCTGCGCTGCTAGAAACCAACACACATCTGTGTTTTGCTACTGCAGGGAGATTCAGACTGGTCTAATTTAGCTGTCCAAGATGACCAGAAACACAAAGTTAGTTAGCATAAGTAGTTCATAAAACTAGTTTCTTATAATCATTTCAAATTTTAACCTAAGTGATCTCTAGGCAAGAACCGGGGGCGGGGGGGGGGGGTGTACACCAAGGGGGGAGAAAACAACTCTTAAATTTTTTTTAAAAAATAACAGAAACACCTGCAGCATGGGGAGTGTCAATACACCTATCTACTATATCACCAAAGCAGTGTGCCTCCACCCTGCTCTCTGAGAGACCACTTCCAGAAGTGAGGAAATTAATATTTATCCCTAAGAGATCTTGGCCTCTCTTGCTTAGGCTACTAACCTGGAAGCCACTTAGCAGCTATGGTAGCGGTTTGTGTGATGAGGACCACCCATCCACTGTCAAGCTGACTCACACCAGACATCAAATGCCAGTAACTTTTTATCACTATGAAGTGGTGTTGAATTAAACTCAAGCTTTCTCAGAGGGGAGGGAAATTTGTTTCTGTCCTAAAATACCTTGCTTACTAACCTGCCATGTAAGTTTTATCAAAATATTCTGTTTCCTTCCTGTAACAGCATGACAAGATAAGAATCAGTGTGTGGTTTTCCAGCACTTGCTTTGTAGTCTTCCACAGTGATTGTAAAGTATTAAAGTTACACTCCCACTGTTAATGTAAGCTGTAACACAGTAACAAAAGTATTGAAACAAGAATACATTGGGGAAATAATTCTTAAGAATTGCAGCATAATTCTATTGCTTTCATCAATTTACAATAACTGCTAGTTTATTGCTGAATCCAGTACTCTGTATTCCCCTGTTCCTCACCGGGAGCGCCAGCAGCTTTTTTGCCGCCCTAGGCGGTGGAAGGTCCCGCCCCCGAAATGCCACCCCCAACAGAGGCGGCGGAAGGTCCCGCCCCCGAAATGCCGACGACGACCAGGGCGGCTGAAGATCTGGCCGCCGCGGTCGCTGCCCCCCCAAATGTTAGTGCCCTAGGCGACCGCCTAGGTCACCTAATGGGTTGCGCCGGTCCTGTTCCTCACTCTCTCCCAAAACTGAATGGCTCTTCATTCTGCCACCTCAAGAGAATTATGTACAGGACACCTATAGTAAACATTTTTATCTATCAACTAACTACTTTTCCAGTGTTTAGATATCTAAGTCCATAAACATCTTATGAAAAATCATTTCCGTTACACAACAGTAGAGTTTTGGAGACACACAGTACATCTAAGATGATAATTTGGTCCTGTTTTAGTTACCACTGATTAGACTCAATGTACAGAATTCTAACATGCTTGCTGCTATGGTTTACATCTTTTACAGATGTCAGATACTGAACAGGCTCACAGTCAGTTGATGTTCTTGCTGTCTGGTCTCGAGATTGATTTTTCAGTCAATGGATAGCTGTTGCTTCTGGAAACTGTTCTCAACAATCTATCAGAACCCAGTTTTGGTGGTTACAGTATTGTGGAAGGCCTACTTAGTTTGTTTTGTTAGGTCTTGATCATGCCGCTGAGTCTATGGGCATTTTAGCTGAAGATGCATTGCTGGCTCTAGCAGTATCATTTTGTCAAAACAAGCCATTTCTCTCAGTCCCAGTTTCACACTGGAAGTTGAATGCAGCTCCAGACTAGAGCCAGCGGCCTCTCACACACCGCACCGAGCGGAAATTATTAACTTTGTTACCAAACCCTAGAGAGCGCCCGGGAAACAATGTTTCACCCCCAGCTCACGGGCCTCCTCCCGGTGCCCCTGAGGGCCTGGCTCTGGCCGAGCGGGAGCCAATCTGGCGTGGGAATGGGGGCGGGGGCCCAATAGCAGTTTCTCTCCGCTTTCCCCCACCTCTACTGGTAACAGGCCCCGCCAGTGTGAAGAGCCCGCAAGGCGCTGAACCGCCGTCCGCTCCTGCTGGGCCAGGCGGAGGCCAGCAGCCCCGAACACAAGCCGCTCTGTGGAGGATCCTACTGTGCCAGCGATACCAGCCAGCGAGCTCCCGCGCCGCCGCCAGGGACCACTGTCGCCCCTAGCTGCGCGCAGCCCAGCCACAGAACCTGCTGGTGTGCGAGGCAGCGATGCCTGGGGAGCGCCCTGCTTGGGGGGGGCGGGGAGAGGCCGCGAGGGCAGCCGCTCCTAGAGGCCGACGGTCACGGCTCTGCTATGACTACTAAGGGACTAGGGAGCGCACATCCCCGCCCCGGCAGAGAACCGGGTCTCCTCACACCACAGAGTAGCTTC
This sequence comes from Emys orbicularis, assembly GCF_028017835.1. Lineage (NCBI taxonomy): Eukaryota > Metazoa > Chordata > Testudines > Emydidae > Emys > Emys orbicularis. Next base: position 95,069,395 of record NC_088687.1, on the reverse strand, counting down.
GGGCCGGGGGAGAGGATCAGCCCCGAGGGGCGCCCCGCAACCCAGCCTCCAAGCAGTGCTCGCCCGTTACAGACACGGATGAACCCACCGGGCGCAAGGGGGGTTCAGGCTGCCCTGCTCCGAGGAGCGGGGACTGGCGCTGTGCCCAGCCCGAAGGCACCGTTGGGTAACTCTTCCAACACAGCCGCCCCCAAGCTGTAAACAAAGCAGCGCGAGCCAGGGGCCGGGCCGGGCCAACTACAGAGACGCCGCTCGCGCGCCACCATCGTTTGCGCTGCCTTGTTTACAGCGGGTCGCGCGACGGCGGTTCCCCGACCCCTAACGTTCCATTTCCGTTGGGAGCAGGCGGCCTCCATTCTCCAATAATGAATGAGTCCCACACACACACACCGGCGCCCAGTTACCTATCCCACCAATTAAAGTGTTTCTCTCACCGCTACCTCCGCCACAGCTGAGAACACCCGCACTCCACAGCGCCACCGCCTCAACCTGCTACTACGGCCCCTTTAAGGGCTAGTCCGATAGGAACCGATTAGTGAATTAAATCTCCATCGGCGTCTCCCCCGGCTTTATCCCGATCGCTCCTTCCCCTCCTCGATAACTCGACGGTTCGGCTCTTTCTTCCCGCCTCCTCTCCCTCACCATTGGCAAGCGGCTCTCAAACAGGAACAAACACTAATTGGTGAAGATGGGTGACATTCATCTGTCTCCGCCCCTATTATTCATCTTGATTGGTTCATAGGGGGCAATCCCTCCCTGAGGCGGCCAATCGTCTCAACCAATCACTCCGCCATGTGGCGACTGTGCTCTTCCTATTGGCTACGTAGAGCAGCTTCCTGTAGAGCTGAATGGCCAAGACGGAAGTCGGTCCTAGGTTCTGGACGGCCCGTCAAGGGGAGCGCTCCGACAGCTCAGAGGCCTTTGTGCATGCTGGGGAGGCTGGGAAATGAGCTTCTAAACTAAAATGAGTGCCTAGCCCTTTAAATGTCTTCCGCAGTATTAGGGACGCTGTAAAAAGTCTTTACACTTCCATTGCGCGAAGGGACTGTGGTATAATTCCCATATGTGAAAAACTCACAAGAACTATTCTGACGCGAAACGGGTGGACAGAGTCCTTCCTTGAAGAAAGCCGGGCCTGTTCTGTATCTCCCGGGGATCAATTCTAATCCTTTATCCTTCTCCAGTTATCTGGAGCCTATTTATCCCCAGATTTTAGGGGAGTGGGGCTCCTGGATTGCTTACTCAGTCTCTCTTCTAATTTCCCGTCCCAGATCCCGTCGATCCACAGCTCTCTCTCACGCGTGCAGACTGAATCTAAACTGAGGGGTGCAGCAGCCCCCGGGAACCACTAGACCATAAGTTCCAAAACCTGCTTGGTCAGCTGGGACCAGTTTGAAATTGGATTTTCAGCTGGGGTTCAGACCTGTCCACCACCAACCACACTCTAGGAACCATATACATGAATAAGAATAATAACTAATAATGAAAACGTCTAGATCTCTGAGATTCAAGCTGAAACCGTGCATTCTGGATGTTCACTGTCATGCAGAGTTTTGAGAAGGGGCATCAGAGTTGCTGCACTGAGTTTGAAAAGACCAAGATCATTTAGAAGTTTCAGTGCAGGTAGTCTAATGTGTCATTTACCTGAAGAGACTTGTTCCATAATTAGATTTTCTTTCACTCTCAGTCAATTTGGAAGAAAAAAAAGTTGGGATTAGCAGAACCATTGCTTAAAATCTCAATTTCACCCATAGAAAAAAAATGAACATATTTCCTCTCCCTAAAGTAAAATGAGCAAATATTTGTCTCTTGGCCAGTTTCATGTCAAATGTGCACATACTTTTTGCCAGAAATTATTCACTTTTTCTCACCACAGCAAACCACTGAACTTCCCCAACATAACTACTGAAGCTCTGAACTTTAGAACATATCACAGTGACGGACACAAGGCCCATTTAAAACTGTTTATCTTTACTTTTTCCATGAAGGCTTTCACAACATAGGGAAAGGGAAAGAGTTTTGCTGTTGTTACCGCTTTATTTACAACTTTGATACTTTTCTTGACCCTTACAAAAACAAATTGTAAGATCTATTTGTAATGCAGATGTGACACACACACAGAGAGAAGGACTAGATAGAGACTGAATTTTATATCCTGGCACCAGTAGATGCAGGCATCGTTAGGTGTTAGGTGGGTCAGGATTTCAAAAATTGAATACCTCTGTTACATTAATATAGCTATATGTAGTGACAGGCATTTGGGAAGACGAGAATAGTAAAAACAGAACAAAAATTAATAATAGGTACCATACAAAATAAAGAGGATTGTAAAAAAGCATCAGGAAGAAAAGTCCCAGATTCATTGACTTTCTCATTGTCATTCAATTATATAGACCCTGATTGTGCAAACACTTATGCAGGCGCTTTATTTTACCACAGTGAGCAATGCCATTGGAATCAATACACTGTAGAGGCACCATCCATAAGGTATACAGCAATTGTCCACCTTTATCAAGATGATGATGGGAAGCCCCCGTTATCTTATATTTACACTTTACTACAAGGTTTGCTACACCATTTGGTGCCCATTGTTTGGTCTGTAAGTGTTCTAGAATCCACACACTCTTTAGATCAAAAACTTACATAGTCTTCCAGAAGCTGTGACAGAAAAGAAAACAGGAAGGGGTCAGATACCTGATGTGCCAGTGGCTGTAAAGCATGTGTGGAAGTGGAAAGTAAATTGTTCCCAATAAGATGTTAGGACTTTTTAGGTGGAAGAAAAGATGTTAATCAGTTGTATTACTCCTTCTATTTTGAAATGTTGTATTGCACCCTAATTGTTTTGGTAGTAAGACACCTAACAAATATTTATTATTTGGAGGCAACATAATCTACTGAATTAAACATTCTTTGCATCAGTCTTCACCGCAGAGGACATGAGGGAGATTCCCACACCTGAGCCATTCTTTTTAGGTGACAAATCTGAGGAACTGTCCCAGATTGAGGTGTCCATAGAGAAGGTTTTGGAACAAATTGATAAATTAAACAGTAGTAAGTCACCAAGACTCCATGGTATTCACCCAAGATTTCTGAAGGAACTCAAATATGGAATTGCAGAACTACTAACTGTGGTATGTAACATATCACTTAAATCATCCTCTGTGCCAAATGACTGGCAGCAGTGGCGGATTTAGAGTTAGTGGGGCCCTGTGCTCAGCTTCATTTTTGGGGCCCCTCCTTGGGACCCAGCCAAGAAAAAGAACATTCTCTCTTATCTCCCCCACGCCCCCATTTTTCATTCTTTTTTTCTTCATCCTCCTCCTATAAGTAATAGCAAGTAAATGAAAATTAAGTGAGGTACCTTGATTGTTTTTGTAGTCTAACTTATTTTTCCACAGACCACCTGAAAATCTCTGAGGGTCTCGGCGGACCACATAATGATCTTTCCAAATATTGTTGTACCATTAGCTAACTATTGTAAAGCGCTTTGGATAAGAGCGCTTTATAAAAAAAACGTAAAAAAGCATTGGGGTGGGGGGGCTGGCCAGGACTTATGGTGCAGGAGGGGGCTCAGGGCTGGGGGTGCAGGGTCTGGGAGGAAGTTAGGGTGCAGGAGCAGGCTGGGGATTGGGGTGCAGGGTCTGGCCAGGAGTTAGGGTGCAGGAGGCGGCTCAGGGCTGGGACAGGAGGTTGGGGTGTGGAGCGTTTAGCTGGGGCAGCTCCTGTTTGGTGCAAGGGGTGCAGGTGGGGATGTGGGAGGGTGTGCAGGAGTCAGGGTGGGCAGGGGGCTGGAGATTTGGGGGGTTGCAGGAGTCAGGGAGGTCAGGGAGTGTGTGAGGAGGGTGCAGGAGTCAGGGAGGGCAGGGGGCTGGGGGTGCAGGGTCTGGGAGGAAGTTAGGATGCAGGAGCAGGCTGGGGGTTGGGGTGCAGGGTCTGGCCAGAGTTAAGATGCAGGAGGGGGCTCAGGGCTGGGACAGGTGGTTGGGGTGTGGAGCGCTTATGTGGGGCAGCTCCCATTTGGTGTAAGGGGTACAGGTGGGAATGTGGGGGGGACAGGAGCTCCCATTTGGTGCTCGGAGGGGATGGATGTGCAGGAGTCAGGGAGGGAAGGGGGCTGTGGGTATGTGAGGGGTGCAGGAGTCAGGGCAGGGGGCTGGAGGTGTGGGCTGGGGTCGGGGGGATGCTCCCAGCCCCCTGCCCCACCCCGGGGGGGGTATGTGTAGGCGGAGTTCGGGGCCCCCGCCTTTGCTCCGCCCTGCCCCGATTCCACGCCTTTCCCCAAGGCCCCACCCCCGCCTCTTCTCCGCCTCCTCCCCGACCGCGCTGTGGCTCCGCTCCTTCCCCTCCTTCCTGGAGCAACCTGAGCCCCAGCAAACAGCTGTTCGGCGGCGGGAGAGGGGTGGGAACACAGCATGCTCGGGGGAGGAGGCGGGGAAGAGGTGGGGGAGGAGGGAGCTTGGCTGCCGGTAGGTGCGGAGCCTGCAGCAGGAGCCCCAGTAGCTCGCAGGACTAAGCTTCTGCCGCCGCAGCTGCCCGGCCTAGGGCCCCCTGTCGTTGGAGGGTCCCGTGCCAGGGCACCCTGTGTTTCACTGTAAATCCACCTCTGACTGGCAGATAGCTAATGTCATACCAATTTTTAAAAAAGGCTCCAGAGACAATCCTGGGCAATTACAGGACAGTAAGACTCACTTCAGTACCAGGAAAATTGGTTGAAACTATAGTAAAGAACAAAATTATCAGACACGTAGATGAATATGATTTGTTGGGGAAGAGTCAATATTGCTTTTTTAAAGGGAAATCACACCTCATCAATCTACTAAAATTTGGGTCAACAAACATGTGGACAAGGGTGATCGAGTGAATGTAGTGTATTTGGACTTTCAGAAAGCCTTCAACAAGATCCCTCACCAAAGGCTCTTAAGAAAATTAAGGAGTCATGGGATGAAACGAGGGAAGGTCCTCTCATGGATCAGTAACTGGTTAAAAGTTAGGAAACAAAGGGTAGGAATAAAGTCAGTTTTCACAGTGGAAAGAGGTAAAGAGTGGGGTCCTCCAAGGATCTGTACTGGGAGATGTGCTGTTCATCATATTCATAAAAGATCTGGAAAAAGGGGTAAACAGTGAGGTGGCAAAGTTTACAGACAATACTAAATTATTCAAGATAGTTAGGGTCTAAAGCAGACTGCAGAGAGTTACAAAGGGATCTCACAAAATTGGGTGACTTGGCAACAAAATGGCAGATGAAATTCAGTGTTGATAAATGCAAAGTAATACACATTGAAAAATATAATCCCAACTATACATACAAAATGAAGGGTCTAAACTAGCTGTTACTACTCAAGAAAGATCTTGGAATCATCATAGTTCTCTGAAAACATCTGCTTAGTGTGCAATGCCAGTCAAAAAAGCTAACAGGATGTTAAGAACTATTAGGAAAGGAATAAATAATAAGATAGAATATATCTTAATGCCACTATATAAAGCCATTGTACACTCACACCTTGTGCACTTGTGAATTGGAAAAGGTACAGAGAAGGGCAACAAAAATGATTAGGGATATGGAACATCTTCCATACAAGAAGAAATGAAAAAGACTGGGACTGTTCAGCTTGGAAAAGAGACGACTGAGGGGAAATAAGATAGAAGTCTATAAAATCATGAATGCTGTGGAGAAAATGAATAAGGAAGTGTTATTTATCCCTTCACATAAAACAAGAACCAGGGATCACCCAATTAAATTAATAGGCAGCAGGTCCAAAATAAAATAATAAGGAAATACTTTTTCACACAATGCACAGTCAACCTGTGGAACTTGTTGCCAGGGGATGTTGTGAACTCCAAAAGTATAACTGAGTTCACAAAATAATTAGATACGTTCATGGAGGATAGGGTTAGGAATAGGATAAGGGTTAATTAGTTAAATTGTAGAGTACTTTGAACATGTAAAGTATATAAAAGTAATAATTATTAATGTGAGTGACAAAGTCCTTACTCATTGAGGCTTTGAGCAACAACTAAGACTGCCTCTCTGGCTTGTTACAGATGTGCCATACTTCCTTAGGGCAATGATTGATTCTTTGCTTGCCTGCCTATTGTAGTAGTTATAATATAGATTCATAGATTTGAAGGCCAGAGGGGACACTTTGATCATTTAGCCTACCCTCCTTTATAACACAGACCATTGAACTTCCCCCCAAATAATTCCTAGAGCATATCTTTTAGAAAAAAACATTCTTGATTTTAAAATATCCAGTGATAGAGAATCCATCATGACCTTTGGTAAATTGTTCCAATGGTTAATTACCCTTGCTGTTAAAAATTTACACCTTATTTCCGGTCTGAATTTTGTCTAGCTTTAACTTCCAGTCATTGGATCATGCTATACCTTATTTTCTTTTGTAGACTGAAGAGCTTTTTTTATGTACAAAGCAATGTGTTATTTCCACTTTAGGGATGGACTCATCACTCAACTGCTTTCCCGTTAACTCATTAAATATTAGTAATAATAATTGTTAGTATTATTAGGACACAATTGTGGTAGGCCAGGGGTTGGCAACCTCTGGCACGCGGCTCGCCAGTTTGTTTACCTGCCGTGTCCGCAGGTTCGGCCGATTGCGGCTCCCACTGGCCACCGTTCGCTGCTCCGGGCCAATGGGGGCGGCGGGAAGCGGTGTGGGCCGAGGGATGTGCTGGCCGCGGCTTCCTGCCGCCCCCATTGGCCCGGAGCGGCGAACCGCGGCCAGTGGGAGCCGCGATCGGCCGAACCTGCATACGTGACAGGTAAACAAACAGGCCCAGTCCACCAGGATGCTTACCCTGGCGAGCCGCATGCCAGAGGTTGCCGACCCCTGTGCCCTAGCATTGTATAAACAGAACAAAAAGTTGGTCCCTACCTGTGACAGGGTAGTCTGCCCCCTTAAGACTATCCGGGACTTAGAGGTCAGCCCCACCCCTGTAATGTAGAGTGACCCTTTAAGATTTTGGGAAGTCTGACATATACAAGGACCTAGGAGATGTTGGTAGGGCGGAAACAGTCCCAGAAATAAGTAATGTTTGGAAAGAAATCCTGTTACTGTTTCTTAAAGGGACCAGGAGCCTTGCAAGGCTGCCCTCTCTCCCACCCAGTTGGGATGAGCTTTACAAAGTGGTCCAGGCATCATATATGCTGCTTCGTCCTTCATAGCAGAAGGCTTGCCTGGTGGATTCTCTGAGTTTGTGGATTAACTGGGGAGAAAGGATCAGCTGAAGGAGAACCTGGTTAAGGCCCTACAAATGGCCAAAATTACAACCCAGGTGCCAGGAGCAGAGCTTCACGTCTGTGAAGAATTATTCTACTGAACTAATTTTTTTTAACAAAGAACATCATATTAGAGAGATGATGAGTCTGAAAGTCTATCTTGCATCTTATGGAATTTCCACATTTTCCTGTCCATTTGTCAGTACGTACTAGCTGATCTTGCTACTATTTTTATTAATAGTTTGCAAATTCTGACACAGATAAACTATTTCAGCACACTGAGCCAAGAGTGATTTATTTAGAAAATTATTGTCTGATAAAAGAACGCTTTAAATGGTACTTGCAAAGACTAAAGGATAATCAGCATACCCCAAAATTAAGGCTGGGTAGCTAGCACAAGTCCTAGAGGGCAGGGTGGTGGGGGAGACTAGTGAAAGGAGGATTATATGGTAGGGGTGAACTGGTTGTCCTTAAGTGTTTGGTTCAAGACATTCTAACACTTGGGTTTTAAGTGCAGAATTCAGGTAAAGTAAGTGTAATAATTTGGTGGTTTGGTGGAGTCCAATGAAACACTTCAATTGTTAACTATTTGTTAGTCATGTTTTTAGTTTATGAAATTTTCAGGTTTTTTTTAATGCGTACCAAAGGTTTAAACAGGGTTGGCATATAAGACCCACAGGAGGGGTGCTCTGCTCCAAAATATCTTATGAGGCCTATAGTATGTTTCTCTCTTGCAGACTTTAGGAAGTCCATAGGAGGTTGGGATGGGGGAAACATCTCGGTGAGATTGTGACATTCCCCTGGTGTTATCTGGACCGGTGATCTGCTAGGTCATTCCAATCCTTGACTCTGGGAGCCAGCCTTACCCTGCTCTGCTGTGAGAACCCCCACTCCTGGGCTGTTCACGCACAGCCTCTGGCATGTAAGCTGCTTGGATTGTGCAACCGAATGACACTAGCCAATATCTCCGGTCCCAGACACAACCCTAGGAACCTCTGTCTTGCAGTGTCCAGTTATGCCCGCTGGACGCCGCAAGCTTATATAAGTTTGTCAATTTAACAAAGAAATTGATATACACCAGACTTGTTACCCTAAGGGGAGTCTCTGACACGCTTCAAACCAAACACACTGCTTCAGGTAGAATAAACAAACAAATTTATTAACTACAAAGATAGATTTTAAGTGATTATAGTTCAAAGCACAAGAAGTCAGATTTGGTCAAATTAAATAAAAGCAAAACACATTCTAAGCTGATCTTAATACATTCCATGTCCTTACCAACTTACATGCTTCTCACCACAGGCTGGCCGGTTGCCCTTCAGCCAGGCTCTCCCCTTTGATCAGCGCTTCAATCGCTTGGTGGTGATGTCTGTTGATGGAGGTGGAAGAGAGAGGAAGAGCAAACGTCTCTCCCTTTTATTATGTTCTTTCTTCCCTCTTGGCTTTGCCCCCCCCTTCAGAGTCAGGTGAGCATTACCTCATCGTAGTGCCAAACTGACCAAATGAAGGGGGGTGACTCACTCAAGAGTCCAACAGATCCTTTGTTGCTGCCTAGGCTAGTGTCCTTTGTTCCTGTGAGGCTGGGCTGGGTTTGTCCCATACATCTGTAAAAAATGAAAGGGGGAGGGGGGGAAGAACACCCTTTCATGAACACCCAGCCAGCCAGTTAGCTATAAAGTTCCTCTTGGTGGCTGTTCTCTGCTTGCTTTACCTGTAAAGTGTTAAAAAAGTTCCCCAGGTAAAGGAAAAGGAGTGGGCACCTGACCAAAAGAGCCAATGGGAGGCTAGACTCTTTAAAAAGGGGAAAAAAACCTCCCCTTCATCTGTTGTTTTCTGGAGGAGACACAGAGCAGCAGCTCAGTGGCTTGAGCATTGGCCTGCTAAACCCAGGGTTGTGAGCTCAATCCTTGAGGGGGCCACTTAGGGATCTGGGGCAAAATCAGTACTTGGTCCTGCTAGTGAAGGCAGGGGGCTGGACTCGATGACCTTTCAAGGTCCCTTCCAGTTCTAGGAGATAGGATATCTCCATTAAAAAAAAAAAAAAAGCTATAAGCAGGAATGCTGTGTAAGGCTTGAACCAGGTATGACAATTCATCTTCCATACCTAGAAGAAATTATTGGATAGGAAATATTTAAATAGACGCAATCAGGTTTATTTCGGCTTGTGGATCTCCTTTGTGCTAACCCCAGATGCTTTTGTTTGCTTGTAACCTTTAAGCTGAACCCCCAAGAAAGCTATTTTGGGTGCTTAATTTTTTGGAATTGCTCTTTTAAAATCTAGTAAAAGCCTAGGTTCCAGATGTATTTTCTTCTTTTTTGTTTTTAAGAAAATTTACCTTTTTTAAGAACAGGATTGGATTTTTGGTGTCCTAAGAGGTTTGTGCATACGCTATTTGATTAGCTGGTGGCAACAGCTAATTTCCTTTGTTTTCTTTCTCAGCTCTTCCCCGGAGGCGGGGGTGGGGGTGTGAAAGGGCTTGAGGGTACCCCACAGAGAGGAATTCCCAAGTGTTCCTTCCTGGGTCCAAGGGGCTTTTTTGCATTTGGGTGGTGGCAGCATTTACCAAGCCAAGGTCAGAAAAAAGCTGTAACCTTGGGAGTTTAATACAAGCCAGGAGTGGCAAGTATTAGTTTTTAGAATCCTTGCGGGCCCCCATCTTCTGCACTCAAAGTGACAGAGCAGGGATTCAGCCCTGACACATGCCCTGATGAGGTGTGAACTACCCTGCTGCTCTTGGAGATTTTTTGCCTGGGTTTGTTTTAAGCCACGAGGACACATTTTCAGCCTCATAACTATATACATGAAATCACAACCTGTAACATTATTATAACAACAATGCTCAGTGCATCATGAGCCTTCCGAAGACACCCGACATGACAAACTTTGCATTGGATACCACACAATCATATTACAAGGATGAACATGGGGGTGCAGGGTATTCCCCCGAGGTACAGAAGGTCACACTTCCATTCTTAGTTTACTGCAAGAGGGTTAGTCACTGACTAGCTTGAAGGCAGTTTGTGTTACAGTTCTCTTGGCATCCACCCATCAAGGCCATGAGGCAGTGTGCCTCCGTTTCCCCATTCATACAGCAAACCAGGTTACTCCGCTGTGGTAAGCTTTAAACCTGTTTACAGGTATTAATTGAAAAGTAGCATTATCATAAGGTTTAACATCCATGTCAAAAATTTTATCCCCAAAACTTAACATTAATACCAAAATTTTTATCTCAGATGTGTGTTTACCACACCCTCTGTTCAGATATTCGAGTTTGAGGTTAGTTTGTTCATTACCCATGGTGTTCTTTGACTCTCTCCCATGTAATCAGTCACTGGCGTTTCTTTCCCTCCAGTGTTCCCCTCTGTGTGGGCTCTTAATTTAATCATGTTTCTGGAATTTTGGTGCCTCAGGGTCTGGCAAGATAGGTGTTCAGGGGGATCCTGCACATTGGCTGGCCCTTTGGGGAGCGGTCTCCCAACCCCAGGACTGTACATATGCAGAAAATCCAGCTCCCCTTTTGAGGTTACCCTGTGTTTCCCCCTCCCAGCACTGAGTCCTTCCCTGCCTCCTAGAAGGCTGTGATCTGTGCTCTCTGTGCTAGGTGTGTTTACCCTTTGTTCAGATTCACCTTTTCCCAGCAGCTTTTCTGTAACTGCTCCCTGTCTCTCACTAGCCTGGGGGAAAAAAACCCTTCTCTGTTAGTTGGGTCATATGTGTTCTCACAAACTACCACCTGGCAATTTCCTGGTCTCAACTCCTCTGCTGTCATAGGCACTGGAGTTGCATCTTGATGTAAAGAGACACAGTTACTTTCCAAAAACTTATCAGAAATAGCATCCTGAAAAACTGGGACCTGGTTTGGGGTACCCTCTGCCACCCCTTTCTCTGTCCCTGAGAAGTCAGCTGTGTGACTGCTCCCCTCCAGGAGGTCAGTTACATGGTTCCTTCCCAAACCTGAGTCACAGGGTGAGTGCCTGGGTGCACAGATGCTGACCCAGCCATCCTCCTAGTGTCCTGGGCATCCTGCCCCAAGTGACTAGTGAGGAGACATTCCTGTACCCCCACTATTCCTTCCCCAGTTTCCTCCTCTGGGCCCCCTCCTAAGACACATTTCTCTGTGCTCCCTAGGAAGGGTTCTATCCCTTGTTCATCTACAAAACTCTGCCAGCTAACAACTGGGACAGTTTAATCACTGAAAACACCCTGCGGGCAAGTTGCGTTCTGCTGGAAAGGAGCTAGTCTCAGCCCCTCCCATACTTGGAAGCACACTGCTTCCCTGTGTTACAGAGTCACAGGAATCCTCACCCAGTGGTTTCTGAGATCCCCTGCCCCTTCTCTGGGCTCTCCTCTGGGACACATTTCTCTATCCTCCCTAGAGCCGTTTGTCTCTGGTTCAGCTGCAACCTGCTAGCAGTTAACCACCTGGACAGTTCTCTCCCTGGCAGGCATTACATCCCCATCCCTTCCTGATGTGATGTAGCCTCCAGCTGCAGTGCAGGAATTGGTCTCAACCACCCTCCCACCTGGAAGCATGGGGCTTCCCCCTGCTGCACAAGAAGACTCTCTCCCATTCTCTCAGCAGTTCCTGAGACCTTACCCTTTCCCTCGGGGGTCCCAGCATAAAACTTCCTCCTGATGCAGGCAAATACTTTAACTTGAGCTACATGGAAAAAATCATTACCAAGAAGCAGGTCGACTAGGGGGTGTTCTATTACCTGCACAGTCAAAACACTTTCCAAACCACATGGATTTTAGCTAAGGGTACCAGGAATCTGCTTTCGCCCACCCGCACAATCTCTGTTAATATGTGCTGGGTGATGTGGGACTGACAGGGCCAGGATTAATTGATGGGGTCTGGGAGGCAGAACACTGATGTTAAGATACTACAAAATGCAAAATTAATTGCTATGGGGCTGGAGGGCACAATTAATTAACTGGAGGTTTGGAAGAAACTGGAGCCTTTTGCATCACTAGGTTGTAATCTGTGCAAATTTGTGTAACTCTATGCAAATTAACAATCTATTTCTTTGTCACAAGATGTTGACACTTATGGATTCTTGGCCCTAGATGCTCCCTTCCCTATTCCATCCTCCCTGCTCATTTCAGGAGTCCCCAGTACTCCAAAATCTCTCTCGTCTACTGATTTCCCTGCATACCTCTCCACCCACCTGATGTAACCAAATGTACCCTTCCACCACCGTCCATCTCATTTTAGGGACCCTGCCACACTAACATTTCCAAACCCCATTTCCCCCACTGTTTATTTAATGGACCTCCACTCTACTGAGTTCAGAGCTCCCTGATGCCTGGCATTTCCTTCCTCCAGGCAGAGGCCTCTGTGCGGTCACCAGACAGCAGCGGCTTAAAAGTTTCCTCACCTAAATTTGAGGGCTAAGAAACAATTATTTGCCCCCTCCAGCAACGGTGTGAGGGAGTGGTGCATTCCAGGTGAGTGGCAACAGCTCAGCAGCATATGGTGAATTAAAGCAGTAGCATTGTCTTCAATGTGGAAGCTATTACAGCAAGCACCACACTAGAAGATAAAACCATAAAGTGTTCTTTTTTAAGTTATTCCTGTTCATTGATAAACTGCTTTCATTTAGAATAGTTAGTTCTCTGAGGTTCCTGTTTTTACTGTTAGCAGGATGCAAACCTAGCATGCCCATCATAATCCTCCTGCTCCAACACAGCCCCTAACTTCCAAATCCTCACTCACTTCCATACTCAAACTATCCCAGTGGTGCTGCTCTGAGTCCCCGCCTGGGCTCCTGTGTGTAACTAACCTCTAACAAAACTTGAGCCTAATTTAGTGGCATCCTTTCTTTTTAGCCAGCTCTTGCAAATAATATTTTACTTAATAGATGTTTATTGGTAACCTGTCTCATGCCTGGAGTTTTTAAAGCTAAATACCATACACAGGACATGCAACTGTATATTTAAAATGTTTGGCATATGGCTCATACAGTAACACCTGACAGATAGTGAGTTGGTTACAATACCAAAAATATATTACCATTTTTAAAAATAAATGGTGTAAGAATTACCTCTTGAGAATTCACCATTTCTGTAACTATGAATACCCCTGAATTTATTAGAGAATGCAATTTTCCTGTAAGCAAGCAGGCAGATAAAGCACAGGAAGGAAACACATTGTGCATTGAAAGGAATGGCTGGGACCTTGAATGTCAATTTTAGTAATTCCCCTCGTTAATACTCCCTTCATAGAAATGACCAATTCCCACCTTGGAGGTCTATCAATTCTATTTGTCTGCAGATATACCACAACCCATATATGTTGTGAAGTTTTTCTTTGCAGCCAGAGCACCACACAACAGGCTTTCTTTTTAGGTGAAAGGCAGTCAGTTTCTGTAGAAACTGACAAGTCCATGAGAAAAGCACTGGTACAGTGTACAAGCCACTACTGTCACAGGCAAGCACCAGCTCAATCTTGTACGCAGATGTTCCACAGCACAATTGGTTAAGTAAGATGTAGCACGGCATGTTATGCGAGCGTACATCAAATGTACATGCGTGCGTCATTCTTCTCTTAATTGTTTCATGAGTGATCCAAATCCAGCTCAAGTATCAGAGTGGTAGCCATGTTAGTCTGTATCCACAAAAACAATTAGGCATCCAGTGGCACCTTAAAGGCCAACAGATTTATTTGGGCATAAGCTTTTGTGAGTTAAAAAAACCACTTCTTCAGATGCTTATGCCCAAATAAATCTGTTAGTCTTTAAGGTGCCACCGGACTCCTCATTGTTTTTGTTAATCCAGCTCAGCACCAACTTCAAACTTGGATCTCAACTTTCCCTTAGAGATGGGGGAACCTGTGACCCGCTCAACCACCCTTTGCTCCGACGAGGAGGCTGGCTGGCATTCCCTCCATGGAGCTCCGCGTCTGCCCGCTGGGAGATGCAGGGGAATCCCCCCCCCGACAGCGGCTTCCCAGGAGGAGGCACCGAACCCCTACGTCCACTCCTCATTCAGCCACTGGCTCACGAGGCAAGAGCACGACTCGCCTAGTTCTCGCGCACACACGCAGCAGCTGCGGAGGATCGGGGAGGCGGGGTCCGCACATCCCAGCGGCTAGCCTTGGGGGCGGGGCGAGGAGAGGAGAGCGGAACAAGACTACCAGGCGCATGCGCACTAAGCGAGTTCGCGGAGGTAGTTGGGAGGGGTGCTTTCCTGCTGCTCCTTCCTGTCCGTAGCTGTATCCGGGTCATTCCGGTGAAACCCCCCTTGTCCCGTTCCCGCGGGGTCATTGTGTCGCTGCGGGTTTCCGGTCCTCTTCCCCCTCCCAGGGAGGTTTGTGTGTCGGTGCGGTTGGCATCGCCGTTGAGCCGTTTTTTCATTTCTTCTAGTCCCCTCCCCGTGCTTGCCCGCATGGATCCTCCCGGGCGGGTAGTGCGGAGCCCCCGAGGAGGGGAGGATGGCGGCGGCCCGGGTCAGGTACGGAGGAGCTGCCCCTGACTTGGGGCTGAGCGGCTGGGGGAGCCCGTTGCCCAGGCGCTCCCGGGGTGCCGGTAGGGCTGGGGCCGGGCAGGCGCGAGGGGCGCTGTTGTGAAGCCCGGGAGGCCTCTGCGAGCCCTGCAGTGTGATGTGGGGTCCCAGGCCCCCGCGTATTTGTAGGCGCGAGGGGTCCTGGGGCTCGACTGCGCCTGGTATCACTCAACGCCTGCCCCTTCGCCGCCCGCCCCCGGGGCAGCTGTTGTGTGTGAGACCCTGTCCGCCCCAGCCGGGCTCTGCTTGCAGTTCGTGTAGAGGGGAAATAGCCTGACCCCTTGGCCTGCCTGTGTCAGCGCTGGTAACCTCTGACGTGGTGGCAGCCGCAGTTTGGGGCGACGGAGATTGTTGTAGCAAAACATCTCTGCCATGTTTGCGGAGTTGGCGTCTCCAGCTGGGATTGTTTAAATAAGGAAGATTTAATAAAATATCTGAGAGTGCAAGTGAGGTGTCATTGAAACACACATAGCAAAACCCCTTTTTGTTCACTAAAGTGTACATTAAACATCTCCTTAGAATTACTTGCAACGGAGATTTGCTGTCTATATATTTCCTCTGCCCCCACATGCTATTGGTACCCAGGCTTCTCTTTTGGAGGCATAAGTAATAAACTAGCCTAGCCTAAAATACAAACTGATGTTGAATAAATTGAATATGCTATGGGCTAACTCTTTATGTAGCATTTCCATATGTTATGGATAAGGTTATGATTATGTCATGGAGGTCACAAAATCCGTGACTTCCTTTGATCTCCGTGACATTTTCTGCCTGGGGCTGGTGCTCCCAGCCCCAACCCCCAAAGCTGCCCAGCCACAGTAGGGAATGGGGGGATCCTGAAGCTGCCCAGCCATGGTGGGCACTGGGGGGACCCTGCAGCAGTCCAGCTGGGGACCCTGCAGCTCCCAGTCATGGCAGGGGACAACACCTGAGCTCCCAGCCACCCTGATAGGGGGGATGACAAGTGGACCCTACAGCAGCCCAGCCCCTGTGGGCAGAGGGACCCCAGAGCTCCCACTCCTCACAGCAGCAGGGGATCCGGGAGCCCCAGCAAGAATGGGTGCTGAACCCACCTCACCATTTTGTCAGGGATATTTTTAGTGAAAGTCAGGGACAGGTCACAGGCTTCAGTGAATTTTTGTTTATTGCCCATGACCAGTCATGACTTTTACTAAAAATATCTGAGCAAAAACTTAGCCTTAATTATGGATGTTCCTTTGTAATTTGAAGTTTTGCTCTCCCACTGCTGTGAGATCCAGTTAATGAGAGAAATGTATTGTGAATTGGTAATGTAGAATAACTTCTCTCTAAAAATGTTATCTTTTATTCATAGTATTAGGTGCTCACCACAGCCTAACATCACTTAGCTCTCTCACAATAGTGGTGATGATCAGGCACTCCAAGTTCGGGGGGGAGTAGTGGAGGGGTTGGCCAGCCTTCACCTTATAACATCTTATAGATAATTGAAATGTTGTATGTGGTTAAGACTTTTCTACTGTGTTAAGTTATAGTGACTAACACCAATATGATCCTAGTGCTCTGTGAATAGTTAGAATCTGTTGACCTTCAAGGCCGGCTGCAAGATCTGTCTTTTACCCAGGCTTTTGTGGCGGGAGGAATACGATAAGGGCAGGTATTTAAGTGTATGGCAGGGTTTTTGGTTATTTTCTCATGTCTGGATAAGCTGCTGTGTATTTGTTTTTCAATGTTATTGTATCTTTAAAATTATACCTAAGGCAGCAAGAGGCCTGGATTATAACTCTAACTAAATTAAATAGCTAATAATGGTTGCCCAATGAATAAAGGCCCCAATTTATTAAATTACAGCTATTTCATGTAAAAGTGTAGAGATTAGGAAAAGCATTTTTAAAAAGCTTCATTCTGTTAATATTTTCATATAAATATCTTTTAATGTTCATTTTTCATACTGAAAGAATCCTATAGGTATGGCTTACGTACCAACAGAGGATGAAAGAAGAATTTTCAGGGAATGCAACCAAGAGAGCTTCTGGTATAGATGTGAGTCAAGTTTGCTGATAAACCACCTTTGTCTCCATTTTAATCTCCTCTTTCTTCCTCCTTTGTAGTATTGTTTTTGCCATTATCACAGCTATTTAAGAATGAGAGCCAAAACCTGCAAATCCTTACTCATGAGTAAGGACTATTTGTATGAGAAGCTTCACTGAAATCAAATTATACACTGAGATATATTAAGATAAGTAATATTATGGAAGGAAAATGCTTGTCACATCATCTCCCTGAATACTTGATCCATTAGCATTTACAGTAACTGTTTTAAAGATCCAGTTATAGGGACTGTTTTGCTTCCCATAGTTACACAGGGTTGTAAAGCACCTCCCCACCACCTACCGTTACTGACTTACTGTGAGGAAGTCTCTGTGCTTGTCGGGGGTCAGCTCCCTGACTCCACCACCACTGGGCAACACGTGCACTCCCTCCTCAGTCTACACAGACTCTGCTGTCCTTCTTCAGGTTTGCGATAGACACACTCCAACCTATGAGCATTTCACTGGAGTGCTCAGCTCCTGTTGCACAGTATTGACAGATACACTGATCCCAAAGGAACAGTACACCTCAGCTTACCAGTTATATCTTAGGTCATAGCTCCACTTTACACACAACATTTAAAAATGTTTTTAGTGAAAACAAGTATGTTTATTTAACAAGAATAGAGATTTGAGAAGTAGCAAGGAAAAGTATTGGCAACAAATGGTTACATGTAAAATAAAATCATAACACACATTCTAGAGCCTAGACTTAACTAGATATTTTCCTGTCTAATGAAGTTTGGCTCACCCAAAGTCTTTGCAGCATTTTCTAGTGAGGTTGACTGTGACCCTCCTTTCATAAGACAGAATATGATGATTGTTCGTCTCCTCCATGTAGGATCCTGGATATATATCAGTTCTCCTGTTGTACCCCTAGAATCCATTTTTTAAATTTGTAAGCAGGATATTCCCCTGTCGTTTGTTTTTTTTCTGCAGTTTTCCTCTCTTTTGATTTCACAGTCTCTTGATTAGTATCAGGATCAATAATGGAAATAGGTCTCCATTTTGATGCATACAATGAACGATACGTAAGTGGCCAGACATAGAGAGATAAGCATCTGCTATCCTCTCCCTGAAGAGAACCTCTCTGTGGCACATTGCATCCTTGTGACCTGCCTTTAACTTCAAGGCTTTAAGAACATAATTTTTGGTATAGATAGTTCTTAAATATTATCCATCATTTGCAGTCTTGTTTTAGCTGTGTTGGTCCCAGGATATTAGAGAGACAAGGTGGGCGAGGTAATATCTTTTATTAGACCAACTTCTGTAACTATACATACAATATGATGGGGGCTAATTTAGCTACAACAAGTCAGGAAAAAGATCATGGAGTCATCGTGGATAGTTCTCTGAAAATGTCCACGCAGTGTGCAGAGGCGGTCAAAAAAGCAAACAGGATGTTAGGAATCATTAAAAAGGGAATAGAGAATAAGACTGAGAATATATTATTGCCCTTATATAAATCGATGGTACGCCCTCATCTCGAATACTGTGTACAGATGTGGTCTCCTCATCTCAAAAAAGATATACTGGCACTAGAAAAGGTTCAGAAAAGGGCAACTAAAATGATTAAGGGTTTGGAACGGGTCCCATATGAGGAGAGATTAAAGAGGCTAGGACTCTTCAGCTTGGAAAAGAGGAGACTAAGGGGGGATATGATAGAGGTATATAAAATCGTGAGTGATGTTGAGAAAGTAGATAAGGAAAAGTTATTTACTTATTCCCATAATACAAGAACTAGGGGTCATCAAATGAAATTAATAGGCAGCAGGTTTAAAACAAATAAAAGGAAGTTCTTCTTCACGCAGCGCACAGTCAACTTGTGGAACTCCTTACCTGAGGAGGTTGTGAAGGCTAGGACTATAACAGAGTTTAAAAGAGAACTGGATAAATTCATGGTGGTTAAGTCCATTAATGGCTACTAGCCAGGACGGGTAAGGAATGGTGTCCCTAGCCTCTGTCTGTCAGAGGGTGGAGATGGATGGCAGGAGAGAGATCACTTGATCATTGCCTGTTAGGTTCACTCCCTCTGGGGCACCTGGCATTGGCCACTGTCGGCAGACAGGATACTGGGCTAGATGGACCTTTGGTCTGACTCGGTACGGCCTTTCTTATGTTCTTATGTTGGTGAAAGAGAAAAGTTTCAAGCTACACAGAGCTGAAGAAGATCTCTGTGAATCTTGTAAGTTTGTCTCTAAATATTATCCATACACCTGTTTCTCAGTGATGATGATGATCTGTAAGCTACTGGCTCTTGGTAGAGACCTTACGTGCCACACTTCGGTGAATTATTATGCATATGCTTGACCTTAGAGATCCCTGTAAATGCCTATGCCCCCCCCCCCCCCCGCCCCGCCCTTTGTCAGTTCACATCAAGAGGTCCCTGGGTCACAGCCTTATCCTGCAAACCTTTATACAAGTTGGCCGTCAAAATTAGTCTGACTATTCATGTGAGTAAGGGTTTGTAGGATTTGGATGGCTTTTTAAACCATGTAAATGCTAGTGAAATATGCAAAAGAGTGAGATAAGACAGTTCTATATTTTTGAACTTCTGCAGCAGCTTCATGCAATTTTTTTAATTGAGGTTTTTATTGAATTGAATATGAAAATGAAAAATTCAGTACAGTAGCTCCTGTTATATATTTTGATATTCAATTCAGTTTATTTTACACTCTCCTCATATTTTGAGTTCTGAGTTGTGCAGATTATCTTTCATAGGTCATTAAGGTAAATGGGACAGTTCACACTTCTTAGAACCATTGTTTTCAGTCTCTCTGCAACTTCAGTAAGAGAACAAACATCAATAAACATCAGTTTACACTCAGTTTGCCTCTCAGGGTATGTCTACACAGCAACTAGACATGTACCAGGCTGGCCCCTGCCAGCCAACTCCGACTTATGGGGCTGTTGCATTGCAGTGTAGACTTCTGAGCTTGGGATGGAGCCTAGGCTCTGGGACCCTCTCACCCCACAGTGTCCTAGAGCCCGGGGTTCTCCCCTGCACCCCGAGCACCACCAGCCTGAGTTAGCTGGCATGGGCCAGTCATGGATATCTAGTTGCTATGTAGACATACCATCAGAGGAAATCTCTGCAGCCATGAGCACTAGAAATATTTTATTTAATGAAGGCTGAGATTCTGGAGTGAGACTCTGGAGCATGACTCTGCAGCAAACTGAATTCTGCAAATCATAGAATACACGGGGCCTGTGATCATGCATTGTCTTAACAGAATGCTGCTTGCCCAATATACAGTGTGATTTGTTTCAATTATCAAAACAGTGTTTTTTTTACAAAATGCTGAAGAATTCTTGACCAAAATGGATTGTATTATTACTTTACATTCCCCCCCCCCCCCCCGCCCCAATCCAAAAGGCCAGCACCACTTCTTCATTTACTTATGGTCTGGAGATCATGACATTATCTTTTTGGATATGAGTCTTCTGTCTGTCATCTGTGCCTTTGTCATCTAGAGCAGTGGTCTCCAAACTTTTTTGATTGCGCACCCCTATCAGTAAAAAAATTTTGAGCACGCACCCCCTGCCACGCTGGCTCTACCATTTTTGCCGAAGCAAAAAAAAAAAAAGCCGCCTGAACTGCCGAAGCAAAAAAAAAGCTCCTCCTGTGGCGCACCGCCAAGGATCCTCTTACGCACCCCACTTTGGAGACCACTGATCTAGAGAGTAGATTGCTGCACTATGGTTTTTATGAGGCTGCATCTTAATTCTTTGTGGAAACTGAAGCTACGTAGAATTTAGCAGTCTGTTTGTTGAACAGTATATTTTTTATGTGAACAAAAATAGTGCACTGGGACCTCTGATTTGAATGAGCTGTCTGTCTGTTTTGGGGTAGGTTCCTATCTCTCTGAAAAACCTCCTTTCCCCTCAATTTTGGGACTCTCTCCCAGCATGTTTTGAAATAGCTGGAATCTTGAATTTCCAGTCATGCAGCAAGAACCCTCTTTGGTCCCTAGCTTTTGGGAAGGGGAGGTAATGATGAGGGTTGTAAGTGATGGGAGGAATGTGGGTTCAGTTAATGGTCATTTGACCATTAAATGACTAAAACAATGGTCTTCCTTTTTTTTTTTTTTAGCTAGGACATTGCTGCTAATTGGGGTGATGGTTGGAGTTTTAAAAAGAGCAGTGGAGTAGTTACTATCTTATTTTTATATATACATTGAAAAAAGTGAAATTGTTGAAACTCAAAATTAGTTTCTACAATACTTCCACTCAGTTACTCAATTTTAGGAGGATACCTTCTACCAGGTTTTTCAAGTGTAAGTTTAGTGTTATCTTATTCATAGAGTTTAAGGCCAGAAGGGACCATTAGATCATCTGGTCTGACCGCCTTTATATTACAGGCTATTAAACTTCAGCCAGTACCCGTGTATTGAGCCAATAACTTATGATTGTGTTTAGCTAACACATCTTCCAGAAAGGAATGCGTCTTGATTTGAAGACATCAGGAGAGAGAGAATCCGCCACTTTGAAAAGACTGCAAATTATAATTCTTCTTTTTTTCTCCATATTAATAAGCTACTTTTCCCTCCCACAGCTGTGCCTTTTTCTGCAGTAAGCATGATTGTCACTTCGGGCTTAATTAAGGAAGGTAAACTTTAAAACATCTTTTGGTTTAACTTCATGTTGCTCAGATAAGTTTTACTTGTACTCTCAACAAGGTTGCCATGCATAAATTTGATTTTAAATCAGAATATGTAAGTAGATTAGAAATATGTGTAGGAAATATTGTGAAAACTTGACGAGTGGAGAAATGCAAGCTTTTGTACATGTGGGGAAGAAAAAATATTCAGAAAAAGAAATATTCAGTGGTAGGGAGAAACCTCCAAAGCAGTAACTCTGAAAGAAATCTAGGGATGATCATAGATTTTGGAATTGGATTGAAATGGAAAATACTTAAATATTAAAATATCATTATATAAATGAGGGTTTCCCCTCATCTAGAACATTGTATTCATTTGTGGTCATGCCAAAGGCTACGATTTAGTCACAGACATTTTTACTAAAAGTCATGGGCAGATCATAAAACAACAATTCACAGCCCGTGACCTGTCCATGACTTTTAGTAAAAATGTCTGTGATTTAATCTTGGGGGTGAGGCGCTGGGGGGAGACACTGTGGGGGCCACTTCTGTGTGGGGCGCTGGGGACTGTGGCTGCTCTGGCCGGCCGGGAACTGCTGCCTGGGGCCATAGACCGTGGCTGCTCCGGCCAACTGGGAACCGCTGCCCGGGGTCATGGACTGCGGCTGCTCTGGCTGTCCCGAAACCGCTGCTGGGGGCTGTCGGAGCAGCAGCTGGTGTGGCTGTCCCCGGGGCCGCTCCGGCAGTGGCTGGTGTGGCTGTCCCAGGAACCACCTGAGCAGCTGGCCCTGGGGTCAGCCACACTGGCCCCTGCAGAAGTCACGGAGGTTGTGGAAAGTCACGGAATCTGTGACTTCTGCGACCTTTTGACAGACATGGAGCTCTAGTCATGCCGTATCAAAAAAGGATATTGTGTAACTAGAAGAGATTCAGATATGGGCTCTGAGAATGCAAAAAAGCATAGAAAAAACTTGCTTATGGAAACTGAAAAGACTGGGATTGTTTATCTCAGAGAAGAAGCAAATAAGAGGGGACATAAGTCTACAAAATTAATTAATGTTATAAATGAGGTAGAGTGGGAACGTCTTTTCTCCGTGTCTCAGTACAAAAACAAGGGAACCATCAATGAAATGGTGCCACATTCCAAACTCATACTTGGAAATACATATTCATGCGATGTGTAATTGAACTGGATGCCATAGGATGTTGCTGAGACCAAGACCTTAGCAAGATCCAAAAGATATTTTACATTTTTATGGATTTCAAGAATATTTAGACATAAAACATTAAGTACAGTAACTCTAGGGTTACCATATTTCAGCAAGCAAAAAAGAGGACGGGAGGAGCCCCGCCCCTGTCCTGCCCTAGCCCCACCCCTGCCCCTTCCATTCCCTCCCACTTCCCGCCCCCCTCAGAACTCCCAACCCTCCCCCTGCTCCTTGTCCCCTGACTGCGCCCTCCTGGGACCCCTGCCCCTAACTGCCCCCCAGGACTCCACCCCCTACCTAAGCCTCCCTGCTCCTTGTTCCCTGACTGCCCCCTCCTGAGACCCTCCCCCCATCCTAACTGGCCCCCTAGGACCCTACCCCCTACCTGTCCCCTGACTGCCCCAACCCTTATCCACACCCCCACCCCCACCCCCAGACAGACCCCTGGGACTCCCACGCCCCATCCAACCACTCCCCACCCCCTGACAGCCCCCCCTCCCAGAACTCCCGACCCATCTAAACCCCTCTGCTCCCTGTCCCCTGACTGCTCCGATCCCTCTCCCCACCCCTGCCCCCTGACAGCCCCGCCCCCAGAACTCCCAACCCCCCCCACCCCCCAGCTGCTTGTCCCCTGACTGCCCCCTCCTGGGACCCCTGCTCCTAACTGCCCTCCAGAACCCCACCCCCTACCTAAGCCTCCCTGTTCTTTGTCCCCTAACTGCCCCCTCCTGAGACCTGCCCCCCCAGGACCCTACCCCCTACCTGTACCCTGACTGCCCAAAACCTTATCCACACCCCCACCCCCACCCCCAGAAAGCCCCCCCCGAACTCCCGACCCCCCCCCCCCGCTCCCTGTCTCTTGACTGCCCCCTCCAGAACCTCCCTGCCCCTTCTCTGACCCCCTTACCCTGCTGCTCAGACCAGTGTGCCGGGGAGGAGGAGCAGGGGGAGGAGCTCCAGACTGCCGGTGTGAACTGCCGGCTGGTGATCTGCGAATGCAGGGAGGGAGGGAGGAAGTAATCTTAGCTGCAGGGGAGAGGAGGAGGGGCTCTCTCTGGCTGTCGGAGCCCCATGTAAGTAGCACCATCCGGCCGGCTGCCCTGTCAGCAGCGCACGCTCTGCATGGGGGGGAATTCCGGACATTTACAGATTCCCCCCGGACACTATTTTTAACTCTAAAAGCCGGACATGTCCGGGGGAATCCGGACGAATGGTAACCCTAAGTAACTCCTCACTTAGTCGTCCCGGTTAACGTTGTTTCGTTGTTACATTGCTGATCGATTAGGGAACACGCTCGTTTAAAGTTGTGCAATGCTCCCTTATAACGTTTTTTGGCAGCCGCCTGCTTTGTCCACTGCTTGCAGGAAGAGCAGCCTGTTGCAGCTAGCTGGTGGGGACTTGGAACCAGGGTGGACCGGCAACCCCCCCATCAGCTCCCTGCTCCCCTAAGTTCCCTGTGCAGCAGCTGCCCAGCAGGCTACCAATTGCTGGCAGTTCAGCTGTCCCTCCTCCCACTGCCATGTGCTGCTCCTGCCCTCTGCCTTGGAGCTGCTCCCGGGAGCCTCCTGCTTGCTGTGCAGGGGAAGGGGGGCTAATGTCAGGGTGTCCCTCTCCCCCCTATTCCTGATCCCCCGCTTACCCCTTCTCCATATAGAGCAGGGGGGAGACACAACAGGGCTCAGGACAGAGAGAGCTGGCCACAGCTGCTTCCTGATCTCAACTTCCTGATCTTTTTCAAGGCAATGTACTTAGAGTGTGGTGTCAGCATACTTAAAGGGGCAATGCGCATCTCTCTCTCTCCCACACACACAGGATGTATGTCTCTGTCTGCCATGCTGTCTCCTCTCCCTCCATTTGTGCTGCCTTGTAGAGTGTGAGGCTACATTAACAACAATGAGGTAACCCTTGAGGGCTCAGCTGATTGCTAGTTCTTCATTTAGCAGTAAGGCATTCCCTGAGAAATATCCCACCCTCTGACTTCATCACCTCAACCAAGCTTCACAATCATCATTGCTGTGTACAGTACTAAATTGTTTGTTTAAAACTTATACTGTGTGTGTGTGTGTGTATATATATATATATATATGTATGTGTGTATATATATATATATATGTATGTGTGTATATATATATATATATATAGTTTTTTGTCTGGTGAAAAAAATTTCCCTGAAATCTAACCCCCCCATTTACATTAATTCTTATGGGGAAATTGTATTCGCTTAACATTGTTTCGCTTAAAGTTGCATTTTTCAGGTACATAACTACAACGTTAAGCGAGGCGTTACTGTACTTTAAAAAAATGGGAAGGGCTGTTAAACCTTACGCATCAGGCTTTAAACCAGTGGTCACCAACCAGTTGATCGTGGGGGGGGGGGGGGGCAGGGTTCTCCCTCCGCATGCTGCTCCTGCCTGCGAGCACTGCCCTGTAGCTCCCATTGGCCAGGAACAGGGAGCTGTGGCCAGTGGGAGCTGCGGGTGTGATGCTTGCAGAGAGGGACAGTGTGTGGAGCCATGTGCTGCCCGCCCCCTCCCAGGGGCCACAGGGGTGCGTTGGCCCCTTCCGGGAATGGCGTGGGGCCGGAGTAGGAAGGGAGCCTGCCTTAGCCTCGCTGCACCACCGACCGGGAGCCGCCAGAGGTAAGTGTTGCCCAGCGGGAGGCCGCACCCCAACCCCCAGCCCTGAGCCCCCTTCTGGAGCCAGCACCCCGAACCCGCTCCTGCACCCCAAGCACCAGCCCCCCTCCTAGAGCCAGTACCCACCCCCTCCTGCACCCCAACACTCTGCCCCAGCCCTGACCCCCCCCCGAGCCAGCACCCTGTACCCCCTCCTGCACCCAAACTCCCTCCCAGAGCCTACCCCCCGCACTCCCTCCTGCACCCCAACACCCTGCCCCAGCCCGGAGCCCCTTCCTGCACCCAAACTTCCTCCCAGAGCTTGCACCCCTCAACCCCTCCTGCACCCCAACCCTCTGCCCCAGGCTCAGCCCAGAGCCCCCTTCCACACTCCGACCCCCTTGGCCCCAGCCCAGAGCACACATCCCCTTCTAAACCCCAACCACTTACCCCAGCCCAGTGAAAGTGAGTGAGGATGGGGGAGAGCGAGTGACAGGGGGGAGGGGGGAGCTTTGGGGAAGGGGTGGGGCCTTGGGGAAGGGGTGGGGTAAATCCTGGGTTGCCCTTAAATTCAAAAAGTGATCTTGGGCATAAAAAGGTTGGAGACCACTGGTTTAAACCATTCTCTAGCTGTTAGGGGTTAAAAAGTAACAAAATGATTAAGTAAATTCAAATTCCTAGTCACACAGCTGCAGCAGAACTTGAAACTGCGGAAAGAGGGGAACTTGGAATTGACTGAAATTGTCTGATTCACCTTATGTTGGAGTATTCCGTTCTCCACAGAGCGATTATACATCCCATATGTGCTGCAATAACTAGTTGCACTAGGTGGGATAAAGCTGGAATTTTAACTCTTGAATTTTCTAGTTTTGTGGTTATAAGTCAGAAATGTTGTTGGGATTTTTCTTCTTAAAAAGTTAAAACAACTCATGTAGTGCAGAGGATTAACTACTTTGGCATGGCCACACGAAAAATTAGATGTTAATCTGGTTATTTAAATTCACCTTTGTGATCTTACTAAAATAATTATTTTTCATGTAGTAAGTAATTACTTTGTTTACTTATTTTCAGGAATTCTCACCACTCATTCAAGGTTTGGCTCTCTTCCCAAAGTTGCATGTAAGTATAAACCTCGTATTAGTTCAGCTTACCAGAATCTAGTTCATGAAGTGCGTCAGTTACCCTAGCAAAAATCCAAAGCAACTCCACTGAAGCGAGCTGAGTCATTCCAGATTTATCTCAGTGAACTTTCTCTGGATTTATATTGGTGTAATTTGAGATCAGAAGACGTCCCTATATGGCAATCTAATATTCACAAATTAATTATTTCTCTAGCATAAATAGTAAGACTTTCAAATTCATTTTTAGTCAGTAACTTCCTTTCATTTTTACTTCCCAACAGCACAGCTAGAACTATAATAGATACCTACTAAACATTTCTTTCAACATTTTTTTCAATCAGAAATAATTAAAACTTATTCAGGCTGAGTGGTGAAGTTATCTCCAATTTAAATAAAGTGTCTATTCTGAGAAATAGGATTGTTTAATCTACCATATCCTTTCACCCACAAATTGTGTAGACTGTTATCAGGTGAAAAGTGTCAGTCCTCTGCACTCTGAATTCGCATGACAGGCTCTGCAAAATTTCTGTATGTAGCATTCATGTAAAACCCTGCAAGACTGCAGAAGTTCTTGATAATTATCCTGTGAGACTCCAGTAGTCCAAGATGGTAAAACAGTCAGAACCTTTAAGAAATGATAGGAGACTGGTTTAAATTGGTTTTAACTTGCAGTAATGGTCTGCCTGCAGTAATTCTTTTTATGTGGTGAAAGTCATCATAAAAGGACACTATCAATTTAAAATCACACTACAGTATGATTTTTTTACTTAATGTTATTAAAAGTAATACTTAAGAGTACTGTAACTGAAAGATTAAAAAGCGACAAAGAGTCCTGTGGCACCTTATAGACTAACGGACGTATTGGAGCATAAGCTTTCGTGGGTGAATACCCACTTCGTCAGATGCATGGGGTGTTCACCCACAGAGTGGGTATTCACCCATGAAAGCTTATGCTCCAACACGTCTGTTAGTCTATAAGGTGCCACAGGACTCTTTGTCGCTTTTTACAGATCCAGACTAACACGGCTACCCCTCTGAAAGATTAAAGAAATACAAATTTTCTGTATTTTTAGTTTACCTTCTTCAGTTGACAACAGTTTGTATATAGTCAGCTTCTCCTGTTGTGTGGGGGTCTTTCACGCTGCAACAGGGAAGAAAGAAACATTTATAATCACATTTCCTTTATTTTCTTTTTTAAAACCACAAACATTTGCAGGAGACTTGGTCAGGTTTGTACCTGAAATTACTTCTCTCTTTTGGCAACGACTATATTTCCAGCTGATAGTATCCATTTTAAATTTCTGATGACTCTTTGGCTTATGTAACTTTTCAGCATTATTGAAAAGTTTACAGGTCCAACTGTCTAATGTATCATTTTAACCACATATTCCTGTTGCAGTGAAATCTGCCTTAAGAACTTTGCGAAAGCATACCTACACCACGCTTCCTGATTTGAAGGTCATAATTCAAGTGTCTCATTTGTCCCTTTCATGCTATCTTAATATCTTTTTTCTCTCTGTATGCACAATTAAAGGAAACCTGCAATTTTATGTGACGGATTTTGAAATCTGTGTAATCAGAAATATAAATCACTATTTTTAAAAAGTCAGTAAAATAAAAATGAATAAATGGCAGTAAAACAGGAAGTTGTCATCGCTCTGCTTTGCCCACATAGATTCAGATACTACTCACATTGACTTTAACAGCAATAGGAACAGGATCAGGCCTACAATTTGTGATAAAGGAAGTGCTGCTTCAAACACATAAATGAATGAGACAAAACTATCAGGTGTTTAAGGCAAGTTCTATTTTATTTTTTGTGACTTGAACAATACTACTACACACATTCTTCTAATAAGTAATAATTGCTACTTTGAAGGGACCTCTACATATTTCTGGTTCTGAGATGTATCCTTCCTGAGCTTGTGCGATTGAGCTTTGGGAATCTTCAAGAAAAAAAGGATAATTGGGACTGCACAAGCATCATGTTAGAGCACAGAATTCTAGAAGTGAAGTTCCCAACTACCTCATTTGTTGCTTTCTATGGCTGGTTGTGGATATACAGACTTTCACTTTGTACTGAGAAAACTTTCCACCAAGAATATTTGGTTGTAGTTTTGGTTGTTTTTTGGATTGGTAATTTCATGTAGTTTCTGCAAAGTGACTGTCTCTGACTTGGTTCTGGGACATCATGTCAAGGTCAGAGCCAAAAAAACCTGAGTTAAGTGGTGAATTTAATGTCCCCCTCGCAGGTTAAATGCACAGACTTGCTGCCTGATGTGCTTTGATGATAACCTGGATCATAGTTTAGCTTGCCGACCTTTTATGTGTTAGTTCTAAAAGAACAGATACATTCTGTTCTATGCCTTCCTCTTGATAGAGGCCCAATGAACCATACTCTGGTCAGGGAGAGGGCAATTATTGACTTGAAGTTCCCCCTAAAGTTTTCAAACAGAAGCCTTTGGTCCTAGGCTTTGCATCTTGATCCTGCTTCAGATTGGCAAAATATTGTGTATCTGGTCTTGTGGCTGTTTCAGTGCCAAAAGGCTTACACTGGGCTTGTCTATGCTAGAGCGGCACAGCTGTGGCTGTAGACATTTTCTACAGCAATGGAACAGGTTTTTCCCTTGCTGTAGTTAGTCCACCTTCTGAGACGTGGTAGCTATGTCGAGGGAAGAATTCTTGCGTTGACCTAGTTGCATCTATACTGGGGGTTAAGTCAATCCAACTATGCCATGTGTGTCCCAGGACATTACAGAGACATGGTGGGTGAGGTAATATCTTTTATTGCAGCAACTTCTATTGGTGAGAGAGACAAGTTTTCAAGCCACAGAGGCCAGGGCTACACTACAGATCTATATTGGTACAACTACGTCACTCAAAGCGTGTCATTATAGCCACTTAACCCCCCATGTAGACAGTGTTATGTCGGTGGGAGAGCTTCGCCCGTTGACATAGCTACCACCTCTTGGGGAGGTGGATTAACCACGCTGTTCGGAGGAGCTCTTCTGTCGGCATAGGAGTGTCTTCACTAAAGCACTACACCGGCACAGCTGCACCGTGCAGCACTGTATGCGAAGACGAACCCAGAGATCTTCCTCAGGTCTGGGGAGGAAACTTCCAACATCACAGCAAAATGCAAGGTGGAACAGATTGTTTAGCATAAGTAGTGAGCACATATTATAGGGGACCATTCAAGGTAGAGTGGCCCGTTAACACCTCTGCAGTCATAGGACAAAAAGATGGGGTTAGTGAGCTACAGATTGTTGTAATAAGCCATAAATCCAGTGTCTCTGTTTACTCCATGATTTTTAAATGTCTAGCAGAGTAATGAATTTAAGCTCCCAGGCTCATCTTTTGAAAGTGTTGTACAGGTTTCCTTTGAGGATGAGGACTGAGAAGTCAGATATAAAGCAATTGCTTTGTGAAAAGTGTTCACTCACAGGTGATAAGGTATTTTGTCTTTTATCATTTTCCTGTGAGAGTTCATTTGAGAGTGTAGTGACTGTCTGGTTTCACCCACATAGTTGTTATTGGGGCATTTAGTGCACTGGATGAGGTATAACACCTTGTGATAGGCATGTATAGGATCCGTGAATCTTGAAAGGTGTGTTGCCATGTATAGAGGTAAAAATCACCTCCCTATTCCTACTTGCTACTCCACTGTTTATGTATCCAAGGAACACTTTAGCCCTTCTTGACAGAGCATTCTACTGGGAGCTCATGTTCAGTTACTTGTCTACTGTGACCCCTAAATCCTTTTCAGATACATTCCCCCATTGTGTAGTTCCTAGTTGTGCATCCCTTGCTCCTAAATGAATCACTTTGCATTTGGCTGTACTAAAACATGTTTTGAATGGCTCCATGTAACCAAACTATCCAGATCACTCTGTATGACTGCCCTGTATTCCTCCTTATTTACTATTCCTCCAATCTTTGTGTCATCTGCAAATTTTATCAGCAGTGATTTTATATTTACTTCCAGATTATTGACGAATATTTTGAATAAAGCTGGCTCTAAGTTCTGTTCCCTGAGGAACACCACTAGAAATATCCCATTCTATGATGACAACTATTTTTTTGCATCCGACGAAGTGGGCATTCACCCACGAAAGCTTATGCTCCAATACATCTGTTAGTCTTAAAGGTGCCACAGGACTCTCTGTTGCTTTTTACAGATTCAGAATAACACGGCTACCCCTCTGATACTTAACTATTTTTTTGAGATCTATCAGTTAGCCAGTTCTTAACTGATGTAATGTGTTCTTTATTGATGCTGTATAGTGCTTTGGATATTGCGTGGTACTAAAGCAAACGTTTTACTCAAGTACAAGTATATTCCATCTAAGCATTTATCTTTATCAATCAAACTTGTAATCTCATTAAAAAAATGAAATCAGATTTGTTTGATAAGATCAGTCGTCCATAAAACAATGTTGATTGGCATTCATTTTATTACTAACCTTTAATTATGTATTGATTGAATCCCGTATCACCTTTTTCCGGTGATATTTTGCCCGGAATTGATATTAGTTTTACTGACCTATTGGTACCAGATCACCCTGCTTGCCCACTTTGCTAATGTTGTGCCAATGTTAGCTCTTCCAGTCTTCGGGAATTTCCCTAGTATTCCAAAATTCATTAAAAATGATCTCTCTAGATCCAGCCCGCCAGCCGTTTTAATGTAGTCCTCGAGCTCCCACTGGGGAGCGGGATCTGAGGCTTGCCCTGCTCCGGTGCTCCAGCCAGGGAGCAGGGTCGGAGGCTGCTTCACCCGGCTCCTGGAAGCAGCAGCATGGCCTCCCTCTGGCTCCTACGCATAGGGGCAGCCAGGGTGCGCCGCCCTGCATGCTGTCCCCGCCCCAAGCACCACCCCCGCAGCTCCCATTGGCCGGGAACCGCGGCCAATGGGAGCTGCAGGGGTGGTGCCCGCGGATGGGGCAGTGTGCAGAGCCGTCGGGCTGCGCCTCCGCATAGGAGCCAGAGAAGGGACATGCCACTGCTTCTGAGAGCCATTTGAGGTAAGTGACGCCCGGAGCCTGCACCCCGGAGCCTCCCCCCCGCACCTCTGCCCCAGCCCTGATCCCCCTTCTGCCCTCCAAACCCCTTGATCCCAGCCCGGAGCACCCTCCTGCACACCAAACCCCTCATCTACAGCCCCACCCCAGAGCCCGCACCCCCAGCCAGAGCCTGCACCCCCTCCTATACCCCAACCCCCTGCCTGAGCCCTGATCCCCTTCCCACCCTCTGAACCCCTCGGTCCCAGCCCAGAGCACCCTCCTACATCCCAAACTGCTCATCCCCAGCCCCACCCCAGAGCCTGCACCCCCAGCCGGAGCCCTCACCTCCCCCCTGCACCCAGCCCGGAGCCTCTCCTGTACCCTGAACTCTTCATTTCTAGCCTGCACCCCCAACCAGAGCCCTCCACCCCTCCGGCAACCCAGCCCCAATGTTGTGAGCATTCATGGCCCGCCATACAATTTCTATTCCCAGATATGGCCCTTGGGCCAAAAAGTTTGCTCACCCCTGGAATGAGGGGTGTGTTGAGCATGTTTGGTGGTTGTCTTGGACATGCCCAAAAGAGCCTTCTGAACATCAATAGAGGAGTGAAAAAACCTGTAATTATTTGAAAAGAATTTTTAATCAATACAGGGCATATTATTTAAAGGATGCTCTATGGACAACTGATTTTTTTAAGTCCGTTTAAAAATAATGCAAGTTGTGTCCCTTTAATATATTGAGAGCTGTTTTGGAGCGTCACTTGTAATATATATTGAAATACAAAAATGTCTTATTTTGTTACTGTTCTTAAAACTCAAGTCAGGTAATGAAAAATAAATAAAGGCTCCGATGTTAACCAACTCATCCATGTTCCACATAGATTGTATCGTATACACTTAAAATTGATATGCAACACATTTAAAAAGTAGGCAGGGGATAAAAGAACTTTAGGTTTTTATTTATGGATTTTGAGTGTTAAATGTTAATAGCTTTGTATATGTTCTGATTTACCTAGTTTTCTTTTAAAAGGGGTTATGGAGAAAGAAATATAAATGCATATTCTTGACTATATATGAAGTGCTTGAAGAAACAGTTCCTTAAGAAATACTGATTTAGCTAGGCAAGTTCCGGGTCATTGAGGTTTCCCTTTAATAAACTATAGCCTGTCCCTTTAAAAAAAATAGCATTAAATGAAGTGAATAGACAGACACCTTCT
Organism: Emys orbicularis; assembly: GCF_028017835.1. NCBI lineage: Eukaryota > Metazoa > Chordata > Testudines > Emydidae > Emys > Emys orbicularis. The sequence continues at coordinate 95,036,827 of NC_088687.1, read as the reverse complement.
CTGCCTTAATGACTTATTGCCAGTCAGATTCTTTTATTAAATTCAAAGTGATATTCTTGACCGTGAAGTAGGGCTGTTCACAACTTGAAATTACTTTTCTTTGAGTTTTTGTTCCAATGTGGAACAATTTTATTTATTTATTTTAATTTTGGAATTTTCTACAATTTCCAAATTTCCTATGGAGAGTCTAAATTTTTGTTTTAAAAAATAAAAAAGTCTGTTTCTACATATTCTGAATGAAATTGATGAGGCTCTCTGAGCTACTCAGCTGGAAACCTTAGAGCCTAGCTCTAGTCAAAGTTTCCAGGGTTGCCAGGTTTACTGTTGTGCAACAGGGAACCCAAAGTGTTGAGAGCCCTAGTTTGAGACCCTTGGGAATCTTGGTCCAGAGATCTTTGATTGTCATCCTTCTCTCCTCTCAACTGCCACATCTGATGGTTGCCTGCTTGTCTCAGACACTTCATTATGACTTTGTTCAGCTGTCACCTTACTCTTTTAGTACCTTCTCTGGACAGGAGTACCAAAGAAATATTAAAGATGCTGCCTTTTTTGTTCTTTAAATCAAAACTGAAGACTAACTTATTTTCATTTGATACTATGGCACCGTGTACTACATTTTTTAATGACTACTTTTATTGTAAAGTATATTGATGTTATGGTGCAGAGTATATCAGAGTTGCTCTTTTCTTTACATACAAGTTGCCGGTATATGTGGATATATTGCTGGAAAGATTTCTTACATGTCGGCCTGCCAGGAGAAATTTGGGAGACTGGAGAATTCCCCAATAGGACAAACTATACGACAAAGGCGCAGAGATCTTCCACATGAGTAAGACTTCAATTCTTTCACTTTCTTTAAGTTCTTAAACTTTTTTTTTTTCTTGTAAGAAGTTCATAGAAAGATCAGGGCTTCATTTGCAACTTGCGGTGATCTTGAGAGCTGAATATTTCCTTCCCTTCCAGCAACTTGTTTCCTCCAGGAAACTCATTCTTTGTGAATTCACAAAGCAGCGGCATCAACTGAAAATTATAGTTTGAGCTCTGTTATGTACAACTGAGTATTTTGTCGAGTCAAGCAAAGAGTGTTTTTTTAAGCAAAAATGTACTAGAGTGTACATTAAGGCTTTGGTTTCCTGTGGGATTTACTCACAATAATGTTACACAAGTTTTCTCTTGATAGTTTAGAAGACAACTAAAATAAAATAGCCTCACTTGTTGGAAGTTTTCCAGTAGTTTAGTTTGACTGATGGTGAAGTAGAAAGAGGGCGGAAATAATAATAAAAGGAAAGAGATCAGTAAACAATATTAGCTGAGGAAGAAGTATGGTGGACAAACTTACTACTTTCCTTTGTTCACAACTTTAAAATCTATAATAGTGGAGAAACATGACACCATTATACTGTATTTATGAAAAACTCATTAAGTTCTTTAAAATATTTCCTGTTTTGTTTCAGAAATGTTTTCCCACTTGATACGGTTTTTAATAACATTAGTTTTGTAATCTCTGACCTATATAAATATTTATATTTATATAATTCACTGCTCAGAAAATGTTATTTGGATAGCAGTGAGCAGTAGTCCAGTTTATGTAATGGTTACTGTTACATAGACAGACATATTTTTAAAAACCTTTTAACAAGGACTTGAATTAATCTCTTAACTGCTTTCCAAACTAGGATTTTTGAAAGCTTTGTGTGCTGAACATGTTTTTATACTGAAAGAATTGAATTTACTGCACTAAATTCGATTGTATTGGATAACATCACCCTAAATATTTAGTTCCCTTTAAACTCCATGTTCTAATCTCAGTTGAGTTGGGGTGATCATTCAAAACTAAATCTTTTACAAGTAAGAAATTATAGTGGCTCATATCTTTGTCAAGAGTGGGTGAAGAATTGAAACTGTAAAAACTTGTTTAAACAAACAAAAGATTTAGGTGTCTTGATGATTCAGTAGGTTAATAGCTCATTCTTTTGCTTCCATAAGATGGGTTTAAATTGTTTTAGGTTATGAATGAGAATGTTGTGGCTCTGTCTGGCAGACAGTAAATACCAGTAATTTGTACAAACTGCAATATTGTCCACATACACTGCCCTGCTTTGAAGCCAGTGATATCAATCATTTCACTTTCATGCTAGTTAAATTCATACAAAACAAATGGCTTTATAAACATTTTGGTTTGCAATTAGCAAGACCTAGGCAAATAAAGGATTTTTATTTCTTTAAAATTGTCCTTTATATGCCACTGTACACTCATAGATGAGGCAAGACAGATGCTACCACCTCTGGGCATAGAATGCATTGTAAAGGGAGAAATAACAAGATAATTCAAGATATTGCCAATGTGGAACTGAACAGGATAGAACTGACGAGAAATTATGTCAAGTAAAAATTACATAAAGAACCACCAGAACCCAGAGAGAACAAATGCACAGCATTTATTATTCTGCTTAAGAGATGGGCAAAACAAGCAGATATAGCTGATATATTTAAAAAAAAAAAAAAAAAAAAAAAGAGAGAAGAATGCATAATATGAGTTTATACAGGTGGCTTACTTTATTAAATATCACTTTCAGAGAAGACAGGAACCAACAAAGCTACCTGTATTTGAAAATTTTACACAAGGGATTGACGTTTCAGCAGTCAAGATTCTTTAGAATCATGACTGTTTTTAAATGACAAACAGCATAAAGCTGTTAAGTGCAGACTGTAAATATGAAATAACAGCAAAAGAATGGGATGAGATAATACAGATAACTGTTGGCCCTAATACTAACAAAATAGTGCAAGTTTAATATTATTTAGTTTACAGAATGTATGTTTCTCCATTTCTGTATAATAAAATACATAATATTGCCCTAGAGAGCTGAATGAAATGCAAATAGCCAGGCCCTCTTTCATGCACATAAAATGTGACTGCTGGATGGTATTAAAAAAAAAAAAAAAAAAAAAAAAAAAAAAAAAAACACAACCCCCCCGTCCCCTACCCTTTGGAAAACCGTCCTGAAGGAAATAATAATAATAAAACTAGAGAGAGAACTTGAACAGGACTTAGACTTTGGGAGTTGGGCTGTTTGTAAAGATTCAATTTGGGAATAACAAAGCTACTCCTGTTTTTGCTGTTTAGAGTAAAAAAAAGAAAAGCAATCTTAAATTTGTTGTTTCAGGCAACACTTCCTATTGTAGATCACTGAAAAAAATTAATAATAGAATATCTTATAATGTAAGACTTCTCAAAATTTGTGAGACAGTGCCAGCCAAATTCACAAAAATGGATTAAAGTAATAATATACCTTGCACAGGAAAACAATACAATAGAAACACTGAAATCATTGAGATGCTTTGATATAGGGTATGTCTATGCATCAAGCTGGAGGAGTAATTCCCAGTGTGAGGAGACATACTCATGCTGGCTCTCATCAAGCTCTAGTGCACTAAAAATAGATCATAGCCAGGGCAGCACAAGGGGGGCAGGGTGGGAGGGAGGCGGTGCGTGCTGGCTGCCTCCAGTATGTTCCTAGCATCTGATGGGCATGCACTCAGCAGCTAGCCCCTTTTGCTGCTTACACTGCCGCGCCTACGTTCTATTAGTGTGGTAACTCAAGTATGTCTCCTCAAACTGGGAATCCCACTCCCAGCTTGAAGTGTAGATTTACCCATAGACATGGTAATCTTATACCTATACGAGAATCAAGAAGAATATATACACAGGATAACTGAATTACATCCCCGCCACCTTTTGCTTTCCTTTTTCTATTCTCCTGAGACTCTTCCATGCCCCCTCATAAAACCATCAGCTTCCCTTCTGCGCCCCCCCCCCCCAAAATGAATATGAATGCTTAAATGCAAATATACACACCATGTTATGGTGGTATTTAAATAATGGGGAGAAAGGGAAAGGTTAAAATAACAATATATTGCTTTATATTGTTAATTCTGTAATAAGATATATGTACCTATATGTGTAAAGACAATGTAACTGTAATGTCTTACTGTATTGTAAATGATCCAAAATATGAATAAATAAATTCTCCTTCTCCCCCCAAAAAAGTAAGAGATGGGCAGCTGAGTAAATAATTCAGTAGTGTACAGAGCCATTAGAAGTATGGGCTTAAATCCTTCGCTATTCAGCGAAGCATGTAAGCATACACTTAAAATTAAAGCATGTACTTAAGTGCTGTGCTGAATCAGGCCTAAATTACTATAGTACACAAATTTTTTTGCATGTAACCAATTGATATCATCTTCTTTTTAAAAAAATTGTTTTTAATCATCATTTCCCCTGTTAATTTTGTGCTGGAAAACTAATTCAGCAATAGGAGGGAGGAACATAAGACTTCTGTTTCCTCAAGATAATTCTTTTGCCCCCAGGATAGCTACTGTGACTTTTTTTGGTATTGATCAGTCGTAGCAGCTTGTAATGAAGGGTTTTAAGTTGCATCTTGGCTTCTCAAACCACAGTTCTTCCCTCAAAACATTCAAAAATAGTAGCTACTGCTAGATTCTTATGCCACCACTAGCTCATGCAGGCACACCCTGTTCTATTTGTGTCTGATGTGTTTTGTCTGTGTCTGAATTGTCTTTGGGGGCAGGGATTGTGTCTTACAGTATTTATCTTGTAAAGTTCCAAGCCCATGGCTGGTACTCTGTCTATATTCTGTATTTTTTTTCAGATATGACTCAAGTTTCTCATGTATGCTCCTTTTTTAAAGTGTGTATGTGTTAGGAAGGGGGACATACAGATCTTTTTGGACAGTGTAAGCAGAATCAATTACCTTTTTTCTTTTAAAATCTGTTAATACTTAAAGTTTTAAAAAATTAATTGTATTAAAAGCTTTAATGAAGAACATTTTATTCCTCAACCCATCGTGTGTCATGTGCTTTAATTAATTATTTCCAATCTTAATATCCAATTGTGTTATTTTTCCAGATATGCTGCTCAAAACTCAAAATTTGCAAGTTTGCCTTCTCAGTCACTTTTTGGATCTTATCCAACAGCTGAAGCTCCACTTTCTTCCAGCTATTCACATGAATATAGTTCAGCAGAGCAGTCTGCAGAGCAGTCTGTCTCTAATTATGCACCAGTTCCATTCAGTTCTTCTCTGAATGAATCCTCTCCTACTGGAATTACTGACCATAATGCCCAAGGTATGGCTTGTCTTAATAAAGTTTATAACTTCATAGTACATTAATTCTTGTCTCTGTCCTGGATGTCTTTTGTCTTCAGAGGTGGGAAGAATGTGAAAGTAAAGCTTCTTTTGTCATGATGATAAATACGGTATATCCCCTTAATTTGCTTGGATGTATACATTCTGTATATTCAAATTGCCTTATTTTAGCACCTGTCCATATATACAGTATTTTGTAGATCGCAGTGGTTTTTGTTACAGGAATGTGTTGAAGTTCCAGAAAGAAAAAAGTATGTTGACACAAAGCACATCTATCTACAGTATGTTTGTTTTAACATTTGTCTCTTTAAAACCAATTTAACGTCTATATTTTTTTAAAAAGATAATTGCAATAATTATTTCCATGGAATAAATATATATATATATATATATATATTTATTTATTTTTTAGGTATCATCCATGACCTGAGTTCACGATCTTGTGTTTCCCCTGTAACAGTCCAGGACATCATTAACACCTAAAGCAGCATGAAGGCTGCAGGAAATTTTAGGCTCAGTGATGTCCTCAGTTGTTGCAGGAGAAAACAGAACCCTATATTCAGATTTTTAAAAGTTAAAAACACAAACCTATCACATTTTAAAAACCCTGTTCCATTGGCATGGGATTAAATATATGGAATATATTGGCATGGGATTATATATATATAAATGTATTTTAGATTTTGTAATTTAATTTTTTTAACAATCTTTTCATTAATTTGACTCTAAAAGCCCCTTCACACAACTAATTTTTGCTAACAGATTTAGGGGCTAACATTTTAGACACATTCATTTTAGACACATTCATAATCTTTATGACTCCTTACACTGAAGCACTTGAAAACTGCAATTTTAACAGAATCCAGGAGTTGCTCTCTCCGTGTGTGCTGAATTTATACAATAATTGATAATATGTGAAGGAAAAAAAATCCCCAAATAAAGTATAGAAGTGATATTCAGAGGAGGAAATGTGTGCAGAAATGCAGAAATGAATGCTTGCAAAAGTGAAATTGGAGCTGGCAATTTACACATATTAACATCATGCATAGGTTGATTTTGATTTTTAACTGTTTTTTAATTAACTGGGTTTATAAAACTGGACAGTAAGGAATAGCATGAAAGAATAATAAAATAAATATGTAATCCAATATGGAGTTTTTCCAAATCCAGTTATCCCAATAAGTCTTAAGCAACAACCCACCTATTGATGACAGCAGCATTTTAATGTATAAAACATCACATTCTATCACAAATCCTGATAACCTTTACCATTTAATGCAGACTGAGGTAGGGTGACCAGACAGCAAGTGTGAAAAATCGGGACAGGCGTTGGGGGAATAATAGGATCCTATATAAGAAAAAGACCCAAAAATGAGGACTGTCCCTATAAAATCGGAACATCTGGTCACCCTAGACTGAGGGTTTCTCCAGAAACGATTGCCTTTAATATACAGACTGTTGGATTTTAAAGTGTGGGGGACAAATTATGGGGGGGGGCCATTGTCACTTGGGGAAATCACTGTTAGTACCTTCTTTAATATCCCTACAATAGACTGATATCTTGCTCTGTTGGAGGACCTGCTGTACATGGTTTTGCTGTTTCTGGAAGGATTGCAAGCCTGTATGCAAATCATAAACTTAGCTGGATTTCTGAAAAGTAATTTATAAACTTTAAATAATTTTGGAATAAATTTGTCTTGTTATGCTTTTGTCAAGTGACCAAAACTTTCTCATCCACCAAATGTTAAACAGCTTAAATCTCTTTCTGGTAATTTAGCAATATCAGAATCAGAAAACATAAATTAGTGTCTCTTCTCACGTGTGGATAGAGACTGACAGTTTGTCTACCTCAAGCATAAATAAGAAAAAATCAATGAAGTCAGCTCAAAAATCAATCTTGATCTTAAAAAAAAAAAAAAGTAAAACCCTTGTTTATCTCCATTTCTGATTGTGATCTGATTTATAAATTTAGCCACTTTCTTGGGATTTACAAAGCTGACCATGTGTCATTCAAAATTAATAATAGTTCAGCCAAAAAAACTTGAAGAACAAAAAGAAAATGTAATCAGGCCCTAGAAGAGCCATAACACCCTGAAATAGCGTTATCCCCTTTGCCTTATTAATTGTAACTCATAGTCCCAGATACGATCATTCACATAGTTGCAACCACCCATGATAGTGTTTACTGCTCAGTTTCTTGGATGGGAGAAATCTTGCAGATTGTAACATCATTAATGGTGTATAAACCAAGATCAACAGTTTGTCACTTTGTCCTCTGAGGTCATGAGTTGAAATCCTGGCCCTATTGAAGTCAATAGGAGTTTGCCATTGAAGTCAATGGAGCCAGAATTTGACCCAAGGAATAAGTGAGCCCAAGCATTTGCATTAACTCATATGAAATTTGAGTCTTATTTCACAGAGTTCAACCTATTTATCGTTTCTTTTATTTGTTTGATAATCTCCATAATAATTAAACTGAGGTTCTTCACTAGCCAACCTAGCAAAGTGACTCTAATAGTTGTAGAACAACTCAAGATGTAAAACAGCTCAAATTTGTGGTTCTTCCAAAAAAAAAAAAGTGATGCATCTGGTTTTCCGTTCACCAAAGGTTTCCTTTATTAATCACCACTATATATTATTTGAAATGCTCTGTCAGTAGTAGTAGCACCAAATTATGGTGCTCTAATAGATGAATATGTTCTTATTTCCTAAACATTACTGGACTAGACATTCTTACTTTTACTCAAAGATCTGACATTTTTAATATTATTGGGGGATGGCTAGGTTTTTTCTTGGATAAAATAAGAAAAAGAAAACCTTTCTCCATCCTAAGAGCAATACATTTTTGACAGATTAAAAATGGGGGGGATGAATGGAAGCAAACCCACAAGCCTGATAGTGCTTAGATGCCACGGAGTTTGGGCACTTTATAAATACGTAGGTGGCTGATCCATAACATCCTTTTCTCTTCAGACCAGTTTGATTTCCCCTTCTCCAAAGTCTTCATTTTTAAAAAGTTTGGCTGTGCTTGGAGTGCACAGAATTCTATTCTCTAGAGTCTGAAAATATGGAAAACTCTTGCTTTGGGTTGCGCTATCTGCTCAGACTAGACTGCTGTACCATACTGATGTACTCCCAACAGAGCAAAACATGTCTTTGCTGTCAGTCATGATCTAGGTGAACTGCTATCTGCTTGAAAAGCTGTTTGTGGTAGTGCTATGCATAGAAATTCTGCTTTATGTTCTTATTTGTGTGTCACTACTCAGTTTTTCCAGCACACAACTACTTCATAACATTGGTGGCATCTGAGAATAAAATGAAAGGATTCAGGAGGGATCCTTCTGAATGTATAGAGTGCTTTTACAATACTTTAAAAAAACTGAATTGCAATTTAGGATTGTGGCTGTAATGTGTCCCATTTCAATCTAAATTGAGCTACAATTGATAGGCATGCTAAAAAATGTTTGGTTAATTGCAGCTGTAATCAAGTGTAGTTGGGTGTTGCTAATTCTCAGTGGTTTTTTTGTTTGTTTGTTTGTTTGTTTGTTTTTTAGAACCTGTTCCATTACTAGAAGAAAGTCCTAAAAGAAAAAGTGTCTCATACGAGGAGTTAAGGAATAGAAACAGAGAGACATATGAAGTAGCATTAACGCAAAAGGCAGAGACTCCAGTCAAGTCTTCACAGGAGAGACTATTTAAAAAAGAAGGTAATTTGATGCTGAATTGCTGCAGTACATAGTGAACATGGATGCCAAAGTAGTGTTGAAAAGGGTTAGAGTCTTATGCTTAACTTTGTTTATCCTTTAGGTTTCAGAGTAGCAGCCGTGTTAGTCTGTATCCGCAAAAAGAACAGGAGTACTTGTGGCACCTTAGAGACAGGTGCCACAAGTACTCCTGTTCTTTTTATCCTTTAGGGATTTCTTAAACAGTGTCTTGAGGGGGAAATGACAGAATTGTGTTTCTGACTTAGCTCACATTTGAACTGATTTCCTTTCTATGTATGGCTTATGTACATCATATTATATAGTTTCATATTTCAAATTACTTCTTGTGTTGGAAAAAAACATTGACGTTTCGGTGGCAGATTATAATGACTGTACTAGAACAATCATGTTATCCATTTAGAAACAAATTGTGAAAAGCTTGATTAGTGCTTGACTGCCTAGGCCTTTAGGCGTGTGGCTACGCAGCAAAGAAAAACCTGCAGCTGGCATGTGCCAGCCGAAATAGGTTCACAGGGCTTGAGCTGTGGGGCTGTTTCACTGCTGTGTAGACTTTGGGGCCCGGGCTCTAGGATTCTGAGAGGTGGGAGGGTCCCTGAGTCCAGCAGTCTACATAGCAATGAAACAGCCCTGCAGTCTGAACCCACGAGCCTGAGTCAGCTGGCATTGGCCAGCCATGGGTGCCTAATTGTATAGACATATCCAAAGAAAGCACTTACTGCATCACAGCTCTTTAGCAAAGGTTCTAGAACTAAGGTTTCTGATTGAGTTTTTTAGCTTTTGAAAGGGTGTATGCTAAGTTAGCATTCTCTCAAAACAGACCACATACCTGTTTTTTAAAACGTATTTTATGAATTTGGGGATTTCTGTAGTGTTGTAGAATTTTGAAGGACATGTCATTGTTTGCAGATGTTTACCGTTCTATGTTAAAATTTAAAGGAAGGAACTAGTACTTGGCACCAATCTTGAGATTTTTGTTTTCACACTGGAAAACAGAACTTTAGACAGTAAAACTAGAATGAAACGACCTTCAAAATGAAATGGCATTCAGTCAGTATAAAGCTATCTTTGGGAACCACACTTCTTATTTTGAATAAAAATTTTTTTTTGCTGTTTAATGCACTGCAGGATCTGTCATTTTGAATCTTCAGGAATTATATTTAGGTCCCCATATATTCTGCATCACAATGGGACCAAATTCTTCAGCAGCAACCCTTTAATTTTGTGGCAATGTTAATTTATTCTAGCACTATGAAATACTCTACATTCCCAGACCGCCCACCCTCATAGAACATATTCAGTGTTAGCCAATAGTTGAAAATACTAATTAACATAAAATTCTTGGGTGAACATTTGAAACAATAGTTATTTTCAAAGATAGGGTTTTTTTCCACTATATTCTCCATGGGGCCAGTAATATGATTAACTCCCCCTTGTGGGAAAAGCTGTAGAGCAAATGTAGCTGCAGGCTGGTCCTAGCAGGGCAATGAGATAAAATATTGAGTACCTGCCTGGATCAAAATGATGAATTTTGTGGCAGACACTCTGAATTATGTGGATTCTTGGGAAAAATGATGACTCCCATGGCTGTGGAATTCATGATGCCATGATTGAGATGAATGAGGCAGTTCACACCTCTTAGCTATTGTTCCAGGTTGCCTGTAGATTCAGGCAACGGACATTTCATCTGTGTGCACAGTTTCCTATTCAAGGTTTTCTCCACAGCCATAGAGACTAGAATCATATTTTCTTTAAATGAAAGCTCAAGTTCTGGAGCAGCACTTTGTGGCAAGGAGTAAACAGCAAAGTCTATGGCTATGGAATTGCAGAATACAAAGGTTCAAAATTTTATTTATACTTTTTAATCTAGGATTTTTTCACTATGGAACAATGTTTAAACATAACATAGGATCACAATAGATAGAATGTTATGTTACTTTTATATTTATCATCAGCTTTTGAAAATGGAACATGAGTAGTTCACTGAGCTTTCTACAAATAACTTGTAAATGTGGTTGCTTGCACTGTTTAAGAAAGTAGAGTAAAAGCAAAACTAAAATAAATGTAAATATTTGCTGGATAATAAATGACAGAAGTGCATGAAAGTCTGAAATTAATTTCAGGGAACTTACTGATGTCACTAACAGAGATGGTTCAATAGCAGAGTTCAGTGATTTTTTCAGCCTGTTTACTTCTTTTCTTTTGAAATGTTAGATAGCTTTATAATAGTGATGCCAGCCTCTATCTCCTGTTTGTCCATGTCTCTCCCAAACAAGCACCTTTTCACTTTCTTCCACATTGCCCTCACTGGACTAATCCATAAAACCATTACCGTTCCCTCCTTCAGATCTGTCTCCAAAACCCACTTCTACATTGTAGGCAGTTGCCAACTGTTAATGGCTAGGTAATTGGCCGGTGGGGATTACAAACATCTCCTTTTTGTTTAAAAACAAATATAAATTAAATATATAACTAATTACCTTGTAGCCACCTAACTGTGCATATAACAAGACTATGCAACCACATATTTGTATCTTTTATTCTTTCCCTGTTTCTTCCAATTGTTTGGTACACTCACTTGTTGCATCTTGTTTTAAATTAATTATAAACTCTGCAGGGTAGGGATTAATGTAATTGGTCCCTAACCTGACTGGGGTCTTTTAATACTGCTATAATAAAAACTAGTAATGCCATCTTTACCCCTTCCCTTATTTTAAAAATTACTAGACACACACTGAAGTGTAACTGTGCCTAAACCTCACACTTTGAAAACACAACACATTCACCACAATTTCAAAGCACTATGTAAATTAAACTTATGTATTTAAACTATTTAGTTGTATGTGATATTCTTTTTCTTTTTTCTAGTCAAAGTAAACAAGTATGGAGATGCTTGGGAAGAGTGAGAACTGAATCTTTGCATGTACTGAAGGAAGTTATCGTCAATCAGCTAACTTCAGTTCCATCTATGTTGGTCATGAATATCTGCACACTTTGGTGTATTCTGCCAAACTGAAATATGTTATAATAAAGGAGACTAGATTTTATTTTTGACTTTCCAGAAGAGTGAAAAATGATGGATTGTAGGCTTAACATTGTGTAGCTTTGCACCATTGGGGAACTAGACTATTGATGAGAACAGTGATTTTAAACAGTTTGATATTGTTTAGAAATAATGAAAAAGGGATAGCTCGCACTAATTTTTATAAATTTGTAATGTGAGATAAGACACTGGCATATGTAAACAGACTAAGTCAGATGTAGTGGTGTTGAGAGGGAAAAAAACCAATCTTTTCAGATTATTTAAGACTCCCATTAAAAGTCACTCAGTAAAACATACCCTCTTATTTTGTTCGTTTGTTCTGAAAGTAATGTGATGTAAAATCCCAGTGGTATTTACCCCCATCTAATTAGTAAGGTATTAAAATAGATTTTAATTTCTCCCATATTTTTGGGGACTTCAAAGTCAGATCTTATTAACCTGCAATAAATCTTTAGGACTAAACAGTAAAAATAGACAGTGATGAGGAACTAGCTAGGTACCAGAGTAAATGTACACCTTTCACGCTCTTCAGAAACATTTCAGAATAACATGCACATTTTAGTGAGTTATCCTGACTCATCTACCACTGAGTGATTGTCATGACAAGACCCAAGTTACCAGAAGTACAGAAAATGATTAAATAAAAGAAAAAGGAAACATTAAAAAAGCATCTGTATTTAGGAATAGTGGGTTAAGTGTATTAGTTACTTTAATTTTGGTGACTTGGGTTCAAATTCTGGCCTGGATTGAAAAATAATTTTGTGGTCTTATTCTTATTCCCATGTTTACACATGTCACAAAACCACCACACAGTTTGTCACCACTTTCTGTCTCTCGAGAAGAGATCCCATTGAGTAGAATATAGCATTAGTATTTCTGTTCAGGACTGAGATACATTGGCAGAGCTGTGCTGACACATTTTCCTAGTATCTGCTTTACCTCCTACATATCTGGATCAAAACAGTGCCACCAGTCTTTCTTTCGTGAGCACTAGAATCTCATCTTCAAGCTGTGACCTTCAGCTGCTCTACTTATATTCTTAGCCTGTCAGCACTATCCCTTTCTGGTTTGGGGTCTTTGGTTAAAGGTGTGCTGAAACTGATCAATATCAACCCTAACTTAATGAGAGAAGAGAAGGAATTATATTACCAGACAAGAAAAATGCTCTTGAGGGACCTCATTGATTCAATGGACCAACAGAGCAACATGGACAGAAAGATTCACCAGGGTGGTGCAGAGTAAGCTGAAATGAGGATGACAAATAAATGTAGAGAAGATGAGTTCTTAAAGAACCAAACAATGTTTAAGAACATCTGAATAACAGGTCTGTTTGCAGAGAAAGGAAATGCCAAACTACTTCTGACCATAAGTGGATGACTGGCATCAGGTTATCTTGAAGCTAACTGTAAAAAAGACCCCAATTTATCTTGATGAGAGAAGGTTTTCAGGTCTGAAATAAGAGGTCCATGAAAGTACTAGAAGTCAGCAGGATTTGTACTGTTGAATGATGGGGACAGTGCAGAATACTGAAAGTGGTCAGAAAAGTACTATTATCATGGGAGAAATTCATATAACATTTTCTTGATTTCTCCTTGTTATACCCACCATACGAAAAAGGAGACAATAACTTACTAAGCTGCAAAATAGTAACAGGAAGTTGTAACACTTTTCTTTGCGTATCTGATCTTTAAAGAGAGAAGGTACATTTTTCTGGCACTATGTTGAAGCAGACAATCTCTAAGTGAAGGAAGGACCCACGGACAAGCCTTGAGTAATAAGTACGAGGGAAAATACCAATATTTTTCACTCCCTCACAATGCCTAAAGGAGGTAGTATTTTGGACAATCATCTTGCCAATAAAAATGTCTTGTTTTATTATTTTTGTGAAATGTGGACTACATTAGACTTTTTTGAAACATGTTTGTAAGAGTCTGGTGACTCTTTGTCTTTGCCTCAGAAATCTGAATTAATATTTGCTTGTACTGAAGGTTATTAAAATTTCTCTTCGTGTGCATGTATGTTTTATGTAGATCAATGTTTTCTACCCTTAGGGCTTATCTACATGGGAAAATTTGCTGGTATAACCAGTATAACTCCCCATGGGGACGCTCAGATTCAAGAATGAGTGCGATTTTTTTCCAGTTTAGTTTGTCACTTTGGAAGCAGTCTAAGGGCACGTCTTCACTACCCGCCGGATCGGCGGGTAGCAATCGGTCTATCGGGGGTTGACTTACCGCGTCTAGTGAAGACGCGATAAAATCGATCCCTGATGGCTCTACCGTTGACTCTGGAAATCCACCGCGGCAAGAGGCGGTAGCGGAGTCGACGGCGGCGCGGCAGCGGTCGACTTGCCGCCGTCCTCACAGCCAGGTAAGTCGACCTAAAATACGCTACTTCAGCTACGCTATTCACGTAGCTGAAGTTGCGTATCTTAGGTCGACCCCCCGCTGTAGTGTAGACCTAGCCTAAGCTAAACCTGAAGACGGCGCTCTTATTCCAGAAGTTGAGTGTTTACACAGGGAGTTATACTGGTATAACTATACCATTAAATTTCCCTGTGTAGACAAGTCCTTCATAATGAGTTAGCACAATGAAAACATGGGGCTGCAGTCTGATCCTTCTTCCTTTCATCCCTTCTCTCCATAAATCAGTGATGTTGCACTGCATGTGAGAATCCATTTGGACTATCATTAGAAATATTTTAATCTGCCTCACTATTTATTTGTAATTGTGTGCTTATCTTAGGTAGTATGAGGATTGTGGACCGTCTGGTGCAGAACAGCAGTTGATGGGAGATTATTTTACCCTTTTTCCGTTTAAATATTGAAAAAGGAAAAGTCATCTACTCCATTAATATTATACCTTAATCTTGCATACTAAAGTGAGTGCTTTCTAAATGCTGTAAGCAGTTTGTGTACTGATCTGAAGCCAAAGGTTTTGAAAATGAGATTGACATCTCACCCCAAAATAATTATTTTATGTGTGCAAAAATCATTTTATATAATACTGTTAGAAGTATTTTCATTTTCTGTAGCTATGAAAATAAAGGGCATATCTCATATGTGGGAAACACTATTTTAAATGCTGTTTTTATTAATAAGAACTAGCTATGTTAATATATGTGGCATAAACAAATATCAGAGAAAATTCAAAATTAAGTGTGGAGCTTGGTCTCTCAACCTTGCCTTTTTGTACCTAGTTATTGCTGTAAGTTGGGTATGTAAATACTCTTCCTCACTTTAGCACAACATGGTGGGTTGAGGTGTTTTTTTGTTGGTCTGTATCATGTCCTTAATGTATATAAATACCTGGGGTTTGTATGGTCATAACTTTTAACCTCAATGGTGGTTTGAAAAACAAAACCCTAATATTCTATCAAAGCAGGGCCTTTTACCTTTTAGACAGTATGATTCTGCATAGTGAGTGTGAGATTGGCATACAGGCAACTGGAAGGATGTTGTCACTGGCATTGCAGGAGGCATGAACTGGCCACATTACGGGTGTGAACTGGGCTATATTTTAAAATGGCCATAGCTTCATACTGAGACCCAGCATCCCTTCATTTCTCTTAGCTTGGAATAGGAAGAGCTGCACTTCGGGTTTGAGCCTTAGGTTGATAAGAACTTTTCACATTCTTCAATATCTTGTCAGGATCCCCCAGAAAAGATGGAGAGGTAATGGCTTGATTTTTTCTCCTGTGAAAAAGGTGCCCAAACGTAAAACTTTGAGAATGTATTAGATATCAAGAACCAGTAGGGGCGAGAGAATGCCGAAACAACCCTGTGTGTGAATATTAGAATTTTGCTTAGATTAACTTTCACAGGTAACCACTATCATTTTCGGTTAGACAAGTTTCTAATCTGGTTCAACCAAAAGGATAGTTGGTTTAAAATAGACTCGATTGAAATAGAAGACAGCTTTTCTTTTAAGTAATCTTACCTGTATGTCTGTTAACAAAGAATCCAGCATTTTATACAACTTGGAAGTCCTTTTCTCACGTAGCATAGAACTAATCATCCTAAAAATGCATCTCTTCAGTTTTACTCTTTAGGTCAGAAAGTGTTCACTGCTGTATTCTGTGTGAGCACCAAAAGGAATGAACACAAAAGGATTATGTATTAATTAGGGCTGTTGATTAACTGCAGTTAACTCACAATTTAAAAAAATTAATCGTGATTAATCACAGTTTTAATCGCACTGTTAAACAATAGAATGGCAATTGAAATTTATTAGATATTTTGCATGTTTTTCTACATTTTCATATATATTGTATTCTGTGTTGTAATTGAAATCAGTATATATTTTTATTACAAATATTTGCACTGTTAAAATAATAAACAAAGGAGAGAGTATTTTTCAATTCACATACAAGTGCTGTAGTGCAATCGCTTTATTGTGTAAGTGCAACTTACAAATGTAGATTTATTTTTGTTACATAACTGCACTCAAAAACAAAACAGTGTAAAACTTCAGAGCCTACAAGTCCTACTTCTTGTTCAGCCGATTGCTAAGACAAACAAGTTTGTTTACATTTACAGGAGATAATGCTGTCCTCTTCTTATTTACAATGTCACCAGAAAGTGAGAACAGGCATTTTCATGGCACTTTTGTAGCCAGCATTGCAAGGTATTTACGTGCCGGATATGCTAAACATTTGTATGCCCCTTCATGCTTCAGCCACCATTCCAGAGGACATACTTCCATGCTGATGATGCTCGTTTAAAAAAAAAAAAAAAAAAAGCATTAATTAAATTTTGTGACTGAACTCCTTTGGGGAGATGTGTATGTCCAGTGCTCTGTTTTACCCGCATTCTGCCATATATTTTCTGTTATAGCAGTTTCGGATGATGATCCAACATATGTTCATTTTAAGAAGACTTTCGCTGCAGATTTGACAAAACGCAAAGAAGTTACCAATGTGAGATTTCTAAGGATAGCTACAGCACTCAATCCAAGGTTTAAGAATCTGAAGTGCCCTCCAAAATCTGAGAGGGATGAGGTGTGGAGCATGCTTTCAGAAGTCTTAAAATAGCAACACTCCGATGTGGAAACTACAGAACCCGAACCACCAAAGAAGAAAATCAACCTTCTGCTGATGGCATCTGACTCTTTTATAATGAAAATGAACATGTCGGTCCAAACTGCTTTGGATTGTTATTGAGCGGAACCCGTTGTCGGCATGGACGCACATCCCCTGGAATGGTGATTGAAGCATGAAGGGACATATGAATCTTTAGCACATCTGGCACGTAAATATCTAACAACACCGGCTAGAACAGTACCATGAGAATGCCTGTTCTCACTTTCAGGTGACATTGTAAACAAGAAGCGGGCAGCATTATCTCCTGCAAATGTAAACAAACTTGTTTGTCTGAGCGATTGGCTGAACAAGAAGTAGGACTGAGTGGACTTGCAGAGTCTAAAAAATTTTACATCGTTTTATTTTTGAATGCAGTTTTTTTTACAAAATTCTACATTTGTAAGTTCAACTTTCATGATGAAGAGATTGCACTACAGTACTTGTATTAAGTGAATCGAAAAAATACTATTTATTTTGTTTTTTACAGTGCAAATACTTGTAATAAAAAATAAATGTAAAGTGAGCACTGTACACTTTGTATTCTGTGTTGTAATCAAAATCAATATATTTGAAAATGTAGAAAACAGCCAACATATTTAAATAAATGGTATTTTATTATTGTTTAACAGTGCAGTTAATTGTGATTAATCTTTTTAATCATGCAATTAATCACGATATTTTAATTGCTTGACAGCCCTCTTATTAATTATATATTAACCTTCTTGGAAATGTTTAAAATAATTGACTTCCCTAATTCTTAAAATCTTTACAATTTTTAAGCTGCAAGGCCAAATTATTAAAAAATAAAGATAGTGGCCTGAAACTGGGGGCTGTTGACATGCATTGGGAGCATTTGGCTTAGCTCCTTCACACTTGTTATAGCCTCATTAAAAGTTACAATGTCAGTTGCTTCTGTATTGCAGATATTTGGAGAACTGAGTTTACAATGCTGTCTTCCAAACTCAACAGCAAGATTCATAATCCAAAATAAGCAAACAGCCGAATTCTTCAGTAATTGCTTTCAGCAAATGTTCATTCATATTACATGGATCTGTTTGGAACCCAGTTAAACAACAGATCATCCCAAAAGAAAATAACTCCTGCTGTTCATTCAAAGAAAGCTTAGGTAGGGGCTGAATTGTGGGGGACTGGAGAGTCGTGGGTACTATTCCAAGTTGCACCCATAAATCATACTGCCCACTTGGGATGCAAAAATAAGATGTCAGTATATTGTGCAGATGTTCAAAGTATGATCCTGTGTGATCAAAGTGTGATCATTGTCTTAGGCCTGGTCTACACTGGGGAGGAGGGGGGATGGGAGATCGATTTCTCTAAGTCGACGTACTTAGATCTACTCACCGTGGTGTCTTCACTGTGGTAAGTCGATGGTTGACGCTCCCCCGTCGATTCCTCCTGCGCCTCTCGCTCCGATGGAGTACCGGAGTCGACGGGAGAGTGCTCGGCGGTCGATTTATTGCATCTTCGCTAGATGCGATAAATCGACCCCTGCTGGATTGATCGCTGCCCATCGATACAGCGGGTAATGTAGATAAGCCCTTAGCTTCCCCTTAGTGGGGCTCAGATACCCTTCTGGATGCTGGATTTCTCACAGTTGGCACTGTCTTCATAGAGTTCACCTGCCTGCTGGGCTTTGAAAGCTTGGCTTCCCCTCTGTGAGGCTCAGATGGCCCCATGGCTTGTTTGGCTCCAGGAATCCAATGTGGCGACTGCTGGTGTACTCAAGCTTTGCTTAGTACCCAGGCTTCATCCACTCGTGGCACCAAGGTAAGATTTCATGCTCAACAGATTAGACAGACTTTCATATTATGAGTGTCCATTTCCTTTCTTATGTGATTTGATCAGCCATGAATGAAATAGATAATGTGGACATTTAAATTATTATTGGATACTAATGCTCATAAATCAATTCTCAGTTTATCCATTACTTACAAATATCTATCTTGTTTTTGATGTCCACTACTTGCTTTTCCTGTTTCTATAAATTTGTTAGAACACATTTTCAAAATGGAACAAATTTTCCAAATTTGTGTTTTAAATTTGCACCATTTTTACATGCACCATACCCTAGAAAGTATGTTAAAATCCACACACAAATCGTTACCTCCTGTTGAATGATAGACAGTTTTCTAAAACATAAAAACAACAAAGCCCTTGCTTGGGTGATTTCTCTAATCCTGCACTGCAGTAAATGAAAGATATTTTTAAATATATTCCCTGCATTGTACAGTGTACATATCCTCCTCACTCATGCTTTTTTCAGTGGATCTGTGTACTTGCAGTGCATTTTTTCAAAAGAAACCTGTAGATGGAGCTAAAAAAATCAGCTCTGCAAAAATATAATGCAATAATGACCCAAACTTGGAAATATAGTGTGGTGTATTGTTTAATTATTTTCTGCATTTGAAATAGAATGCTCACACTAATCTCAATCTCATTGGATTACAGGTCTTTTTATTTTAAAAAAATGTAATTCACATTATAACTTACACCAGTGGTGAACTTGGTGTCCCTGTTGTTCATATTAGATTGACATCAATGCACTACAGTTATTAATACTTCACTGACAGCAAGAGACATTCATATTTTCTAACTAGGCTAGAAGAAGTACAAGACAATCCTTTTGGTACAATACAGGTCATGCTTTGCTTCAGTTTATATAGCAGTGGGCCTGCTGTTGTGTACCACAGATGGTATTTAGGGCTTGCCCTATACTTTATGGAGCCTTGGGTTCATTCCTCTTCATTGGTCCCTTGCACCTCTGCATACCAGACACTCTGCTGGCTGCTAACTGCTGTTGTATAGACAAAGCCATTGCCATGCCAGGAGTGCAGCAAGTGAAGCAGAAGGAATTCCTCAAAGGATGCCTTAGGCAGCAATCACGCTATGCAAGCCCAGGCTATGGATAGGGAAGGAATAGATGCAAAGCAAGGAAAAATAGACTGCTGAGTGAGCAAGCTGTCAATTGACAGGTGTCTTTCTAGAGCTGGCAACTGTTTAGCAGGGGTTGTATGAAGCCTCTTGCTGGACAGGGCCGTGTGCAGCTTCGTGCATAGTATAGGCATAAGGCAATTACAGAAGATATTACAGTTGATTTGATTTTACAGAATTAATAAATGTCATGGGAGTGGTTAAACCACAAGCATTTGCCTCAGGATAAGGTTTATAATGCACATGCATGTATTATAATCCAGCATTTAACATTAGACAAGTTAGGGCTTGTATCAGTTTAGTCATAGCAGACTATGCTGAGACCTAACATCCAGCTGTAGTAAATGAAATATTATTACTGAAATGTGCATATAGAAAAAGGTAGAAAAACCATTTGTTACTTACTATGAGATACCTGAAGTTGCCCATGTGCTAACCTGCATAGCTGCCTACTGGTACCTCAGTGGACACATCTGATGAATAGTAATATCGAACTCTCTACAAGCAGAATAATGTTAATTGCCGGGAGTGGAAGACAAGCTTTTTCAGGGGTAGTCTGAGACTGTGGAATGAATTTCCCCAAGAACTAAGGACCATCACAAACTTCACCACTTCCTGCTCCAAGTGCAAAGCGCATTTCTTTGACCATGTCTTCTCTAACATAAGCACATAGTAACATGTTTATTTAAAAAAAAACACACAAAAACATCCTACCAAAACAAGACACTCCATTGCACATGCTTGCTGGGGAGAAATTGAGAACAACAAACATGACAGATGTTAGTAATGTCACTTAATGCACTATGGGAAGGTGCTCAAATGCTACAGTAATGAGCATGGTATAAGATTGTGTATAGAATAAAACAGACAATCCTCTTTCTTTAATTAGAAAACTATCGGAGGTTCCAGTATCTGATCTGCAAATACATTAATCTTTCAGAAAATCTTTCTGATGTTGAAGACAACTGAAAACATTCCCCTGCTCCAACTTGGTTTTTTTTTCCTTTCACATTTAATGGATATAGTAATGGTGATATTGTATTTTAGTCTGAAAAAGATGTTAGATCTATTTACTAAGTAATTCTGAATCATCTGCAGTTTGCACTAAGTTCATTAATTAAACTTGTTATATTTCATTTTGCAAGACTTTTAACCTTACGTTTTCCAAGCTGTAGCATAACATCTGACTATTTTAGTGGGAGTTGGTCAACAAAAACTCTTCAAATGTAGGTGTTAGAGTTCAAATTAGAGTTCATAATAGTAGCTTTTGATGATTTGGGGAATCTGTGTACAACTTATGAATTCCGATTAGTTTTATGAAATTGTTGTATCACTCAATCATCAATGTGCAGTGAGTCAACCATGAGCTGATAGCATCCCTGATGTGTATTATCCCTGCATGTTTGGAAGAAGCTATAGAACAAAAAAAGATGTGGACCTTAAGGACTCCAGCTGAACAGTGCTAAGGAGGGTGCCTGAGCTGGGAGAACAGTTCTACCCAGGTGGTCTGACGGGAAGGGAGAATGGAAAATGCAGCTTCCCCGGGCCTGGTAGGGGGTGTGAAGAACTCCAGGAGGGTAGAGGGGGAGGGGCTGAACTGATGGCTGTCGGGGCTTTGTGGAGCGAATTGGTGGGGGCAGAGGATGGGCAGACGTGAGAGAGTGCTTCTTCCGCAGGGGCCAAAATCACTTTACCCAATAAATGTAGGAGTGAGTAGCACTCTCTCTCACATACACACACACACACACACTTTCTCTCACTCAAAAAATCAAGAGAGACCAAAAAGCACAATACATTGTTTTGTTTTGTTTTTAATCTCACGGTGTTTTGGGGATCCAACTCTTGAGGCAACACGGGGGACTCAGACACAAAGGACGTTTGGGCAGGAGAGAGGAATAGAGGGGCCTGTTTTGTAGCAGCAGGGCAATTTTTAACTATGAAACTGAGGAAGAAAGAGGTGGCCTGCAGAAGAGAGAGGCTCCATGATTTGGAGGAGAAGCCATGTGCGCGTGGGGATCTGGACTCCTTTGTGGCTCTGACCTAAACCTGAAGAATGTTCAAGTGTGAAGAGGAACCTGAGGGAGGAAAATGTGTCCAGGTGATTTATTATTTTGTCTAGATCTGGCTTTAGAATATTCTGCAGAGCCTGTGTATCTGCTTACTTTCACTACTGCATGCTCCTGAAGAGATGAACTATAAAGCCAGAGTACTCACAAGGTGGAATGCTGGGAAAGGTGTGCATATGCAACTGGGGTGTCTATGGGGGGGTCAGCACTGGACTGGGGGTATAAGGCAGTTGGACCATGAGGTCCCATTTCTGTGAAAAGGTAACAGAGAGTCAATGCCAAGGAAGTTTTATTTTAGGCTGCTTTCTAGATATATTTTTTTCTTATTAAAGAAACTAAATCCTGACTTCCCTTTGTTCCTGATTAAAGCCTGGATTGTCCTGTGGGGATCTGTACACAGAGAGGGTCCTCTGAGTGAGAGTGCTCATGGCGAAGGGGATATTAGCCAGAAGCACAACACTTTTGAACTTAAAAATTCTAAAAGAACGAAGTATTATTAAAGCATTTTTATGAATATGCAAACAGTAATTAACTGGGCTTTTCTGTAATTCATTATTTTTTTTCTTTTCTAGTGTCATGGTCAGATTAGAGCAAACCTAAATAACATAGGTTTCTGAGCTCGCTTTCAGTTCTTTCCCCAATGTTCATGTTTTGAGAAAGAAAACTTTTTATTAAGTTGTCTATTTAGGAATTATGTTCAGAATGTCTTCCAAAGAGATTTGAATAGACAGGCATAAATAAAATGTCACTCTCCTCTCTTAAGTCCAGATTCAAAGCCCACTGAAGTCAATGGGGTTCTTTCTAATAGTACCCAGAGGATATCTATTGTCAAGAATGGTGATACATGGAGTCCTTCCCCAGTACAAAGAGTTATGCAAAACTGATCATAGTATAGGGGGCTTGGTGGGCTGCTTAGCAGTGCAACGTCATTTAAATACTCTTGCATTCTTTTTCTTTCATGCAGGAAACAAATGCTTCCAATTATGGCCTTTTGCAGGTTGCACTGAGATCAGGTCATTGCCACTTACAAGAATTGCAATATCTAAGTTTTCAGTGCCAAGAGCTAAAATGCATCTAAGGAAAAAAGAAACATACTGGGGTGTGATATCAACAGAAAAAAATAGAAACTGCATTACTAGAAATTAGCATTTATTATATAGGCAAACTTTTTTAAAATCAACCTAATCCTCACAGTGTACTGGTTTACACCTGACTGTAGGCTTAATTTCTTCTGTCCAGAATAAGCTATTGAAGGAAGAGACTTTTTCTGCAGGATTTTGTCATCTTTGTCAGTTCTATAATTCAGATACCAAGATATGAAGTAACTTCTTAAAAAGAAGAGACGTGATCTGAAACAAACAAACAAACAAAAAACCATTTTATAAAAAATACTGAGCTCTGAAAGCTAAGTTCTCAGATGTACATGTGCATCTGGTGACTTCAGAGGGAGTTCTGCACAAGTCTCTGAGGTAAGAATTTGTGTGCAGTACAATAATTTTAATTAGATGTAATCTGAGGGGAAAGTTTGAGCATGATGCACATTTTTAGCATGAGAAGTGATGGAAAAGCAATATCCACCATCTATCACACTTAGCTCATTGACTGTACATATTTTAAAAAGGAAAGAAGTGATCATCAAACAACACAATACTTTGTGTATTCTAATTGAAATGTTCAGTCAGTCTCTAATCTCAATTTTTTTTTATGTTTAATTGTATAAAAAAACCCGCTTAACATTTTTCCTAAATTTCAAAGTTCTTCCATCAGAACTGACTGTAGGTACATGTAAAACATAGTTTTCAAAGCTAGCCAGTACATGTATATTAAACAACACAGCTCACAATAATCCCTTTGTCAAAAGCTTGAGAAAGGAGATGGCCTTTGTGTTTGGATCCGGGGGTTAACAAACTCAGTCTTTGCCAGACCAGTAGAGTAAGCAAACTAAAATATGCACCAACTCCTACTCTCAACTTGACTCAAACAACTTGTCAGTGAATAAATGGCAATCTTTAATTAAACATACTATGGCCTCTTTATTTTAAGTCAATGGAAATAATCATGTGTGAGTGAGGCAAGCAAGATTTGGGGCAAAATTCTCAAAAACACTTAATAATGTAGGCACCTAAGTTCCATTGGTTTTCAAGTCGGCTTGGTGCTTTTGAGAATCTTACCTTGTCCCTATATTACTGACGATTTAGAGTGCAATAATCATGTAGGCTAGGCTCAAATGAGGCCTCACTGTTTACTTACTCCACTGGCTAACTACTGTAGCCACTAAAAAAGGCCATAGGTGTAACAAAATTCCTCCAGACTATTAAAGACCAGATGGGACACTCTAATGATGCCACACTTCAGCCTAATGTCTTCTTCAATGATAATACAACATTACATCAACACGTTTCATTGTGAATACCATGCACTGACAAAATCCATCAGAATCACACAGTTTTGGGTCAATGAACAGGATCTGCTAAGATATCCCTCTCAATGTCATTCACAGAGATTTTAAAGAGAGAGGGAACCCTTTATGATCATCTAGCCTGACTTCCTGTATAACACAGGCCAAAGAGCCTCACCCAATAAGTGATGCTTCTTGATTACAGAATGTAAGCGTGACAGATTCAGGCCCCTAGTATTTGGAAGGGTCTGAATTCGAAAGGAAATACAGTAAAAGCTTTATTATTTGGCATGTTGGGGGAATGGTGGGTGCTGGTTAATCAAATATTCCGGTTAACTGAGAGTTATACTTTACCAATGGAATACCAATTTTTAAAGAATTAGAATACAATAAAATGAATAAAAGACAAAATACAGTAGTACAGTATACAGATATTCACCAATGCAGTAGTAGTACTGCACTGCAGAGTGGTTGGTTTCTTGAAGCACTTAGGTGTATAGAGGTAATCTACTGTATAGAAAACTTTATTTTTTGACACTACATATCACTATGGGCAGCACATGATGTACACCCAGATCACTAAAAATACACTTACCACTAAAACTAGACTGAACGTAAGTTAATCTTTCTTTGATGATTCAGAAGACACTTCAGGCTCTTGCAGTGCCTCACGGTCATCATTGTCAACATCAATTATCATTGTAGATATAGACAGTGTAATAGATTAGGCTGAATCTGTAATGACCCTATGACACACCCTGGAAGTTGCTTTTTTTGAATAAATTCCCGATATCAGCTTGCTTATGTGTCTTCTGCCTCTTTTGCATAAAAGTAGAGTGCAGAATGTGCAATTGCATAACCTCCTGGG
Source organism: Emys orbicularis (assembly GCF_028017835.1). Classification (NCBI taxonomy): domain Eukaryota; kingdom Metazoa; phylum Chordata; order Testudines; family Emydidae; genus Emys; species Emys orbicularis. The sequence goes on along the minus strand of NC_088687.1, from coordinate 95,011,533 downwards.
CAGTATACTAGTCCCGCTTACTAGACTGAAGATTTGTATTGGGAGAGATCAGAGATCAGAAATGCCGGATAATAGAGCTTTCTGGTTGATAAAGTGCCAGATAATACAGCTTTTACTGTATTCAGAACGAGTTGTGGCAATGCATAGTTAATTATCAAATCATTATAACAGTGATGGCACTGAGTGGGAAGAACATTCAAATATGAAAAGCAGCAAGCTCTGGGGAAATTCTGATGTAGAGCACCTGATCAGCATGACTTGGGTTCATTTCTAATATAAATAAAATGATACATGTATATCTTCCATTTACCATTGTAAATTAGCCCTTGAGTGATGAGCATGCTTCCTAGAGACAAGGGAAGACCTGAAAAAAACAAGCAAACAAAAAAATTCATCACTTTGCTCACTACTGCTGACTGGCTGAGAATTATGTGCATCTTTTTTGTATTTATTATCCTTTCTTCTCCCTCCAGCTTGCTTGTCTCATTCACCTATTACACTTGCTCTTAGACTGTAAGCTCTTTGGGGCAATGACAGTCATTTATTATGTTTGTACAGCACCTACCACAATGGAGCCCAACCTGGTTGTGACCTTTTCGTGCTACTGAAATATAAATAATAATAAAAACTTGCATGACCATAGTAGTATATCCCCTCAAGACAGCAAAACTAAAATGTATCTGACCTTGATAGAACTTTGATTATATGATGAAACCCTTAGAAGCTTTTCAAATCTTTTCCTTTCAGAATGTCCACATTTAGAGTTGCCATCTGGCCATCTTTACGCTCACTCTGCAATGACTTTTGTTTTTGTTGTTAAAACTAAACAGAAATCTTGTTATTTCTTGAAAAAATTCAAAATCAAGATCATATATGTGAAAGAAAATGAAACGCGTCTCTTGGGTGAGAGTAATAATAGATTTCAAAAATAGTGACATCAGCTAATAATAATAGTTAACTATTGACAATTAAGGGTACAATTCTGCCACTTTTACTTACATTAAGTGTACCTTATTATGTAAGTAGTCCCATTGATTTCATAGTAAGTACTACTTAACATAAGTAAGGATGACAGAATTAGGCCCTAATAACAATCTTCTCTCAAATAAATGTAAGTGTTAAAGTAACTGGCAAGTCGTGCAGTAGAATTTAAAGCAGTAGTTCAGCTAAAAATACATCAGGTGCTGATTCTCACTGGGATAAGAATTAACATGAGTTACCTGCCTCTGTACCAGAAACTTTCGTTTCTACATTCTCGACTGATCCTTTCTACTTCTTTTCTATTGACGTGAGCATCTGAGATAGGACAGTGGAGACCAGACTGAAAAGAGCAATATTTTGTTAGCTTACTGATTTTTATCTTACAAGATCATTTTTAGATAATTTAAGATGAATTAAAAATAGTTATTAATACATGTAAAATGAGGAGAAAGATATTCTCCTTTCATAAGTAATGCAATCCCCCCTCAAGTCTCAAAACAAACACACACACACCCCCCATCTGTAGTTAGTAAAACAATCAGATACCTGTATTTGATAATTCAAGAGCAGAAATGTGAAGTACTGTTCAGGTTTTAAAGTGAAAAAACTTCATTGCATTTGGAACATCTTGCCTGCAATAGTTTAGGTATTAATTTTAGACAGGCAGTAAATTGCTGTTTTTCTCTTAATTCTTTTATTCTGATCAGCCACATTTCTTTAGCTGATATTCAGGGACTGAACTGGGAGGGAAAAAAGGCAGTGCTACTCTCAGGTCCTCCCACAAAATAAACTCCACCCACTTGAGATGCCAAATGAGAAATCACTCTCCGCAGATTGTGCTGATATTCAAATTATGATCTCACACGCCCTCCCAGGCGCTGCAGGCTTAACTCCCCCTCCGTGCAATTCAAATACACCCCTGGGCTCTGTTGGGCTCCTCTGGCTGGGCTTCTCCTCAGTAGGATTAATTTGTCCTACTGGATTCTGTTGACGTCCACCCAGTAATGGCAGTAAAATGTCACTCACCATAGATTTTGTCCCTCTCTTTTCTTTGTTCAGTAGTGAAATAGTTAATAATATTGACATTTTAGTACCATCTCTGGACAGCTGAGTTAACATCTCACCAATGCTGGCTCTAGCTGGGGTCCATGGGTTGAACTGCACCCACAGAAATCAGGTCTGGATGTGCACTACCATGCATGCATCTCACATGGCTGGGAGTGCAGCTGGCACTCAGGTCCGCCTGCCAAAAACCACAACAACTCCTCTTGGCAATGGGAACCAGCGGGAAGCCTCAAGCCAGCATGGAGTGGAAAGAATTTAGGTAGGGTGGAGGGGGCAAGGTAGTCTGTTCTCCTTGACAGCCAGGTAGGGAGCTGCAGTGAAGGGGATGGGATAGGGCAGCAAAAGGGGGGCCTTGTGGTGCTGCTGTGGTAGGGGTGGCGCTCCGGGTTGTGATGCAACTCCCTTTCGGGGATCCCAGGGGGAGGGAGAAGGGCTGGATATGGGGCACAGAGGGGAAGATCCTAAAATTCTTTCCTCCAAGGAAGCCTTGAGCCAGCCAAGAGAGATAAGGAGCAGAGTGGGGGCAGGCAGGGGCTCCTAGGAAGGGACAGTAGGGGGTTTCCTTTGAGGGCAGAGGCTACTGGGAGGGGGTGGGTATAGGACTCATGGGGGGGAGGGAAGGTAGGGGCTTCTGCTTTCCTGGGTTTCTAACCATTGTAATAATCATCATTAAGGCTACGACTCTTTCACAGAGGTCATGGAAGTCATGGATTCCGTGACTCCAGAACCTCTGTGATTTCCGCAGCTGCAGCGGCTGGTGTGGCTGACCCCAGGGCTGCCCAAGCAGCTGGGGCGGCCCCAGGGCCAGCCACACTGGCCACTCCCCGGGTGACCCCAGGCAGATGGTCCCGGGTGCTGCCCCAGAGCAGTGGTCCAGGAGCAGCAAGGGTGCCCCGGCAGTGGCAGGGCCACTGGCCGCCCCTGTCCAGAGCAGCAGCGGCAGCAGGGCCCTGGTCCACCCCCTGCCTGGAGTAGCAGCATCTGCTGGAATGCCCTCCTCATCCCCAGCACCTAACATTTAGTTAGAGGTATTTTTGGTACAAGTCATGGACAGGTCACTGTTCATGACTTTTACTAAAAATATCCATTACTAAATTGTAACCTTACTCATCAATAAGTTTTCTTACACTGAACTAACTCACCACTGTGCTACTACAGCTGTATACATGCAATGTACAAGAGTTTGGCATAATCAGTCTCTTGTACAGTGCATGTATACAGTTGTAGCAACATGGCAGAGACTTAGTTCTGTGTAAGAAGACAATTATAAATTGTTATTTTATGATGTTTCTATCTGGCTGCACAGGAAAGGTTTCATAGCTGCTTTAAGTGTCTAGTAACTAAGGTGAAATACCTGGTGTAAATATCCTGGGGATACCATCATGGGCCCTCTCTGACCCCCCAACTCCTCCCTCTTTATTCCTCATTACAAAAACAGACCTACAATACAGTATCTAGATGTCATTATAAATATGTGATATGTAAAAAGTTCCTGGAGTTACTTTGAAGTGATGTATACTAAGTAACAGGAGATGGAAAAACTCTTTGCTCATGAAAGCGAACCCTCTTCATTACTAAATAAAATTGGTACAGTACATATACTGAGGAGGGTATGTTGGCTTCATCTATGCTGGATTAGCAGTCAGCATTCAGACCTAAACTTCAAAGGAACTGAGAGTATAAGTGACTGACCCTTAGAGGAGGGGATTGGAATAGACTCTGACTGGCAATTATGACCTCAGGCACTGGGATGGTGAGATAAAGGCAGAGCCCATGATAGTTGGAGGGACCGACACATAGAATGTGAGGACAGTAGTCTTCAATTTACCAGGACTGTAACTCTAAGGTTTAACCTACCAAGATAGGCTGCGGCCTACCCTGTATTCTAGATATGATTTTATTACATTTATCTTTGCTTTTATTCGATTTACCAATAAACTTCAACACTTCCAAACCTGAATGGCACTGTGACTCCATGTGCCAGGTCGTAACACATGGAGCAGGGAGTCAGAGCCAGCCCCAGCCCAACCCCAGTCCCGGGGGACAGGAGCTGTTGCTGTGGGGTGGGTCAAAGCTGGGCTCAGTCTCCAGCCCAACCCCTCTTCTCCCAGGCCTTCCCTCCACACCGGGCTGGGATTAGGATTGTGGTCCTGGGGAGGAGGGTACTGCTGCGGTTGGTTGGTGCCCCCTCAGTGGGGCGAGGAGGAGGCTGAGTGCACCTACTGACTTAGGATGCTACTTCTGCCACTGCATCTCACTGAGACGAATGGGGCAGTTTAGACTTCATAGTTATTGTTGAAAACTCTGTGCAAACTCAGGCAGATGTCATTGTTTCAATTACACTCAGTTCACATTTCCAAGGCTTTATTTACAATCACAAAAGCTGAAAATGTACTTTTTAAAAAAAATATGAAAGCTCAGATTTTGTAGCACAAGTGTCACCTTGGTAGAGATGTCGGTATGCCATAGGGTATGTCTGCACTTGGAGCTGGAAATGTGATTTCCAGGTCAAGGACACATACCCGTGCTAGCTCTGTGCTAAAAATAGTGTTGCCATGGCAGCATGAGAGGTGGATGGGCTAGCCGCCCTAATTATGTGCCTATGATATCTTGGGTGGGTACATAATTAGAGTGGCTAGCCTATCCTGCTGCCATGGCTACATTCTATTTTTAATATGCTAACTCAATCACCACTGATGTGGGTATGTTTCCTCAGCGGAGAATCACACCCCCAGCTCCAACTGGAGATATACCCATGCTGACATGTACCACCTCAGTGTGAGCCCTGTTAGTTTTGTAACCCTGGTAATGAAATAGGTTTATTGGCTGCAGTCATTATTAAATTTTCAGGTAATGGATGCCCCAGTCCTCATTCAAACACAACTGCTACTAAAGTTAGTGGGAGTGTTGTTTGAATAAGGCCTTCAAATTGATCACAAACTGAGTTTCATAGCAATGTGTGATGGGGTGTGCTCCCCACACTGGCCCTGCAAGAGCTGAGTTGGGCCAGGTGGACCTAATCAGCTAATTAGGCTGCAAACAGGGGAGAGCTTTAGGCAACTAATTAGAGAGAAGCTCATGTGTGAAGGACAGGTGGGCTTCTACAAAAGATAGGAAATTGGAAGCAGAAGGGGCTGCAGGAAGGTGGTATACAGTCACTCCCTGGGAGAAGGGAGGTGTGTTTGGTGGCTATAGAGCAAGTAGCCAATGGTTGTTCCCTGGGAGGAGGGAGTAGAGTGGTTGACAAACCTCAGAGAGTGGGGGAGTGCTAGGGTAGGAAGCAGCCCAGGGAGTAAGCAGCGAGGTTGGGGACTGAGCAGACCTTGGCTGCATGTTGTAGAGTCCCTGGGCTGGAACCCAGAGTAGAGGGTGGGCCTGGGTTCCCCTACTGACCACTGGGGCAGTGAACTGGAAGACTGTTGTGGTCACTGTGGGAGTGACAGAATTTGAAGGACTGTACCCAAGAAGGGGGGAATGCTGAGTGACCTGGCCAGAGGGTTGACTTACAAAGAGGACTGCTGTAGTTCCTGAGAGCAAGAGAGCAGCTGCAGAAGAGAAACAGATGGGATATACCTGCTGGAAGGGGTGTTGACCAGACTAAGCTAATCCCCAGAACTACCAGCAGGTGATGCCATCCAGCAGTGAGTAGAGCAAACCTGTCACATAAGGTCATATTCTAGTATATGAAACTTGTACTGCTCATAAACTATGTCAAATATAATAAAAGCTCTACAATAGTACAGATAAGGAAGTAAATGATTATGAACAGGGTTATTTCATATCAAAATTACTTAGTTAAATGTTCCACTATGGCACAAAGTGGTGGAATCTGGCCCTAACAGGCCTGTTGAGATTTCTTCAGCACAGGGGAGCTTGCAGCTGGTGTAAAGCAGTGTAACAAAATCCTATGGCAACTGCCCTCCACTCCACCTGATTTGGATGTTGAGGATGAGCCAGATAGCACCTGTGCTCTACTGGTTCTTACCGGTCCTTTGGGAACCATAGCCAGCTGGCATAAACTAGAGCAGATTAGCTGGGATTGGGACCGGGACCAAAATAGCTTGACTATAATTAGCAGATGGTTGTAACTGGCTTTCTGACTGCCCTCTGCCTTCTCTGCACTGAGCAGAATTTGGCACAGAGTCTGGGCCATAACAGAAAGAAGGCTGGATTTTTTTCCAAAAATTGTGAACATGAACATACTGAAACCTTGTATAGAGCTCAGAGAAGTATAATACAGTAACTCCACACTTAACATCGTCACGGTTAATGTCATTTTGTTGTTGCATCGCTGATCTATTGGAACATGCTCATTTAAAGTTGTGCAATGCTCCCTTATAACGTTGTTTGGCAGCCACCTGCTTTGTCCACTGCTTGCAGGAACAGCAGCCTGTTGGCGCTAGTGGTGGGGGCTTGAAACCAAGGGGGGCTGGCAACCCCCCTATCAGCTCCCCTAAGTTCCTGTGTGGCAGCTGCCGGGCAATTCAGGTGTCCCTTCCCCAACTGCTGTGTGCTGCTCCTGCCCTCTGCCTTGAAGCTGCTCCCGAGAGCCTCCTGCTTGCTGTGCAGGGGGTTGGGGGAAGAGAGGTGCTGATGTCAGGGTATCCCCCTCCCCCCGTACCCCATCTCCAGAGAGCTGGGGAGGAGGGAGACATGACAGGGCTCAGGAGTGAGGGAGCTTGCTGGCAGCGGCAGCAGCAGCTGCTGCTGTCTCAACTTGCTGATCTACATAAAAAGGCAGTGTACTTAGAGTGGGGTCAGCATACTTAAAGGAGCAATGTGCGTCTCTCACTCTCACACACTTTGGAAAGTGGAGGGAGTGGTGCACTCCAATGGGAGAGCGTGGGGTCATCATCACGGTTAGTTTCCACAGGGAATGTTTGCAGCCACTGACATGCTATCTCCTCCCTCCATTCCTGCTGCCTTGTAGAGGGTGAGGCTACATTAACAACAATTTGTTAACCCTTGAGGGTTCAGCTGAGTGCTAGTTCATCATTTAGCAGCAAAGCATTCCCTGGGAAATATCCCACCCTCTGATTCCACCACAATTTAGTGTGTGTGTGTGTACGTATGTGTGTACACACACACATAAAATATATATATATATATATATATATATATATATATATATATATATATATATATATATATATATATATATATATATATATATATATATAATATAAAAAATTAAATCTTTTGTCTGGCCAAAAAAATTTCCCTGGAACCTAACCTCCCCCTAATTACATTAATTCTTATGGGGAAATGGGATTTACTTAACATTGTTTTGCTTAAAGTAGCATTTTTCAGGAACATAACTACAACATTAAGCAAGGAGTTACTGTATATATAGAAAATTGTGCAAGAACTTATGATTCTAAAACCAAATGTGCTCTATTTTTAATATTGTATGGGATACTATAAACTCTATTTAAATTACCTACAGTTATATAGCATCAATACATATTTTATTATCAACCTAGTTTTTTAGAAATTTCTAACTCGTGTAAAAATGTACTTTGGATTGAAATATGAAAAGTAAAATCTCAGCACAGCAGAAGGAGTAGAAGTCCTTAAACACACTTAATGACATGGACTAGATCTGTTATCAACATTAGGAGACATTTTAACAGAATGCAGGCTTTGTTTTTTCATATTTTATATATTTAATTCTGTAGAAAAATATCATAAAAATTAAGAGCTATTCAAGGAAGTACAAAGGTTAATTATAGCATCGCAGCTTTCACTATCTGTGGTCTACAGGATTGGACATTGTCATTTAATATTTTACACCATAAATGCTGTATATTCCAGGTATAGGAGGGAAGCATGGGCAGACCTGTAGCCATTTTAGGGTAGAGTTTAAGCCATAAGATTTTTTATTATTTTTGTCAGTTTGTATTAAACTAAACTTAAACGTAAGACTAAAGGCTGCCCTCAGTTACACCTATGCAACCCCACTGACTTTGTAAAATACTGTATTACTAGCTTCTGCATTTTCATTTGGTTGTGAATAAATGCCTCCCAGAATCTTGCTTGTATCACCAAGAAAATATCTCACAAAAAGGCCTTCTGAAATGAGGCCATCTTTCTTGGGGAAAATGTAAAAGCTTTATATATGACAAGTATCTCCTAAAGGGCTAAAACCTTGCCCTAAACAGCCAGATAAAGGGGAAGCAACTCCAATTTACCTGTTTGTTTTGTTGCTGTGAAGATGCCTGAACTTTACAATGGGCTGTTTCTGAAGACATGTCTGTCTGTCTTTCCCCCTCTCCTCCTAATAATCTTGGTAAGCAGCAAAGTCAGCAATGCTGTCTTTCACAGCTGGCTCCTCCTCTCACTGTTTGGTACAAAGGTAAAAAGAGTAAAAGTATTACATTGTTATAGGCAACTGTTTACCCAGAGAAAACACCCATTTTGAAAGAAGCATTGTTTTTATTGCAGATACTATTTGAATAACCTGATATTAAATGTAACTAAAAAAGATTCACTTAGAGTTCAGGTATTGTATTATATTAGGCCACACAATGCATTGTTCCCTTTCAGTTATCAGAAATATTGGGTTTGTACTGAGTCAAGCAGGCACATGTACAGGGAAGGATTACGTGCTGGGGCTTGTGGAGTGTAGCACAAAACTCTCAGTGTTGGAGAGGAGTGAGGACAAATGTGGCTTCAAGCCACCTTGCACCTTCCTGATTTCTGACCGCACTAGAAGCCAAAATGGCCCCTGGCCTGAATGAGGTGGCTCAGAGTGTTGGTCTAATTTACAGCAGCTTGTCCTGAGTGGTGGCCAGAATTCCCACAGTACAATGAGCTCCAGGGCTACCCCTTCCTAGCCATGCCCTGCCTTTAACCCCTGACACACTTCTTATTTTTCCACCACAGGACCTACCCATCAAGCCTAACATGAACTAAGTCTGTATTTCAGACCAAGATCCATCATAATCCCGGTTATTTTTCTGATTTTTTTTAATCCTATTTAAAGGTACCCACAAAGGGATTTAGTTACTTAAGCCCCAAATTTAGGTGCCACTGCAATCCACAAAACCCCCACTGCGCTGCTGCATAAACCTGTAGGCTTGTGAACTCTCTGCACCTAAATTTTTTTGTTGTAAAGTGTCAAAGTTTGTGCCTTTGGTCATGCACACAACACCTCACTCTAAGCCTCGGGATACATCTTTCATGCCTCAGTGGGATCTTAGATGTACCCCCACCCCTTTTGCCTGCAGGGCCTGGTTCAGTGTTGGGGTCCATTCAAAAGCGATGACAGGGTGGTGGTGCTTCCCTTATAACTTTCAGCCCATTAGTTAGAGCATCACCTGGGATATGGGAGACCCAGGTTCAATTTCCCCCCTGCCTGATGGGGACAGAGGATTTGAACAGGTGTTTCCCACCTCTCAGGAGACTGCCATACAAATGGGCTCTGGGATATTCCGGTGTGGGTGCCCTGCAGTCTTTCCTGTTGAAGCTGTTCTACTTTTTGGATAAATAATTAGTCGTTGGAGAAGGGGGACTGAACCTTGGGTCTCCCATCTCTCAGATTAGTGCTCTAACCCCCAGGCTCTAGAGCCATTCTCTCTCTCTTTTTCTCTAGCCCAATTTCTATTTATGTATTTATACAAAGCCGAACAGCTTCAAAAGTCTGTTCTCCTAAGTGGTTGCTGGTACTCAAAGTGTGAACTGTTCCAATTCTTCTCTGTACTTTGCTTTAGTTCTGAGACAGTTACAAAGTTATAACACTCATGAGAAGCTCTGTATTTTTATTTAGCATTGGGAATTCAGATAACCTTTTTTTGTTAGGTCAGTTCTTCAGCCCTGCCATTAAAAACCATTCTCCTTGCTAAAAAGACTCAGTTAAAGCATTGTGTTGATACAAATCTGTAGTAATGGTAATTCTTTTCCTATGCTCAGTTTTACCACATTCTACACCATTTTCAGAGCACTGTATATTGATACTGTTTCTCTGAAAAATGTACTTTTGAAGCTCTGTGGAAGGTGGGGAAAACTGTCAGCTCTTCACTGTTTGTCTCATTCTATCAGTCTCTTGTCACTTAGAAAAGATCAAGGGAAAGGGGAGGGAACTTTAGAAAAGTTTGTCAATCACAGGCACTAAATCTTGGAATTCATATTCTATTCAATAACCCTAGCTGTGTAGGAAGTTCTATTAAAAAAAAAAAATCATCTCAGGAGATTGCAGTAGAATCTGACCTGGATCCTTTACCACTGCAGCAGAATTTAAGCTCCGCATCACTTTTTCTACATTACTTTTCTGAATCTGGAAAACAAAGATGAGACAGGCTTTTTTAGGACTCTATAATGTGTTCTAGTAATTTGTAGCTTGTAATGCATCTTTTAATACACCCATAAAATCGTGGAAGTATTTCCTATGTTACTAAACTACACTTCAGTTTCAACATAATGAAGAATCCCAGAAATGGGTAGACTCTGAAGGAACTTCCTGGTACCCATCCCAGTAGAGATGGAGGTTGAGAGCCCTGCTGGAAAGAATGTCAAACAGAGTCTATGATGGTGAAATGTTAAAAATGGGATTAATGACACTTAGCACTTATATAGTGCCATCTGAGGAAGGCACTATATATAGGGTGCTTCATAATCATTGGATATTACTTTTGGGAAATTCAGGCACCCTCATTATCTCACACAAAACTATCCTTGCACTGATCTACTGGGAAAACATGATGTTTTCTCTTGCATATTTGCTGTGCTGCCTTGTTTTGAAGCTAAGTGGGTTTAAATGGATGGCATAAGCTATTTTTAGCTTGGGACAAATTCCCCTGTTTCCTTTATTCTTGTTATCTAACTAAAATGCTCACTCTGTACAGAACTTGTTAGATAAAAAAATCCATCTGGTCTGAAGGGAATCACCTGCTTGAGGCATTTTTATTTCTTTGGTTTTCCTTGCTTCATATTTCCAGTTCCTTTATTCAGGAATAGAAGAGGGTGGATGAAGGCTTCCTGCATAGAAAATATTTTGATGCTTCTAGCTGGGCAATGAAGGGGCAGCATATGAGGGAAATGGCTGGGGTTTCTTTTTGGGGAAGAGAGGGGGAAGTTTAATCTTTATGTAAGTATTTGTTTTTCTGTATTAAGAAGGCTCAGGGTGGATTAAAAATCAAAGGTTTTCCCCTCAAAAATCAGATTTAAATAAAAACAATCAGTTTAAAAAAAAATCAATCTAAAGATAGTTTTAATTAAGATACATTATAGCTCAAAGATATCTAATCTGGAATAGGGATTATAAATTCTAAATCTGTAGTATGAGACCATACATTCATGTAATGTTTAAGAAAAGTTTTGTAAATGAGTTCCAATAGTTCATGGATTAGGGACCCAATCTTATTGGGTTCCAGGGGCTTCTGTATAGATTATTTAGGTTAATCTTTCTATCTACCCAATGGGACTCAGTGCTCAGTCTAGAAGATACCATCAGAGATGCTTAGTTTTGCAGTTCTCAAACTGTGAATTTGTGTCTCCAGAGAGAACATGCTTGTTAACAGCAAAAATGTTTTTAAATAAATACATAAATAATATATAGAGGTGAGAAATAACAGACCTGAACCCTACTGTACCTCTGCAAATTTGTGTACACAGAGTCAATCCCTTACCTCTCTCTAAAAGTGCAAAGTTTCAAAAAGTTTAATGAATAGAAGATTGTTGGGGATGGAATAGATCTGGACAAGGAGAAGCCTGGAGATAAATGTGAGAAGGGAGGGACAGGCAGTAGAAACAAAAGTTAAACTGTCTGAGCAGCATATTCCAGAAGTCTTGAGGTGTTTCTGAGTGTAGCCTTCATTGACTGAACCATGTTAATGAAGTGTGGGTTCTCAGTCATATGGAAAGGAGAGTTAGTTGCATAAACAAAACAGCAATTTTTTCATCAATTACCTCTTTTTGTAATCTGCCGGTTCATATGACTTATCTATGGTTGTTTCTGGATGATGGAGATTTTTTTTTTCTTTTTGCTACAGGTGATATACTGTGGCTATGTGACTGAAACACTATTATGGGCAGTTAATTCTGAAACTACAGAAAATGATGGTGATCTTGAAGGTGGATAGTCTTCAGAATCCTATATGTTGAGGATGGATTCTCCTAAACAAAATAAGTCAATCCAGTTATTTAATTATTATTACCATACTGCTCATTTAGTATTACTCATTGCATTCACTGACAGTGCTAATTTAAAGGTGAAATTGTAAAAGGAAGATCTGCCGATTTCAGCTATTTATTTTTTATCACAACTGTATCTAAAATGATAGTACCATAGAGTAACAACTATGAAAGAAATTGAGCAGTGTGCAAAAGGTCTAGAGGGTAAAATTGTTAACCTGAGTCTGATGGGTGGAGCAATGTCCACAATGATCCTGTTGTATGTGCTTGTGTGACAACAGAAGAAGGGAATGTCTTCCTTACAGAAACAATTGATACATCAGGAAATGCACACACAGCAGAATACTTACAAGAAGTAGCAGTAAAAGCTATAACAAACTATGAAAAAAAAATTCAAATGTCTAGTACGCAGCTTGGTCACAGATAAGGGGGGACAGATAGCTCAGTGGTTTGAGCATTGGCCTGCTAAACCCAGGGTTGTGAGTTCAATCCTTAAGGGGGCCATTTAGGGATCTGGGGCAAAATCAATACTTGGTCCTGCTAGTGAAGGCAGGGGGCTGGACTCAATGACCTTTCAGGGTCCCTTCCAGTTCTAGGAGATAGGTATATCGCCATATATTTTTATCCAAGATGAGAAGAAATTATTTAGAAGAGAGTGAAGAGAGTCCCAAGTTAATAACATAAGGTTGCATTGCTCATTTGATGCACGTCCTAGCCAAATACTACAGTGTTCCGGAAATAAAGGCTAATGTTGTTGAAACTGCAAAATACTTCCGTAACAACCACTTTGCAGCAGCTGCTCTGAAAAAAGTGGGAGGAACCAAGGTAACTCTCCCAAAAGACATGCAATGGAACTCCGTAGTGGACTGTTTTGAGCACTATAGCAAGAACTGGCCTAATCTGATGACAGTTTGTGAACAAAATTGTGAAAAAATAGATGGTGCTGTCACAGCCAAAGTTCTCAACATTGAGCTTAAGAGAAATGTTGAACACATGCTGAGTACCCTGAATCCTATTTTTGTAGCCTTGAACAAAATGCAGGGAAATAGCTGTTTTATTGTTAACGCTGTTGAAATTTGGAAGGAACTGAGGAACTCAGTTTGGAAGGAAGGAACTCTTAAAAAGAGAAATATGCACTGACAGAGTTAAATTACAAGCATTAAAAAAAACAAATGGGACAAGCACTATCTCCAGCTCATTTTCTTGCAAATATTCTCAATACTCAGTACCAGGGTCAAACCTTAACTGCTGAAGAGGAGAAGTTGGCTATGACCTAGACATCCAGCAATCATCCCTCCATAATGCCAGCTATAATAAACTTCAGAGCTAAGGGTGAACCATTCAAGAAATATGTTTGCTGATGATGTTTCGAAGAAAGTCACACCAGTGAACTGGTGGAAGTTACTTAAGCACTTGGATTCAGAGACTGTTGAAGTGATAATCTCACTTTTAACAGAAGTAGCTTCTTCTGTCGGTGTAGAAAGAATATTTTCTTCCTTTGGACTAATTCATTCCAAATTGAGAAATCGTTTGGGACCTGAAAAAGCAGGAAAGCTTGTTTTTCTTTTCCAGATTATGAACAAACAGGAAAATAAAGGTGAAGACGACTGAGTTAGCTGCAGAAGCCAATATTTTCAGTTTCTCATGTTGACCTGGCTGACATAGTCGATTTAATTTTTGTGGTTTTTTTTTAAATATTTCATTTAACTATTTTAGTTAAAAACAATTTTAACAAAAACAAACCTGATTTTTAAGAACTTGAATGTTTAACTAAATTCAAAAATTCATATGCTTGTTTTGTTAAAATATTATGTTTGCTGTTGAAGAAAAAAATCCAGAATACATAACGTTGTTGTTTTAGTTAAATAAAACGATTTAAATGTCTGTCTGGTGATGTTCTCCTCCTAATACAGCATAGCAAAAAATCCTCCAAATATTAATGATTAACCTGTTGAATTGGAGATAGTTCACTTCCCAATGACTTCATAAATATCTGCTTCAAGTACCTTTTGGTAAATGAAATAACCAATCATTCATTTTCTAATATAGCTGTAAAACTGATCTGAAAAGTTTTCAAAATAAATCACTTAAAAAATGTATAGTGCGTACCTTCTAAAAATGAAACCAAACTGAGTTGTGAAGAATATGTATTAAGGCTATAACAACCAACAAGAATGCACTTTTATGTAGAAATCCATGATTAGTCAGGAAGACTCGATTTAGTGATTTAAATCAAATCCACCCTGAAAAGTTGTTGGTAGTGACCACACCACTCTGTGAGATTACTGGGAGAAATAGATGGGAAATTTTTTTCCCACTCTTTCAAAGATCTGTTTTAATTGTCAGAGACTTTGTCTTATTGTGTGGGTGCTTCTGGAATAAAGTACTAATTAATCATTGTGACATTTAGCCCAGCACTTATAGTAGCACTTCAGATGTTTGGCATCCAGTAGGGTGCAAGGGGAAATACTTGCCAGGAGATATAAGAGCCCTCTAAATTGGAACCTTTATTTTAATTATGGGACTCTTATTTTGGTATACGCTGACCAGATAGCAAGTGTCAACAATCGGGACAGAAAGTGGGGGGTAATAGGTGCCTATGTGAGAAAAAGACCCAAAAATCAGGACTGTCGCTATAAAATCAGGATATCTGGTCACCCTATTTTGGTGCAGGGTACATAGTTTAGTTTCAGGCAACGTTACTAGAAGCTTAGCAGGATTAAAATGAAGGAGTGACTGGACACTATTGTTAAAGGTATGCGCTCAGATGTTTGACATCCATTTCCAGTGTTTACAGAGGAATAATCTGGGAGGCACTATCACTTTTTCTTCATTGTTTTTGAAGGGATTATGAGTATATTTGGGGAAAAAAATTTGATCACTCTCTTTTTCTTAGGAAGGATGGCATGGGGTTTATAGGCACAGGCAATCTGGATTCTGTTCCTGGCCTTGCAGCAAACTTCCTGTATGATGTTGGGCGAGTCACTCAATCTTGTTAAATCTCAATTTCCTCCTAAGTAAAATATCCTCCTTGCAGCTGGGTTGTGAGGCTTAACTAATGCATGGGCAGTCACATGCTTTGAGATTGTTAGGTAGAAGAATCTATATAGAGCAAGATCTAAAACTTTATTACACCTCTACCCTGATATAACGCGACCCGATATAACACGAATTCAGATATAACGTGATAAAGCAGTGCTCCGGGAGAGCGAGGCTGCGCACTCCAGTGGATCAAAGCAAGTTCGATATAACGTGGTTTCACCGATAACACGGTAAGATTTTTTGGCTCCCGAGAACAGCGTTATATCGGGGTAGAGGTGTACTTGTTGTTGTTGTTTTCACTATACACTAGCATGACTGAGGGCAAAATTTGTCTCATTGGGGAAAATTTTTTTCTATTTTTCCCAACATGCCAAATTTTGCCCTCCATCTGAATAGCCCTAGCTCTTTTACTGGTCAGGTGGAAGATTTCTAACACCTCCCAGGAGCAGTGAAGGCGGGGGGAGGATGCCAGCCCATCAGCAGAGCAAAAATGATACCAACCCCATGAGCAATGCTCTGCCCCCTACAAGTTGGCACCCAGAGTGTCTGCCCTGATTGCATACCCCCAAAACTGACCCTACCCTCAGTTCTAGTGTAACCTCATTGAGACAGTGTATGTTTGATTGCAGAACTTGGCCCAGTGTCTTGTTACTTTCTGGTATGTAATTATCCCTCCATATTTAGTCCCATTTATTTTATGTGCATTTTATAGTATTTTTCTCAATATAAAATCTAGGTAGGGTTTTTAAACATGCTTTCCACAAAGAATATACAATCTCTCATTAAAATCAGCTGCTATAAAATCTGCACTTTGTGATATACGTGCAAGAACTTGGTCACTAGTAAACAGATCTAGGGGAAATGCTGTCCAAAATGTGGGCCTTACACGAGGTAGAACAAAAAATCCTTTTGTGTTGATGCATCGATGAGGAAATTCCCTCAGCACGGCGTGTACTCGCCGTTCTCTAATGTCCAAACCCACATCAGTGCAGAGGCCTCCTGGAGCATTCTTTGTGCAGTTCTTGTGTTTGAAAACCCAGGAGATGAGACTAAAGGAAATCAGCAGAGCGAAGAGCAATTTTGCAGAGACAAAGAGGAAAAAAACTTACGATCTTTCCGGACTCTAGTTTAGGGTTACCATATTTAACAAATAAAAAAAGAGGACCCTCCATGGGGCCCTGGCCCCGCCCATTTCCCACCCCCAGCCCCGCCCTAATTCCGCCCCCTCCTCCCTCCCACTCCCAGCCACGCGAAAAGGGCTGCCCGAGCACTACCGGCTTCACGGTTTGCCGGGCAGCCCCCAGACCCTGTGCCCCCGGCCGGCGCTTCCCCAGCGCATCTGGAGCCCGGGAGGGGAAGCGCCCAGCCGGGGGCGCAGGGTCTGGAGGCTGCCCAGCAAACCGTGAAGCCGGTAGCGCTCGGGCTTCGGGCAGCCCCCATGCCTCCGGACCCTGCGCCCCCGGCTGGGCACTTCCCCTCCCGGGCTCTGGCGGCGCAGGGTCCGGAGGCATGGGGGCTGCCCGAAGCCCGTAGCGCTCAGCTCTTAAACAGAGCCGAAGAGTCAGGGGAGGAGCAGAGCAGCCGCGGGAGGGGAAGTGCCCGGCCGGCATTTTCCCGGACATGTTCGGCTTTTTGGCAATTCCCCCCGGACGGGGGTTTGATTACCAAAAAGCCGGACATGTCCGGGAAAAACCGGACGTAGGGTAACCCTACTCTAGTTGGGAAGTTGCTGATTTTGTATTAGTTCTAAAACTGGGCCCAGTTCATACTTCCTACCGCGCAAACGCCTGGTGGCTGTACCTTGCTCTCCGGAGCAGAAATGCAGCACCAGCAGGCTGTATTCAATTCCTGTTTCGCTGACGGGGCCCGCCCGGCCAGGAAGAGGCAGGGATTAGCTGCAAGAAGCACCAATTCAGCTTCACTCCCGGAAGCTGCCTGTGTCTGTGGGACCCTTAGCGAGCTCCGGGCTGCCAGTGCCTTTTCCCCAATGTAATGTAACTCCCTGGAAAGGGCAAGGGGGCTGTACTGCTGCTGCCCTTTCCTGGGCTGAAACCTCTGAACACATCCCATACCAGAATTTAGTTTTTTGTCCCCTGGGGGATATTGTCTCTTCTCTCTGACAGTTTACACAGCTCTAATTTAGCTGAGTAACGCACACCGAGGCAGGTACTAAATACCCATCCCCATGTGCAAAGGAACGTGATTCTTTGGGGCTGTCGTGTACCAAAACGGTGTTTACCCTTTGTATTTGTTTTGTAATAAACCCCACCCTTTGCTGGAGCTGGGGGTGTGGCCGCAGCCCCTGGCTTGAAGTTGTTTCCATCATATACAGAGTTTACAGTTTGGTTCAGTAGCTCTCAGCACCCCTGCATACAAATTGTTCCACACCCCTTGCCACCCTTGTTTTAGGGTTGTCTGTTATAGGCTGCTAAAATCTACCTGTCTGCTATGGTAGATCTAGAGTTGGATTGCAATTTCCCCAAAGGTTGGGTTGGGAGAAGGATGAGGGGGTGTTTGGATTTTTATTTACACTAAAGCATTCCCCACTCAAAGCACCAGGGCACTGTATAATAATTTTCTAATAAATTATAGACAGTTAAAAAACCCACAGTGCCTTCTTAAAACTACAGGCAAACAAAAAGCAGACTCAGAGAGGACTGTGCACAGGAAAAAGGGAAGAGAAAAGGTTCTAAATATGGCAGTCAAATTAGTTATAATAAACAAATTTATGCCATTGACAGAGGATTTTAGCTACTTAAAAGTGGAGCTAGTGGTACTGAGATGGGTATCAAGGCAGAGAAGGAGAAAATGGGGTGAGATTATTGTAAGAATCCCCTCTAGCTTTCATAAAGTGAATTTATTTAAAGTTAGTTAAAACATTGCACCATGGCAATACAGCAAGAGCCGGATCCCTTGTCCACTGAACTCAATGCCAAAGCTCACATAGACTTCAGTGGTGCAAGATCAGGCCCCATGATAGGCAAATTCCAACCATTTCATTCAGAATCTACCTTGAACAGAAGCTAAATGTAGTGTCAAATAGCTCTTGCAATGTGTGCAATGACTAAGGAATGATTAACAGCTATGTCTGTGAGGCAATTAAACTGAACATCTGCCTTCTGTCAATATTGAGATGTAACGCTCACCTGTAACTTACATAAAATATATTCTTTACAAGTATAAGTTTGTAGACAGTATTGCAACTTTGGACAAAATTGATTGAGGTTTATTTTTCTTCTGAGAGAAGATTCAGGTCTGTCACTTCAGAAAAATGGGGGTGGGGGAGTGGGCAGGCAAAGTTGTCAGCATAAAGAACCTTGCATGTGATTATGATATCCTGCAAAGTCAGGGGGTGGGACAGAAAGTGGAAGACATAATGGAGCATATAGACCTATGAAAAGGGGGGCACAAACTAAGGTCAGGGCGGGGGGAATGTAACTGCCTCTCTTTCCCTATAGCAAATGATACCTCTGACAAGCTGTGGGTAGACTATCCAGGACCTGTATATTTTTGCTCCTTAAATGCACTAAGTCATGGCAACACTGTGACAGGCTCCTGTTTCAAAGGGGTCAGAGCCATAGTCAAGAACAGGTACAAGGGTTAAAGCCAGCCATAGAGTCAGGACCGGGCTGAGGGCCACATTGAAACCAAGGTAGGGGACCAGCCATGGATCAGAGCCAAGGTCAGAGTCAAGCCAAATCAGGATCCTAGTTGGAGTGGCTCAGTAACAGGGCTGGAGTATGGTCAGAGTAAGGCATGGGCAAGATTGAAGCTAGCTGCAACAAGGCTGGGGCAGGACCAGGAACTGGAACGAGGGCAGGCTGAAAGCCTAGGGAGTCTGTAACACTGTGAAGCAGCAGGAGGGTTCCTGGCCAAGTAGTGCTGTTGTACAGAGTAAGGACTTGTCTACACTTAAAATGCTGCAGTGAAGATGCTACCTGCACCAACGGGAGGGATTCTCCCGTCGACATGGGTATTTACCTCCCCAAGAGGTGGTAGAGAATTCTCCCATTGACCTAGCTGTGTCTACACCAGGGGTTAGGTCAGTTTAACAACATCACTGGGGTGTGTGGATTTTCCCCGTACCTGAGCAATATAGTTATAATAACGTAATTTCCTAGCATAGACCAGATCTAACTTACAGGTCTGGCAGACTCAGTAAAATACCTGTGCCTAGGGGTCATCTGACCCAGGTTCTGTCCAGGGATAAGCTGCTGCAGCATATCTGAGTGCTGAGTCACTGCAGGCTTTGCTTATGGGATGAATTGGTGCAGCATGCCTTAGTGATTAATAGGGATCCTGGAAATGTGTGTGTGTGTTTTAAATAGAGAATCTGGCAGGGCTTGGGTTCTGGGCTGTCACCCCTGGGTGGTGGGGCTCCAGGCTGTCAATTTCATTTTAATCACAGAAAAATGTGGATTTTTATGTTTGGGTTTTTTTTTTTTTAAATTGGGAAAACTTGTGTGGGGGGAGGCGGTTATCACAGAAAACTAGGATCCCTGGTGATAAGTCACTGCAGGCTCTGCTGAAGCGGTGAGTCATGGGAGCTGAACGGGCAGCCCTGGTCTGGCTTCAGGTTGTCTCACACACTGTGAAACTTCTGGCTGAAAAAGTAGGGTGGAGGGTGGAGGGAAACAGTTAGGGTGACCAGACAGCAAGTGTGAAAAATCGGGATGGGGGTGGGGGATAATAGGCTTCTATATAAGAAAAAGCCTCAAATATCGGGACTGTCCCTATAAAATCGGGACATCTGGTCACCCTAGAAACAGTTCCCTCCTACCTACTCTTTAATAAAAGGACAGACTCATTTATACTAGAGGTGGGTAGGTGAGCTTGAATTTACACTGTCCTCTGTTTTCTGGAGCATGTTGCTAAACTGAGCTAACTCCCAAACCCTTGAGGGCCCTAAGGCTGCTGTAGGAGAACAGCAAATAGCAAGCTTGCTAGTAAGACTCCTCCTCATAGGTTGCACTTTCTAAATAAAATTCAGAACATTTATTTTGATAATTACATTTGCCAGCAGGAAGTTAGTAATAACTTAGGGAAGGAATGTACAGTATGTTGGCTCTGGTATAGAGGATTAAAGGTGATTGCTTTAAAAAAACAAAGCAAACAAACTAGTCATAGAGTTTAAGGCCAGAAGGGAGCACCAGATCATCTAGTTCAGTGGTCCTCAAACTGTGTGGGGTGCCCGGTCCTAGGAGGCACGGAGGAATATTTAGGGGTGCATGCAGCAGGGGGTAGGGAAGGGAGCACCATGTTTCCAACCCAGCTCCGTCCCCAGTCTCAGCCCCCCCCTCAGCCCTGTTCAGCCCCCAGTCCTGCTCTGCCTCTAGATTCTTTTAACGGTGAAGGGGGGTGTGACTCAAAAAGTTTGCGCACCACTGATCTAGTCTGACCTGCTGTATATCACAGGCCATCAACACCATTCAGCACCTGCACACCAAACCAAACCCAGCAACCAAAATTAGACCAAAGTATTACAGCTTACCGTAGACTAAACTTTTATGTGCCATGGGCAGAGAATAGGAGGGACCAAGGTGTCCAACCCTGAGGGCCCTGCAAAGGCAGGGTAATAAGTGAGAGATACCCAGATGATCCATGCAAATGAACCGCACCCACCTGCTGCCGAGGAAGGCAAAAACCCCTCAAGGTCACTGCCAATTTGACCTGAGGGAAAATTCCTTCCCAACCCCACATGAGATGAACAGTTAGACCCTGAGGATGTGAGCAAGAACCAGCCAGCTAAGCATCTCAGAAAGAGAAAGCTGGGTGCCATCCCAGAGTATAAACCCTTCCTGTCCAAAGCCCATCTCCAGCTGTGGTCATATCTAATCCTTCAGAAGAAGGAGGAAAAAAAGAAACCCACTGTAACTCTGGCAGACCCAGTGCCAGCTCATGCCAAAGCCCTGGGCCTCACTGAACACTGACAGATGCATAGCTGGCAATCAGTCTGGCTTACCTGTGTGTTCATATCTATAGAGTTATAAGAATGTTTTTAGATTTTGTGGAATGCTTGTAGGATTCTGCATGTATTAATCCTACTTATAATATCTGTATCGCATGTTCTAAGGTAATGTTTGTTCTGTAAATATAAAAATGTCTTCTCAGGCCTTGTCTACATTATACAATTTTGTCAACGAAAGTCAGGCTTTGTTGACAAAACGGTGGAGGTGTATACACAACAATGCTCCTCCCACTGATTTAACTCTCCTGCTATGCCAGCATAATACAATCACCTCAATGAGCAGCATAGAGCTTTTTACAACAAAGTTTGAACAATGCAGTGTCAGTGTAGATGGTGTGCTTGCTTATGTCACCCCAAGTGGCCTTCAGGAGGTGTCCCACAATGCCCATCATGACCACTCTGGTAAGCAGTTTCTACTCCGCTGCCCTGCAGCCAGATACACGGGCATACGCCCCTCTTCCCCTTTAAAGCCCCAGGAATTTTTTTGAAATTGCACTTCCTGTTTGCTTGGCCTGGACAGCTCACATCACATCTTCCCAGCTGACCATGCTGTCTTTCCGCAGCAAACTCCCACCTGGAGTACACCGGAGTTGCTGGATCTTTTGGGTCTGTGGGGAGAGGCAGCTGTGCAGTTGCCATAGGAACTTCGACACCTACAAGCAGATTGCTTGTGGCATGGATGAGAAGGGGCACAAAAGGGACATGCAGCTGTGCCGTTCTAAGATCAAGGAGCTGAGGCAGGTGTACCAGAAGGCAAGCAAGGCTAACCATCACTCTGGTGTGGCACTGAAAATATGCTGCTTCTACAAGGAGCTCAACGCCAGTCTTTGCAGCAATCCCACCTCCACTGCTAAGAGCCCTGTGGATATTTGGGGGGGTATGAGGGTGGGACTGGAGGCAACGGCCAGCGGAGTCCACTCTGAGGACCAAGTGGTGGACGAGGAGATCAAGTTGGAGGAGGATGTGGGACAGGTGACAGGATTGTCTGGTTGCATGGCAAGCCAGGGACTCTTTTTTTGACTCCAGAGGGATCTAGCCAGTCCCAGCAGTCCAGCTCTGGTGAGGTAGAGGTGTCCTTTATTTTGTTGCATGGTGCACGTGGGAGAAGGAATCAAAATTAACAATACTAGGTACTGTTTGCATCTGCTTCTCATTCCTCTGTGTTGCTATGCAGTGGGGACCCTATGGAAAAGTCTGTTAATGAACACCGAAATCTCTTGGAAATCCTCCATAGAGATCTCTAGGAAACTTCCTGCAGATACTCTGCAATCCTCCACCAAAGGTTCCTGGTATTTATACCTCTTATGTATTTATAGAGAGCAATCATATCTCCCTTTATCTTTCATGTTGTTAGGATAAACAAGCCAAACTCCGAAAGTCTCTTCTTGTAAGGCAGGTTCTCCATTCCTCTGATCATCCTAGTAGCCCTTCTCTGCACCTGTTCCAGTTTGAATTCATCTTTCTTAAACATGGGAGACCAGAACTGCACACAGTATTCCAGATGAGGTCCCACTAGTTGCTTGTACAAAGGTAATAACACTTCCCTGTCTACTGGAAGTACCTCATCTAATGCATCCTAGGATTGCACTAGCCTTTTTCATGGCCATATAACATTGGTGGCTCATAGTCATCCTGTCGACTAATACGCCTGGGTCTTTCTACTCTTTTATCAGTTCTAGCTGGTAAATCCTCAAACTTATAACAAAATTTTTTGTTGTTAATCCCTAAGTGCATGACTTTGCACTATTAAATTTAATCCAATTTTTATTATGCCAGTTGTCAACATTGTCAAAATCTGCTTGTGTGATACTCTGGTCCTCCTCCATATTGGCAGTTCCTCCCAACTTTGTCTCATCTGCAAATTTTATTAGCGATTAGCGCACACCCGCTTTTTGTGCCTAGGTCATTAATGAAAATGTTTAATAAGATTGGTTCCAAGACTCGACTAGTAACCTCCCTTCAGCCTGACAGTTTACCCTTCAGAATGACCCCACTGTTATCTCCCCTTTAACCAGTTTCCTATCCACCTTTACATTCTTAATCCCCACCTTCTCCAATTTAACTAATTGCCCTTGTGGAACTGTATCAGAGGCTTCACTGAAATCTAGGTAGATAAGATCTACTGCATTTCCTTTGTCTAGAAAATTAGTTATCTTCTCAAAGAAAGAGATCAGTTTGGTCTGGCACAATCTATTGTTTTGTAAAACTGTTGTATTTTATCCCAATTTTCATACTTCTCTCTCTTTCAAAATTTGTTCTAAGATCTTGCATGCAATTGAGGTCAAACTAATGGACCTGTAGTTTCACAAATCACTTTTTTCCCTTTCTTAAATGTAGGTACTCCACACTTGCACTGTTATGCGGGAAGTTGGGAAATCACACCTATTCTAGACCAATTCTCCAATCAAGATAATTTTGAATTCTAATCCTTTCTTCCAAAGTACTTGCAACCCCACCCAGCTTGGTGTCATCTGCAGATGTTGTAAGTGTATGTGCTTGAAGCACTAAAATGAAATAACTAAAAACATGTGTGATTTTAAAAAGCAGGAAATTACACTTCAAACAGCAATTTGATCAACTTTTGCTGTTAATAGTACTGAGTTGCTTCTGCCATTGCCTGCAAGGGGTATCAAATGCCAGTTGCCTGATACTGCTAGTATTTCTGAGATCCCTCATCAACCACAAGATAAGTCTTTCTTTCTCTGTATGAACTTTGGAAAAGTTCTGCTCATCCTGGTTGGTGATTTTTTTTTCAATGGCTCCACTCTGAAGATAGTTAAAGCATACTTTGTTTCTACTGTTGTACAGTGTTATATGTGGGGTTAAATTGTAAAGCAAACAAAACTTGGTTAGCAACAGCTGGAGCTGGCTGCAGTAGCTTATGCACTTTAAACAGATTAGTATGTGAAGGGTCATTTAGTTCTATGGGGAAAAATAAGATCCCACTAGGACAACCAGGAAAATCTAAATCTGGCTGACTATTGTTATCCCTTTGGAGTTTCTCTGAAGACAAATATCAATGGAACTAAAAATGAATGAGGAAGTAATGCAAGCTAGAGTGGATTTTGACTTCATCAGCTGAAATGAATACGTTGTCTTACAGTTCTGTTTCTCTCTCTCTCTCCCCCTTTTGCTGTTTGCATGTCCTATATGGTGTTATGTACATCATAACTTGACTCTTCTAACTAGTTGAGGTAAAATAATCATTCGTAAAATAAACCAGCACCTGAATTGGCAAGCTTCCAGTCGGGGCTGGCTCTAGGCACCAGTGTCCCAGAAGTGGGGCAGCACTTCTCAAGGGGAAGCATTCCGGCCCTTTTTTTTTTTTTTTGGTTCAGTGGCAAAAAAACAAGAGTTGGCCCTGCTTCCGGTAAAGGTAGTGTTAATGTTGGAGTGGTTGTTAATTTAATTCTTATGCCTCCCTGTTTGGGAGGGCCTATTGAAAATCAACTTGGATTTCTTTTTTCTTTGAAGTTCCTTGGGAAAGTAGGTTACCAAACTTCACTTAATAGGCTCTTCAAAGACTGTTCTCAGTATTTACCTGAAAGTACTTCAGAGCCATGAAAATGGGCATATGCCAATGCACAGGAGCAAAATGCAGTGCTTCAAAATAATAAATCAAAGCCAGAATATAGAACACCCCTCACCCCGAAAAGGGAAAAAATCCAACCCCTTTCCCTCACACCCCACCAACGAGTAGGGCAGATTATTGAAAAGAAACTACCCCAAAGGAGGAGTTTACTACTGCCAGTGGGGGGAAGGAAGGATAAATTCTCTGGGACAGAAGATTTGAGCTGCTTATTTATTAATTAAAATTAAACTTTGTAAATATTTCACAATCGGAGAGTCTCTCAAACGCTCCCGGCAGCATTTTTTACATGGATGTGATAAAACTGCGCTTTGGGAAGTGGCGCGGGCCGAGGGATGTGCTGGCCGCCCTTCCTGCAGCCCCCATTGGCCTGGAGCGTCGAACCGCGGCCAGTGGGAGCCGCGATCGGCCGAACCTGCGGACGCGGCAGGTAAACAAACCAGCCCGGCCTGCCAGGGGCTTTCCCTGAACAAGCAGCGGACTGGCTTTGAGAACTACTGGTATACACAACACAGCACAGCATGATGATGTTACTTTCTTCAGTGAGTGAAAATGCTTGTTGTAGCATGTTATATGAAGTTGGTTCTACTGGTCAAACGTAGTAGGATGTCACTGTAGATGAAGTGTTTATTTCTTATTTTTAATCAGATAGAAGCAGTTGTTCTTAGGATAGAAAATCATAGTGAAAGACACACCCTGCATACGTACAAATAATCAAGCTGCTTGTCAGCTTTCTGTCAAATGTTTGATATTATTGTCTGTTTTGATTTGAAAAAGGATCCCAGCCAGAATTTTTTCTCCATGTGCTTGGATGCTTGTGTAGGTGAGTATGTAAACTCTACAGAAGGAATTAGAATTTAACATCATGAGTGTTCTGTTTGAAGTCATACTTAATAGTTAATAAGAATCCACAAGTGTAACTAGAATAGCATCAGTTGAGTTTATTCAGAATTAGATAATTTCCACTGAGTTTAGTTGAGACCGTACATGCATGCTGGAGAGAACTCATTCAGGTTCTGTCCAGTGTCATACAAACTCCAACCCAAACTATGAAGCAAGAGATTGTTACAAGCATTATCTAATCAGAACAAACTCTTATTGGCTGGTCATGTCCTGAGAGCATTTCACTGTTGCTTGTAGTCTATAGAAGTAGTCACTTTATAGAAATGGTGATGTGACACTGATTTACACCGGGTGAGGATTTGGCCCTATTTCTTTCATTTGTATCATGCCATAGGGTCATTGGTTTGAGATTATGCAAATGAAAACAGGGAACCTCAATTGGTTCTTCTGGGGTCTCTGCCCAAATCTAATCAGAATAATTTTCAGGATCAGGACAAAGAAAGTCTAGGGTCCCAGGAGATGATGGAGGTGGCAGCCATGATAGTGATGCTCACTCCTTCCCTTTCTTTCAGTCATCCAGCTCCATGCTTCCCTTTGCCTTCCCAAAGCTTCTTGGGCCTAATTTCTGACATGACAAGTTTAGTCCATCAACTTCTGGTTCCATTCTTTCCTTATTTACCAAGTATGATCTCAACACAGTCCTTGAGTTATATCAGTAAAGCCCCTTTGTTTAGACTCAGTCTTTGTCTCCTTTCTGCACATTTTCCCATCAATATTTATTATTAAAGTTTATTGTGACATTTTGTGAACTTTCACTAACTCTTCACAGTTGAACTCACAATTAGAGTAAATTTATAGGCCTAATCATTACAACAGTTTCTACCGGCAGCTTCATAAACCGTGCTCCCTCTCTCTGCCCCCGTCTCACATGTCCACTATGCAACTATTACCTATTCATGTCTTCCAGAACACAGAAGATGCTTGTCAGTGAAAAGTTATCATTTATCAACAGATACTGCAGAGTTTTTTCTGAGATACTGTGCTGTTTGCCTATAAAATAGAATAGAAAACAGTTGTAATATCTCAAATACCAGTAGTAACTGTCTGTAAATTTTAGACAGCAACCACTTTCTCTTTGTATAGAACCAGGTATTATAATTATAATATAATATAATATAATATCAAAATTTCCATTTTAAAATTTTAGGAATTTAAACTCTGTGATTCTCCCACTCAGAGATACGTCCTAACCCGCAGAGTTTGCAAAACACTGCTTTAAATAATTTGTTCTTTCCTTTTAACATTCTATTTCCATTATACCATGGACCAATTGATCTTGTCCACAAATTGATTATAGAATCATAGAACCATAGGGTTAGAAGGAACCACAAGGGTCATCTAGTATAACCCTGTGCCAAGATGCAGGATTTGTTGTGTCTAAACCATCCAAGACAGATGGCTATCCAGATGCCTTTTGAAAACCTCCAATGAAGGAGATTCCATTACTTCCCTAGGCAGTTTTATTCCATTGTCCTACTGTTCTTACAGTTAGGAGGTTTTTCCTGAGATTTAATCTAAATCTGCTATGCTGTTGTTTGAACCCATTACCTCTTGTCCTGCCCTCTGTGGCAAGAGAGAACAATTTTTCTCCATCTTTTTTTATGACAACCTTTCAAGTATT
Organism: Emys orbicularis; assembly: GCF_028017835.1. Taxonomy (NCBI): domain Eukaryota; kingdom Metazoa; phylum Chordata; order Testudines; family Emydidae; genus Emys; species Emys orbicularis. The sequence goes on along the minus strand of NC_088687.1, from coordinate 94,984,233 downwards.
TGAAGACTGCTATCATGTCCCCCCCCATTAATCTCTTTTCCAACCAGTTCCTTCTGCCTTTGCTTAGATGGCTTGCATTCCATCCCTTTGATCATCCTTGTTGCTTGCCTCTGCATCCTTTTCAGTTTCTCTACATCCTTTCTATACAGCGGTAACCAAAATTGGACACAGTACTCCAGCTGAGACTGAGTAGAGTGGTACTATCACCTCCTGTGACTTGCATGCTATGCCTCTGTTAATGCAACCCAAAATTCCATTTGCTTTTTTTGCAACAGCATCACACTGTTGACTCACATTGCGATTGTGATCTACCACAATCCCCAGATTCTTCTCAGCAGTGCGGCTGCCAAGCCAGTTATTCCCCATTCTGTATTTGTGCATTTGTTTTTTCTTCCCTAAGTGTAGCACCTTACATTTGTCTTTGTTGAACTTCATTTTGTTGCCTAACCCAGTTCTCCAGTTTATCAAGATCCCTTTGAATTTTAGTTCTATTCTCCAAAGTGTTTGCAAACTCTTATCCCCCCAGCTTCGTGTCATCTGCAGATTTGATAAGTATGGTCTCTATTCCTACATCTAGGTCATTAAAAGATGTTAAATAACACTGGACCCAGAACAGATCCCTGTTATGGAGCACTTGATTGTGAGAGAGTATTTACCTGTATGGAACAAACTTGTCCATAGTATTGTGGCCACAAAACTGATTTAATATGCACTTACTGCTGATAATATCTCATTTTCAAGATGTTTCAGGTGTTTTTAATCTAGTTCTCTAAATATGAAGTTTTTAATCTAGTTCTCTAAATATGAAGCCTTAGAAATGTATATTGTAAAGCCAGTTAGAATGAGATTTTTTTACCCCAAATGAGAAGTTAAAAATGGCAGATTATATGGGGGATTATATAAAGATTAATACTACTTAAGTAAACTATATATTTCAATAGTAAAAAATTTTTTGGTGCAAATAGTTGCAACTCTTTTCTCTGTGCCATATTGTAATTAAAAACTCAGGGTTTTGAGTATAAATGCACACAAGGTTTTTCTTTTGTAACCTAGATTTTTTTCTATTACAACATAACTCAAAATTGGCTGGACCAGTTATTTTTAGCCTTCCCAAAATGCAAATTTGGAATGAATGTAAATATGAGAAATTTCAATCCACAAAGCAGGAGCAGGAAAGCAGAAGAGGATGGAAACAGGAACCGAGAAAGATTGCTCTCACATCCAAACTATGTTGCCATTACTGCATCTCCATAGTAGCAAAAATAGGAGAAAAGGTATTAGCAATAAGAATGTCAGAAAATTATAATAGTATTAGTGAAATATACCAGCCATACTTGCAACAATTATATGGCATGGATAATAATGAAAATTAATAACATATTAGGGCCTGATTTTCAGAAGTGTGGTGCACTCGCAACTCCTGTTGAAGTTAGTTGGAGCTTTGGGGGCTCAGTGCCTCTGACAGCCTATAAAGCTTCTTTATTGATTCCTCAGTCTTAAACCACAGGGATTAAAAATAATCTACCAGCACTCTTTGAATGTTAACTAATGTAAAAGATAAGGACAGAGGAAAAAAGGGAATAAGTCAAATAACATAGTAATAAAATAACTGAATATTTGAGTTGACGATATAGTCACAAAAGCCTTATCAAGATGAGATACCAGGTTTTTAAAATTATGAATCATCACAAAATAATAGTTTTACAACCAAGTGTTAATCATATCTCACTTCCTCCTCTGGGAAAGTGACCTTGTTGTTATAATGAAACTCTGAAACCTTTCATTTTGTGATTAATTAGTGCCCGTTACAACTGGTAATCTAGTTAAAGATTCACTCTGAAGTTAAACTCACTACCAACAGATCAAAATTCTGAGCCTGATCCTAAGAGATGCAACTCTTATTGACTTCAATGGTATTAGTGAGTGCTTGGAGCCTTTCAAGATCAGGCCCTATATTTCCAGGTTTTTGATTGCTGTTGACACCTTTCTGAATACATGTGCAGGATGATCTGTATATCTAGTTATACCAGGCTCTTCACTGTGCTATTTGAGTGCTGCTATGCCCAAGAGCTAGTAAGACCTCACACTTGGGAGAACTAGCAACTTTTCATACTTAGGCTATCTTGCAAGCCTATCCATATAATTTGACCTTCAAGCCCCTACCGATCAGCTTGAAGTCAACGTGACTCTATATGGGTACAGAAGCTCACAACCACAGAGATCATCTTGCAATATTGGGGCCTTTATGATTTAAAACTATTCTCCTGTGTTTTTAATGAAAGCTACTAATGTACAGTTGGCCTCACCACAGGTAACTTGTGAATAACCTTAATTTTCTAAGGTCTCCCCAGATCTCCCCCTTGCATAGAAAACAAGCTACAGGAGGTAGCTGAAGGGGGAGTAAAACTGCGAGTTGGGGGGAGTGTGTGAAGCCAAGTTACTAAAAATGGGTGAAATGTAGGTGTGACGGTTTCAGTCACCGAGAATCCCTTGGGACTGTCACCTGATGTGCTGAGATTACCTCTGGGCCCATTTTCCCTGCCAGCTTGGGACTTCCAGAACCCTGCCTTGTTGAGCCAGACATGCTAGTCTGCTGCAACACAGACCCAGGTCTGGTCCATGCCCCCAAAGCTGCAGACTTTAACCAAAAACTGCTGAGCATGTCACCTATCTCCAACACCCAGACACTCAGTTCCCAATGGGATCCAAACCCCAAATAAATCTGTTTTACTCTGTATAAAGCTTATACAGGGTAAACTCATAAATTGTCCGCCCTCTATAACACTGATAGAGAGATGTGCACAGCTGTTTGCTCCCTGAGGTATTAATCACTTACTCTGGGTTCATTAATAAACAAAAGTGATTTTATTAAGTATAAAAAGTATGATTTAAGTGGTTTCAAGTAAAAACAGACAGAACAAAATAAGTCACCAAGCAAAAACATGCAAGTCTAAGCCTAATACATTAAGAAACTGTTTACAGGTAAAATCTCACCTTCAGAGATGTTCCAATAAGCTTCTTTCACAGACTAGACTCCTTCCTAGTCTGGGCCCAATTCTTTCCCCTGGTACAGTCCTTCTTAGTTCCAGCAGACATCTTAGGTGGAAAGTAGGGGTATTCTCATAACTGGCAGCCACCGTTGTTCTGTTCCACCTGCTTTTATAGCTTTGGCACAAGGCGGGAATCTTTTGTCTCTCTGGGTCCCCACCCCTCCTTCTAAATGGAGAAGTACCAGATTTAAGATGGATTCCAGTATCAGGTGACATGATCAGATGTCCTGTGAGACCCCAGCCTCCATTCTTTCTGGGCTGCCCCACACGTACACAGGAAGGTTCGTAAGTAAACAGAGCAATTTACAATCAATTGTCCTAGTCAATGGGAGCCATCAAGATTCTAAACCACCATTAGTGGCCCACACTTTGCATAATTACAATAGGACCTCAGAGTTATACTTCATATTTCTAGCTTCAGATACAAGAATGATACATACATACAAATAGGAGGAATATATTCAGTAGGTTATAACCTTTGTTATGATACCTTACAAGAGACCTTTTGCATAAAGCATATTCCAGTTACATCATATTCACATTCATAAGCATATTTCCATAAAACATATGGAGTGCAAAATCACAGTAGGGACCCAGAGTGTAGAGACATACAAAAACAATAGGAGAAGGGGGTACCTCTGTTGTTGGGGTTCAAAAGATAAAGTGTTTTTTAAGAGATTAGAAATGTTCAGGGGAGCTAAATTGAGGAGCGAAAGGAGAAAATGAATGTGCAGAGAAGCCGGGGAAGGTGTTGGAGTGGAGAAAATATTGTTAAATATTAGTGTAATCCTAGGACCTGATCCTGAAAAGAGAATAGCATGGGCAAAGACTAGCACTTTCCCCGTTGATGTCAACTCAGGCCCCACCCACGTTGTTCTCTTGGTAGGAGCAAGCCTTTAAGTTAAAAGAAGGGAAGGGGCGGGGAGAGCACTGGAGTAGGGCTTGAGAAACCTGGGTTCTATTCATGGCTCTACCACTGGCTTATTGAGTGACTTTGGGCAAGTCACTTCACCTCTCTGTGCCCCAGTTTCCTCATCTATAAAATGGAGCTAATGATACTAGCCTCCTTTTCATTAGTAGATCTCCAAGAGCAATCTAGGAGCTAGATATTATTATTAATTCCTTACACAAGGTCGCAGCAGGTATAATAGGTGAGGGTGAACTGGATGAGCCCATAAGTAAATTAATGGTTTTGGCTGTGACTGTAACACCACCTCCTTGGCCCAAGTGATTGGACTTGTCAAACTGATTGTTGTAACAAATCTGTTGCCACCTATGATTTCATGGTTGTCACTTTGCTGCACACCATGACCAGTGAGAACTTTCCAGTGAAAGCAGAGATAGAACTCAGATCCTCCTGCTCCAAAAGCAGAGGTCCTGGCCAGTAGAGCTAAGGAAGAATCCCCATTTGCTTTTAGCACAGTATTGGACCTCTGACATACAGTAGTATGTGGGCAAAGGCACATACACACACTTCCCATGATATTGTAAAACAACCATAATTATTTCTCAATATTATATTGACGCTGTCAGTGATTTGAGTCTCAGGAGCTCACAAGCTGCCTCTCTATCATGCAGGAAGGAAAGACAGGAGAGGCCACTTGTAATCCATAATTCTTTTTCCTGACACCTTGGGGTCATCCCATAAATTGTAAAACAATTTCTGAAAACTCTTTAGGAATCTTGCATTCGTAACCTTTCTGCCAGGTGGAGTCGGCAGCAACCGGGACTGGGTTCAATATCTAGGGGTTCCTTTTCAACACCGAACTGGCTTGAGCTACTAACTTGGGAAAATTACACACCACCCCTTTGGCTCCTGTAAGAGGCAATACTTCCCCACTCGCAAGCACAGAGTCTGAGTGTAGAAAAGAAACCTTTAATGAAAGGAGGAAAGTCCCCTGGCATTAATTTGGGAAAACGCTGCAAACAGGATTCATAAACATAAAACACCCACCCTGTGTACGTTGGGCAATGTCTTTTGCCTCAGGTTCTTGTGTTCAACAACCTAAAATTCCTTTAATGGGTCCCTCTCCTTTCCCTCCACCACAGCCCTCTCTCAGGGGTTGGCCTTGTCAGTGAAGACCCAGAGGTCAGAGATGCATCTATCTGAGTTCACCACTCACCTGGGTGGTGGTGGTGGGGGGGAGGCACCTGGCTCACTCCACCATCTGAGTGCTTCTCTGGTGTTGCCACCCTACTGGCTGCTTGCCATTCTGCTCCATTAGCTGCCCTGCCAGCTGTCACCGATGCACACCATCACCTTCTGCTGCCATCTGCGTCTCTATTGTGACCTCTGTGGGTCAGTCTCTTGAGGTTCCATGCATAGGCACCAACTTCTGCTCGCGCTGGTGGGTGCTCAACCCCACTCTGCCCCCGGCCCTGCCCCGACTCCACCCCTGCCCCGCCCCCTTCTGCCTCTGCCCCATCCCCATTCCAACCCCTTCCCCAAACTCCCCACCCCAACTCCGCTGCCTCCCTGCCCCTATTCTGACTCCTTCCCCAAATCCCCGCCCTAGCCCCGCCTCCTCCCCATAGCATGCCATGTTCCCGCTCCTCCCACCTCCCTCTCTGAGCTTGCTACGCCGCCAAACAGCTGGGAGGTAGGCGGAGGAGCGGGGACGCGGTGCACTCAGGAGGAGGCGGAGCGAAGGTGAAGTGGGGCGGGGAGGGGAGCTTGGCTGCCAGTGGATGCAGAGCACCCACTAATTTTTCCCCTTTGGTGCTCCAGCCCCGGAGCACCCACGGAGTCGGCACCTATGGTTCCATGCAGCTCTCACTGATTTTCAGCAATTAGTGGGGGAACTTCATTGCTGAAGCAGGTTGTGCAGAAACACTGTCCCACAACAGGTGATTTCAACTGTAGTGATCACTTATAACAAAACAAAAGACTCCTAAGGAAGTCTTAATTAGTTCCATCTTGGAACAGTTGGGATGGGCAGGTTAAAACATCCCTAGGACTCTTGGGCAGAGCCTACACCTCTTGGCAGAGATTCCTGACCCCACCCCCTCTTTCTTTCACAGGAGTCTGGCATCCCTGCTTAGTGTGTTCAGTTCAATTGAGAATGAACCCCTCAATTAGGACAGGTTAAGTACAGTTCTGCTGCCCTTTACTCATACAATAAGGATAACATTTCATTACTCCTGCAGTCAAATTTAATTTTTTTGTATTAAACCAAATGTTAAAATGATCTAATACACAAGTTAAGGAAAGAGTGTCTATGCATCTAGGTATAATGCTTAAAATATCCCAAAGTACAAAGTTTGGTTTAAAAAGTCATAAAATACATATAGGACATAATCTGCAATATCCCAAATTAAAGTTAACAGATTCAACAATATAATTTAAATATTAGCATCAAAATATTCAGGTACATCACTCATAAAAAATTATACTAAAAGTATCAGAGGGGTAGCCATGTTAGTCTATATCCACAAAAACAATGAGGAGTCCGGTGGCACCTTAAAGACTAACAGATTTATTTGGGCATAAGCTTTTGTGGGTAAAAAACCCACTTCTTCAGATTCATGAAGAATATTCATGATATTCATGATATTTGCTCTAACAAATATCATGGAGGGAAAATTACAGAAACAGGCATAAATATATATTGGCACAAGAAGAGAAGGGAGTTACTTTACAAGTGGAGAACCAATGTTGAAGGCCAATTCAGTCAGGGTGGATGTGGTCCACTCCCAATAACTGATGAGGAGGTGTCAATACCAAGAGAAGGAAAATTGCTTTTGTAGTGAGCCAGGCACTCCCAGTCCCTATTAAAGCCCAAATTGATGGTGTTAAAATTATTTAGGAACAGTATCCCTGATGAGGCCAAGGCACACCTGGTGGCTGAGCTTTGTGACTTTGTCCTCACCCACAACCATTTCAGATTTGGGGACAATTTATACCTTCAAGTCAGCGGCACTGCTATGGGTACCTTCATGGCCCCACAGTATGCCAACATTTTTATGGCTGATTTAGAACAACGCTTTCTCGGCTCTCGTCCCCTAGCGCCCCTCCTCTACTTACACTACATTGATGACATCTTCATCATATGGACCCATGGGAAGGAGGCCACTGAAGAATTCCACCTGGATTTCAACAATTTCCACCCCACTATCAACCTCAGCCTGGACCAGTCCACACAAGAGATCCACTTACTGGACACTTCAGTGCAAATAAGTGATGGTCACATAAACACCACCCTATACTGGAAACCTACTGACTGCTAGACTTATCTACATGCCTCCAGCGTCCATCCAGGACACATCACACAATCCATTGTCTACAGCCAAGCACTAAAATACATCTGCATTTGCTCTAATCCATCAGACAGAGACAAACACCTACAAGATCTCTATCAAGCATTCTTAAAGCTACAATACCCACCTGAGGAAGTGAGGAAACAGATTGACAGAGCGAGACTGGTACCCAGAAATCACCTACTACGGGATAGGCCCAACAAGGAAAATAACAGAACACCAGTGGCCATCATGTACAGTCCCCAGCTAAAACCTCTCCAGTGCATCATCAAAGATCTACAACCTATCCTGGAAAATGATCCCCCACTTTCACAGGCCTTGGGAGGCAGGCCAATCCTCGCTTACAGACAGCCCCCCAACCTGAAGCAAATACTCACCAGCAACTACACACCATACCACAGAAACAGTAACCCAGGAACCAATCCCTGTAACAAACCCTGTTGCCTTCTCTGTCCCCATATCTACTCTAGCAGCACCATCATAGGACCCAGCCACATCATCAGGGGCTCATTCACCTGCACGGCTACTAATGTGATATATGCCATCATGTGCCAGCAATGCCTCTCAGCCATGTACATTGGCCATGCCGGACAGTTTCTACATAAAAGGATAAATGGACACAAATCAGACATCAGGAATGGTAACATACAAAATCCAGTAGGAGAACATTTCAATCTCCCTGGACATTCAATAACAGATTTAAAAGTAGACATTCTTCAACAAAAAAAACTTCAAAAACAGTCTTCAAAGAGAGCTACAATTCATTTGCAAAGTTAACACCATCAATTTGGGCTTGAATAGGGACTGGGAGTGGCTGGCTCACTACAAAAGCAATTTTCCCTCTCTTGGTATTGACACCTCCTCATCAGTTATTGGGAGTGGAGCACATCCACCCTTTGGCAACACAGTTGGCAACACAGTGGATCACTTTGGCAACACAGTTCTGTCTGTCGGATACCTAGGCAGAGTGAGTGTGTTCATGTAAATACAGTCTGGACATGAAGCCTTTTCGCCTCCCCAGCTAGCTGTCAGGGAAGAGCTCATTCAGACTTTGCTTACACATTAACTTTATTGCCTTCTGCTTAAAGATAAGAAGTTGCTGAGGGTGTGTGCTCTTTGTTTTACTTAACCCAAAGCAATAGTGACAGGAATGGAAAAACTCCACAACCTGCAAAACCAGCTGGAGAAAAAACATGGTGCAACAACTTGAAGGAGGTGGACAGGAGGAGGAGACTGCAAGAAGAATGAAAAATGGGTTGTCTCTGTATCAAATGAGCACTAGCAATAGTAGTTGTAGTAATGCAAGGGGGGCTGGTGTACCTTGGGGAAAGGCAGCAGGAAACATTGAATGATTTCTGCAGAATTCCAGGCTCCTACCTGTGGTCAATGTGACAACTTAATGGCTTGCACAAGCTGGGATGCTGCCACCGAAATAGCAGCAGTAGCGTTTATTCCCTATTACACCAGATGGTGCTGTTGCGCTCAGCCCTCCTCCTGTTGCCTCTCCCAGGGGAGCAGACTCGCAGCAGGTGGTACTGGCACTCACCGTGCAGCAGTCAGCTTGGAGGAGGATTAGCTGTTGAGCTGTCTTTTTTTCAGTCACTAGGGATATAACCTGTTTCCTAAAAGAAAGAAAAACATCTTTTTCTGGAGCGATGTTTCTCCTTTGGAAAGAAATTTTGATGGAAACCTTATTGGGTAGGTGTCTCTGACTCTGGGCAGGAGTTCAGATGTTTAATTCATTGCTAACAGTTTCTTATGCTCTTGTTTAATTCATTTTACTTTTGAAGCTTGTGATTAGCTCTCAGACATGGGTATCTTGTCAGAAGGACATTGCTGCAGCAAACTGCTCTGGAGATTGAGGGATTAATGCTTCCAGCTCACACCTGCCAGGTCTCACTCATTGAGGCTAGAGAGAGAGTTCCTCATTTTGAGACTAATGTTAAGGGCAGTGTTTAAAGTCTTTCCTCTTGAAAATGGAATAGTTTCTGTGGGTGTTTTGATAAGATATTTAAAATCATCTGCCTTATTCAAATTGTCCTGACTTCAGAGTGATTTCAGACAAAGAACTAGAAACAATACCCCCTACAATGAGGAAATAACTGGTGGCTTTTTAAATACTGCTCACGAAATATACTAGGAGAGGAAAAAAATCTTTTTACCGGATGGTGGTTTGAATGAGTTGCTTCTTCTGACGTTCCCTAATTTCATAGGGTCAGTACCAAGATGAATGTGAGTCACTTGACTAGGTTTCTTTATTGGCTGTCCTGGATTTTTTCTATTGTCTGAAAGCCAATTGAGGTTAAGTTTTATGTTTTGAAAAAACAACAACCCTATAGTGTACGGAATTAACAGAAATAAAATTGTGTAAGGCTTCTGATTGTGTCTCATGTTACTCTCTACTGTGGTGTTCACCTCAGAGGTGGCTATATTTCAGTGATCGTCTCTAAGGTTGACAGAGTACATTAACGGCTTTAGATGAAAGATACAATGCATCATTTGAAAGCTTTCAGAATAGGTCTAAGTAGGCCATCAGTCTATGACTATGTGTGCAGAATATTCATGGCAGCACTGTGTGGGGGAAAGTGCCCAAACTGGTGTGCAAATACGTGCCTTTCCTCTACCACCTCATCGCAGGGAGCAGCTAGTTTTCTGTTTTAGTAGTTAGCAACTTGCAGAGAACATATGAGAGAGAGCGTGCAAAAGAAAAATGTTGATCTAGTTGATGGGGGGAGAGGGAATATTGTGTTCCTGGTGTTATTATACAATGATTATGGTCTATTTCTTCCTTGGCTGCTCAAAAATAAAAATGGAATGAATGGGATTCTGTCAAGTTCAAATTTGGCTTCAAATTTAGAAAAAGCAAACAAAACCCTCAGCTTTTAAGAAACTTAAAATCCACAGATAATGTTTATTGAAGGTACTTTAAAATAAAATAATCCAATGGAAATAATAATAATAACAATAAAAAGACTCCTGCAGAGTTTGTGACCAGAATCATACTGGTGTGTGAGAACTTGGAAGTGACACTGACTATAAAAATAGTAAAACAAAGAACCTCCCCCTCAAAACAGCATTTCCAAAGTGTGAAAAATGTAAAAAGAAAACAGCATGCCTAAGGGAAAAGTAGATTTAATTTTAGTTTTAATGGGTAGGTAAACATGTTTTTACTAATAACTTTGGTTACGATATCGCTTTTTTAAAAAAGGGGTTATGCTGCTTCATCTTAAGCCTGGTGAAAATGAAGGGAATTGAACTTGCACCATAGAATAGAATTATTACACTGATAATTTTGGAATTTATACACCTAATATCATAATTCTTGGAAAATATTTTTAGATCATCCTATGGCGTTCGACTGTTTCCTATCAATCTGAATCTTTTTCATCTTTTAGGCACAGTCAGGGACTTTTCACATGCTTCCAGTAAAGGATGTGCATAAGTGTTTGTAAGACTGGGGCCTTACATTTTGTGGGCAGCTGCAATGTCAGTGCCACACTCTCACAGAATTTTTTTACCTGTTTAGTATGGTTGGGGTAAACCAAACCATTAGACTCATGCACTGGACCCTGATCCTGCTTTCTGATCTGCTGGTACAGATCCCTGCATCTGTGCAGAGCTTCTGAACAGATTCTGTTTGCAAGATCGAGGCCTCGGTCTATGGTATGATTCTTCTTCATCTGTCTGCATTGATTGTCTGGTAGAAAAATTGTCAGTTTGAAGGTAAAATAGGGTGGCCAACTGCCCATCAATGTGTCTTCTGATCTGATGAACTGTTAATTGTTTCTTCTCTAGCCTTCTAGCTTTTATGGCAAATATAGTTATTTAACATGAAATAAGAAAATATTTCTCTCCAGAAAAGCCCTTGTTATCTAGTTAAAGTTCAACTTTCTGAACTCTAAGCAGTACTTTTCAGGTAATCTCAAATTAACCATGATATGGGAAATATATAATGTAATTTTTTCTTTATTTTAGGCTACATTTCCTGGTCACTCTACCATGCTCTTCCACCCATGATATATTACTTTCCACTACAAATATTGGCACTTACTGGTTTGGAAGCTTTTGCTGTAGCTTTCTTTTCTCCAGTATTATTAATAATTAGTCCTTTATGGAAACTGGCGAACAACAAGTACATCCTAGCTCTGCTAAGGCTGACTATGGTTGGTAAGTATAATTTGTGGTTTGCTTAACCTTTCATCAATATAAAGTATTTCTAATACACCCATCACCATAGTATCTAGGTGCAAGATTAAACATTCCAAACTGTCTTAAATTTTAAGTGACCCTGAAAACACATTAACGTGGACCGTCCTCTCTGCCCACCCCCCTTCTTCTCTTAAGCTTTTCAGTAAAATATGAGAACTATCTCAGGCATTCATGGCATTGGTTTTTAGAACAGTACTGCATAGCTAAAGGCAAAGCCAATTATAATTGTTTGTAAATAGAGCCTCTTATTTTATCACAAACCCTACTTTGTAGGAAAAATGCTTTTTAAACTCTATTACAAAAAAGAATTGGCATGCCAGATGGGATCAGTGGTCTATCTACACCAGTACCATGTCTCTGACAGCAGACAGGGACCAGATGTTTTAAAGGAAGGTGAAAGAAATCCAATGACGGACAATTACGAAATAATCTGCTCAAGGGGAAAGCTTCTTCCTAACCATCAGTTAGCAGCTGCCTTATGCCCTGAAGCATGAGGGTTTATTTCCCCTCTTTATTATTATTATTTATTATTTTTATTTATTTAACTGTGGATGTTCTCATTCTTTATATAAATGTTTAATCCTTTTCTGACTGCTAAAGTCTTGGTTTCAGTGCTATTTTGTGGCAAACAATTTCTGCAGGTTTATTAGATAAAACTGGGTAAAAAGTATTTCACTGATCATTTTTAAATGTTGTTTTTCAGTGTAATTGATTGTCCCCTCCTTCTTGTTTTAGGAGAGAGGGTAAACAGGACATTGTGTTCACTTTCTCCATACCATTAATTGTTTTGCATATCTCCTCTGTGAAGGGGTATATAGACCCCACACTGATGAGGAAGGTGCCAGAGCAGCCCTGTGTGCGAGACTAGCCTTGCCCCAGTTGATCGTATATGGCAGATGTAGGGAAGAGGCTTTTAAAAAGGAAGAAACTGCAGTCAGCTGAGGGAAGAGATCACCCTGAGCAGGAAACTGCTGGAGCAACTCCTGAAGCCACAGGGGAAACTCACATCCAGGAGATCTCCACCCCAGCCCTATGGGGAGTGCAGTGAACTCCCAGGGTAAACCTGACAGAGTGCGCCCAATTCAGCAGCCTATCCAGAAGGACTGCTCAATGAACCATTGTGCGGACAGCCCCTGAAGTAAGACACTGTTGTCCTTGTTTTCCCCCTAGAGGAGCTCTGGGAAGAAGTTATTCTCGAGTGTGCCGGGACATTTAGTGTTCCTTTTGATCCCACACCAGAGAAGACTTAAGAAGGCCTGCAAAGGGCAGGGTCCCCTTTGCAAGAAGTAAGGAACTGGGGCCTGTGTATAAGCCTTAGGGTTGCCAGGCGTCCGGCTTTCGACCAGAACGCCCAGTTAAAAGGCCGGTCAGCGGTGCAGCGGGGCTAAGGCAGGCTCCCTGGCTCTGCACGGCTCCCAGAAGTGGCCAGCATGTCCCTGTGGCCCCTAGGCGTAGGGGCAGACAGGGAGGCTCTGTGCACTGCCCCCGCCCTGAGCACCGGTTTCGCCTCACTTCAGTCCCCAGCAAAATCATGGAGCAGGTCCTCAAGGAATCCATTTTGAAGCACTTGGAGGAGAGGAAGGTGATCAGGAACAGTCAACATGGATTCACCAAGGACAAGTCATGCCTGACCAACCTGATTGCCTTCTGTGATGAGATAACTGTCTCTGTGGATATGGGGAAAGCGGTGGATGTGATATATCTTGACTTTTGCAAAGCTTTTGATACGGTCTCCCACAGTATTCTTGCCAGCAAGTTAAAGAAGTATGGATTGGATGAATGGACTATATGGTGGATAGAAATCTGGGCTCAACGGGTATTGATCAACGGCTCAATGTCTAGTTGGCAGCCGGTATCAAGCGGAGTAACCCAGTGGTTGGTCCTGGGGCCGGTTTTGTTCAACATCTTTATTAATGATCTGGATGATGGGATGTATTGCACCCTCAGCAAGTTCGCAGATGACACTAAGATGTGGGGAGAGGTAGATATGCTGGAGGGTAGGGATAGGGTCCAGAGTGACCTAGACAAATTGGAGGATTGGGCCAAAAGAAATCTGATGAGGTTCAACAAGGACAAGTGCAGAGTCCTGCACTTAGGAAGGAAGAATCCCATGCACCGCTACAGGCTGGGGACCGACTGGCTAAGCAGCGGTTCTGCAGAAAAGGACCTGGGGATTACAGTGGACGAGAAGCTGTATATGAGTCAGCAGTGTGCCCTTGTTGCCAGGAAGGCCAACGGCATATTGGGCTGTATTAGTAGGAGCATTTCCAGCAGATCGAGGGAAGTGATTATTCCCCTCTATTTGGCACTGGTGAGGCCACACTTGGAGTATTGCGTCCAGTTTTGGTCCCCCCACTACAGAAGGAATGTGGACAAATTGGAGAGAGTCCAGTGGAGGGCAACGAAAATGATTAGGGGGCTGGGGCACATGACTTACGAGGAGAGGCTGAGGGAACTGGGGTTATTTAGTCCACAGAAGACAAGAGTGAGGGGGGATTTGATAGCAGCCTTCAACTACCTGAAGGGGGGTTCCAAAGAGGATGGAGCTAGGCTGTTCTCAGTGGTGGCAGATGACAGAATAAGAAGCAATGGTCTCAAGTTGCAGTGGGGGAGGTCTAGGTTAGATATTAGGAAAAACTTTTTCACTAGGAGGGTGGTGAAGCACTGGAATGAGTTACCTAGGGAAGTGGTGGAATCTCCATCCCTTAGAGGTTTTTAAGGCCCGGCTTGACAAAGCCCTGGCTGGGATGATTTAGTTGGTGTTGGTCCTGCGTTGAGCAGGGGATTAGACTAGATGACCTCCTGAGGTCTTTTCCAACCCTAATAGTCTATGATTCTATAAAACAAATATACCTATTTTCTATCAACGTGCATTTCTGCTGGTGATTTAAAAGTGTATTGTTCACATGTGTATGTGCAGTTGAATAAATGCATAGGAAATCATTATTATTTGATCTCTTTTGAAAATACAGCCCTTTAAAATCTGTGCGTGTGTTTGTTTGCAGGAAGTGTAGCTTCATACCAAGCTCCAAATGCTACGCTCCGAATACTGATCTTGGCTCCAGGTGTTTGTTCCTCTCTCGTGGTTCAAACAGTAACATGGTGGTCAGGAAACAGTTTACAAAGGTATTGTCCATATTTATAAAAATTACATGACTGTAAATGGCTTCTCTTTATTCACAAATTCATGAACTAAATATCAGTTGTGCAATAACTAAGGCCTGATAGTCACTATAACACTTGTTACAAAATGCACCAGGTACTCGAGAATGGATTCTGTATTTACAGGTACAACAGGATCTGGGGATTCATACTAGGGAAGATTCTTCTACTGGTGCTCCGAATCTGGTATACTTCACTAAACCCAATCTGGAGCTGTCAGACTGCCAACACCATCATACTGATGTTGGGTTTCATAGCAGCTGTTGAGCGAATTTATGCAGGTAAACCAAAAACCAAAAAAACTTCTGACAATATCCAAGGCTTAATGCCGCACATAGGCAAACATTAATGTCTTTTGTAAAATCAGCTACTGTGCCTTGATGCATCAATACATTTGTATACTTTATAGGGTTCTTTTACCTGTTTATCAGCTGGCAGAATTAATCCCTCAATAAAGAGCGTTGTTGTTTTTTTTCATTTAAATGGGCTGTAGTACATGGATGCTGCTAGCGATGCCCATTGCTAATATTAATAATGCAGCAATACACATATTGTGTGCCCCCTGAAGTGTGCCTGTTTGATTGGTTAGAGCTGTGCCTAAATGGAGCGGCAGTGGATTGTCTCAGACAGTGCTAAGCTTCAAACCAAAGATTGAACTACTGTTTGATAGGGTACTAGTCTGGGAGTGAGGAGACCTAGGTTCTCTTCCCAGCTTTACCATTGATTTGCTGTATGACTCAGGCATGTCACTTAGCTAGCCTCTGTTTTCCCATCTGTAAATTGGAGATAATGCTTATATTTGAAAGGTACTTTGATATCTGTGGAGGAAAAGTACTATATAAGCACTAAGTAGTATTGTACTCTATTAGATGTGGTCTTTCCAAATCAGTGCTGGGGCATGTTGGCAAGGCAGCGTGGGGAGGCTAGTGCTGTCACTGCTTATGCTGTGTCTGTTTAGTGGCTTATTCCCAGGGATGGCTGACAGCTATGGGAAGTGAGTCTGGCACGTTTCATAACAACTAAATCTACTTAAAAAAACTTTAAAAAGAAAAAAGTTGTTAATATGTGCCATGTTATCCACATAAACTACCTCCCTATAGTAGATAGCTTCACTTCCCAAAGCTTCCTATGCATGGCAGATTTGCCACACATTGTTGGCCTCTTCTCTGTGCTTCCTATTTGGTGTCCGGCCACTTGCCTTTTGACCAGCCACATATCATGTTGTGAACAGATTTTTGTGCCTAAGTTGGTAAACTTCCAGGACTGTTTTGTGATCCCAACTGTTTCTTCTTAATAAACCCTGCTAAAAAGATTTAACTTGTTTGCACACATGTAAAGTGTGTGTTCATGTCATTATTCTAGGCACAGATAGTGTGAAGCAAGAAGCAAACAAGACTGGTGATGCAGCAAAAGAAACCATTCCTAGATCGAACTGGCTTTTGTCAGGAGCGGCTTTTGGCAGTCTGATGTTCCTCACATTATGGATTTTTGGAGAGGTCTCACTCGTTTCTAGGTGGGCTGTGAGTGGACATCCACACCGTGGACCAGATCCTAATCCATATGGGTGAGAAGCGTTTGGTTTTTTTCATTCTTTGTAAAGTAGTAACTAAAGTGCCAATCCTGCAATGACATTCATGTGGGTGCAGGGTTATTCCCACACAGAGCTCATTTCAGGATTGCAGCCTATATGTATTAACTGGAGGCGGTAATCAGAGAAGGAACAAAGTCCTTCTTCATTATTCTTGTTCTCAGATATGAAGTGCTTAGATGTGACCCTTACTGGTCTGGTTTGAACCCCAAAGCATGTCACTAACACAATTAGGCTCTGATCCTTGACTGGGTCATCTGGGTTCTACTGAAATATAATTTGGGAGGAGATTTGGTATTTCAGCTATACATCTGATTTATGACACTAAAATATTTTAAAATTAAGATACATCATTCAATGACTTATTAATGCAAAAGATTTTGCTATAAGGTACAGTAAATTAACCCAGTTCTGCTCTTTTTGATTTAAATGGGAACAGGATCAGGCACAATATAAGTAAACTCAAGAAGCAAATTTATAAGCTAACATGAAATTGGATCACTTTAGAAATACAGATGCAATAAAGTTTGCTCATCAGAGTTCCAAAATCTAGAAGAAAACTGGATTAGTTATCTTGTTAGTTAATTAGTCAACTCAGTGTAGTAGTGGTTTTAGTGTCTCTGATAGTTTGTGGCTTAGTGTGCAAAAGGGCCACACTATATGGTCCATTTGTAGAAACTATGAAAATATTTCTGTTCAGCCTGGATTTCTCCCCTTCCCCCTCTCTTCTTTTCTTTTTTGTACCTGATCTTGCAGCGATGTGTTAATGATGCTGCTGAACCTCCTTCACATGTATTTCTGTGATTAAAAACCCCTGTGATACTCTAAACTGAACACGTTTGGTTTCACTGCAGGATGAAATGGAAAGCGAGCTGTGTACAGGTAAAGATATGTGTGCTCAAATAAAGGTTCTCTAATAGCAAAAGAGTCATAAAATATTATTGGTAACTTTTTTTTGCACAAATGTTGTCTGTTTAATCTGAAAGTCTCTCTTTCAGTGTCATGTATTACAAGATTATAGTGATGTGTACTTTTTTCTTTTTTTTTTTTTTTAACAGAGGTGCAGTTCTGTTGGGAATGGCCCATGGAGTGATGCTTTCCTTTTTGTCTTTGTCTTCATTCACCAGTTTTGGCTTGTGTCTTACAGGTATGAGCAAATCTGGTGTGGACATGCTGCATTACTTTATTTCCAATACTTCACCTAATCCCTCCCTTTTTGTTTGTGCCCTCATGCCTAAAAAAGCATTTTATTTTTCTTCATTTCATGAGTAGATGCTAAAGAAAATAGTTTTATTAACAAGTGGCATCGGTTATCTATGTGCTGCCTATCTGGTCCCGCCTTTCCTCTGTACCAAATGTATCACTTTTATTGTACCTGTACTTTGTAGGCCAGTGGATAAGAATCATGAGCCAGAGCTCCACCCTAGTGTAAATTACTCCTTCTGTAATTTACACCAGCTGGGGATCTGGACCCCTTGAGTGCAGTCTGTTTGTTCACCTTTCACAATATGTGTGCTCTATGGGGCTGAGCCAGCAAACACTTATACAGGGTGTAGTCTTACTGCAAAGTCAGTGGGGCTATAGCTGGGAGTGAATGTTGAAGGTGTCCCCTCACAGGTTACCAACCACTGGGCAGTACAGTAAATGCAAACACTTACTGTTTAATCAGAAATTCACTTTGGGGCAAATCCAGCTCCTGCCTCTGTGGCTGCAGAGATTGTGTCTCTGATTGTGCCAGCATACAATGAATCACTGGATGCTGGGAAGGCACCAATGGCAAATGGATGCTTGGGAGGGGCTGTTGGATCTAGACCAGGGGTGGGCAAACTATGGCCTGGGGACTGCATCCAGCCCTCCAGACATTTTAATCCGTCCCTTGAACTCCCGCCGGGGAGCGGGGTCCGGGGCTTGCCCCACTCCGGGCAGCTCCCGGAAGCAGCAGCGTGTCCCCCCTCTGGCTCCTATACGTAGGGGCAGCCAGGGGGCTCCGCACGCTTCCCCCGCCCCAAGCACTGCCCCCACAGCTCCCATTGGCTGGGAACCATGGCCAATGGGAACTGCAGGGGCGGCGTCTGTGGAGAGGGCAGCGTGCAGAGCCACTTGGCCGTGCAGGAGCTGGAGCGGGGACATGCTGCTGCTTCTGGGAGCTGCTTGAGGTAAGTGCCGCCTAGAGCCTGCACCCCTGACCCCCTCCTGTGCCCCAACCCCTTGCCCCAGCCCTGATCCCCCTCCCGCCCTCCGAACCCCTCGGTCCCAGCCCGGAGCACCCTCACGCACCCTGAACTCCTCATTTCTGGCCCCACCTCAGAGCCTGCACCCCAACCCCCAATTTCATGAGCATTCATGGCCCACCATACAATTTCCCCACCCAGATGTGGCCCTCGGGCCAAAAAGTTTGCCCATCCCTGATCTAGACTCATGCAATCCAGTGGCTAGCATCTCCTGCAGAGGGGCGACAAATGGCATTCCAGAACCTGTGGGAGACTCTGGAAAGGCTGCACTAGTCTTTGGCTGCCTGCTCACTCAGGACAGGCATATGAAGCCCATTCAGCCTTTCTGGAGGCCTTGAGAATTTCACCCATAATGAATGTAAAATGGTGTCGAAAAATGACCCCTACTTCACTGATCTCTGTATAACTCTCCCTAGATGTATTTGGAGAGAAGACAAGACCGTGTTGCCAACCCCGAATGTTCAAAACTAATGTCTCCCCCACCCTATAAGGAGATTTTAAGAAATAATAAAAAGAATCCAAGGTTTAATTTGCCTTCTGTTTTTTAAGCTGCATGGTGCTGTAGGATCACATTTTCAAGCTGTTTTGCACAAACACAGGGGCTAGAAACTTACTTTTATATTTAACGGAAACTGAGATTCTTCCTTAATCACTTATCTCCAGGAGCTGGGACTTTTAAGTAAAATACCAAATGTCATGAGTGTCACAATAAAATCTTGAGATGGCAATGCTGCAAACAGAAGTTGTCCTAATAAATTCTATTGTGTTGATGACATTGGTATGGTAAAACAAACGCATTCTGGCTCTATTGCTAATATCATTTTATTTGTGTTGTACCTCCATAACTTGTTCTAATCAAACATTGATTGGCTCTTGAATTATATCATGCATTTGCACTTCTAAAAATGTTAGTAATCCAGATTATCATAGAAAAAAGTTACAAACTTTTACTAATATTCATTATCACAAAACAATAGTTGTTTGGGTAGAAAAATATTCACCACCACAAAAATATTTTTAAAATGATATTTTACTTTTATAAACATATTCCATGTTATCAATTTTGTGTTTCAGGCCAAATCCCACTGCAATCAGTGGGAGTGTGGTAAGGTAAGTACACTGCAGTCTGTGAAAGGTAAACAGGTTCCTGGCTGTCGCATGGCAACTCAAGTGGTGTATAAAAGCAAGGGGAAGCCCAGTGGAGGGAGAGATAAGAGGAAGGGTGCATCCTCTCCCCACCTAATACATCCTGCACTGCCCTTATGTTATCACAAGGAGTTTTTCTGCAAGAGAAACTATATGGCTTTAGCTCTTGATATTTTCTAGATCCTCTTACCCAGCTAAGTGAACAGTCTTTAAGAAAATGAACTCAAGAGTGTCTTTCATTGACTGACTGTAAGGAAAAGCCATCCCTAATAATACTATATGGAGTGCCCATTCTCACTCCAACCACACTTATATTTTCCATTAAGTACTGTACAGTATATTTCTGGCTGCTACACATTTTTGTCTAAGCCTTTTAGAAAACTGAATTTTTCAAAGCAAGTGTGAACATGAGGAGGAAAATAAAGTGTAACTGATCATGACTCACTGACAGTCTTTTGTGTCCCTTCACAGGCATGGCATCTGCAGCTGGTCTCCTTTACTTAAAGACCTGGGGTGCAGCTATAGCAGGCAACATTCTTGCTGTCTTTACCATGTGTATGTGGCCTCGACTGACTGGACGTTTTGTTAGCTGTCTGCATCCTGGAAAAGCCATGAGTACAGCCATGTTTGTCTATGTCCTAGAGTTATTCTTCTGTGTGTGGTGCACAGCTTATAAATTTGTACCAGGAGGAATTTATGCTAGAGAGAGCTCCCACCTTCTTTTAGGTATGTCTGTGATCCTGAATTAAGACAACTAAGAAAATATACTTTTTTTTAGCCTCAAGCAGTCATTTAAAGCAATAAATGGTCCTCCTCCATGCACATCTCCCATTGACTTGAATGTGGTGGGAGTTATCCATGTGGGAAGACAGCCAGATAAGAAATATAATTAAAAATTACAAATCGACTAGCTTCTGTTTTGTTTAAAATTAGTTTAAAATATGGGCAGAAAATAAAATATTCAACTTGGGGAAAATGTAAAATGGAATAGAAATATTCATTGGGAAAGAGAGATCTAGAAATATTGTAAAAGAGACCTAGAGGTGATAGCTGCCAGTAAATATGACTTGAGTTTGCATGGCAGCAAAAAAGGCCAGTACAATGTAGGCCTGGGTTCATAGGAATGTGATCTCATAAAGCAGAGAGGTAAGTCTGTCTTAATGGCTCTTGTGAAGATTACGTCAGACCAACCTCATCTTTCCTGTAACTCCTCACCAACTCAGATCTCAGAGTAGCAGCCGTGTTAGTCTGTATCCGCAAAAAGAACAGGAGTACTTGTGGCACCTTAGAGACTAACACATTTATTTGAGCATAAGCTTTCGTGGGCTACAGCCCACTTCATCGGATGCATGTAGTGGAAAATACAGTAGGAAGATATATATATACGCAGAGAACATGAAACCATACACACTATAAGGAGAGTGATCAGTTAAGGTGAACTATTATCAGCAGGAGAGAAAAAGAGCTGTTTGTAGGGGTAATGAAAATGGCCCATTTCCAGCAATTGACAAGGAGATGTGAGGAACTGTGTGTGTGTGGGGGGGGAAATAAGCATGGGGAAATAGTTTTACTTTGCCATTTTCATTACCCCTACAAACAGTTCTTTTTCCCTCCTGCTGATAATAGCTCACCTTAACTGATCACTTTCCTTATAGTGTGTATGGTAACACCCATTGTTTCATGTTCTCTGTGTATATCTTCCTACTGTATTTTCCACTACATGCATCTGATGAAGTGGGCTGTAGCCCACGAAAGCTTATGCTCAAATAAATGTGTTAGTCTCTAAGGTGCCACAAGTACTCCTGTTCTTTCAACTCAGATCTGTGTCAGAAAGATACAGACCAATAGGCAATACATTGGAGAAGAAGAACAAATGGTATGAGCATATGGAGGGACTAGCTTAAGAGTGAAATTCTAAATGCTACATTTGTATCTCTTTACAAAGTGACTTATGTTAAGGTGAGGAGGGGGAAACAATCTGGTGAAGTGAATGGTATGAACGGGTAAAAATTTCTAAAGCATTATTTAGCACCTATGGTAGACAAACAAAGCCATGTTTAAAAATGATAGCTGGTTACCTACGGCTAACCATGCCCAGGTAAATGGTATTCAAATGTAATTGATTATATTATATTTTGAGTGGGGAATGTATTCTTTATATACTTTACTTGATTCATGATTGTCCAGACAGTTTTAGGATGCAGATATGCCTTTGCTATCACTCTCCATCTTTTTAAATTCTCAGGCTGAATGTATGCTGTTTCAAATACTATAGGAATAATTTTCAGCTTTTTATTTATATGGGTTTTTTTTTTAAACTTTCTTTGCTCTTGGAATATGCTGGAGATCAGGAGATCCAACCTTCACAATTCATTTAAACTTTATTTTAAAAAGGTGTGTGTGAAGAAAGTGCTTATCAGAGAAGTGTCAAATACTTTCAGAAATAATGCTTTTACAGAGCACAAATTGTTATATAATCAATCTCTATGACACTCCCTTGGAAATACACATTTGTGATTCAGAGGGCGTGGCCATTGGGTGATAATATAGAGGGGTCCCCAGTTTACAGTGCCTTCAGTTGGCAACATAAAAACTATGAGCTGGATCTGTGGCAATCAGTGGAGCTGACTACATCAATTTACATTAGCTGAGGATCTGGGGAAGTTATGGTTTCTGGGTATTTAGCACCACTCTGTTGCTTATAAAACTTTTTTCATCTTATATCAAGAGACTGTTTACTACTGTATTTCCTCCCTAACAGCATGGCTTTCGGCAAACATCTTGTTTCTTTTGGTTTCTTTCAGGTGTCAATACTATTTCCTGCTCTCTCTCCCTGTCCAATATCCTGCCTTTTTCTCACTGCAACTTGGGTAGGGAACTGCCATGTGGGAAATAATGAAAGTAAGATTATTATGTTCATTACTGTGGTTCTTCAAACTGATGAAACTGACCAAAGGCCCAATCCCAGGCCTACCAAAGTCACTCACTCTTTCCATTGACTTTAATGGACTTTGGATCAGTCCCCAATTGAGAGGGTGGTAGTGTGCCCTCTCATTCATTGAGCAGAGAACTAGCACTGTGGTTTGCAACATTTATAACATTAGTAATGTTCAAGAACAGCGAGGAAGTTGATGGACTGTTTTACTTAAATCAACAACTCTGCTATTTAACAGAAATGAAACGTCACTTCTTGAGCTAGTTAACTACAGCACAAACATCTGAAGGATGCATGTTCACTTTAGTGCACATTCTGGTATTCCAACAGAGCCCTATGCTGTATGCTTTATGCATCCAAATTTCCATTGCAGCCAGTGGGATTCTTTGATGTATAAGGAATGCAGGATAATGCCTATAATGTTAATCTAAATTACATATAGTGAGAAGAAAATATGCTCCTCAAATTGTATTGCAACGGTAAGCAGTTTGAAGCTTCATCCTGGCTTTTTAAATATGTCAATATGTAGTGGTCTGTTCTTAAAAAGAACAGCTCCCACTGTTGGCTGTCAAGAAGAACACAATACATTGTTTGCCACATTCAACTGACCTCTAAAGTTGGCTGTTACAGATCACTTACACAAGGTTAAGGACATAGCTGAAAAGCTGGCCCCTGTCAGTTCCTACATAAACAGTGTCTTGATGAGAGAGCAGTGGATTTGTAACTCGTTCTGGATTCTAAATATCCATTATTATTTTCCAGCAGGTTATTTTAAGGTACTGTAAATCAAATGTTAAGGTATAAGCTGTTGTCCAGATGAATTCTAGTAAATTTTAAAAGGATTGGTCTGATGTGGGGGTTGTATTGCTCAGCAGAACCATTCAGTGTCATTTATCAAGTGTGTATTAGAACATAAAATCTAAGGCCCTGATCTTGCATTTGGACATGGTACCCTGCAGTGCTCCATTGAAATGGTTGGGACTCTGCAGAAGGTGTTAGTGGAACTTGATGCAGACTCAGGGTGTAATTTTGTTTTATAAAAAAACTCCTTAAAAAGAGTATTGTGGTAATATTGCTGATCTCCCAATCAGCATATGTATGGAGTAAGATAAAATCAAACTTATACCAGTGTTTTGATAGCAAAATGAACCTGATAAAATGTTAAAGTGGGAACAAATAGCACCCAAGAAGGCTAAAGTTGTCTCAGCATTTCCATTTTAAATAATGAGCCAGATCCTCAGGACTGGTCTTTTAGCACCAGGATGCAGTTTAGACTTGGGGGCTGCAAAGCTAGCTGTAAATTAACTCCCTGGTCCCTGGGCTGCTGGGCACTTGTCTGGTCTTAAGGAACAAACTAGAGCTGCTCTCAGTTGTACAGGCTCCAACAGCTCCCAAGGGATGCAGAGGAACTGTCAGAACCCGAGGGATGTCTGCAGAGAGTAGTGTAGAGTTGTCTCTGGGATTTCTCTATGTAAAGCGATCTTTTGCGGGCTACTGCCAGAGCAGCACAAAGCAGGCTTAAAAGGGATGAGGCTCTGCCCCATTGTCTTTTCCCCAGGAGTTCTATAAATTGGTCTTTCCATTTGTTCTAGGCATGTTAAATCTTATCTTAACAGGAATGTATTAAAATTAAACTTAGAGAATATGATTCTGGCTCTCCATATTTTTTTGTTTAGAATAGGGTACAGTGAGGTTTTAAATAAGTTGTTGGGATACTCTTATTTTGAAATATTTACAATTTGTGGCAAATTTAATTTTGATAAGCAATGAAGGTGTATGCTCAGTCACTGATGGTTATTGTATACAATACGTGTCTACAAGTATTTAAATCAAATGCAAAATTATGACCAAAGTGTTACATACATCAGTGAGTATCATGACATTGATAAGCAGGGCCATCTCAGCCAATATAACTTGTGTGCATCTATTGTATTACTATAGTTTGCAAATATAGATAAATCTAATTCCATATGGGTAAGTTATTGTTGCAGTGGGAGCGAAAGCTTTGACTGTCCATAAACTTTGCATATGTAAATCCTCAGCTATAAGGTTGTATTATCACAGTCTCATTGCATTTAATAAGTAAAAGGTACATGAAAAACTAATAATGTTATGTTTGTTACAGGAGTTGTCATGTTGTTTGTTGGGTTAGATGAACTTATTGGCTCCAGGAAGAACCTTAATTGTATATTTCAAGTTAAAAGTAGTTATAAGCCACTATTCAAACAAAGTGAAAAATATATCAAACTATGTAAGTATAATTTTGCTTCCTTTCTTAAACTAAGTACCTCTAATTTAATCTTACTGTTGAATTGGGAATATGATTTCAGTAAGAGAAAAATAAAGCAGTGCAGGATTTTCCTCAGTCAGTTTTTAGAGATGTTTGTTCTGATACTTTAGATACAGGGCCAGATCTTCAACTGGTGTAGTTCCAGAGCAATGCTGATTCACATTAGCAGAGGATCTGGTCCACTATTTACAGTATTTTTCTTATCCATTTGCAGGAGACGTCACAGGTGCTGGAATTAGGGGTGTGTGTGTGTGTGTGCTGCTGCATCCCCTGGCTTGAAGTGGTTTCCATCTATAGGGTTTACAGTTTGGTTCAATGGCTCTCAGCACCCCCACTATACAAATTGTTCCAGCGCCCCTGGGAGAAGTAGTCTTAGCTCTCAGAGTGGTATCAACAAAGCATGTGTGTCCTTTTTCCCATGATAGTGACAGTTTTAAAACTGGTCTGAAAACTAAAACAAAATAAGAATGTAAAGCTGTTCCTGTTGATCTAACAATGTTTATTTTTTAATTAACTGAATATTGAAATCATAACTGCTGTTGGCACTTTAAATCTTGCTCAGGTTTCATGCAGCTATAAAATCTACTGTCTGAATTTAATACTGGTAAAAGGTGCTAATCTGATAGAATTTAAAAGCAAACAAAACAAAACAAAAAAACAGACCAACTCAAAGATGATCACCTCTACTGCCAGTGTATCTTTCGACTGAAGATTCCAAACTTGAAAAATGACCGACCAAAATAGCTTTTTTTGTATAAATAAAGTGAATTACTGGTTGGCACCTACATGTCCTAAGAGGCATAGAAAAACATGGAACACTACTATATTGCAAATAGCATTAATGACATACTATAAGGCTTTAACAATTTTATTAGTGAGTATGCTAATGAAAATGATGGAGTGTGATCTTCCACTGATACAGAGTGGAAGTTTTAGGCACAGAGCACAGATCAAGGAGAGAATATGGTCCTAAATTATTAAAGTTGCTTTCTTTGCTGCTTTTGTAAAGAAGCCAATAACTAAACATTTGATACCAAGTAGGAAAATATATAACTGCACAAGCCTAAAATGTATGGAAGACAAAAATAAAAATGCCAAGGACATTAACCCTGGGCCGGGAGAAACACTTTCAGAGTCACAGGGAATGTCTGTCAAGTTGCTTATGTCAGCTGCACCCCTCAGCCCCAGCACAAGGAGGAGAAGGGGGCATGTCAAGCTTGGGGGAAGAGGGGGGCAAGTGGTAGACCAGAGTTTCACTATGCCTGATTTGCTGGAGCTTACACAGTATTGCTAACCCCAAACGTTAAAAAAAAAAAAAAGTAAAGAGTCGGACCTCAGAAAAATAATCAACCTTTCATAAAAAAATAGTTGGATTGTTTTTATTTATTTTGGCCTTCTGGTTTCTAAACCTTTAGGATGCACTTGGGTCACATTTTGAAGCTTTTTTTCTGCAAGCATGAGAGATTAAAAACTTGCTTTCATATTTTTTTTAAATGAAGGCTGAGATTCTCACAAAATAACATGGTTCTATGAGCTGGGGTTTTAAGTAAAAATAATACCAAATATCATGAAACTTGGAATAAAATTGTGAGTTGACTGCCCTGTTCACCTCAGTGGCACAACTGGACGTAGGAGCCTCACTGCTGTCACTTCTGTTGGTTGAGAATCAATGAGCTGCAGCCAGGTCCCTGTGGCTGCCATTCTCCGCTACAACTGAGCACATCTGAGATGTAGTGGAGAACTGGGGTCACATACTCCAATAATAGCTTTTCAGTTACATAGAGAATTAGAGAGAGAAGTTGTCTAGAGGTTAGGGCATTAGGTCAGGATGTAGGAGGCCTGTGTTCAAGTCCCTGCTTTGCCATCACTACCTGCATGACCTTGGGCAAATCCCTTAGCCTCTCTGTGCCTCACTTCCCCATCTGTAAAACAGAGATGATGGTACTTCCCTACCCCTCATGGGTGTTGTGAATATTATTAAAGATTGTGAAATGCTCAGAAACTGTGATAGTGGGGCCATATAAGTACCTAGGGTGTAGTAAAATATATTTATAGTCAATGTGAGAAGTTTTAACACCCCCAAAACAAAGCCATTAGCCTTGTTATAACTTCAGAAGAGTGGAACAGTAAAATACTCTGTCTACTGGCTTCACTGCATAGCCTTGCCCTATCAAGCTGATATTATAACTTATTGCAACACTGACCTCTGGCTTTACTTCCCCAGCATTCCCAGACTTTACTGCTCTTTGGTCAGTTTCTCCCTCAAACACCTTTGTGCATTATAAGGCATGTAAATATGTGTCTTTTTTTTCCCTGCCATTATTCATGGTAAAGTTTGCCTAAATGTGCAGTAAAGTTGTTTTACAGGAGTTTGATATTAATGTAAAATTAATTATATGTCAGTTTATCACTGTTGTTTAAGGATTTGATGAATGAATTGACTAGAGTTAACTGAGTTTTTTGATAGGCATAATGTTCCTTTGTATATGTGAAGTGATCACAAAGTGATTTAATCACCGAGTTATGAAGTGCCAAACCCTTAGCTGTCCACTGCTGTGATTTGGCAGACTTCAGAAGCAACAGAGAAGCTATGTATTAGAGGGGTAGCCGTGTTAGTCTGGATCTGTATAAAGCAACAAAGAGTCCTGTGGCACCTTAGGGTATGTCTACACTATGGGATTAATCCGAATTTAGATCATTCGAATTTGGGAAACAGATTGTATAAATTCGATTGTATGCGGCCACACTAAGCACATTAATTCGGCGGTGTGCGTCCATGTACCGGGGCTAGCGTCGATTTCTGGAGCGTTGCACTGTGGGTAGCTATCCCATAGCTATCCCATAGTTCCCGCTGTCTCCCCTGCCCATTGGAATTCTGGGTTGAGATCCCAGTGCCTGATGGGACAAAAAACATTGTCGCAGGTGGTTCTGGGTACAGCCTCACCCCTCCCTCCCTCCCTCCCTGCATGAAAGCAACGGACGGCAGACAACCATTTCGCGCCTTTTTTCCTGGGTGAACACTGCAGACTCCATACCACGGCAAGCATGGAGCCCGCTCAGCTCCAGACAGCAGTCATGAACATTGTAAACACCTCGCGCGTTCTCGTGGAGTTTATGCTGAGCCAGGACCAGAAAAACGAGGCGAGGAGGCGGCGGCGGCAGGAGCGCAGTGACCAGCGTGATGAGGACATGGACATGGACATGGACACGGACACAGAATTCTCTCAAACCGCGGGCCCCGGTGCTTTGGAGATCATGTTGTTAATGGGGCAGGTTCTATCCATGGAACGCCGATTCTGGGCAAGGGAAACAAGCACAGACTGGTGGGACCGCATAGTGTTGCAGGTGTGGGATGATTCCCAGTGGCTGCGGAACTTTCGCATGCGTAAGGGCACTTTCATGGAACTTTGTGACTTGCTGTCCCCTGCCCTGAAATGCCAGAATACCAAGATGAGAGCAGCCCTCACAGTTGAGAAGCGAGTGGCGATAGCCCTGTGGAAGCTTGCAACGCCAGACAGCTACCGGTCAGTCGGGAATCAATTTGGAGTGGGCAAATCTACTGTGGGGGCTGCTGTGATGCAAGTAGCCAAAGCAATCATTGAGGTGCTGCTACGAAAGGTAGTGACTCTGGGAAATGTGCAGGTCATAGTGGATGGCTTTGCTGCAATGGGATTCCCTAACTGTGGTGGGGCGATAGATGGAACCCATATCCCTATCTTGGCACCGGAGCACCAGGGTAGCCAGTACATAAACCGCAAGGGGTACTTTTCAATGGTGCTGCAAGCACTTGTGGATCACAAGGGACGTTTCACCAACATCAACGCGGGCTGGCCGGGAAGGGTTCATGATGCTCGCGTCTTCAGGAACACTATTCTGTTTAAAGGGCTGCAGCAAGGGACTTACTTTCCGGACCAGAAAATAACCATTGGGGATGTTGAAATGCCAATAGTTATTCTTGGGGACCCAGCCTACCCCTTAATGCCATGGCTCATGAAGCCATACACAGGCAGCCTGGACAGGAGTCAGGAGCTGTTTAACTACAGGCTGAGCAAGTGCAGAATGGTGGTAGAATGTGCATTTAGCTGTTTAAAAGGTCGCTGGCGATCGCTACTGACTCGCTCTGACCTCAGCCAAAGAAATCTCCCCATTGTTATTTCTGCTTGCTGTGTGCTCCACAATCTCTGTGAAAGTAAGGGGGAGACCTTTATGGCAGGGTGGGAGGCTGAGGCAAATCGCCTGGCTGCTGATTATGCGCAGCCAGACACCAGGGCGATTAGAAGAGCACACCAGGAAGCAGTGTGCATCAGAGAAGCTTTGAAAACCAGTTTCATGACTGGCCAAGCTACAGTGTGAAATTTCTGTTTGTTTCTCCTTCATGAAAACCCGCCCCCTTTATTGACTCATTCTCTGTAAGGAACCCACCCTCCCCCTTCCCCCAGCTTGCTTTCAAACCAAATAAAGTCACTATCGTTTAAAAATCATTTATTCTTTATTCATAGATTATAAAAAGAGGGAGGGAACCCGGGTGGGGTTTGGGAGGAGGGAAGGAAAAGGCCATTAAAAAATGGTTAAAAAAATGACAGCCTTTTGCTTGGGCTGTCCACTGGGGTGGAATGGGAAGGTGTACGGAGCCTCCCCCCCGCGTTCTTACACGTCTGGGTGAGGAGGCTATGGAACATGGTGAGGGGGGAGGGGGGTTATACAGGGGCTGTAGCGGCACTCTGTTATCCTGCTGCCATTCCTGAAGCTCCACCAGACGCCGGAGCATGTCTGTTTGCTCACGCAGCAGCCCCAGCGTTGCATCCCGACTCCTCTGATCTTCCTGCCGCCACCTCTCATCTCGAGCGTCTCTCCTCTCCTCACGTTGGTCCCTCATGTCCTCACGTTGGTCCCTCCTGTCCTCACGTTCACTGGCTTCTTTCCTATACTTTGAAACCGTGTCCTTCCACTCATTCAGATGAGCTCTGTCACTGCGGGTGGATTCCATGATTTCTGCGAACATGTCGTCTTGCGTCTTCTTCTTTCGACGCCTTATCTGTGATAGCCTTCGGGATGGAGGAGGGAGGCTTGAAGAATTTGCAGCTGCTGGAGGGAGGGAAAAAAGGAGAGAATTTTTTTAAAAGATACATTTTGCAGAACAATCCTTATACTCTTTCACGGTGACCAACACTATTCACATTACATAGCACATGTGATTTCTGTGCAAGGTCGCATTTTGCCTCTTAATATTGAGTGCCTGTGGCTTTGCTGCTAGAGATCACAGACGCAGGTCCGGGCAACAGAATTCGGCTTGCATGCAGCCATGGTAAGCCATTGTCTTTCGGCTTCTGCGCCCTCCTTTCCCACATACCAAGCAAAGCCCATTGAGTGCTGCAGTTTTCCTGTTAACCTTCAGCAGCAGAAAACAAACTAACCCCCCCCATCCAATTCTCTGGATGATCGCTTTATCCCTCCCCCCATCGCGTGGCTGGTATCAGGGAAGATCCCTGCAGGAACCAAACTAACACCCCCCACCCCGCCATGAATTCTCTGGGATGATCGCTTTATCCCTCCCCCCACCGCGTGGCAGGAACCAAACTAACACCCCCCACCCCGCCATGAATTCTCTGGGGTGATCGCTTTATCCCTCCCCCCACCGCGTGGCTGGTATCAGGGAAGATCCCTGCTAGCCAAACGCGAAAAGCTCTGGGCCAATCCCCCCCCCGCCCCCCCCCCCCCCCCCCGCGCTCGCCTAACTGCAGGGAAGGATTTCTTTTCAGCCACAGGCAAACAGCCCAGTAGGAATGGCCACCTCTGTCCCCTTAATTAAATTCCCGTATTTCGACCAGGTTACCATGAGCGATATCACTCTCCTGAGGATTACACAGCAAGATAAAGAACGGATGTTGCTTGAATGCTAGCAAACACCGGGACCATACGCTGCCAGGCTTTGTCATGCAATGATACCAGATTACTTGCTGCAAGCATGGCGCGGTCAAGTGTCCTACCATGGAGGACGGAATAAGGCTGCACTGCCCAGAAACCTTGTGGCAAGACTTTTGGAGTACCTCCAGGAGAGCTTCATGGAGATGTCCCTGGAGGATTTCCGCTCCATCCCCAGACACGTTAACAGACTTTTCCAGTAGCTGTACTGGCTGCGAATGCATCCCAAGTCCTCAGGGCAAAATAATCATTAAAAAACCTTGCTTTTAAAACAAGTTTTATATTTTAAAAGGTAAACTCACCTGAGGTCCCTTCCATGGGGTCGTGGTCTTGGATACTGGCTTGGGAGGGTTTGGAGGGTACTTCAGTCAGGCTGAGAAAAAGATCCTGGCTGTTGGGGAGAATGGAGTGCTGGGTGCTCTCCGCAAGCTCGTCCTCCTCCTCCTCTTCCCCCTCCGCAGAATCCTCAGGTGTAGCTGATGAGATTATCCCCGCCTCGGAATCCACGGTCACAGGTGGGGTAGTCGTGGCGGCCCCCCCTAGAATTGCATGCAGCTCGGCGTAGAAGCGGCATGTCCGCGGCTCTGACCCGGAGCGACCGTTTGCCTCCTTTGTTTTTTGATAGGCTTGTCTGAGCTCCTTGACTTTCACGCGGCACTGATCTGAGTCCCTATTGTGGCCTCTCTCCATCATGCCCTTGGAGATTTTTTCAAAAGTTTTGGCATTTCGTCTCTTTGAACGAAGTTCTGCTAGCACTGAATCCTCTCCCCATATAGCAATCAGATCCAGTACCTCCCGTACGGTCCATGCTGGTGCTCTTTTTCGATTATCGGCCTGCATGGTTACCTGTGCTGATGAGCTATCTGTGGTCACCTGTGCTCTCCCCGCTGGGCAAACAGGAAATGAAATTCAAATGTTCGCGGGGCTTTTCCTGTCTACCTGGCCAGTGCATCCGAGGTCAGATTGCTGTCCAGAGCGGTCACAATGGTGCACTGTGGGATAGCTCCCGGAGGCCAATACCATCGAATTGCGGCCACACTACCCCTAATTCGAACTGACAAAATTGATTTTGGCGCTACTCCGCTCGTCGGGGTGGAGTACAGAAATCGATTTTAAGCGCCCTTTATTTCGAACTAAATGGCTCCGTTGTGTGGACGGGTGCAGGGTTAATTCGAATTAACGCTGCTAAATCCGAATTAAAGTCGTAGTGTAGACCAGGCCTTATAGACTAACAGACGTATTGGAGCATAAGCTTTCGTGGGTGAATACCCACTTCGTCAGACGCATGCTATGATTTGCGTTCTATAAGGTTTTAGTGCTTCTTCAAGAATCTGCCAATTTGTACATTTAGAAAAGTGCTTCTATGGAGGTTTGATAGGGACTGCATCTTTCTGAGGTCTGGGAGTTTTTAAAGTAAACTATAGCTATTTGCTTGGCAAGATTATATTAACAAATTAATATTTCCATACTCCAAAAGGATTTCTGGTACAGAGCCAGGAAAAACAGAGCATTTTCTTTTTGCCTTTATGAATTTCTGTAACAGGTTCTTCAGTAGAGATAATTTCAGCTATACAAAGGAAAGTGCTATATGAAGCCTGCTGTTTCTGCTTTGTTTTGGAGGACATGAATGCAAGGCAGATAGATTTTTCTTCTAAAAATATCCGCATGTATGCTGATGGGCAGATACT
This sequence comes from Emys orbicularis, assembly GCF_028017835.1. Lineage (NCBI taxonomy): Eukaryota > Metazoa > Chordata > Testudines > Emydidae > Emys > Emys orbicularis. The sequence continues at coordinate 94,951,755 of NC_088687.1, read as the reverse complement.
TTCTAAGTACTTACACTTCCTTGGGACTGTGTTATTGTTGAAATATGTGGAGATTTAACTATAACCGGACAGTATCTCCCATTCCTTGAATATTAATCCCAAGGAAGAGAATATATCCTTCCATGTTTAACTGAGACCATGAAATTAACTCTGCACTCTTTCTCTTTTTCTCTCTCACAACTAATTTCCTGTGTTTTTTCTGTTTCAAGTCTTATGGCTGTTTGTTGGTGTGGGTTTGCTAGGATTAGGACTGCGATATAAAGTTTATGAGAAGAAATTAGGTCAAGGGGTGAGTAATATGTTTATTTTTTTAACAAAGAAATATATTTTCAAACACAATGTAACATCTGCAAATGATCCCTTAGAAATCTTTCCAGCAATACACAGCAACTATAAGTCACTCAGTATATGAATATGTATTGAACAGAGGAAAATGGTCTTGTGGTTGAGTCACTGGACTGGGTCTTGGGAGATCTGGTCTCAGTTCCTGACTTTGCAGCAGACTTCTTTTATGACATTGGGTAAGTCAGTTAGGGCTTGTCTACACTACCGTGCTGGGTCGATCTAAGATATGCAACTTCAGCTACATGAATAGTGTAGTTGAAGTCGACGTACTTAGATCTACTTACCGCTGTGTCTTCACTGCAATAAGTTGACAGCTGACACTCTCCTGTCGGCTCTGCTTGTGCTCCTCGTTCTGATGGAGTACCGGAGTCGACGGAAGAGCGCTCAGCGGTCGATTTATTGCATCTATACTAGACGTGATAAATCGACCCCCACTGGATCGATCATTGCCCGCCGATCCGGTGGGTAGTGTGGACAAGCCCTCAATCTCTGTGCCTTACTTCCCCATCTGTTTTTTAAAAAATGGGGGATGATACTTCCTTTCTCACACCCTTTGTCTGCCTTGTCTGTTTGAATTGCAGTTGTTTTTGTGCAGCAACTGTCTCTCTTGCTATGAATACATATGGCAGCTATCACAATGGGGCCCTGATCTTACTTGGGACTGTTAAGTGCTTCTGTAATACAAATAAAAAATAATGGGTGGGAAAAATGAAGACTAAAATTAAGTTAGAATTGCCTCCAAAGCGCTTGTCAGAGAGTAATGAATAGTGATACTATTAGTATGGTATAAAACTGAGGAGGGAGGAAATACAAGTAGGAAAAAGGGAATGGTCCAAAGAAAATGTAGGGCTAAAGAAAGGAAAATTGGACACAGCAAGAGGAGGATGTGGGAAGAGAGAACAAGTGAGAACCCATTGGACTGCGAAGTGTGGATTTACAATATAATGTAAACCCAAGGGCTTTTATGGTGTAAAGATGTTTTGGGGCATCTCCAGGATTGGGAAAAGATGTTCAAATTGCCTCTTCTTGAGAGAGTGTCTTTCCACTCTCTTCCATGATGATGAATGTGAATGGTTGTTCTGACTTCCACTCTCTGATTGGAGGAATGATAGCAATCTTTCCAGTGCCTCAGTAAAACTTTTATTATATAAGGTAGTCTGTGAGTACACTTTTTTTTTTCCTTCAAGTTGGCTGATGCAGGGTTAAATTCTGCCCTGATGAAAGTAACTCAAGGGGTAATGAGGGAGTTCACGTGCTTCATTGATGTTGATGCAAATAGTTGCCCATGTATTCATGACCTAAGAACGTGTGATAGTGAAGCAAGCAAGTGGTTTTGTACCCAGCAGGTTGGAGATTCTAAACTCAGTGCCTGTAACTTGGCTGAGTCATAGTAGAATCTGTTCAAATTTTGTTGAGTTGGGCAGTGTTGAAGTGTGTATGATATTGCATCAGATTCATTTCCAAGCTTCATACATCCCCCTTCATGAACAGTACCAAGTTTTTATCTGCATTATCCTTTGTCCTGAATAACGGTTACTGTCTTCAGTTCAGAAATGCAGTGCTTTGATTAGACTATAGGATTTACCCACCTAACAAGCATTTTGTTTAAAACTGGATCAGGTAAGTTGGAATAATGTTCTTTATTAGCTGGAATTAAATCCTTGATTTGAAAAGCAGTCACATGCTTCTTGTTTGAAATGCTGTCTTAACCATGACATGTCACTAGGCTGATGTTGCAGTGCTCCATTGCTAGTATGCGTAGCAGTATAGGGTAACCACAGTGAAAATCTAAGCTGAAGCTGGTACAGTGACAGGCCTGTTGTGCTGCCATGGAGAACCAGCTTTTGAAAAGACCATGGGACTCTTACCTCACAAATTAATTTATACACGACAACAGGTCGGTCACTGTAGGGCTGCTGTGCTGTCTCCCAAGCCCAGGAAGGACTAATGCTGCACTTGAACTCTATTCAGACAGGGGCGGCTCCAAGCACCAGCGCAGCAAGCGCATGCCTGGGGCAGCAAGCCGTGGGGGGCGGCCTGCCGGTCCCTGTGAGGGCGGCAGTCAGGCTGCCTTTGGTGGCATACCTGCGGGAGGTCCGCCGGTCCCGCGGCTTCAGCGGCAATTCGGCGGCAGGTACGCCGAAGGCGCGGGACCGGCGGACCTCCCGCAGGCATGCCGCCGAATCTGCGTGACCAGAATCCCGCAGGCCTGCCGCCGAAAGCCGCCTGACTGCTGTGCTTGGGGCGGCAAAAACCATAGAGCCGCCCCTGTATTCAGAACACAGGAGCCACTCTACTTCCTGCAGCTCCCCTGAAGCTCTTATAGGAATCACCTGATCCCTTCAGCTGGGTCTGATAACTGAACAGGGCTTGCTGGCCCCAGACCTCCTGACCCTTAATGAGGCAAGCCACCTTGTTACTATGTCACTCTGAATGGAGCCTTTCTGACAAACTATTGCAAGTTAGAAGCATCCCTTCTCGATTCATTAAGAAGATTTGAATTTTTTTTTTTAAGGGGGTGGGTGGGATCCAAGCTTCCTATCTGGCCAAAGAGCTGGGTGTTGCTGTGACAGCTTCAGGTGAGAGAGATTGTTTTATGCTAACATATTTCAGCATGCAGTCTACTTACAAATGTTAGTTTTGCTTTGAGTATTCGATAGCTTCAGTTTGAAATTAGAGCTGTTTTGATTAGACACATGTTACATGACATGTTTTTGTTCCATGAGTGGATGAATGTTATAAAATCAACTTTCTGGTGTGAATAATTGCAATTATGAATTAGAAATTTTCTTTCTGTGACTATCCTGAAATATTCAGTCAAAACTTGCTTTTATGACAACTATTCCTACTAGTTTTCATTAGAATAGTCACAGATGGCAAATACAAAAAAGGTCTGAATAAAGGTGATGCAAATACACTAAAATGTGAGTGAATGTCTGGGTAACTTTTTTGTGGTATTTATCCAGGTTTATGACGCATCATGAATGGGGAGAGAGTAACCCCTCCCCCCCTTCTTATTCATTTGCCTACCTTATTTGTGTGGGTACATTTTAAATGTCATGACTTCCTGATTTTCTCTATTTGTGGAAATTATGTGCTATTAATAATACCTACAGACCTCTGTGATCTACTTAGCTGTGTTAGGAGCATGTACTCATTAAAATGTGTAATCTTAGATCTGTTTTATGGCACCTTAGATTAAAAGACATCATAGAATTTACCGGGTTTTTAATTCTTCATTCTCTTTTCTTACAGCCTTCAACAAGAGACTTCTCTGCTGCAATCTGGCCTTTCAGGTTTGGATATGACAATGAGGGGTGGCCAAACCTGGAAGGTTCAGCAATTCTGCTTAATCAAACAGGTACCTTTTTGTGTCAGTCTTATTTTAGGAGTGTATCCTACAAGGTATAATCATAGGAGCTAGAAAGAAGAGAACCTACTGGGTCATTGAATCCATCCTTCTGTTAGCACAGGACTGTTCCTCACAGCAGTAGGATGAAATAGTTTCATTTAAACTTTTGTGTTTATAGCTGTTCCATTATGATCATGTCAGTGATACACTTAAAAATCCACTTGCTTCAAACAAGTAAGAGGAAGTGATATCCCCTCTGGTTTTAAGTGGAATTCCCCGCTGGAGAGAACTTTTTAATAATCAACCTCAGATTTTTTCTTTCTTGTAATAGAGAGGAGTGATTGTCTAAATAAATTTCTGTAAGCAAAATATTGAAGGTGAAGTGGGCAGTTAACACCTCTGCTGTTGTAGGACAAAGGAGGGTTAGTGGGTGACAGGTTTGTTGTAATGAGCCATAAATCCAGTGTCTTTATTGAATCAATGATTTTTTTTAATGTCTAGCAAAGTTATGAATTTAAGCGCCCAGGCTCTGTGCAGGTTTCCTTTGAGGATGAGGACTAAGAGGCCACTTTTCACAAGTCAGTCACTCCATATCTGACCTCTTAGTCCTCATCCTCAAAGGAAACCTGCACAATGCTTCCAAAAGATGAGCCTGAGAGCTTAAATTCATCACTTTGTTAATCACTAAAAAAATTGTTGTAATGAGTTATAAATTGATTGTCTTTATTGAATCAATCTGTAACCCACTAACCCTTCGTTGTCCTATTACTGCAGAGGTGTTAACTGCCCACTTCACCTTGAATGGCCTCTTGCAACACGTGGTAACTCCTTATGCTTAACAATCTGTTCCACCTTGTATGTAGCTGTGACATTCTAAGTATTTTTCCCAGACCTGAAGTAGAGCTCTTTGTAAGCTCAAAAGCTTGTCTCTTTCCCTGACAGAGGTTGGTCCAATTAAAGATATTACCTCACCCACTTTGTCTCTCTGATATCCTGTGACCAACATGGCTACAACAAAACTGCAAATAGCAAAATATTTGGTACATTTACTTAAAGAAAGTTTAAGTTTAAAGACTCTTTCAGATAAACTTGGCTCCAAATTTAGTTTTTTTAACTTCTCCATTATTTTTAATTCCAATGGAAACAGTTTTAAAATATCAGGGGGTAGCCATGTTAGTCTGTATCCACAAAAACAACGAGGAGTCCGGTGGCACCTTAAAGACTAACAGATTTATTTGAGCATAAGCTTTCGTGGGTAAAAAACCCACTTCATTTTTTTACCCACGAAAGCTTATGCCCAAATAAATCTGTTAGTCTTTAAGGTGCCACCGAACTCCTAGTTTTAAAATAAACATTCCCTTACAATGTCTGCAAGCAAAATAGTGCAGCCTTGTGCATTTCTTGAGTGCCTGAAAATGAAAATGGCGGCTAGCCATGAATTATAAACTTGAGAAATGAACTTGTCTATTTGCATTGTCAAAGCTGAGAAATGTATAACGTAAACATTATAAATAGTAGTATGAGAGAGAGGAATTCTTATTAAAATGTACTTGATTTTATACTCTAAGATGTTGGTTTTAACATATATGAGCAAGAAAATTTGCTTTTCTAGCACTACGTATGTATCTGGATTGTCCCTACTGCTCTCATGAATGGAAAGGGCCAAGATCAGGTGGAACTGGAGTGTGTGGGGGAGGCTTTATAACATTATTCTCACACAAGCTCCTCTTCAGGTGCACAAAGGGCATTAGGAAGGAGTGATGCTGATGATGGGGTTAGCATTATGGTTTGTGTGTTCCCCTTTTACTAAGGGAACCAATTGTTCCCCTGAGCAGGTGTTGTCTCCATGTCAATGAGCAGTTTGCAGGCACTGACGCAGCATGTCATGCTGATGTATGACATGGGGGCTAGGAAGCAACAAGAAGCACTGGGCTATTGCACAGATGGCTCTGACCTCCTCAAGTGCCCTAATGGTTTTGTGTTTAGGGAGCAGACACCTCGGCCCATTCAGTAGGCAACCCCCACCCTCTAAAAAAAACAATTCAGAACTCCGGGAGTTGAAAGTTGGGCCACTCTCTGTCCTCTTAGTGACAAAGAGTCCTGTGGCACCTTATAGACTAACAGACGTATTGGAGCATAAGCTTTTGTGGGTGAATATTCCCACGAAAGCTTATGCTCCAATACGTCTGTTAGTCTATAAGGAGCCACAGGACTCTTTGTTGCTTTTTACAGATCCAGACTAACACGGCTACCCCTCTGATATTTTAAAACTGTTTCCATTGGAATTAAAAACCCTCTTAGTGGTTTTTTTCCCTTCAGATAGAACAGTGTAGCCCATGTTTTTAACCTGAAAGTATCTATATAAGAAATATATTGAAAGTATTTATTTCTCATGCACATTAAAACCCATCAACTGAAGCCTTCATGAACCAAAAGCATAAATGACTGGATCAGTAATTTACTTATTTTCCTTTGAAAGTTTCTTTGTGCTAGTGAAATGTTTATTTCCAAAAGAAGCAATTCAGATGTCAAAAACAGTAGTAAGAAATTTCAAGACAAACCTTAGATTAAGAAATCTACATCTCTGTCTACTGGTGACATAAGTTTAATATAAAATTTCAGAATTCTATGTTTTATATAAATATTACATAACTTTCTAGGAAATTCATAAATTCACTAATAATTGAGGTGTAGCAAATTTGAGATTCCACCCTTTCAGAAATGAGCAAGCATTGCTTTGTTTCTGATTAAAATTACCTGATTTTTATGAGAATTTTAGAATAAAAATATCATGTCTAAGGGCAGAGCAAACTTCTCCCACATTGTCAGCTACCAACATGCCTCAACCTTGACCTTGAGGGGACATTTCTAATGGTGAGTGAGCAGCTGAGTTGCTGTGCTTATTCATTTCTTGTCTCTGATGAGACAGCCAATAAAAGTGCCAAATGTGATGGTGAGTTTTTGTGAAGTGGACACCTGTCTGTTCTGAACTGGACCCAGACGAGCTTACTTTACATAGATCAACAGTCATCAAATAATATCCACTTTCAATCATTACCTGTGTGAGCTGCGTTTGAGCTGATCCCTAGAAAGGAAGAGTTCTGTGTCCCATTCAAATCCTCTGAGCCACCAAGTCCTTCACTCATATTTTTATTGTACTAAATAAAACGCTCTAAAAGTGTTCTTGAAGTAAGGCTGCAATTCCATCTTGTGGGGGTGCAGGAGAGACTTCAGGAACGCTATTAACAAACACTTTTGTGGAATGGGCTGAATTATTGGTGTAAGGGGTCCATACTGAGGGGTCTTAGGTAGCAAGGGCTGGGAGCACTTCAGAAACAGCGTATACAACAATGGATGAGAGAGAACACCTTGCATCACTCTTTAGTAACCTCTGGTCAATGTAGAATTGGCATTGACTGGTGCTAGAGGGAGCTGCATCCATCCTGTGTGAGCAGAAGAATAACTTTGAGGGTTTTTTATACAGTTATAGTTTTTCAACATTTTGTCTCCCAGGTGCAGATTTTATTACCATTCTGGAGAGTGATGCCTCTAAGCCATTCATTGGGAACATTGATCCAACCATGTGGTTAGGAGAAAAACTGGGTTTTTACACTGATTTTGGTCCAAGCGCAAGGGATCACACGTGGGGGTGAGTTATCTCTGGAAACAGACACAATAGGTGTGGAAAGACATGGATTTTTAAAAATATGAATTAAAATGTCACAAGCTTTAATGATAAAAGTTCTTAGCAACTTAATGTACAATACAACCCTTATTTTTCCAAAGGTGGACGAGAGACACTCAGAACCTTGGTAAAATCAGGGAAGCTGGACAGCAGACTTTGAGAGCAGTGTGTACCAAGTTCCTAGGTACAGAATGCAGAAAAGAAGATGCCAGTTTAGAAAAGGCCTGTCTTCAAAGTCTGCCCTCCAGATTCTTGTATCCTGCAGCAGAATGAAGGGAATTACTACTGGTTTATAGTCTGGCTAGACTGAGAAGAGCCATGCTCCAAACACTATAGCTAGCTAGTATTTCTCTTCAGTACATTTTGGCCTTGGGGAATTTGGGATTCAGGCTTAAGTACGGTATAAATTGTGAGGATGTAACTGTGCTGGGAATAACTTGGAATTTTGATTAACATGAGTTTGAATCTAGCTTGGACTTTATGCAGGAAAATATATAGAAAGATACATCTGTACATGTTTTTTGTAACCAAGTCTCTGGTATCCAGTTCTACATTACTATCTGACCAGCTTCCACTCAAGGTGTACTTGAAGGTCTTCGCTACCTTGAAATAGCGATTTTTATGATACTGGATTGTGTTAAGGGGAATTTTGAGGTTTCAATAGCATATGGAGCTTCCTAGTAACATTTATTACACTTTACTTTTAATTTCTACCCTGTGATTCAACACTTGGAGGAACCTGGTTACAGGAATCTTCCACCTCTTTATTTTAAAGAATCAGAAATGAAGTAGAGAAAGGAGTAGTTGGTCACATGGTCCTACAAAATTTCCCATTAAAATACTACGTCATAAAATATTTTGTGAAAGTAAAAACTACACTTAAAAAATCCAAACTGAAGGTGAACGAATGAAAAGTTTTCAATTTAAGGTTGGATTACTGCTCACTTGTAATCAAAAGTTATGGAAGGATGGTTGTTATGAAGTCCTATTTTGCCTGGAGGATATCAACTATTTATTTCAGTCTTCCTTCCTTGAATTACTTCGCAGTGGTGCTCTAAGTCAAAATGTCAGGCTTATTTTCACTTTTCAAAAGGCCTTGCCATCCTGTGCTGTGGCTGGCAGGATATTCAGTGAAATTGTGCTGCTTTTCAGGAGCCTCTTGTTGTAATGTATGTGCATTGTCTAGGACATCAAAGCAGCTGCTTCCTTCCTGCAATGGATAATTCTTCTGGAAGAGCTGTTCTCCTAAGAGTTGTGGATGGCACACTGATTTTACTTTCTCATTTTTCTGTGTGCTGCAGTGCCTGCTGGTAGACTCTCAGCTGTTCCTTTGTGTAGTGGAAGAATATCCTTGACAAAATATTTAAAAATGTTTATTTGTGTTTAAAAACAACTTTTAAAAAGTGTTTTTATGTATGTGTAAAAAAATATTGAATGCTTCAATATATGCAGATACTTTATTGTATTCTGCTTTGTTGTGTACAAAAAGTATGGCACTGAGCCTGTGGCCTTGTGCCTAGCATAGCTAAATTTGCTCAAGGATTGCTGAGGCAATGTGCTGAAGACTGAGTCTGATCCAAAGTCCATTGAAGATAAAGTCCTTTCACTGACTTCAGTGGCCATTGGATTGGGCCCTAAATGCTAAAATCAATCTACATTTTACCTTTCCTAATGCACTGTAAGCAGTATTTGTGTTTTGAAGTCTGATGTCTGTATTTGGTCTGCTTGTTTATGGACCATCCTCATCATGTTTTAGAACTGAAACAATTAAGTTTCCTTCTATTTCACTGTAGGATTATGGCTCTATCAAGATACCCAATTGTGAAATCCAGTCATCACCTTCTCCCATCCCCTGAGGGAGAGATTGCACCAGCCATCTCCATGACTGTCAACTTCACTGGGAAACTGGTGGATTTTGTTGTTGCTCACTTTGGAAATGAAGAGTGTGTGATTTTTTTTTTAATTCAGTTACATAGAAAATGGAAAGCAAAATGTAATTGACATTAAGCAGTGGTTTTTATAAAGTAAATGTCCTCTAAACATTTTCCACCGTAATAATTGCTTTTTAACCAGGCACATCGGAGGAGATACTATGATAAAGTTAATGGTTTGGGAAAGGATCTTGATTTTATTTTAAGGTAGAAATGTATCCGGCAAAACTCAGCCGTCCCTGAGATATGCAGGTTTACACTGCTATAGACCTTGCAAAGCTACTATGCTGATTTTACAGACTATTTAGTGTCTACAGAGTCAAGATTGGCTTTGAAACTGTATTGGATTCCTCCCCCTGACCTCAGCCTCCTCCCTCTCAGTAGATAGAATTCCATGATGTTCCATCAGGGAGGATAGACTCAGGTACAGGTAGATGGCATAAATTGTGGCTTGGTAAGAAGTTATAGGGCCTAAGTGTAGGGTGTTCTTTCCCCCCCCTCTGCACTGAAAGATAGCAATTCTGAGACTTCTAATAAGATACATTGTATAAACAGCAAGAAAAAAACAAGTTCAGTACCTTTACTGGACAGCTAAAACTGAAGGTGTAAAACCTGACCTCCAGCTTCTGAAATGAAGAATTGCGCTGATAAATCAAAAGCTTGAGGGGATTAACATATATATTGTCTTTCTCAATCTTTCCTTAAAGGAATGTCTTGATTGTGGCTGTGTAATGTATATTAATAATTGGGCAGGTTTTGTGAATCTTTAAGTAGTTTTAATTCATTTTGCTTTATTCTCCACAGTAGCTAATATTAAGATCCCAATTATTAGATTTAGGGATTTATCTCTTAATTACTGTAATTTATGTAGAGATAACTATACATTCAGATAAGGAATATAAAAGGCAAAAAAGCTTCTGAAAACAGCTGGAGTTTGTTAGTGGGGTCAGGGCCAGGAACGGAGCTAGGTGGTGCTCCCATCCCGCCTCCCATGGGGGCTGGTCCAGGTCCCAGCTGTGCCCCCCGCCCCCGAATGTTCCTCCAGTTTGGGGACCTCTGGCATAAAACCTAGAAGAGACAGCTAAGCAGCTTTCAATTTACTCTGTGGTTAGTTGTTATTTATAGTGCTGTAAGGTGTACTTGGCACTTTAAACTAATGAATGGGCCATGCTAAAAACAGGATTCTGCCTTGAGGAGATCACAGGCTAAAAGCATAGAAAATGTGAGTTGTACTGGAGCAGCAAGCAATTACTGGTGGCAATTCCATAAACTCCCTAATTATTATAATTATGTTAGAAAGCAAGTTGAAAGTGTCTGGCCATAACCACCAGGATCCAGGGGAATGTGGGAGGTAGTTTAAAATGATCAGTTTGCTTCCTTCTGCCCACCCATTAAGTTCCCCCTCACCACTTTCCCACCTCAGAAGCTTCACTCCCACTTAGCTGGATTTCTTGGAAACTGTCTTACTAATTAAACTGAATTGGTCTGAAATGGCTCCCAATTTGGCCTCTAAAAGAGAGCTTAAAGCAGGCAGACCAGTCACTTCCATTTTTCTGTCCAACTTTGTGTCCCCACCCCAAAGAATCTGGCTGTCAGGGTAGCAGAGAAGGGAGGAGAAGCACATCCCAACAAGAAGGGAGTGGGAGAAACTGGCCACGGAGAGGGGGAAGCACCTGTGTTTCTCTCAGGCCATGTCTACACTACAAAGTTAAGTCGACATCAAGCCTCCGATTTAAGCAAGTCAATCTTGCGTGTCCACACTATGCTCATTGTGTCAGCAGAATGCATCCTCACTAGCAGGGCTTGCATCAACTCACAGAGCACTGCACAGTGGGTAGGTTTCAGAGTAGCAGCCGTGTTAGTCTGTATCCGCAAAAATAACAGGAGTACTTGTGGCACCTTAGAGACTAACAAATTTATTAGAGCATAAGCTTTCGTGGGCTACAACCCACTTCTTCGGATGCATAAAGAGTGAACCATATATTGAGGAGATATATATACACACACATACAGAGAGCATGAACAGGTGGGAGTTGTCTTACCAACTCTGAGAGGCCAATTAAGTAAGAGAAAAAAAACTTTTGAAGTGATAATCAAGATGGTTCAGTACAGACAGTTTGATAAGAAGCAAGTGTGAAAATACTTACAAGGGGAGATAGATTCAATGTTTGTAATGGCTCAGCCATTCCCAATCCCTATTTAGCCCTGAGTTGATTGTGTCTAGTTTGCATATCAATTCCAGCTCAGCAGTCTCTCGTTGGAGTCTGTTTTTGAAGTTTTTCTGTTTTAAGATAGCCACCCGCAGGTCTGTCAAAGAATGGCCAGACAGGTTAAAGTGTTCTCCCACTGGTTTTTGAGTATTATGATTCCTGATGTCAGATTTGTGTCCATTAATTCTTTTGCGTAGAGACTGTCCGGTTTGGCCAATGTACATGGCAGAGGGGCATTGCTGGCACATGATGGCATATATCACATTGGTAGATGTGCAGGTGAACGAGCCACTGATGGTATAGCTGATGTGATTAGGCCCTATGATGGTGTCACTTGAATAGATATGTGGACAGAGTTGGCATCGGGCTTTGTTACAAGGATAGGTTCCTGGGTCAGTGTTTTTGTTCAGTGATGTGTGGTTGCTGGTGAGTATTTGCTTTAGGTTGGGGGTTTGTCTGTAAGCGAGGACAGGTCTGTCTCCCAAGATCTGTGAGAGTAAAGGATCATCTTTCAGGATAGGTTGTAGATCTCTGATGATGCGCTGGAGAGGTTTTAGTTGGGGGCTGAAGGTGACAGCTAGTGGTGTTCTGTTATTTTCTTTGTTGGCCCTGTCTTGTAGGAGGTGACTTCTGGGTACTCGTCTGGCTCTGTCAATCTGTTTTTTCACTTCAGCAGGTGGGTATTGTAGTTTTAAGAATGCTTGATAGAGATCTTGTAGGTGCTTGTCTCTATCTGAGGGATTGGAGCAAATGCGGTTATATCTTAGAGCTTGGCTGTAGACAATGGATCGTGTGGTGTGTCCTGGATGGAAGCTGGAGGCATGTAGGTAAGTGTAGCGGTCAGTAGGTTTCCGGTACAGGGTGGTATTTATGTGACCATCGCTTATTAGCACAGTAGTGTCCAGGAAATGGACCGCTTGTGTGGATTGATCTAGGCTGAGGTTGATGGTGGGATGGAAATTATTGAAATCATGGTGGAATTCCTCAAGGGCTTCTTTTCCATGGGTCCAGATGATGAAGATGTCATCAATGTAGCGCAAGTAGAGTAGGGGCGTTAGGGGACGAGAGCTAAGGAAGCGTTGTTCTAAGTCAGCCATAAAAATGTTGGCATACTGCGGGGCCATGCGGGTACCCATAGCAGTGCCGCTGACTTGAAGGTATATATTGTCCCCAAATGTGAAATAGTTGTGGGTGAGGACAAAGTCACAGAGTTCAGCCACTAGGTTAGCTGTGACATTATCGGGGATACTGTTCCTGATAGCTTGTAGTCCATCTGTGTGTGGAATATTGGTGTAGAGGGCTTCTACGTCCATAGTGGCCAGGATGGTGTTTTCTGGAAGATCACCGATGGATTCTAGTTTCCTCAGGAAGTCAGTAGTATCTCGAAGATAGCTAGGAGTGCTGGTAGCGTAGGGTCTGAGGAGAGAGTCCACATAACCAGACAAGCCTGATGTTAGGGTGCCAATGCCTGAGATGATGGGGCGTCCAGGATTTCCAGGTTTATGGATCTTGGGTAGCAAATAGAATGTCCCTGGTCGGGGTTCTAGGCATGTGTCTGTACAGATTTGTTCCTGTGCTTTGTCAGGGAGTTTTTTTAGCAGATGGTGTAGTTTCTTTAGGTAATCCTCAGTGGGATCAGAGGATAATGGCCTGTAGAATGTGGTGTTCGAGAGCTGTCTAGCAGCCTCTTGGTCATATTCCAATTTATTCATGATGACGACAGCACCTCCTTTGTCAGCCTTTTTGATAATGATGTCAGGGTTGTTTCTGAGGCTGTAGATGGCGTTGTGTTCAGCATGGCTGAGGTTATGGGGCAAGTGATGTTGCTTATCCACAATTTCAGCCTTTGCACGTTGACGGAAGCAATCTATGTAGAAATCCAGTCTGTTGTTTCGACCGTCCGGAGGAGTCCACGCAGAATCCTTTTGTTTGTAGTGCTGGTAGGGGGGATTCTGTGGGTTAGTATGCTGTTCAGAGGTATGTTGGAAATATTCTTTGAGTCGGAGACGTCGAAAGTAGGATTCTAGGTCACCGCAGAACTGTATCATGTTCGTGGGTCTGGAGGGACAAAAGGAGAGGCCCCGAGATAGGACAGACTCTTCTGCTGGGCTAAGAGTATAGCTGGAAAGGTTAACAATATTGCTGGGTGGGTTAAGGGAACTACTGTTGTGGCTCCTTGTGGCATGTAGCAGTTTAGATAGTTTAGTGTCCTTTTTCCTTTGTAGAGAGGCAAAGTTTGTCTTGTAAATGGCTTGTCTAGTTTTTGTAAAGTCTATCCATGAGGAAGTTTGTGTGGAAGGTTGGTTTCTTATGAGAGTATCCAGTTTTGAGAGCTCATTCTTAATCTTTCCCTGTTTGTTGTATAGGATGCTGATCAGGTGGTTTCGCAGTTTCTTTGAGAGTGTGTGACACAGTCTCTCAGCATAGTCTGTGTGATATGTAGATTGTAATGGATTTTTTACCTTTAGTCCTTTTGGTATGATGTCCATCTGCTTGCATTTGGAAAGGAAGATGATGTCTGTCTGTATCTGTACGAGTTTTTTCATGAAGTTGATGGATTTCCACTCCATACGGCTAAATGCAGTGCCTTGCATAATGACAGGTTTCAGAGTAGCAGCCGTGTTAGTCTGTATCCGCAAAAATAACAGGAGTACTTGTGGCACCTTAGAGACTAACAAATTTATTAGAGCATAAGCTTTCGTGGGCTACAACCCACTTCTTCGGATGCATAAAGAGTGAACCATATATTGAGGAGATATATATACACACACATACAGAGAGCATGAACAGGTGGGAGTTGTCTTACCAACTCTGAGAGGCCAATTAAGTAAGAGAAAAAAAACTTTTGAAGTGATAATCAAGATGGTTCAGTACAGACAGTTTGATAAGAAGCAAGTGTGAAAATACTTACAAGGGGAGATAGATTCAATGTTTGTAATGGCTCAGCCATTCCCAATCCCTATTTAGCCCTGAGTTGATTGTGTCTAGTTTGCATATCAATTCCAGCTCAGCAGTCTCTCGTTGGAGTCTGTTTTTGAAGTTTTTCTGTTTTAAGATAGCCACCCGCAGGTCTGTCAAAGAATGGCCAGACAGGTTAAAGTGTTCTCCCACTGGTTTTTGAGTATTATGATTCCTGATGTCAGATTTGTGTCCATTAATTCTTTTGCGTAGAGACTGTCCGGTTTGGCCAATGTACATGGCAGAGGGGCATTGCTGGCACATGATGGCATATATCACATTGGTAGATGTGCAGGTGAACGAGCCACTGATGGTATAGCTGATGTGATTAGGCCCTATGATGGTGTCACTTGAATAGATATGTGGACAGAGTTGGCATCGGGCTTTGTTACAAGGATAGGTTCCTGGGTCAGTGTTTTTGTTCAGTGATGTGTGGTTGCTGGTGAGTATTTGCTTTAGGTTGGGGGTTTGTCTGTAAGCGAGGACAGGTCTGTCTCCCAAGATCTGTGAGAGTAAAGGATCATCTTTCAGGATAGGTTGTAGATCTCTGATGATGCGCTGGAGAGGTTTTAGTTGGGGGCTGAAGGTGACAGCTAGTGGTGTTCTGTTATTTTCTTTGTTGGCCCTGTCTTGTAGGAGGTGACTTCTGGGTACTCGTCTGGCTCTGTCAATCTGTTTTTTCACTTCAGCAGGTGGGTATTGTAGTTTTAAGAATGCTTGATAGAGATCTTGTAGGTGCTTGTCTCTATCTGAGGGATTGGAGCAAATGCGGTTATATCTTAGAGCTTGGCTGTAGACAATGGATCGTGTGGTGTGTCCTGGATGGAAGCTGGAGGCATGTAGGTAAGTGTAGCGGTCAGTAGGTTTCCGGTACAGGGTGGTATTTATGTGACCATCGCTTATTAGCACAGTAGTGTCCAGGAAATGGACCGCTTGTGTGGATTGATCTAGGCTGAGGTTGATGGTGGGATGGAAATTATTGAAATCATGGTGGAATTCCTCAAGGGCTTCTTTTCCATGGGTCCAGATGATGAAGATGTCATCAATGTAGCGCAAGTAGAGTAGGGGCGTTAGGGGACGAGAGCTAAGGAAGCGTTGTTCTAAGTCAGCCATAAAAATGTTGGCATACTGCGGGGCCATGCGGGTACCCATAGCAGTGCCGCTGACTTGAAGGTATATATTGTCCCCAAATGTGAAATAGTTGTGGGTGAGGACAAAGTCACAGAGTTCAGCCACTAGGTTAGCTGTGACATTATCGGGGATACTGTTCCTGATAGCTTGTAGTCCATCTGTGTGTGGAATATTGGTGTAGAGGGCTTCTACGTCCATAGTGGCCAGGATGGTGTTTTCTGGAAGATCACCGATGGATTCTAGTTTCCTCAGGAAGTCAGTAGTATCTCGAAGATAGCTAGGAGTGCTGGTAGCGTAGGGTCTGAGGAGAGAGTCCACATAACCAGACAAGCCTGATGTTAGGGTGCCAATGCCTGAGATGATGGGGCGTCCAGGATTTCCAGGTTTATGGATCTTGGGTAGCAAATAGAATGTCCCTGGTCGGGGTTCTAGGCATGTGTCTGTACAGATTTGTTCCTGTGCTTTGTCAGGGAGTTTTTTTAGCAGATGGTGTAGTTTCTTTAGGTAATCCTCAGTGGGATCAGAGGATAATGGCCTGTAGAATGTGGTGTTCGAGAGCTGTCTAGCAGCCTCTTGGTCATATTCCAATTTATTCATGATGACGACAGCACCTCCTTTGTCAGCCTTTTTGATAATGATGTCAGGGTTGTTTCTGAGGCTGTAGATGGCGTTGTGTTCAGCATGGCTGAGGTTATGGGGCAAGTGATGTTGCTTATCCACAATTTCAGCCTTTGCACGTTGACGGAAGCAATCTATGTAGAAATCCAGTCTGTTGTTTCGACCGTCCGGAGGAGTCCACGCAGAATCCTTTTGTTTGTAGTGCTGGTAGGGGGGATTCTGTGGGTTAGTATGCTGTTCAGAGGTATGTTGGAAATATTCTTTGAGTCGGAGACGTCGAAAGTAGGATTCTAGGTCACCGCAGAACTGTATCATGTTCGTGGGTCTGGAGGGACAAAAGGAGAGGCCCCGAGATAGGACAGACTCTTCTGCTGGGCTAAGAGTATAGCTGGAAAGGTTAACAATATTGCTGGGTGGGTTAAGGGAACTACTGTTGTGGCTCCTTGTGGCATGTAGCAGTTTAGATAGTTTAGTGTCCTTTTTCCTTTGTAGAGAGGCAAAGTTTGTCTTGTAAATGG
Source organism: Emys orbicularis (assembly GCF_028017835.1). Lineage (NCBI taxonomy): Eukaryota > Metazoa > Chordata > Testudines > Emydidae > Emys > Emys orbicularis. Next base: position 94,935,007 of record NC_088687.1, on the reverse strand, counting down.
CTTGTCTAGTTTTTGTAAAGTCTATCCATGAGGAAGTTTGTGTGGAAGGTTGGTTTCTTATGAGAGTATCCAGTTTTGAGAGCTCATTCTTAATCTTTCCCTGTTTGTTGTATAGGATGCTGATCAGGTGGTTTCGCAGTTTCTTTGAGAGTGTGTGACACAGTCTCTCAGCATAGTCTGTGTGATATGTAGATTGTAATGGATTTTTTACCTTTAGTCCTTTTGGTATGATGTCCATCTGCTTGCATTTGGAAAGGAAGATGATGTCTGTCTGTATCTGTACGAGTTTTTTCATGAAGTTGATGGATTTCCACTCCATACGGCTAAATGCAGTGCCTTGCATAATGACAGGTTTCAGAGTAGCAGCCGTGTTAGTCTGTATCCGCAAAAATAACAGGAGTACTTGTGGCACCTTAGAGACTAACAAATTTATTAGAGCATAAGCTTTCGTGGGCTACAATTGATATGAGCTGGAATTGATATGCAAACTAGACACAATCAACTCAGGGCTAAATAGGGATTGGGAATGGCTGAGCCATTACAAACATTGAATCTATCTCCCCTTGTAAGTATTTTCACACTTGCTTCTTATCAAACTGTCTGTACTGAACCATCTTGATTATCACTTCAAAAGTTTTTTTTCTCTTACTTAATTGGCCTCTCAGAGTTGGTAAGACAACTCCCACCTGTTCATGCTCTCTGTATGTGTGTGTATATATATCTCCTCAATATATGGTTCACTCTTTATGCATCCGAAGAAGTGGGTTGTAGCCCACGAAAGCTTATGCTCTAATAAATTTGTTAGTCTCTAAGGTGCCACAAGTACTCCTGTTATTTTTGCACAGTGGGTAGCTATCCCACAGTGCATGTAGCTGAGTGGAATTTTGGGTTGGGCTTGCAATGCCTTATGGAACCAAAATATTGATGCAGGTGGTTATGGGAACATGGCATTAGCCTCCCATGATGCGCTTACCTCCCTCCCTTCCTCCCTCCCTGAAATCAATGGCAAACAAACCAAGCCTTTTTCGCAAGCCTGGGTTACCCTGGCGGACATCATAGCACAATAAGCATGGACCCCACTCAGCTGTGCCCTGTTGTGAGCATTACAAGCATCTCACACCTTATCCTGCAGTATTTACACAGCCAATACAGGAACCACTGTGCAGAACAATGTGATGCCATGCAAGCAGCCCTGCTGGAAGACATAGAGCGGAGCAATTTGCAATTGCTGGCAACAGTTACGCATCACCTCGACATGGTTGAGCGCTGTTTCTGGGCCTGGGAAACGCCTCCTGGAGGCCCATTCATTCAAATAGAAAAAGAATAGAAACAAGCAGCCCACCTGGTAGCTGTGCATGGGGAATGGAAGGAGCTCAGTGCTTAGTGCCAGCATTCCTACCTACTGACCAGCCTACAGTTCCCTCCAGCGGTATCCTTCCCTGGCCATTCCCCCCTCCCCTTCAGCAGTGTTCCTCTAGTCACCTAAAGCCTCCAGTCCAGCTTTCCATTTATTTAGGGGAGAATACCAGTGTTACCAATTCTTACAAATTTCTCAAGTCTTGTGATATTTGATGGATTTTTTCTTAAAAGCCCTAGCTCCAGAAGTCAACTGATTATTGGGATCTCAGCTTTCACTTAAGGAAAAAAAATTCTAACCCTCATAGATAAAAAGAAAAGTTTGAAAACATGACCTGAGTGCAACTGAAAGTCTTGGAAGCCAAAAGCCTCCTTTGAGGGAAGAACTTGCTTTTTCAGCCCACCCGAGCACCAGTTCCTTTGGAGAAGGGGCACAAGATCATCCCATATTAAGCATTGCTCTGTTTATCAGTTTATAAGGCTACTGTCAGCTTGCTAAGGAAGCAGGTGCAAAGTAAATTCTGTTTTGAGACTAATTCTGAGAATTCGTATTCATAATGGAGGCTTTATAATTGGTTAATTAAAAATATAATTTTATTGCTGCTTTTGAAAATGGGGAACAGTAATCAGAAACCGTAGCTTTTATATTAATAAAGGATTCTTTTTAAAAAAATGGGATTATATAAGTGCAGGCCTTCTCTCACAGAGACACATGGGAGGACCTGTGAGGAAGATAGCTATTTCAGCACAGAGCTTTGTATAGATCTGGATCAGTGCCTTGTTTAAACCATTCCTTTGTTTGGCTTGTGTTAAGTGTGTGTTATCTGTAGGAGGAAGCAGACCAACTCCACTACTTGGATCACTGATATTTTTATTGGAGTCATTTAGAAACCCAATAAATACAATAAGAGAACTGGGAATGTATATTTAGAAATTCAGTAAATACAATAAGAGCACTGGGAAGGTATATTCTGGCATAAAGCCTTTTGATCTGCATCTGTCCAGCAATACCAGCACAAGGTTCTACAATACAAACATACAGGAGAATAATGATTTTCTGGTGTTGTCTATGCACACAACCTGCATTGGTTAAATTAAAATCAGTCTTTAAATCGATTTAGTTAAATCAGTACATGTTCCAGCACCATTTTTGTTGGTAGTATTTGTGGGACACTGTTTTTGAATGGTGTTAGAGAAATTGTTACATTATCTAGGCTTTAGCATGATTCCGTAATGCAATGCTAAGATTTGGTTGTCCTGTCCAATTAAAAGGTCGTGTTAGAATGTGGACATCCCAAAACGTGCCACACAGTTATGTGCCGGCACAGTTAAACTTATAATTTAGACAGATCCAAAGTCTTAACTGCACAAGATACTCAGATGAGATATTCATGGTGATTAGAGCTCTGTATAAAAACTTAGAACAAGCTATTCATGGAGTGTGTTGAGGAGAAAGAAGCTCTTATTTGCAGCTAATTTGTGCCATAGGTCAAACATTTCAAAAGTTTAAAAAGCATCCTATTTTTGTAAACTTTCACACACTGTTTGCCACTGCATAACCCATGGTTTTCTGTGTTTGTATCAGTGAGACTCTTTTTTGATCCTTTAAAAAAAAAATTTTTAGTAACCGTTTCCCACTTCTTTCAGAGATGACTTGGACAGGAAGCTCCAGGCTATTGCTATTTCAAACCTGTTGAAGAATAGCTCTCGACAGCTTGTATTTCTAGGATATATCACTTCAGCTCCTGGATCCAGAGATTACATAGAACTAATTGAAAATGGCAATGTTAAGGTAATGTAGAACTACTACTAACTATAACAATTGACTAATTTACAAAAGATGAATTTAAGATTCCAAATCAGTAACCTATGCAGATTATAGGGTTAAAAATACACATACTTTTTAAAAAAACAACTTGTTTTAAAATCTGTTCCATTTTTCAATTACCTGTTAGGAACTATTATTTTAGAAATAAAATACCTTAAAAAAAATCAGTCTTCCTTTATTTACCTGCCTGGATCTAACATCAGGATTCTGTTTCCTTTGCAACTTTTGACTACATCTCAAGCAAATCATTTCCTTGTTCTGTGTCCACATACAGATTCTGTTACTGAGGCCTGGTCTACATTTAAAATTTAGATCAACCTAGCTACGTTGCTCAGGGGTGTGAAAAATTCATACCCTTGAGCATTGTAATTAAGTCTACCTAACCCCCAGTGTAGACGCAGATTAGGTTGATGGAAGAATTCTTCTGTCAACCTAACTAGTGCTGCTCAGGGTCGTGGATTACCTACATTGATGGAAAAAATGCCTTCTGTCAATGTAGGAAGCATCTGCACTGTGGCACTGCAGCAGCTATAGTGCCCCTATTGGAGACATGCCCTGACCTGAAGTCCATCTTTGAAGAAACCTTGTCATATTTGCTTTATTTTTTCCCCATAGGATATTGACAGTACGGATAATGACAGGTGGTGTGATTATATCATGTATCGTGGACTAATAAGGTATGTCAAAATGGATAATTTACTTGTTTTAGATATGTTACCATTATCATTTTTAGATCTCATGACAGAAACCTGTATAACTCATCTGAATGGAAGAGCTTACTTCTCATCTTTAATTTACATCAAACTTTCTGACAGGCTGAAGGCAAACTACTAAACTACATGCAGGCAGTCAGGTATAACATGAAGTAATATGGAACCTGATAAGTGGAAGTCAGACTTAGTGTGATTCTACTTTGTAAAGTTACTCTGTAAAAATGTCATCATGGGGGTTCCATCTTTGTGTTTCTAAGGGTATGTCTACACTACGAGGGTATTTCGATTTCACTTAAATCGAATATGTGGAATCGATATTGCAAAGTCGAACGTGTGTGTCCACACTAAGAACAGTAATTCGACTTTGTGAGTCCACACTAACGGGGAAAGCGTCGACATTGGAAGCGGTGCACTGTGGGCAGCTATCCCACAGTTCCCGCAGTCCCCGCTGCCCATTGGAATTCTGGGTCGAGCCGCCAATACCTTCTGGGTTAAAAAAAAATGTGTCGAGGGTGCTTTTGGGTAATTGTCGTCATCCGTCTGTCACTACCGCCCTCCCTCCCTCCCTGAAAGCGCCGGCGGGAAATCAGTTCGCGCACTTTTCCGGTCAGTGACAGCGCGGACGCCACAGCACTGCGAGCATGGATCCCGCTGCGACCATCGCTGCAGTTGTGGCCGTTGTCAACGCCTCGCAGGTTATCATCCACCTTTCCCAGAGGCAGATGCAGATAAACCAGGCGAGGAGGCTACGGCACCGCGGTGAGGGCCTGAAGTCTGAGAGTAGCACAGGCCTGTCAGAAAGCACGGGACCCAGCTCCGAGGACATCATGGTGACAATGGGTCATGTGGATGTTGTGGAACGGCGATTCTGGGCACGGGAAACAAGCATGGACTGGTGGGACCGCATAGTGCTGCAGGTCTGGGACGAATCCCAGTGGCTGCGAAACTTTCGCATGCGGAAGGTGACTTTCCTTGAACTTTGTGAGTTGCTGTCCCCTGCCCTGAAGCGCAATGACACCCGGATGCGAGCAGCCCTGACTGTCCAGAAGCGAGTGGCCATAGCCCTCTGGAAGCTTGCAACGCCGGACAGCTACCGGTCTGTCGTGAACCAGTTTGGCGTGGGCAAATCTACCGTGGGGGTTGTTGTGATGCAAGTAGCCAACGCAATCGTTAAGGTACTGCTCTCAAAGGTAGTGACCCTGGGAAACGTGGAGGTCATCATAGATGGCTTCGCCGCGATGGGATTCCCAAACTGCGGTGGGGCTATAGATGGAACTCACATCCCTATCCTGGGACCGGACCACCAGGCCAGCCAGTACATTAACAGAAAGGGCTACTTTTCAATGGTGCTGCAAGCACTGGTGGACCATCGGGGACGTTTTACAAACATCAACATCGGATGGCCGGGCAAGGTTCATGACGCTCGCGTCTTCAGGAACTCTGGTCTGTTTAGACGGCTGCAGGAAGGTATTTACTTCCCGGACCACAAAATAACTCTTGGGGATGTGGAGATGCCTACAGTGATCCTTGGGGACCCAGCCTACCCGCTAATGCCCTGGCTCATGAAGCCCTACACTGACGCCCTGGACACTGAAAAAGAACTGTTCAACTACCGGCTGAGCAAGTGCAGAATGGTGGTGGAGTGTGCTTTTGGCCGTCTCAAGGGGAGATTGAGAAGCTTACTGACTCGCTGTGATCTCAGCGAAACCAATATCCCCATTGTTATTGCAGCTTGCTGTGTGCTCCACAATCTCTGTGAGAGCAAGGGGGAGACCTTTATGGCGGGGTGGGAGGTTGAGGCAAATAGCCTGGCATCTGATTACGCCCAGCCAGACAGCCGGGCGATTAGAAGAGCCCAGCGGGACGCGCTGTGCATCCGGGAGGCTTTGAAAGCAAGGATCCACAGTGAGCAGGGTAACTAGTAGTGACTTTTAAGTTTCTGTACAGAGAAGCTGAACCTGCGACCGTTTCTTTACCCAGTTAATGTTGACTATCCTCTCCAGTTACAGACCCTCTCCACCCCCTTCCAAAAAAATAAAATCAGTTTTATTTTGTTAATGAACACCGTTGTCTTTAGTACTGTTTTCGCGGGAATGTTTGAAACCTGGGACGCAGACTGTGGTGGGGAGCGGGTGTAGTGTACTGATGCAAATGATCCTTCTAAACTCCAGGAATGACAGGATTCGCAGTGGCGGACTGGTTGTTTCAAGGGAGCCTGCCAGCCCTCCTGAGCGGGACTGCGTGTATGTGGGGGCTATGTGACTTTATGGCAGGGGGAGGAGGGTTACAGATCCCCTGCTGCGTGGCTCTGTGATCCAGGACAAGGACCGCTGCATAAGATTTGTAACTGCCCTCCCCCGCAACAAAGTCACAGTGCAACCCCCCCCTCCCCCCCCATGGACAGAACATGAAAACCACCTCCCAGACTGACCAGGGTAACTAGTCACTGCACTGTGTGTGCGCCCTGCTGCTGGACCTGCCCCCGCCTCTGTACCCTGCTAAAGGTGACTGTCCTGACCAATTACTAAGCCCCTTCCCCCCCTTCAGACAGACTCTCCCTCAAAAGAACATGACTGAAACAGTACTGAACAGAAACGTATTTTTTATTAACAACCACCCATGAAACTGGGGGGTGAAACTTGGACGGGGGCTTGGGTGAGGCGGGCAGGAAAGGACTTTTCAAATTTTGGGGAATGACAGCCTTCTGGTGCTTGAGCAGTCTGCAGGGGTGGAGTGAGAGTTTTCACGGACTCTGCCGCCCCTCCTTCTTTGGACTTTGGGCGAGGGGGGTATGGGACTTGGTGGCGGGGGAGTGCGGTTACTGATAGACTGCAGCGGGGCTCTGTCCTCCTGCCTCCGTTCCTGCAGAACATCAACAAGGCGCCAGAGCGTGTCCGTTTGCTCCCTCAGAAGTCCAAGCAGCGTTTGAGTCGCCTGCTGGTCTTCCTGCAGCCACCTCTCCTCACGTTCCATGTGTGTCCGGTGCATTTGGGACAAATTCTCCCTCCACTGGTTCTGCTGTGCTGCCTGGGCTCGGGAGCAGCCCATTAGTTCTGAGAACATGTCCTCTCGCGTCTTCTTCTTCCTCCGCCTAATGTGCGCTAGCCTCTGGGAGTGTGATGCCAGGCTGGGTTGGGAGACAGTCGCAGATGTAGCTGTGGGAATGAGAAAAAGGTAGTGAATTCCTCCGAAACACAAATGTAGTTGTGAACAGAGAACATAGTCTTTCTCTGTGAACAAGACCATGCACCGCACCTATCACATGCGCACTCAGGACAAGGTCGAATTTTCGGACCTCGCCTTCAGTGCCTGGGGTTTTGCACTGCCGATCTGGGAAGCGGGGCAGGACACAGGAATTTCTGTAGCAGGCAAACATGGTAAGCCGTAGACTTGTGGCTGCTTAAAACTTTAGTAGTACCACTGGCCTCCTTTCACATTGAAAGCAATGCCAGTCTCTGCTGCCAGCAATCGGCCAAGCATGAACTCTGGCCCTGTCCCACCCCCTCGCGGATGTCCCAGGGAAAGATCCCTGTATGCTGCCCCTCTCCCGCCTCCACCGCGTGGCTGTAAACCAGCGGTTACAGTTCTGTAAAGGAACTTGCAAGCAGTCCCAATACTAACAGTCCCCTACCTAATTCAAAGCAGGTCATTATGAGCGACATAACTATCATGAGGATCTCGGACAGCGAGAAGGAAAGGATGCTTCGAGAAAGCCAGCAAAGACCAGGGACCTATGCCGCCATGCTGTGCAAGGCAATGATCCCGGAGTACTTGCTTGTCTCCTGGCGCGGGAACGTCTCCTACTTCGGAGGACCCAATAAGGCCGCTCTCCCCAGGAACCTGATGAACAGGCTTTCCCATTACCTGCAGGAGAGCTTCGTGGAGATGTCCGTGGAGGATTATTGCTCTATCCCCGGACATATTGACCGGATTTTAATATAGCTGCAGTGGCAGGGACTAAAGAGTGGAGCAGCTTGGGCAGCAGAATCATGCACAACCGGACACTGTTAGATTTTTTTTAAATAGTTGGAACTGAATACTTAAGCGCCCAGGGTAAAGAAATCATGAATCACACATTGTTCTTATTCTTAATATTCCAGTTTTGTAAAAAATAAATGTTTAGATGTTTAAAGCACTTACCGCTTGATCCTTCCCCTGAATCTGTGTCCGGGTTACATGCTGGGGAGGGTTGGTAGGGGATCTCTGTAAGGGTGATGAAGAGCTCCTGGCTGTCGGGGAAATCAGCTTGGTAAGCGCTGTCGACTGCCTCGTCATCCTCATCTCCTTCCTCATCTTCCCCGTCCGCTAACATGTCCGAGGAAGCGGCCGTGGACAATATCCCATCCTCAGAGTCCACGGTCAGTGGTGGGGTAGTGGTGGCGGCCGCACCTAGGATGGAATGCAGTGCCTCGTAGAAACGGGATGTGTGGGGCTGGGATCCGGATCGTCCGTTTGCCTCTTTGGTCTTCTGGTAGCCTTGTCTCAGCTCCTTGATTTTCACGCAGCACTGCGTTGCATCCCGGCTGTATCCTCTCTCTGCCATGGCTTTAGAGATCTTCTCATAGATCTTTGTGTTCCGTCTTTTGGAGCGCAGCTCGGAAAGCACGGACTCATCGCCCCACACAGCGATGAGATCCAAGACTTCCCGATCAGTCCATGCTGGGGCCCTCTTTCTATTCTGGGATTGCACGGCCATCTCTGCTGGAGAGCTCTGCATCGTTGCCAGTGCTGCTGAGCTCGCCACGATGTCCAAACAGGAAATGAGATTCAAACTGCCCAGACAGGAAAAGGAATTCAAATTTTCCCGGGGCTTTTCCTGTGTGGCTGGTCAGAGCATCCGAGCTCGGACTGCTGTCCAGAGCGTCAACAGAGTGGTGCACTGTGGGATAGCTCCCGGAGCTATTACCGTCGAGTTCCATCCACACCAAGCCTAATTCGATATGGCCATGTCGAATTTAGCGCTACTCCCCTCGTTGGGGAGGAGTACAGAAGTCGAATTTAAGAGACCTCTATGTCGAACTAAATAGCCTCGTGGTGTGGACGGGTGCAGGGTTAATTCGATGTAACGGCGCTAAATTCGACATAAACGCCTAGTGTAGACCAGGCCTAAGACTTCCAGGTCAAATCTGCTCGGTTAATACATAAAGACTTTATTTTCCTAAATCCCAGGTCTGCAATCTCATCCTGGAATTCTTGCTCACTCATCACCACCAGTGATACAAATTCTGAAATGTTATCTTGAGGCTTGATCTTGTGAGGTGTTGGGCACTCTGGCCCCTGTCCAGCAAAGCTTTGCATTGATGTCAGTGAGAATACTCATGTGCTTAAAGTTGACCACATTCTAAGTGCTTTGCTGGACCAGGGCTGGATGCTTAGCAACTTGCAGGATTGAGCCCCTAGTAAATAATTCTGTTGGTGATTCATGAACCAGAATAGAATCGAGGTCACTCTGACATAGCTGTATAGAGTCTGCAGTGTTAACAGGAATAGAAAGTAGTAAACTATATTATCCATAAGGAGACTGAATACACAGAGAAAAGCTGTATTGAGTGAGATGCCATTTATAACACAACTTTTATTATTACGCATGTATTTTAAGTTCACTTCTCTTCCCTGAATATTTATTGGAAACTTTCAAAATGGTTTAATTGAAAAAAGTTGTTGAGACATACCAATATATTCTAATGATTGTAAACTACAACATAATGCTTTCTAAATAATATTCGTAGTCCTACATCTGACTTGCCGTGTAATCTCAGGCACTTACACTGTTTCTGAGTTTTTCCATATGCAAAATTGTGTTGTGAAGCTTATGTGTGTAGAGTGCTTTGAGATCTTTGGATGAAAGGTGCTATAGAAATGAAAAGAATTATATTGGTGGGTTAAAATAACTGTTAAAGACACTGATTTAAAAAGGCTTTAATGTGGTGATTTGACTTTGAGCTATTTCTTCAAAGTAATTCTGTGTTTGGATGTGATAGGTTGGGTTATGCCCGCGTTTCTCATGCTGGCCTGAGTGATTCAGAAGTTCAGATGGCCAAATTTAGGATCCCAGATGACTTGGATAATTATGTTGACAATGACAAAATCATCATTGACCCCAGCCAAGTTCCTGAGGACATCCATTTCAATCCAAGGTCAGCGTATTAGAAAAACATTTGAAGATGATAATTATTTATTTATTTGTATTACCAAAAAGGGAAAACTTGAGGAACTGTCACATTCGGGTGTAATCCAGACCAGTGAGGGGTTTTCACCACCTGTTCTGCAACCTTGGGTGCCTCACAATGCTTTACTGTGGTAGCTCCCAACCAGGGCTACTCACAAACAGCCTAACAGCATGTTACACCCTGAGTGTCTGATTGTAGGTGCAACCCTGGTTCAGCACCTCAGACCCCAGCAGCCTGTTGGCAATGTTCCAGTCACTCTCTGGCTTCCACCAGCCTTTCAGGATGACCCTAACACACTCCCCATCCCAAATTTTCCTAAAATGTGCATTCTGCATTGTCCCACTCTCTCCTGGACAATTAAGTTATTAAAGGTCTGTTCCCCCTGTAAAGGGTAGATATTCAACAGTTTGCTACTTTAACTGGAATTACCAAACAGGTCAGTTGAAACATAACATTGGATTAGATTAAAAATACAAGTTTATTTAACTACAAAGAGAGGTGTTAAGTGAATACAGTACAAGTATAAGGTATTAAAGTCAGAAATGGTTTAAAGATAAAACGCTTTCTAGCAGCTAAAACTTAAACATGCTAGACTTGGTTCAAGGTAAAATCCTTATCATATGTTTCCAGGCATGCGGCTGACCAAATTCTTCGGTCAGGGTCACCCCTCAAAGTCAAAGGGCTGGTTCCTTTGTCTTCTTAGGGGAGAGAGAGAGACAGATCCCTTGGGTTTTCTTTCCCCTTTCTTTTATAGTCCAGTTAACCCTTGAAGTGGATTCTTTTGAGAGTTACCCCTCAAAGAATGGTTTATTCAAAGAGTAAAGAAGGTGACCTGGAGTCTGGTGAAGGAGGCTCCATGTTCTTTCTTCTCACCAGTATTTGCTGAAATACAAATTTTCTCTGTCTCCTGCCATCTCCTCTCCCTACTGTCTCAAACACCCGGTTTACTATTTATATATAAATTGAGGTAAAAAACGGTTACTCATCTTTGTAACTGTTGTTCTTCGAGATGTGTTGCTCATATCCATTCCAATTAGGTGTGCGCGCGCCGTGTGCACGATCGTCGGAGAATTTTCTACCCTAGCAACACCCGGTGGGTCGGCTGGGGAGCCCCCTGGAGTGGCGCCTTCATGGCGCTGGATATATACCCCAGCCGGCCCAGCGCCCCCTCAGTTTCTTCTTGCCGGCTACTCCGACAGTGGGGAAGGGGGGCGGGTTTGGAATGGATATGAGCAACACATCTCGAAGAACAACAGTTACAAAGGTGAGTAACTGTTTGTTCTTCTTAGAGTGCTTGCTCATATCGATTCCAATTAGGTGACTACCAAGCCTTACCTAGGCGGTGGGGTCGGAGTGAGACATCGCTGAGTGCATAACCGCTGATCCAAATGCAGCATCGTCTCTAGACTGCTGTTCAAGCGCATAGTGAGCGGCAAAGGTGTGAACCGATGACCAAACTGCCGCTCTACAAATGTCGTGGATCGGGACGTGAGCCAGGAAGGCAGTCGAGAAGGCTTGGGCTCTCGTGGAATGGGCGGTGAGGCGCGGCGTCGGGGCACCGGCCAAGTTGTAGCAAGCACGGATACAGGACGTGATCCAAGAGGAGATACGTTGCGAGGAGACCGGTAGGCCTTTCATCCGGTCAGCCACTGCAACGAAGAGTTAAGTCGTCTTCCTAAACGGCTTTGTACACTCGATATAGAAAGCAAGGGCCCTGCGTACGTCCAAGGAGTGCCGTCCTCAAGCGCACCATCAAAAATTTTGTTTAGGCCCTGAAGGTGGTCTAGGAGGGCCTTGGTTCTGACCGGGTTGGGGGCCGGTTGACCTCCTTCTACCCCCTCGTCCACGCCTTCTGGGGAAGTCCTGTCTTGGACGAGGAGGAGGAGGGTAGAACCTCTGGGCCTGGGGCCTAAATGGCCTGCGCTGGGGTCCTGGGACATGCATCCCCAGGGAGCGCATGATGGTTCTGGAGTCTTTTAGGCTCTGCAACCGAGAGTCCGTCTTGTCCGAGAACAGCCTCTGACCATCAAATGGCAGATCCTGTAGGGTCTGTTGCAGTTCTGGCAGCAAACCAGACACCTGCAGCCAGGAAATGCGTCTCATGGCTATACCGGAAGCGAGTGTTCTAGCGGCAGAGTCTGCTATGTCTAGCGAGGCCTGTAAGGAGGTCCTAGCCACCTTTTTATCTTCCTCTACTAGGGCCCCAAACTCCTCTCTCGAGTCCTGGGGGACCAACTCCTTAAATTTACCCATGGAGTTCCATGAGTTGTAATCGTAACGGCTCAAGAGTGCCTGTTGGTTTGCAGCTCTGAGCTGCAGACCCCCCACTGAGTAAATCTTACGTCCGAACAAATCAAACCGCTTGGCGTCCTTTGATTTGGGCGCTGCCGCCTGTTGACCATGGCGCTCTCTTGCGTTCACTGAGGAGACCACTGGTGAACACGGCTGAGGGTGGGTATAAAGATACTCATGGTCTTTAGAGGGGACAAAGTATTTTCTCTCTGCCCCTCTGGCAGTGGGTGGGATGGAGGCAGGGGTTTGCCATATGGTGTTGGCGTTAGCTTGGATCGTACGGATGATGGGCAACGCCACCCGGGATGGGGCATCAGCTGAGAGGATGCTCACCACAGGGTCCTCCACTTCCACTATCTACTCTGCCTGTAGATCCATGTTCCGTGCCACCCTACGTAACAGGTCTTGGTGGGCACGGAGGTCTATCGGGGGTGGGCCCGAGGTTGTTGTGCCCGCCACCGCCTCATCTGGGGAAGACGAGGAGGATGCCTCAGGGGGTAAAGGATCCAGAGGTGGGTCTGTGTCCGAGGGTCCCTGATGTCCAGGATCCCCTGTACCGGGGTCTGGGGCCTGCGTGGACGTTGGCACAGGAGCCTCCATACCCCCTAGGGGAGGACGGGTAATGGTGGCCTCCGGTACCCTGGACTCCGAGTGTGCCGAGCGAGAGGCCGCTAGTGGAGCCCCTTGTGCCTGGTGATATGCCCATGGGGTCCAGAAAGACCAATGTGCAGGGTCCTGTCTAGGGTCCTCTGCCCCATCCTGCCAATGGACCAGGTCGTCCGCTGCCTGACCATGAGCAGGATAGGCTGAGCGGGAGGCACCTTCAGAAGAGCGAGATGCAGATCTTGAGGGCCAGGGCGGTGCCGAGCATGATTGCGCTGGCTCCTCGTGGAACGGTGCCGAGCGGTGCCGGTCCATGGGAGAGCGGTCTCTGCGTGGTGCCGGGGAGCAGAACCGGGAGCGAGAACAGTGCCGATGGCTATGCCGGTACCGGGACCCAGATCTGGATCGCGAAGATGACCGTCTGTAGAATCGGTGCTGGGAGCAGCCTCTCGAACGGGATCGGCGCTCATACCGGTGCCGGGAACTGTGTCGGGACTCTGAGCGGTACCAATGCTCAGGTCGGTGCCGAGAGGTGGACCGGTGCCAGGAGGAAGAGCTGGGCTGCGAGTACGACCGGCGCCGTGATGAAGACCGGTGCCGGGACTGCGAGTGGCATCGGGACCTGCTCCGAGACCGGGAGCGGTGCCGAGAGTCCACGCTCAGAGATGGAGGGCGTAGCAGGGCAGGCTTGCCCCTGGATTGCACCGTGCGGAGCGGATGCAGTGCCGCGGTCTGAGACGGTGCCGGTTCCGTAAGGACAATGAGGTCTCTCGCCGTCGCAAACGTCTCCGGCGTGGACGGGAGACATGGCTCAACCACGGAACGGGGCGGGGAGCCAGTCCGCACCGGACTCAACGGCCCTGCTACCGGTGCCGGAGTCAACGGTGTCGATGACGGCGCCTGTAACCTCGGACGTTCCGATGCCGGACGCGACTCCGCAGTCAGTGTGGGGGGCGCCGGCGCCTGCTGTTGCGTGGCAGTCTCCTGTGTTTTACGGGGTCTCTTGTGACCCGGAGACAGGGAACAGCGCCGAGGGGCTTGCGGCGGACGCGGTGCCGATGGAGGACGGTGCCGTGGGGTCTTATCCGCGTCTCCTCGCGGTGCAGTACCCGAGGCCGCCGCTGGAGCGCTGCGCACTGAGGCATTCGGTGCCGGAGCTTGGCGTGCCGAAGGAGTGTCTGGGCTAAGTGCCGCCTCCATAAGGAGCTGTTTGGGACGAAAGTCCCGCTCCTTTTTGGTCCTGGGCCGAAAAGCCTTGCAGATCCTGCACTTATCAGTCTGGTGAGACTCCCCTAGATACTTTAGACAGGAGTCGTGGGGGTCTCCCGTTGGCATAGGCTTAGCGCAGGTCGCGCACGGTTTAAAGCCAGGAGCCTTGGGCATGAGCCCGGCTGCATGCTGGGGGGAAAGGGGGAGATGAAAACCCCCTTACCCCCGCTAACTACTTATAACTACTCTATAACAGCTATTAAACTACTAAACTATACTAAATCTATAACTATACAACTAAGAACTATCTACAACAATAACTAACAAGGAAAGCTAGGGAGAATGGAGGACAGCTGTGCCGTGCTCCACAGTTCCAACGACCATCACGGGCGGTAAGAAGGAACTGAGGGGGCGCTGGGCCGGCTGGGGTATATATCCAGCGCCATGAAGGCGCCACTCCAGGGGGCTCCCCAGCCGACCCACCGGGTGTTGCTAGGGTAGAAAATTCTCCGACGATCGTGCACGCGGCGTGCGCACACCTAATTGGAATCGATATGAGCAAGCACTCGAAGAAGAAACACACATTTCATCCAGGATACTTCTGTCTGGGTAGGGCTGTGTGATTTTGAACATGTGCAAAGAACATCATGCAGGGGGATTTCAAAACTTTGCATTTAATGTTGCTACACACATTTTACCATATTATTGACCAATGAGTTATTAGTTTTTAAATGATACCTAACAAGGCATATTTTGTACAAAGATTATTACAGTAGTGTATAGGGGTGAATACAGGGGGCTTTTCGGTCACAGGAACAAAACTGGGTTTTATAAATATAACATGGTCTGCTGTACTGGAGCACAAGATCAGGAGGCCAGAGCCCCTTATTTCTAATTAATTTCTTCCACTGATTTGCCATATGCCTTGAGTTATTTAGCCTTTCTGTACCCCAGTGTACAGCTCTGTGAAGTGAAGATACCTACCTCACATTGGTGATGTGTGGATTAATTCATGACTCCTTTTAAAGTCAATGTGGGTTGCATGTTCCTCTGCACCTCTTTATAAAATACAATATAAATGCTAAACACGTGAAGATTTTTAATTGTTGCATCTGTCTAGAATAGTATGTAGTCATAACAGAACAAGTGTTACAGAAAAAGAGTTTTTGGAGGCAGATGGTGCCGTTTTCCTGCTAATACACAGGAAGTAAGAGAAATAAGGATAGAAAGGAAATTTGTTCTTCACTGAAATCAGTGGGAGAAGTACTTAAGTTTCATGAGGTAAATTTCAGTATTTGTTTTTTAGGGACTGATGTCAGTTGGGTTATGCATGTGATTGAAGATTTCCACAATCTGTTCCATGTGTTGAAACTTACCTAAAATCCATAATCAAGTCCTGATCTTTCTCCATTTATTTCAATGCAGAGCGAGTTTCTTCCTGTTCTAATTTCTTTTACTCCTGCTTGAAAGCAGGAAAATGACAGCTCCCAAGAACAAGCTTTACCTTTTTAACTATAATTTTTAAAAAGAAATTTTCTATTCTTTGTATATGTCTAGCTAATGCTGGAATTGTTAATAAACAATGCTGATCTTTTTGTAAAAGAAAACCTCAGTCATAGTCTAGCAGTTATTAAAATCTACATGTTTAAGTGTGATATGCAATATACTTCTCTCCATTCATCTAGGGCTTACAACTTTTTGGCATAATTTTAAGAATAGGGGAGTCTGGACAAACAGTGGGTCTGAGCCTTCAGGCACTCCACGGGTGAAATCCTGTCTTCATTAAAGTCAACAGCAAAACTCCCATTGATTTCAGTGGGGCCAGGATTTCACTGCATCTGTGCAACTCTCATTCAGATGAAGTTCCATTTATGGAATATCCAGAGTATTGGGCCATCATGTAATCATTTATACTCGGGGCGGCGCTATGGTTTTTGCCGCCCCAAGCACACGGCAGTCAGGCGGCTTTCGGCGGCACGCCTGCGGGCGGTCCGCTGGTCACGTGGATTCGGTGGCATGCCTGCGGGAGGTCCACCGGTCCCGCGCCTTCGGCGTACCCGCCGCCAAAGCCGTGGGACCGGCGGACCTCCCGCAGGCATGCCACCAAAGGCAGCCTGACTGCTGCCCTCACAGAGACCGGCAGGCTGCCCCCCGTGGCTTGCTGCCCCAGGCACGCGCTTGCTGCTCTGGTGCCTGGAGCCGCCCTGTTTACACTGCATATTTAAATGTGTTTATTATACTCACTCCTTCATAACTAGAGCATATAGGTAATTATGATTTACTTGTACCAGGATGTAGCTGCTGATTCTGATACAAATAGACTTTTGTGGCATATTGCTGTAATAGACTAAATGTTTTGTTTTCCTAAAAGGAACTTTCTATTTTTGCTTCAGACCTGTCATTCTGTGTGATTTGCCTTTCAGACATTCTTGCTTTTTTTCTCCCATCTTTGCTTTTGAAAAAAATGTATTCTCAACAAGTCTACTCTAAAATGAAGCCTAGTTTAAAAACAATTGTTCAGATTAAATGTTAATTACATTATAAAATTGTGTGATTTAATTGCATGGGTTAATTCATTGTAGCTACGTTGTAATGATTTTACTTTGTTAATTATTTTTTCTTAGGTTTGGATCCTACAAAGATGGACATAACTACGAACATATTCATCATTTTCATATGAGTACTCCCAAGTATTTTAAACAGACTAGAATGAGGAAATAACACATCAATGTGACCAGAAAGAGAGGTCTGTAGATTTAAATCAAACTGCCAACCAACCAAAACTACACCTTTTAGAGACTGAGCATCTTCCAGGCTACATAATATTGTCAATGTCTTGCAATATGTGATGACTAATAACTTATGAAATTGTTAAACCTTTTCTTTAAGGTTCACTCTTTTTGTTTTTTAAAGAAAGAAATTACCAATCAAAATAGTCATTAATGTGGGAGAGAGGGAAGGTTTTGTTAGATTTTATAATGACAAGTTTGTCCAGTAAGTGGACAACATGTAGGCCAGATTCTCTGCTTTACGCTCATCAAAGCAGAGCGTGGGGACTGTCAGGGAACTGGTTATAGGTTGTTCATTTCCCCTGATGCAGCTTTTTCTTGTACTAGCTGGTAATGGTTCTCAAGAGACTAATTGCCAGTTGAACATATCCCCCTGACCTGACATGTCCCCTGCATTGGGGGATTCAGGGAGGGTGGGTGTGCAATCTCTGTATCTCCTAATGACTTCCCTGTGCTGAGAGAATCATGAGCAAGAGGGATGCAGTTAGTTTCTACTTCTTTTGCACCAACTGAGCAATAAGAAGGAACAGAGCAGCATAGAGAATTTGAAAAGGAGGTTACTTGCCTGTAACTGGTGGCTATTTGAGATGTATGGTCCCTATTTGTATTCCAAACATGGGTGTGCATGCGTGCCATGCGCCAGAGCTGGAAGGTTTTCTTAGCAGTGTCCGTTGACCTGCATGTGCATCATGTGTCCCCTCATGCTTGCAACCGAGGGTATAATAGGCCATGCAGGTTGATGCCATCCCAGTATTCCTCATACCATTGAGTAGTCCAGTCTGCAGCAGCGGGGATGGAGGGTGGGTATTAAATACAAATAGGGACCACACATCTCAGAGAACCTCCAGTTACAGGTGAGTAATGTCCTCTTCTTCTTAGAGGGATGGTTCCTATATGTATTCCAAACATGGGTGAGTAGTGAGCAATGATCAGCATGGAGGTGGGTCCAAGGATGTGAGAGGAATGAAATCTGTAGCATGACATGGTCTGCTGCTGTCGCTTGGGCGATGGCATAGTGCAATGTGAACATGTGTATAGAGTGCCACATTGCTGCATGACAGATGTCTTGCCATGAGACGTCCGCTAGGCAGGTCGATGTGGCTGCTTGGGCTCGTGTAGAGTGTGCTGTGATCCTATCAGGCAGCAGTATGCTGGATAAGGTGTAGCATATGTGGATGCACCTGGAGACCTATTTGAAAATTCATTGAGAGGAGAGGGCTTGGCCAAGATGCTGGAACCTTTGTAAAAGTGTGTGGGGGGGGGGCAAGGCCAAAGTGGCAGAGGAATCCGCTCCCCTGCCCATTGCCCTGGGATCCCGCTGCCTCCCTCTCAATTGCCCTGAGCTCCCTTCTATGGCCTCACACCCCAAGTCCACCCCACTCCTTGCCTCTTGACCACAGTGCCCACCCGTAAGACTGGCCCTGTGTTCACCTTATTTCCAAATTCCACTGTCTTCATGGATTGCCATCAGGATACACATGCCAAAATTAAAACTCCCAGGCTCAGAGCGGAGTAAGATCTAAACAGCAAGCTATTAGCATCAAGATTTACATACTGCCTCTAGTGGCCAAGATTCATACTCTCAGTATATTAGGATGTACCCAACAGGGCCATAATTACAGGATTCACATTAGAGAGATAAGGTGGGTGAGGTAATATCTTTTATTGGACCAGCTTCTGTTGGTGAGAGAGACAAGGCTTCAAGCTTACAGACCTGAAGAAGAACTCTGCGTAAGCTCAGAAGCTTGTCTCTCTCACCAACAGAAGTAAGAAGAGCTCTGTGTGGCTTGAAAGTTTGTCTCTCTCACCAACAGAAGTTGGTCCAATAAAAGATATTACCTCGTCCACCTTATCTCTCTAATATCCTGGGAACAACAGGGCTACAACAACACTGCAAACAAAAATGGAGGATTCACATTAACAGCCCAGAGTGACCATCACAGCAGGGCACTATTTTCAAGATTCATATTCCTAGCATAATGTCACCATTACACCAGGGAACTAGCACTACCAGCACAATGAGATCAATATAGCTGTGTATGTGCACACCAAAAATTCACAGTACAAGCACCTAGGGATCCACACGTCAGGATAGCAGTGTCAGAATTTCTACTCCAGGGGGAATTCTGCACCAAAAAATAAAAAATTCTGTGCCAAATTTTTAAAAATTCTGTGCACAATATTTTTAAATTCTGCAAAATTCTGCATATTTTATTTGTCAAAATAACACAGTATAATCACACTAGTTTCAATTATTTTGGTAATTTATTTCAAAATACCTGTCAGCAAGTGTGTCTGTAACAAAACAGACAAAAGAAAAGATTCTGGTAATTTTTTTTTTGACAAATAGATTCCTTACTAGGCATGTTAATACAGAACTTTGAGTAATTCATTTAAACTACAATACAGAAACATATTTCCTGCACCCGTCAGAAGTAGTGCAAAGGCTTGGGGGAGTCAGGGGTAATGGAGGAGCTGAGGGAGAGGGAAGGAGCCTGGAGTGAACTTGGTGGATTGTTGGGTATGGGTTGGAGAAGTATAGAGCAGGTTTTTGGGGGGAGGAGGGGGCGGGGCGGAGGAATTGTTAGGGAGTTGGGTAGCCTCCCCCATGCTAACCGTGGCTGACCCCAAGCCTCTCCCATTCAGTCAGGCACATCTGCCCCTGTCCCCACACCTTCCATACCCATGTGGCCCTACACCCCCACTCCCATTCAGCCCCTGGCTCAATGCTGTCACCCCACTAGCTCCTGAGCCCACACCCTAATCTATTCCCCTTACTAGCCGTTCTGAATCCCAGTCTGTGATCCCCACAGCAGCCCTGTGTGTCCCACTCTGTCTGACCTAACCTGGCTTCACTGGCAGGGTGCTTTCATGAACTTCTACTCCTGGGGGAATTCTGCGCCACTGCGGATAGTGCTATCCATGTGTTTACACACCCTACCACTGTCCATTTCATGAAAGGTCTCCTCAGGACCTTCCCAACAGTAGTCAAGCCCACACCCCTGTCGGACAGAATACACTCTGCCCAAGAAGTGCTGCAGTTCCACCTTTTACCCACCAGAGGCTGCTGTGGTGCCAGAACAGCCATTCAGCTGGTTGCATTCCTCTGCCTGGAATGGGCCCTCTGTGGAGCCAGGCTGGGAGCTGCAGCCACACACAGAGCCTGCCCATGAGATGCCGATAGGAGGTGGGGTGGCCCTAGGTGAACAGGGGTAGGGCGACCAGACAGCAAATGTGAAAAATCGGGACAGGGGATGTAGGGTAATAGGAGCCTATATAAGAAAAAGACCCCAAAATCGGGACTGTCCCTATAAAATTGGGACATCTGGTCACCCTGGAACAGGGGCGGGTGCTGCTGCTGATGTGGTGCCTCTCCAAAGCAGAGTGAGCCTGGTGCTCCCCACCCTAAGGTGTTTTCGTTTGTAAAAAGTGGGAGGGACTAGTCCTCCCACTTTTAAAAGTGAGGGGGGCATGGCCTCCTTGAGCCCTCCATTCCAGTGCCCCTCGATTGGTTGGCAGTGGCTACAAAGAGTTTTGGCAATGTGCAAAAGGCGCAGGTCCTATGGAGGCAGAATGCCATTTCATGGCAGACGTCAAGGGAATGCAGGATCCTGTCTATGTGGGAGGCGTGTGGTTTTGGACAGGAGACATGTAAGTGGATGCATTGATTTAGGTGGAACTCTGACATTACCTTCGGGAGCAATTTAGGGTGTAGCTGTAAGGAAACCATCCACCAGTTCACTGACCTGTCTGGCTGAGGTAATGCCGCTAAGGACAGCACCTTTATGGAGAAATGGGAGAGGGAGCCCGTTGCCAGTGGCTTCATGAGGGTGGAGAGAATGAGATTAAGGTCTCACGGGGGTGTGGGCTTGAGTACTGGTGGGAAGGTATTGAGGAGACCTTTCATGAAATGGACGGTGGTATGGTGTGTAAACACATGGATGGTGCCATCCACAGTGGGGTGAAAGGCACTAAGTGCTGCCAAATGGACTTGTAAAGGCTGAGGAAAGGCTTGATGTTTAGAGCTCGAGAAGGTAGTAGATGACAGGTACAGATATCGTACTCGGTGGGTGGTGAGCCCAGAAGGTGAAACATTTCCATTTGGCTTGGTAGCAGGCCCTGGTGGATGCCCCCCTGTTTTGGGTAAGGATGAGTCACACTGGGGAGGAGCATGTGCTGTCTACCCCTGAGCACCATCCAAAAAGGCTGTGAGATGGGGATGCCAGATCTGGCCCCAATCTTTGTGAGGAGATCCAGGAGCATTCAAAGGTGGAGTGCCTTGTGGGTGGAGAGTCTGAGGAGGTCCATGAACCAAAACTGACAGGGCCAGAGCAGGCCTATAAGTATTATGGTAGTGCAATAACAGCAAATCTTGCTTTTCATTTGCAGGAGGAGGGGGATGGGAGGGAAGGGCATAGTGGACGTTGCATGTCTAGGGGAGGAGGATGGGGATGGGGATGGGGGGGTGTAAAGGTGTGGGTCTCCCCCTGCTGGTCGTCTCAGGGAATTAGCTCTTTTCCAGCCTGGGCGCCCTCTGCAGGCCGGTGTCCAGCTTGCCGCCGGCCCCGTGTCCCTCCTGGACCCTGGTGCCCCTTTCAGGCTGGGGTGCTTCCCCCTGGCAGTACCCCCACAGATATGGGTCTCCCCTCCCCAGGGAACCCCCAACCCTCTAATCCCCACCTTGCCTCAGTCTGGGCTACTGCCAGTCATCACCAAGCCCCCACTCCCTGGGGCAGACTGCAGTGTAAAAGCCACTCATCACCGGCAAGGGAGGTTTGGACCTGCTGCCTCCACTTACCCTTGGGCTGCCCCTGCAACCTCAGTACCTATTTGGCCTTATACTAGGCCTGCAGAGGTTTCCAGGCCAGAGCTCCCCTGCTCCTCTGGCTCTCCCCAGCCCTGCTTCACTTCCAGCACCCTTTCTGCAGGCAGCCAGGCCATGGTCTCTCCCAACCTGGAGAGAGACTTCTGGGCCGCTGGCTCACAGCCTTTTTATACAGGCCAGCTGTGGCCTGATTGGGGCGTGGCCCAGCTGCAGCTCCTTCCCCAATCAGCCCAGCTTAGCAGCTCTCAGCCACAACCCTCTCCCAGGGCTGACTTTAACCCTTTTTCCGCTGGAGTGGGGGAGCCGCCCCACTACAGGGGGGAAGGCGTAGTGGAGGTTGTATGTCCAGGGGAGGAGAAGAGCATTGCCCTGTGAGTCCTCCCTTGTGGCTCCCCTGGAACAATAAAGGAGCAGCTTGCAGTTCTCTTGAGTAGCAAAGAGATCCCAATGTGGGGTGCCACATTCATGGAAGAGGTATCAGAGTGTGGCAGTGTGCAGTTTTCACTTGTGGTTGAAATAGAATGTCCTTCTGAGTGCGTTGGCCAGGAAATTTTGAATGCCTGGGAGATACATGGCTTGGATCATCACATTGTGTTTGCTGCATCAAATTCCAAAGGTGAATGGACTTGGAACAGAGGGAGGGGAACTTTGCGCCACCCTGTCTGATGTATACTACTGCTGTGATGTTGTGGGAGACTAATTCAATGTGTTGGGACCGAATGAGAGGGAGAAATGCCTGGCACACACAATGGACTGCTCTCAATTCCAGGATGTTTATACGCATCCTGGCCTCTCAGGGTGTCCAGACCCCCTGGGCTGTGTGATGGTCTAGATGGGCTCCCCAACCCACAAGGGAGGCATCTGTTGTGATGGTCTGCGGGGTGGGACGTTGAAGGAGGTACCAACCATGGCTTTGGAAGGGTCAGTCCACCATGTGAGGGAGGCAGAGGAGGATTAAGGTTTTGTGGGGCCCTGGGCTAGAGCAAGTGGGGGGCCCCTCCCCACCCCACCCCTTCCACCTGCAGTCCTGCCCTGTTCCACCCACGGACTGTTTGCTTCTTTCTGCTCCCCCCCACTGTGTCCCCAAGACTGGAGAAGCTCTGTCTGTCCCCCCCCCCCCGCCTCAGCCCTGGGGCCGCAGCAGGGAGTGAGAGTTCCCCCAGCCCCGAGGCTGCAGCAGGGAGCTAGAGCTCATCCAGTCCCAGGGCCGCAGCCAGGGTCTGGGGCTGGGACTTCCCCCCATCCCAGGCGCTCCTGCCGAGGAGTGGGGTTGGGGCACAGCGGGGGCTTCCCCTGCCCGCCCAGTGCTCCTGCCAGGGAATGGGGTCGGGGCATGGAAGTGCCCATTCTTCCGGGGCCCCCAAATTGGCCAGGGCTGTTGGGCACGGGCCCCGTCGGCCCAGTGACTAATCTGCCACTGGAGAGAGGCCAGAATCGTCTGGGAAATTATGACTTTAGCCTCCAAATGGTCCATGTGGGGTCTGTAGATGGAGAGGAGCTACTGCTGGAGGCAATGCATGTTCGTGCAATGTCACTGAGGTACAGGCTGCTATATGTCCAAGGAGGGGGAGTGAGCGGCGGACGATGGTTCGTGGGTTGTGGCATAGGTCTGCAATTATGGTTATCAGTGTTACGAAGTGGTCCGCCGGAGGAAGACCTGTGCCACAATGGAGTCGAGCCGCGCTCCAATAAAGTCGATCATCTGCGTAGGTACAAGCACTGATTTCTCCTCGTTGATGCAAATACCTAGAGACATGAAGAAAGTGTGAAGGGTGAGGATGGCGGAGGTTAGGTCTTGTTGGGATAGTGTGACAAGGAGCCAGTTGTCCAGGTAGGAGTACACTGAATACTCCTGGGAGAATTCTGTACCAAAAAATTAAAAATTCTGCACACAATATTTTAAAATTCTGCAAAAGTCTGCATATTTTATTTGTCAAAATAACACTATAATCACAAATTTATTTGGGCATAAGCTTTTGTGGGCTAAAACCCACTTCATCAGGGTTTTAGCCCACGAAAGCTTCTGCCCAAATAAATTTGTTAGTCTCTAAGGTGCCACAAGTACTCCTTGTTCTTTATGCTGATACAGACTAACACGGTACCACTCTGAAACCTGTCATTATAATCACACCAGTTTTCAATTATTTTGGTCATTTATTTCAAAATACCTGTTAGCATCTATGTCTGTAACGATAGAGACAACAAAAAAGTTTCCCCCAGGAGTAGAGAATTAAAGAAACCCCTACAACAAGGCAGCTCCGTTTCTCTGTTATGCTTTCGTTGGGCACCTCAGTCTGGATATGTCATATGTGCCAGCTAGGCACATCTTTGGGGGAAAACCCTCTGCCTCTCTGGTCTCAGACACCCACACCCCTCCCCTGCCCCTGAGCCCACTCACACCCCATATTCCTTAGAGTCCAGCTGCGGGGTGCCCCCCAGCCCAGACACCAGCACCTTCTACTGCCTAGGGATCCAGAGAGAGAAGCAACCTGATGCTGGGTCCTGGGCTTGTAGGGAGTTTCCTGCATGCTGCCTCCTTTCTTCAGGATGTGCTGGGAACCGCAGCTGCCCACAACCCTCCAGCTACCTCTTCCCCTCCACAGTGTCCTATATTTGCCAGCTGGAGAGCCGGGCTCTGCTGGGTCCAGTGGCCCCTAGTGGTGGCCAGCAGCTCTACAGCACCAATTCTGTGGGGAAAAATGAAATTCTGCTCAGAATATTAATTCTACATTGCACAGTGGTGCAGAATTCCCCAAGGAGTACATACAGAAACGTATTTGCCGCACCTCTCAGAAGCAGTGCAAAGGTTTGGGGGAGTCAGGGGTAATGGAGGAGCTGAGGGAGAGGGAATTAATTGCTGGGAAGGAGCCTGGGGTGAGCTGTTGAGTGTGGGTGGAAGAAGTATGGAACAGTTTGGGGTTTTTTGGAGGGGGGAGGGATTGTTAGGGATTGTTAGGGAGTTGGGGAGCCTCCCCCATCCAGACCCTGGCTGACCCCTAGCTTCTCCCATTCAGTCAGACACATCTGCCCCGTTCCCATGTTTCCCTGCACCCCCACTCCCATTCAGGCCCAGGCTCAATGCTGTCCCCACTAGCTCTTGAGCTCACACCCCAGTCTGTTCCCCTCACTAGCCCTTCTGAATCACAGCAGTCCAGGTGCCCCACTCCACAGGCAGGGTGCTGTGATGAAGACAGTGGGCTGCTGGCTGTTCTGGTGCCACAGCAGCCTCTGGAGGGTGAAAGGCAGAACTGCAGCACTTCTCGGGCAGAATGTATTTTCTGTGGGAAAATTTTTTTTGCACCGGATGTGAATTCTGCATGTGTGCAATGGCGCAGAATTCCCCCAGGAGCATTGTGGAGGAACATTCGGAGGTGGGAGCAGTGATGCCAGGAGCTCTGCATGCAGAGCAGTTTCCCCCATGTGGTCTGGTCTGCATAAGGGAAGGGCAGGAGAGGAGCGCCTGATGACTCACTGCACAGCCCACATGGGATAAGTGACCCGCAGGCATAGAGCGTCTGGGGTTGCAGCTCGCCCCCCCTCCAGCACTCTGGGGGGTATGGAGGAACATTCAGGGGGAGGCAAGTGGTGATGCCCCAGGTGCTCTCTGCTAGTAGGTCAGTTTCCCCATATGGGCTGCGTAAAGGGAGGGCAGGAGAGCAGACCCTTGCAGAGCTCTAGCTTTGGGGCCATTTTCAAGGAGAGCCAGGTGGCTGAGCTGCTTCCCAAGCTTCTGTGCAGCAGTGTCAAGCCCAGAGTGAATTACTCCTGGGGGAATTCTGCACCTGGCTCAGCTGCTAGTCCTGGCTGGGCGGAGGGAGTGGGGACAGGACATCCTCTTCCCCTGCATGGAGTGGCCAGGGCTGGGGCTGGACCAGTAAGGAATCATAAGGAATCTATTTGTCAAAAAACATTTCCATAATCTTTTTTGTCTGTATTACAGTCACAAAATACAAGTATTTTGAAATAAATTACCAAAATAATTGAAAATGGTGTGATTATATTGTATTATTTTGACACACAAAATATGCAGAATTTTGGAGAATTTTAAATACTGTGTTCAGATTTTTTTAAGTAAATAGGGAAGGTTAAATGTGAGTGGAATGTGCTTAGGCAGACGGGCAAAGGGGACAGGCTTTAGCAATGGATTTGTTTGTGTCCATTGCATGTGCTGAAGAAAATCATAATTACTGGACAGGTTGTGTTTTGGGCTGAGAAAACAGTTTAGACTTTTTTTTTTTTTTTTTTTTAAATTAATGGAGATATTCTATCTCCTAGAACTGGAAGGGACCTTGAAAGGTCATTGAGTCCAGCCCCCTGCCTTCACTAGCAGGATCAAGTACTGATTTTGCCCCAGATCCCTAAGTGGCCCCCTCAAGGATTGAGCTCACAACCCTGGGTTTAGCAAACCAATGCTCAAACCACTGAGCTATCCCTCCCCCCTTGTTTTATTGAATAACAACAAAAGATAGTAGCCATCCCAGGAGAACAGGGTATATTCCTTTCTAAAAAGGTGACATAGGGAAAGAAAAACAATTGATGTACTGGTCTTTCTGAAAGACATATATTTTGACATATGTCATGTAAGGATTTCATTTCAGTTTAGTAAGGTTAATAAAATACAAAGTGGTTATTAAATGTTTGTTCTTGTGATTAACTTTGTGATCTTTAAAAGTTTTAACTTGAGTAAAGTGCTTGGTTCTGTTAATTAAAGAATTTGTTTTACGCTAATGTTGGTTTTTAAGTGGTAGTTGGTAAACATGGCAAATAATTAAGGGTGATTAAATAATGAATGTAAACTGTATTTGTGATTTCAAGTATACTGTAATTTAAGTACCACTAAAAATCAGTAAATCCAGAAGATAGACCTATGCCTATTATTAATAGTATTAAGCCTTTTGCTCCCTCCCCAAATATAGAAGTCATACTACACCTATCAACGCATGTGCGGGTCAGTGGACACTGCTAAGAAAACCTTCCGGCACATGACGCGCATGTGCAACCACGTTTAGAATACATATAGGGACCATCACTTGCAGAAAAACTATATATTAAACTTGCAGTCCTGCTGTTACAAAAAAATATATAAATATTGGCTGCAGTCTTTTCAAATGAGAAGTTGTAGTGCACTTTTTTCATGGGGGGGGGGGAGTAGGACAATAAAATAGGGTCTAAGCCCTACAGCATGCATTTTTGACACATCAGATTTGCATTTGCAGCTATTTTAAATTATAATTTAAGAAGTATTTTAATTAAGCAGTATTTTAATTGATAATGTTGACATGCACAGTATATTTAGAAAAGGATGTGATTTTTTTTAAGCGTAATTATGTTTCCACGTGTTTTGAACAAATTGCTAGATGCTGAAATGTAGTAATGAAAGGTAAATGAGGATGTTACCAAATTGCTGCTGTTATGATTATAAAGCACTTAGAGCCATATTTTATGCCTTACATTAGTACAAAATTCCTATTGACAATTCCTTCTGTGCATGGTCAAAAGATTATGGTTTTGTCTCAATGTCCTGTTTTTTAAAAAAATTCACATTCCTTTTCTAGCATTTCCTTTTTAGCATGTCATGGTATGAAATGTTTGTTTACATAAATTGTATACAGCGTGTGTGGTTTTTTTGGCATTGCAGCAAGTTCCCCACCATGTCACCATAAACATGTTTCTCAAAAGCACTTGGCAGAGTTTAAGTTCTGACCCTAGTGTGGCCAGCTCTTGCACTCTAGTAATTTTGGGGTGGTTTTTATCATGTTTTCATGAGACAAGTAAAAGGCACCAAGTCACAATTTTTTCCTTATTCCAAATGGCTCTATCACCTATGACTGTCACTGGGGCTGAAACCAGAAAGATGGCCACCATTTCCCTACAGTCTATCTGCACATGGAATGAGGCTGCCCACTTAATAAAGTTGGCTGCCACCTTCCCCTGTTTTCAGGTGAGATTGAAGCCATGCCCATAGGCAAAATGGCTGCCACTCTCTGGTTCAGGAGGCTAAACAGGGACTATGTGAGGAGCAGCAGAGACACTGTGAAAGGTGGATGGGGAGAATGAGGGGCAGCAGGCCCAGGGCCCCTGGGTAGGGTTGCCAACTTTCTAATTGCTAAAAACCGAACACCCTTGCCCCGCCCTCTGCCCCGCCTCTTCTCCTGAGACCCCACCCCTGTTCACTCCTCTCCCCCTCCCTCCATCGCTTGCTCTTCCTCCATCCACCCTCACTCTCTTCCGCCTCTCCCAGGACTCACCTGCTGCCTGCAGAGCCAGGCTGCGAGGAGCTGACGTGGAGCCTGCTTGCTTGCCCAGTTGGGCACAACGTTGGGCTCTGGCTGAGAAAAGGAGCATAGTTAGCACTCTCAGCCTTTTAACACTCCCCTTTCCCATTCTTTCCCTTTCAATGTACAACTGTATTGAGCTTTTCCTGATTTCACTTAATCTCCCCATTGACTTATAATTAAATTAGAGCCTGGTAACATAGTACACAGGAAAATGATGGTAAGATTTTATTTTTTGATTTGATCTGATCTGTGGAATAATATTTGCATAAACCTGAGATAGATGTTTAATTAAAAATTTTTCAGGGATAACAAAAAACATTAGAACAGAATCAATAAAGGTATATTGAAACCTAATCATTTATCAAGTCTAAAGTACCTAGATAAAACTTTTCAAACCTCACTGACTAAAATTAGGCATCTCAATTGGACACCTTAATAAAGCTAAGTAGGTTTATTAGACCCACAAAACCTCTGAAAATCAGGTTGCTTTTTTGTGTGCACTTTAATATACAGTTAGGTGCCAAGTTTTAAATTTTTGAACGTCACCAGATGCTGCATAATCATTTCTTCCAAACTTTGTAGCTTTATATTTCAGAAGAAGTTAAAAAAACAAAATAAAACAAAAACAGTGCAAGAAACTCCCTAGCACAGCCACAAAGAACTTTCATGAGAGTGGCAATTGAAACTACTTAAATTTATACATCTGATCTTTTCTTGCTGCCCCCACAAGCTCCTTAGCTGCTTCTGTCTTCAAAAATACAGCAAACTCAGCACGTCATTTTATAGTTGAAGTGCACGAATAGCTAGCTTTTACCATGTCCACTTGGAGCCGATTCCTTTCATCAGTCCATGTAGTGGGGTGGTCACCCGCTCCTGCCCTGAAGGGCTCGAAATCAGCCCTGGGACAGGGCTGAGGCTGCGTGAGGGCTGCGGCTAGGGAGAGCAGCAAGCCTCAGCTGATTGGGGAAGCAGAGTTTTTGCGGAAATAAACCACTTTTCCAGGTACTGTAGTGCGCGTGTGTAAGCCCGTTGGGCATCTCCAACAAATTTATTCTGTTCATCAGGCAGCAGAACTGTCACCTTGTACCCATAGAAGCCTTTCTCTTGTCGATTCTGAATCTCTCTTCTCAGCTTGTTGAATGTAGCATACAGTTCAGTTACCTAAATGTAATCACTTTCAAGAACCTTTATGGTGTTGTTAAATTGGCTCATAATATTGTGCATAAAGTAGATGTAGAGCTCGGCAAGTGTAATAGCTTCATCATCGGACACTGCATCCTCTTGCTCAGAAAGAAAGGCCCGTATTGCACAGCTCACTTTTTCCTCTCCTTTGTTCACAAAGTAAGATTTGCGTGCAGGCCAATTCTTCAGTAAGTTGTCTATGGTAGTGTAAAGGGTCAAAAAATGTGTAGGTACATGTTGTAAGATTTCTGAATATTCTGTCTCCAAGAAATCAAAGAACTCTTTAAGTTCACTAATATTCTTTGCACTGGACAAGAATTAGCTGAAAACCTTGATGACCAAGCAGGGCCGGCTCTAACTTTTTTGCCGCCCCAGGCGAAAAAGAAGAGCGCCGCCGCGCCGTACCCCCCCCCCCGCGAGCGCTGCCGAAATCCCCGCCCCCCCAGCACCACGCAACCCGAAGCCCCGCCCCCCAGCGCCGCGCCACCCGAAGCCCCGCCCCCTCCAAGTGCCGCGCCGCACGAAGCCCCCGCCCCCCCTCCGAGCGCCGCACCACGCCAGACCCTGCCCCCCCAATGACAGAAAATTATGATAACCAAACTTTTGCTGTCCGCTCAATACTTCTGACTGCACAGGTCCTTTTAAAACTGGACTTTTTATATTATATTTTATCCTCTATAATTTGTCATAAGCTATTTTCCTGTTTTTAGTGGCGCTAAAGTTAACATAGTTGTTTTGACCA
Organism: Emys orbicularis; assembly: GCF_028017835.1. Taxonomy (NCBI): domain Eukaryota; kingdom Metazoa; phylum Chordata; order Testudines; family Emydidae; genus Emys; species Emys orbicularis. Next base: position 94,905,020 of record NC_088687.1, on the reverse strand, counting down.
GCTTGTGTAACATCCAATTCTGCAAGGACATCATTGTATGTTTGGATCAGTTCAGATAGCACCACCCTGGGAACAGCACTAACTGCTGCTAACTGCACATCAAACATAAAACTGCATGCTTACAATTTCACCATTTTTCGTGTTAGTACAGTTTTATTAAGCCATGACAAAATGATGTGAAAGCTATAAGATAACAATATAATTTATATTTGATACCAGCTACTCTCAAGAGTAACAAAACAAGGCACTAACATTGATATATTAAGTCAATTGACTTAAGATAATATATTCTGAATTTTGTGTAACTTTAGCGTCCTCGTGGCCAAGATACAGTCTGCTCTGCAGGCAGCTCTGGCCAAGAGACGGCGCGTGCAGGAATGCAGCAGGGAAAGTCCCTTCCACCCCAGGCACACCTGTTCCAACGCCTCACCTCTCTTCTCCCCCCACCCCCCGAGTAAACACACACACACACGAAAAGTACAATGAATATAGGAAAAGGAAATATTTATTTACAGAGGGATGAAAGGAGAAAAACAAAGGGGAAATGTAGGGGAGCTGTAAAACAGGGTTGCATTCAACACCAGGCCTCACAGGCCCCCTGGTACCACAGTCTGAAAGGGCAGACACGAGCATGCTCTCTGAACCCCAAAGGGTTTTAACCTTTAAGACAATAAAAATCCCACCCAGAAGAGAGCAGGGTTTAAAAAATATGAATCTGCCATATCGTTGTAAGATGAGGATTTTCAGTGGTTATCATCATGTCCTCTTTTGTATAACATTTAGCAATAACCACTATTCTGGTAGAGGTTCCAAATCCTATAAATTAGGGGTCACACGTTTCAAGGTCACTTTTGGCACCCATAAAAATAGCACCCAATTGCAACTGCCCATCACTAATATAGTCACCTCATCTCAAAATAGCAACATATTTGTGATGGGCAGTTGCAATTGGGTGCTATTTTTATGGGTGCCAAAAGTGACCTTGAGATGTGTGACCATACCAGAAATGGTGGTTTACTTGCACAATATGGAGTGAGGGCAACCCCTAATTTATAGGATTTGGAACCTCTACCAGAATAGTGGTTATTGCTAAATGTTGTACAAAAGAGGATACATTCTAAGTGGAGAAAATGCATGTAATATCAAAATAATTTTAAAAAGTCCAATTTTTGTACAAAAAAGCCATGTTTTAAAGGTCTTACATACATACAGATAAAGGAAAATAATAGTACCTGTAAATTTGGTTACAAATGGCCCTGGGTAGATTTCAGCAACATGAAACTGCGTTCTGCTAGCTAATTATCATTACTATTAAACATCTATCTTAGTGCAAAATACAGCTTAGGAGCTTTAGGACTCAGACTAATCAAGAAGCAAGATTAACCACTGATGCAGGTCATCTTTTCCTTAACTCAGTCGATACAAAGCTGCTACTCATTGCTTTTTCCCTCAGAGTAATTTATATTGGAAAAAATAAAAGGATACTATTCTCTGTTCTGAAATATTGGCGTAATTACATTTTTATTATGTGGAGATCAGTCACAAGTCTCACTGTATACCCATTCCAGTGCAAAAACACTAGCTATATAGAGGGAAGAGAATTAGATTAAATCCAATGATATATCTTCTAGGTCAGTGGTTCTCAAACTTTTATTTTTGCGGACCACGTAAAAATTTCTGAGGGTCTCGGCGGACCACTTAATGATCTTTCCAAATGTTGTTTGTACCATTAGCTAACTATTGTAAAGTGCTTTGGATAAAAGCGCTATGTAAAAAAACCCGTAATAATAATAAACTTTTTTTGTTCTACAAATAAAAGCACACAACTCATATTTTAATATCAGTAGTCTTACCTTTCTAATGCAATGGATGTGCCCTCTCTCCCCTGCTGTGGCAGTCCCTGAGCTGGGGCTGGGAAGGAGGGGGAAGGGTCTCTTCCTCTCTCCCCACCACAGCAGCCCCCGAGCTGGGGCTGGGAAGGAGGGGGGTCTCTCCCCTGCCACAGCAGTCACAGAGCTGAGCCTGGGAAGGAGGGCTGTCTCTCCCCAGCAGCTGCAGCCCTTGAGCTGGGGAAAGTCGCCACTTTCTCTGGCCGCTGCAGCCCTGCATGTCCCAGATTCCCCCACCAACTCTTCTCACCCCACTGCTCCCTCCCACGTTCCCCCTCCCACCTATCCCTTGTTCCCCCCAAGGCCACCACCTCACCTTACATGTTCTCCAGAGTCCAGGCACCTAATTAGTGGAGCCATGCCTGCGTGGCTCCACTAATTAGGTGGGTGGCCCTTCATTCTCTTATGTGCGGCCGCCCAGGCGCGCACCTTAGAGGGAACCATCCGCGGACCACCTAAATGGAGTTCGCGAACCACTGGTGCTCCGCGGACCACAGTTTGAGAACCTCTGTTCTAGGTTATACCTTTTATAAAAAGTGCTACATGGTTCCACCTTAAGTGCTCAACACATTTAAGTAACATTGTAAACATTATTTGTAGCATTTACACCAGACAATTGTGCTAAGCAATCTACACATATATAACATACAGTCCCTGCCCCAAAGATATTACAGTCTAAATATTAGACAAAAGGTGGATCTAACAAACAAGCAATGACAGTGCAAGCTTCTCCATGTTGCCATAACTAATATGCCTCAACTGTGCAATGGAGCCTCCCAGTCATGAGATATCTTGATGCTCTTGATTCACACTTGTAGCTCTTTGCTGGGAGTGCCAGTTATAACAAGAATGTGGGACTGAATCTAGGGCCTGATGCTGCAAACCCTTGTTCACCTGATTATTCTTATGGAACTGAATGAGACTACTTACTGGCCTACAACCTCAGCTGGATTCATACCCTTGACCTGGAGATGAAAGGGTCTGGATCCTGTTACCAGTTCTCTGAGCCATCTAGTCTCCCAGCCTTTCAGTGTTATGAGACTGTTCTCCACACTAATATAGCATAGAAATGAAGAATGAACTTGCAATATGTCAACCATTTCTAATTCCTTTGTGTTCTGCTTTTCTGATTTGAAAGACCATTACAATCTACTTCTGAAGTTGTTGTTGCATCCATACGAGAGACCCAGTGATTCACACACAAAAAAGCAACTGTACTATTTGTATAGGTTCTCCATTATTATGAAAAATATTGTCTCACAAGCTCACAAACTTTTTTTTCTATTCATTTTTTTGGTAAGTCATTAATAATTGATATTTATGAGCTGGTTCTCCTATCATTTCCACTGGTATAAAGCCAGAGTTGCTACACCAAAACCAATGGAGCAGATCTTCAACTGGTGTAAATCAGAAGAGCTCTGGTTTTTGGTGTTTTTGTTTTGAGGTATGCTACTTTACAGTAGCTGAGGATCTGGCCCAGTGGCATTATACCAATGTAATACCATTGTGCGAGGAGAATCAAGCCCTTGAATACAGTTAGCATTGACACTTAAAAACTCTTCCCCTTTTTTTTAAAGCTATCAAATACTATGAGGTTGCACATAGTTGCAAGGCCTGCTTAGCACAAATATACTTGGAGAATATCACAGGCGGTATATAAAAGGATCAAGACTTCATTAAGATTAGATGTCTAAAGATGAAGTTAGACATTTTGAAAATCCCACTAGGTGCCTCTCTCCATCTTTAGGTACCTAAATACCTTTACAAATCCAAGCCTTACTTCCTCCAAGATCAAGATGGGGAGAGTAGGCAAGGAATTGTGATGCAGACTCAGTTAGTGCTCCGGTTTGTTCTTGCACCAGTGCAGCTCTGCATCATCCTTCATTCTGGGCAGACAGTATCATTACCACATAGCCCCGAGCAAACTGACAACAGGGGCTCTTGGAGGTAACTCCAGCCCAGGAAAAAAAATTCTCAAAAAAGGAGAAGGGTTCAGCAGTAGGATTGCCAGGTGTCCGGTTTTGGACTGGAACGTCTGGTCGAAAAGGGATCCTGGCAGCCTACTAAACGTCTGGTTGGCCGCATTAGGCGGGGTCGGGCTGCACAGAGGGCAGCAGGGCTAAGGCAGGCTCCGTGCCCAGCTCTGCACAGCTCCTGGGAAGTGGCGGCAATGGCACGTCCGGCTCCTAGGCGGAGGGGTGGCTAGGGGGGCTCTCTGTGCGCTGCCCCCGCCCCAAGCACTGGCTCCACAGCTCCCAATAGGTGGGAACCGTGGCCAATGGGAGCTGTGCAGGTGGTGCCTGTGGGCGGGGGCAGTGTGTGGAGCCCCCTGGCCGCCCCTCTGCCTAGAAGCCAGAGGGACATGCTGCTGCTTCCTGGGAGCTTTGTGGACTTCCTCTGTCCATGGGAAATGCCGGGGCTGCCTGAGGTCAGCATCGCCCGGAGCCCGCACCCCAAACCCCCTCCCGTGTCCCAACCTCCTGCCCCAGCTCGGAACTCCCTCCCACACCCAAACTCCCTCCTGGAGCCCACACCCCCTCCCACTCCTCAACCCCCTGCTCCTGCCCTGAGCTCCCTCCTGCACCCCGAACCTCTCGCCCCAGCCTGGAGCCCCCTCCCACACACCAAAACCCTCGGCCTCACCCCCCATCCCGGAGCCCCCTCCTGCAGCCCAAACCCCTTATCCCCAGCCCCACCCCAGAGCCTGCATCCCCAGATGGAGCCCTCACCCCCTCCTGCACCCCAACCATCTTCCCCAACCCAGAGCCCCCTCCAACACTCTGAACCCCTCAGCCTCACTCCCCAGCCTGGAGCCCCCTCCTGCACCCCAAATCACTCATCTCTGACCCCACCCCAGAGCCCGCACCCCCTCCCACACTTTGAACCCCTTGTCCCCTCCCCCCATCCCAGATCATCCTCCTGCATCCCAAACCCCTCATCCCTAGCCCCACCCCAGAGCCTGCATCCACAGCCGGAGCCCTCACCCCCTCACGCACTCCAGACCCCTGCCCCAGCCTGGTGAAAATGAGCGAGGGTGGGGGAAAGCGAGAGATGGAGGGAGAGGGGAGTGAGTGAGCAGGGGCAGAGACTCAGAAAAGGGGTGGGGTAGGGACAGGGCCTCAGAAGGGGTGAGGCAAGGGTGTTCTGTTTTTTGCAATTAGAAAGTTGGCAACCCTAACCATGAGGGAGACTGAGGCAGGTGCAGAGGAGAATGGTGGGGATGAGAGATGGAGGGATAGACTGGCAGCTCCCCCAGCCTGGGATAGTGGTGGCTAAGAGGAGAGGCAGGCCAGGGAGAGGCAGAGTTGCCAGCTCATGTGAATTGTTCACAAGTCACAGGATTTTGGAGCCTGCAGGAAAAGCTGTTGCAATGACATGAGAGGCTCTTCTATTCCTACTATTTTCAGGGCTGGGTAGAGCTGTGTGTGAGAGTCTTAGACCTAAGGACACAGACCTGCCCTTCCTTCATGTATGGCCCTATAGCAGGGAGGGGGTTCTGGGGCAGCAAGCAGCGGGGCAGAGGGAGTTCGGGAAGTTGTGCTGCTGAATCCAGTTCAGGGGTGGCCAACCTGAGCCTGAGAAGGAGCCAGAATTTACCAATGTATGTTGCCAAAGAGCCACAGTAATACATCAGCAGCCCCCCATCAGTCCTCCCCACCCCCCAGCGCCTCCCACTCACTGGCAGCCCCGCCGATCAGTGCCTCCCCCTCCCTCCCCACACCTCCTGATCAGCTGTTTTGTGGCGTGCAGGAGGCTCGGGGGAGGAGGGAGGAGCAAGGGCATGGCAGGCTCGGGGAAGGGGTGGAGTGGGGGCAGGGCCTATGGCAGAGCCAGGGGTTGAGCAGTGAGCACCTCCTGGCACACTGGAAAGTTGGCGCCTGTAGCTCCAGCCCCAGAGAGGCTCCAGCCTCTACAAGGAGCCGCATATTAACTTCTGAAGAGCCGCTTGTGGCTTTGGAGCCACAGGTTGGCCACCCCTGGTCCAGCTAATGATTTTTCATCTTTTGAGGGTGTCTGACTCATGATTTTTTATCCTTTGGCAATACTGTGGTGCTGCAACTGTGTTGTGCATGCAGAGCTCCCATTGAAGAATATGAAAATCTTAAATACAGATCAATTGCAGTGTCAGATAAAATCTTGCATGTCTTGCAGTATGTTGTAGAATAGTTTATTAAAACGACACTGTCAACTTGGGAATCACATTTGTCTGAAAACTTGGTATCTACTGTCCTTCCAATAACACCTGAAATTACTGTAACAAAAGAAATTAGTGGAGGGGAAATTTCTTTTTTTCCCCTATTTTGTTTGCTTTGTGCATTTGACAGAACTTTGTGCATACTTAGTTTCCCTGTGTAATCAGTTAGAGGCTGACTCTGCAAATACTTAGTAGTTTTACTCGTGAACTTTGCAGGAAAAGACCTTCCTAAACATCAAAATCGGACCAGAAAATCCCTTATAAAGAGTTTTTTTAAATAATTTAAAAAATAAAGAAAACCAGGACATTCCATTTAAAAGTAGAATTTTCTTTGCATTTTGTCAATTTAAAATAAAAAATTCAAGTTGAGTTGTCCTTTTAAAACAGGGAATTATTCTAATCTTTTCAAACCTCAATTACCTAATCTAAAAGGACAACTTTATTAAGAATAAACTGGTTCTGAAGTCAGCCATCAAGTTCTAATTTATGGTTATAGATTATACGCGATGCTGTTTGCTCTATAAATGTCATCCTGGGGGCTTGTATGCATGTTCAGACATGGCTTTTGTTCTCTGTGCATTATATGCAAAATCTCCATTAAAAATATTCTCCCAAATCTCTACAAAACATGGAGTCTGAACATCATCTTTTAAAAAATAACCTATGTACTTGAATGTGAATTTTTATAAATGATGTATAGGTATATGTATTCAATGCTGCAAATAATAACATACATATATAAACTACTATTTTATCAGAAAAAGACAGTGTACAAATGTGAATATACTGAGTAGTAGATGTATTACACATTCACAGTCATATTAACTCAGGATGGGGTTCCAAACAGTTTAGGGGATGATAAAGAATACTATTTCACCTCTACCTCGATATAACGCTGTCCTCAGGAGCCAAAAAATCTTACCAGTTATAGGTGAAACCGCATTATATCGAACTTGCTTTGATCCACCGGAGTGCGCAGCCCCGCCCCCCCGGAGCACTGCTTTACCACGTTATATCCGAATTCGTGTTATATCGGGTCGCGTTATATCGGGGTAGAGGTGTATATGTTTCTACTACAACTGCTAGAGCTGGAAAGATAAAATTACTGCATGATTTTCTGAATCTGCACATCAAGCCTAATCAGCTATCTGTGAGATCCTTCATGCTTTTTTCAGTAGGTAGGATAACTTGATTTATGATTGCCACCAACAAACTCATTGCTTTAAAAACCAATACACACCCAGAGATTTTCAAGATATGAAAGAGTTGTGCCAGTACGAATCCTGGGCGTAAATCAGAACAATGCCTTTCCTAGTACTGTGGTACATGACTGATCTTGCTATTTTCTGATCAGTAACATATTCTCTTGTGTCACACGTAGAATGCCATGTGAAATTGAAAGTTTGTGTGTATGCTTAATTGTACATTGAAACAGTATAGAAGTAGGAAGTACATACTGTATACTGAGAAGTGATGACATTGTGGCAAGGTTAATCTCTCTTCCCCTCCCTTCTCTCCCTCATTCCATGCAGAACATAGGACCGTCACCAGTGCCTTCCATTTTTGCAGGTGTCCTGCTGCAGTCTTAGCTTCTTCCCATGTCATTTAACAGTTATTATGGGTTAATAGGGTTAATGTATTCTTTCCAGGATTCATAGATACAATTTAGGTTAGAAATGTATTGTATTCATGTGTATCTCAGTTGACAGAAACCATATTGAAATACATCTTTTTATTACCAAAGTACTGTTTATCCTGAAAATATTAATTGTGTTGGACTGCTCCAGTTCTACTGGCCCTTAGTTCACTCCATCCTGATTCTTGAGGTGTTGAGGAGGATTTTAGATTTTTTTAGATTAGAAGGCTTTAAATTTTCCTAACATTAGTAGATCTGGATTTTATGAAGGTGCATAATTCTGACACTATGTGTATTCTGTGTCTGACTTCCTAATATGGGGCCAAATACTGTCCTCCCTTAAACTCTCTGCAACCCCATTAAAGGCCTAGGAATACATGGAGTTACAGGAAGGCACAAACTTAACCCATGATTTATTCATTTGTCTCTCCCCGCATGGTTTTACTGTGTTGCATTTCCAGTTCACATACAAGAATGCATGCCCTCCTCTGCTCAGGATGTGCAGTATTTATTCATGGCTGGGATTCCAGTGGTCCCCCCTCATGCTGGTATCCAATATTTCTGCAACTAATTCAACAAAAATCCTGTTTTGTTCTGAGGTCATTATTTTTATTAAATATTAAAGTACATTTTAGTGTTTGTTTGGAGTGTATGGATCTAAATTCAATGGGTGAAATCCTAGTCCTATTGAAGCCAATGGAAGTTTTGCCATTGATTTGCAAGGGGCAGGATTTCACTCCATATGTTTTGTGGGGATGAAAAACAGATGGATTAACTTTGGCTGTAATGTACAAATATTTGCTTTTCTCTTACTTTGTTTCCCTTTCAATTTATTAAACATATTCTGTCTGTTTTATGACCAAACATGTTCTTGATTAAAAAGTTTAAACCAAAGCAGGGGTCAGCAACCTTTCAGAAGTGGTGTGCCGAGTCTTCATTTATTCACTCTAATTTAAGGTTTCGCGTGCCAGTAATAAATTTTAACATTTTTAGAAGGTCTCTTTCTATAAGTCTATAATATACAACTAAACTATTGTTGTATGTAAAGTAAATAAGGTTTTTAAAATGTTTAAGAAGCTTCATTTAAAATTAAATTAAAATACAGAGCCCCCCCGGACCAGTGGCCAGGACCCGGGCAGTGTGAGCGCCACTGAAAATCAGCTTGCGTGCCGCCTTCGGCACGCATGCCATAGGTTGCCTACCCCTGAACCAAAGTAAATCATTAATAATAATAATTAATAAAAAGCATTAATAAAATACAACATATATATATATTGATATTGGAGAGAAAGTGTTCATTCTACTAGCTCTCTATAATTGGAGGATAATGCTTTCATGTCTGGAAACCCTTTGATTATAACCAAAGATCTCTGCTGAAAAACTGGTTAGCCCACTGATCCAGATGTTGGAGGGAGGGATGAGGAGTATGGGGAGCCAGGAGAAATTAAAAACAAAGCTGTACAAAATAAGGGAAAACTCAAACCATAGCTTGGCCTTGGCTTACATTAGGAATGGATAATTCTATAAAGCTTACTCTTTTCTATGCAACACAGTGCAAGTGATTTCTTAATATAAAGTATTAACTTGGTTTGTTCCTAAAACTATTTGATTCAAAGGTTTGGTGGTAAGGTTTGAATAAACCACTGAACATGGGGGTAGGGTGCCCATTATTGTAAAAGTCTAGGTAGGTGCTGTTATGTGATATGTGTGTGTGTGTGTTATATTTCTTCCTAAGGAGAAAAAGGACACTCTGCTATATGGGATCACTAACTCTCAATCACTTGTTTTTTGTGATTTCAGAATTTTACTATGTACATTCAGTCCATACATTCATATGGAATTAACATAATTGGGGGCTGTTTTTTCTCTTTATTGTGTCTGTTTTTGCCTTTGCCTGTTACATTGTGTGCTTTGTTAAACTCTTATTGGTTCCTTTTTAAATGTGATGGGATTTTTTTTGTAAATGGGTAAGGTTTATTGCATTACATCTTACTCTACCTCATGGATCATCAACAGTATAGCCAGCTAAATTTTGATTGTATATAATGACCAGCAATAAAGATTCTGCAAAGCAGTAGAAATACAGCTTGATTTTTTTACATATCAGGTTAAGCATGCGCTGTGCTGATGAGAAAAAATCTTAATTTGTAAACTTGATGTGGAAGTCACTGATAGAAAATAAATATGGAATAGCAAGAGATCATCGTTACAAAGTCACTTTATTGATAGTGGTCTCATTTTAAGACTGACCTTGCTGAAGTCATGATCAATTTCCATCCAGCTAACTCTGTAAATGTGGGTTAATAAAAAATCCTGAAGCTCATTCAGTCCTTACATGCATGTTTTAAATATTAGGACGGCAAGTTCTCAAAAAAGCATCAGTGATACATATTGTGTTACATCTGCACAACCTATTAAGGCCATTTAAAGCCATTCTGAAGCCATTTTTAGGAGATGATATCGTAGGTTGGTGGTGAAATTCCTTATGTCTCAGTAACTGGGCAAAAAACCCTCAAACCTTCTCTCCCTTCAGAGGACTAGGTTAGACTGTTGTCTCAAATAATGTATTCTGGTTTATGGCAATGTGATGGTATCTCGCTATACAGCTCAATATGAGAAACTCTTATTTTGATACTTATACATTATTTGAGCAATACATTCAGTTTAAAAAAATGGGTAACTTTCTGAATCAGAAATACATAAAAACACAGGGCCAAATCCCTAAATTCTTCAAGTATGTGTTAATGTGGATCCCCTTGTATATGTGCATGCACCTCGTGCCCATGGGATCAGAATCTTTTGAAAAGCACTGTCTATCAGGGTTGCACACGCATCCTGTGCCTCTTTGTGCTTCTCTATAAGGTCATAAATGGTGAGATGACCCTAACCCTCCCTCAGTTCCTTCTTATCACTTGTGGTAGCATCATGGAACCTGGCAAGTGTCCAACCTACTAATCCTCTCAAATTCTTCACAAAACTTTCAAACTCTTTTGATGCACTGATTTGATGGCCGTGAACACTACTGACCTAGCTGAACTGAATATTAACAGCCAGACTTCCCCATATGGCTCCTCAACATGGCAGATTCAAAACCTGTGGGCTACAAACCTGGCCCATCCTGCAACGGACTAATTCTATTGAAAGACTGGCAAAGCAGGTGCCGCTCATAGAATCATAGAATATCAGGGTTGGAAGGGACCTCAAGAGGTCATCTAGTCCAACCCCCTGGTCAAAGCAGGACCAATCCCCAACTAACTCATCCCAGCCAGAGCTTTCTCAAGCCTGACCTTAAAAACCTCTAAGGAAGGAGATTCCACCACCTCCCTAGGTAACCCATTCCAGTGCTTCACCACCCTCCTAGTGAAAAAGTTTTTCCTAATATCCAACCTAAACCTCCCCCACTGCAACTTGAGACCATTACTCCTTGTTCTGTCATCTGGTACCACTGAGAACAGTCTAGATCCATCCTCTTTGGAACCCCATTTCAGGTAGTTGAAAGCAGCTATCAAATCCCCCCTCATTCTTCTCTTCTGCAGACTAAACAATCCCAGTTCCCTCAGCCTCTCCTCATAAATCATGTATTCCAGCCCCCTAATAATTTTTGTTGCACTCCACTGGACTCTTTCCAATTTTTCCACATCCTTCTTGTAGTGTGGGGCCCAAAACTGAACACAGTACTCCAGATGAGGCCTCACCAATGCCGAATAGAGGGGAATGATCATGTCCCTCAATTTGCTGGCAATGCCCCTCCAGTTAGGAGAGTCTCATACTGTATAGCTGCTCAGTATGCCTAGCATTTTCCTTATATAACCTATAAGTCAAGAGATGCATGGTTGAAGTATCATCTGAAGAAATCTGTGAAGGTTTCTTTAGACTCCGAGGAGATGAGCATCAGAGTCCTGGTAGCAGACAAACCAGCTTCATTCAGCATCTCAACAAGCACACAAGTGACACAGAAGACCAGCACAGAGAAGAATGCCAAGAAAAGACCTGGTACTGACACAGACACCTCTTGCCACAGAAGCCAACTCCACTAGTGCCATAGACACCATTGTCACTAAAGCTGATGCCGACACTGAGAGGGACAGTTCTGAACACAGAGGCAGAGACCCCAGGCAGAGCTGAATGACTTCCTACTACAAGGACAGAACACTTATCAGGACATAAAACCATCAAACCTTGTTCAGTGGCTGGTGATAAGAAGCAACCTGCAGCACAGTGTGAGACTTCTCCGGCACCCACCTCAGCTCCACTGATGTATTCTTCAGCATTGACGCCTACAGCTGAAGATGTGCCTCTGGAAGAACCAGGACTATCATTGGTACAGAGGCACCTACCTTTAGACCCAAGTACCGAGAATACCTTGGCATTGCCCCTAGATGAGGTTTATTCTTTCTGTCACTGGAGCACCTTTGAGTACAGAACCCTCTCCTCTGACATCCATGGCAACACCATAGAAAGTCCTGTTTGCTTTCGCTACAAGTCCCAGCTGCCCTCTCATTAGAAATGGCACTGGACTGCTCAATATCAAACAAGCCAGTCCCATTCCTCCAGCATGCTACCATGGCCCTACTGGGCTTACTCAGGTCTGCCACTGCATGCCTCTAGGAGCTAGTGTCCACTGCACTTAAGGAGTTGCACATCCCTCCACTGCACTCTCCCAATTTGCTTCTTCTGCAGAACAGACAGGAGACAGGGAGGACTACCAGGAAGAATCAGACCTTGGGGTAGGGCAACAATAGCATCCTGTGTCACCACCAAAGGAACTTTCATTTTCATCATCCGATGAAGCAGTGTCCTCCAGATGGGATGACTTCAAGGCATTCTAAGAGTTCCTTATGAGAATTGCAGAGAATCCAGAGATAGAGACATCAGTCATATTAAAGAAATCTCACTAGTTGTTCAATATTCTGATAACTCCTGATCCAGCCAAAATCATCCTCCCCATAAATAAGGGGTTGCTTGACCTAGCTAAGGCCCTGGGCCAGACATTGGCTATGATAACACGCACTGCAAAACTGGTAGAGACGCAGTACCAGCTCCCTCAAAAAGGGGTTGAGTACTTTTATGTTCACACCAACCAGGGCTTCTTTAGTTGTCTTGATAGTACATGAAAAATCTAAATCAAACAAGAATACCCCTAAGACAAGGACCCCAAAAGTCTTGACCTGTTTGGGAGAAAATCTTACTCCTTGACCGCCCTGTGTGAGTGGCAAGTTGCTAGGCCTGACTGGCTAAATATGACTTTCTGTCCCAGGCCAGAGTGACACCTTTTCTATTCTTTCAAAATTCCCACAAAAGAAAAGGAAGGAAACTCTTGAAAATAATCAGGGAAGGCCAATTGGTGGCTAAGATGGCCTTACAGGTGGCAATGGATGCCTCTGACACCACAGCCAGATCTATGGCCATGGAGGTGACAGTGCACAGAGCATCGTGGCTCACACATTGGGCATCCCTAGGGAGATACAGGCCATGTCTTCCTATACCTGAATACTTTGCTGATCAGAGGAAGATGCCAACAGGAGACTGCTGCAACCACAGAGTACATCCTTTCCCTGTTCTCCCAACTAGGACTCCTTGTGACTTATGAGAAATCCTCTCTCACACCATCACAGATGATACAGTTCATGGAAGTCATGACAGACTCCCGACTGTCAAGAGTTTACCTCCCAGAGGACAGGTTCTGGTCTCCAGTTGATAACAAATGACCTACAATCAAGTCAAACAATGACAGTGTGTACATGTTTGAGGCTGTTAGACCATATGCTGGTATGTATGTGTGTGAATGCTGCTTGCCAGACTTCATCTACAGTCCTTACAACTATGGCTGAGGTTGGTATATTCGCATGATAGTCCTGCCCTCAAGTCGTATGAGAACTCATGTGGTGGCTGGACCCAAAGAACATACAAAAATGGCTGTCATTCTTTGCCCCCTCCTCAAAAATGATTTGTAGACATCTCAGGGACAGGTTGGGGTGCCCACCTGAATCATCTGCAGATGAAAAGGACCTGGTTCTAGGTGGACCTCAAACTATGTATGAATGTCCTGGAACTCAGGACCATCAGATTGGCCTGCATGGTGTTTGTGCCTATTCTGCAGAACTCCACAGTGCACATTTTGACACACATCCACAATGCACAATATAAACAAACAAGGAGGCGCTTAGTCATCCCCACTTTGACAATCAGAGTACAGGCATTCTAAGGGGAGAACAGAAGGTTTAAGCACCCCAAAATAAGCAATTAAACCAACTGACTGCATACTGTCATTGTACTATCAAAATGTCAAGGTCTTTTATGAAAGCTTGTTATGTTCTAAACTTGATGGTCATTATGAGATATGTATAGAGACCATAGTTACGAATGTATGTATGTGTAAGTATATATGGGTATATATAGAAAATAGTAAATTGTAACTGGTGCAACTTTAGCGTCACCTCATAACAGGGTAGTGAAACAATGAGGCAGAGAGGGTCAACTACGCAAGCCAGTTGTTTAAAAGAAACCAACTTCAAGTACCCATGCATGCATTGTCCAACCCAGGAAAAAGCAATGGAGGACCATTAAAGTTAATGGGAAGGCACTGAGACATCCTGGCTATCAACTTAAGAGGGAATTTCTGCCACTCTGAATAACCATGAGTCATCATGACAGAAGAGGGTAGGGGGTGGGTGGGGATCCTTTTAAAAAAGAGGCCTGAAGCTGAAGTTTTCATTCAGAACTTGAAGGACAGTCTAAAAGGTGGAAGGCTATCTGTGAATGCTGGATCCCCTCCCACCCCAAGCTAGGGGGTGTGCTGGAAAACTGTTTAAAAGGAATAAGCAACTTGTGTTAGAAAAGGGATTTTATCTACTATAGAAGTGTAAAGCCTGATGTTGCATCTTTATGTTCATTTACTGAGTAACTTGTATGTGTTTGCTCTCCCCTACTATTTCATCTTTGAATCTGTGGTTTTTCTATTAAATAAACCTTTTGTTTATTTTCACCCCTAGCAGGTCTCTGTTGTGCAAACTGTATGGAGTATGTATCCCAAAGTAAGCTGATGTCTGGGGGACTGGTGTCATGCCTGCAGGGGTGATGAACTAGAGGGGAAAAATCAGAGTGTCTGGTGCTTAAGAACCTGTGAAGGATGGAATTGGAGAGTCTCAAGACTGGAAGGGCTTTTAGTGTCATCTTGCAAGGAGTAAGTAGGCTGGTGGGAGTCAGGGTGAGACCTTGTGCTTGTGGGCAGGCTGCTGGTGTCAGTGATCTGAGCCAAAGCAGCACAGCTTAAGGAACTCCAACGTTACAGGGCAGGCAGTGACAGAACCCTTTCCTGGCCTTGGGTGATCCCCAAAACATCACACCTACATCGGCCAGGAAGCCATCAGGCTTTGGACATGATGTCATTAACAAGGGGTAACCCCATTGGCTCTACATCTTCCAGGAGTCAGCAATGATCTAGCAGACTTCTTGAGCAGACATGTGGTAACCAACTACAAGTGATCGCTGCAGAAGTCCATCACAGAGCTGATATTTCATCAGTGGGGGACTCACACAATAGACTTTTTTGTCACAGACAATAACACCAAATGCTTGACCTTCTGCTCCAGAGGAGACTTGAGCCTGGGATCACCACTGGATGCTTCTCGCCTTTGGTGGTCTCAGGTTCTCCTATATGCCTTTCCATTGATTTCCTTGATCCCAAGGATAATATCCAAGATCAGACAGGACAAGGCTATAGTGATCCTGAGAGCACCCTACTGGGCAAGACAGTTTTGGCTGTCATATCTATTGCAGATGTTCAGGCAGCCTCCCATACACCTCCCAAACTGTCCGGACATAAAATCTCAGCACCTTGGTCACAGACTGCATCCAGACCCACAGTTGTTGCACTTGATGGCTTGGACAGGGCTGGCCTTACCATGAGGCGAACTGAGGCAGCCACCTCAGGTGCCAGACTGTGTGTGGGGGGGTGCCACTAGGACCCAGAGTGTAGAAAATTGTGTCTGCTGCTGGTGCATATGTATTCTCTCAGCTCTAGATGCACAGAGATGGTGAAGTGCTGTGCCGGAGGTAGGAGGGCACAAGAGACATAACAGGCAGGCAGGAGAAAAGGTGAGAAGGAGTAACAGAAAGCAGCAGGAGCTGAAGGAAGAGAGAGGAGGAGGAGCCTCTTATGTACCTCTCTAGCACCCCCAGGAGCCTGGACTGATTAACAGTTTCTCAGGGAGCTTCCTGTTTCCTGCTGCTTCCCTGAACCCACTTGAGGAGAACAGGCAGTCAACTGAAGTAGTAGGAGCCAGTTAGGCCCTTAAGACGCTGATATCTTCCCTCTCTCAGGCCCTATTACCAGCCTGCTTATTTGTCCCCTTCAATTGAGTGTTGAGAGCCACTATAGTTGGCACAGAACAGCAGTCATGAGTGAAAGAAGAAAATGCCCCTCTGGGGCAGCATTCAGAAAAAGAAAGAAAGCAAAGGAAGCTTTTCTATCTAAGCAGGAAGGAGCTCTCCTGAGATACATAGACACAAATGTTCACGGTGAGCCTTCTGGCCCCAGTGAGGATGTGAGTGGTGAGGAGATGCCTGATCTTCCAGTTAGTCAGAGTGCAGGTGACCTGGCAGCTACTGCAGCATCCATATCTCCATCTCAAATGGATGTAACCATGCACACTCCTGAAGAAAAGTGTAGATCAGAGAAGAGTGTGGTAGAGGCACAAGAAACAGCTGCTGCTGAGTTTAGTTCCTTAAGTCTAGATGATCTAGGACTGTGGACCCACTTGAGCAGTAGCCTGAGGGACTTCTGTGTACTGCATGGGCCACAGCAAGTGAAAAACTTCATGTTCCCCAAAGACAATGAAAATAGAAGTTTCCATCCAACACATTACTGGCATGAAATCCCCAATGGTGACAAAGTGGAGAGGCCATGGCTTATGTACTCAAAAACCCAGAATGCTACATACTGTTTTTGTTGCAAACTCTTCCAGTCTAATGTTCCAGCCACATTGGGTTCTACAGGAACATAGGACTGAAAAAATCTGGCTAGAAATCTGGCATGCCATGAGAAGGCAGCAAATCACCAGAGAGCATTCCATAGGTGGAAAGAGCTTGAGATGAGACTAAGGTTAAAGGCCACCATAGATGATCAGCATCAAGAGAAGATTGCATCAGAGTCTCTTTACTGGCAAAATATTCTGAAAAGGCTCATTTCCATTGTGAGAATGCTTGCTACCCAAAACCTAGCACTGCGTGGCACTTCAGATCAGCTGTATGTGCCAAACAATGGAAACTTCCTTAAAATTGTGGAGCTGATGGCTGAATTTGATGCTGTATTCCAGGAGCATCTAAGAAGAGTCACCACCCAAGAAATGTACACACACCACTACCTTGTAAAAACAATTCAAAATGAGATCATACAGTTACTGGCAACAAAAGTCAAACAGAAGATTGTGGCAGATCTGAAGTCAGCAAGGTATTACTCTGTTATTCTGGACTGCAAGCCTGACATCAGCTATATGGAACAAATGACTTTAATGGTGCGTTTTGTAACAACAACCGAACCTAGTGAAAATGTCCCTGCAATGGTGACTGTCAGAGAGCATTTTCTAGAATTTATTGACATTGATGATACTACAGGAGCTGGTATGACAAATGTGCTTCTTAAAAAGCTGGAAGATACGGGAATTGCGATAGCTGACATGAGAGGTCAGGGCTACGATAATAGTGCCAACATGAGAGGAAAGAACAGAGGGGTGCAGACACGGATCCAAGAGTTAAACCCTCGAATTTTTTTTGTCCCATGCAGTTCTCATTCATTGAACTTGGTGGTCAGTGACGCAGCATCAGCTTCTAGTGAGGCTGCTGAATTTTTTAATGTAATTCAAAGCATCTATGTATTTTTCTCTGCATCAACTCATCGATGGCAAGTTTTGAAGCAACATCTGGGAACATCCTCTCTGACACTGAAACCACTTGAGTGCCACATGATGGGAAAGTCGAGTGGAGGCGATAAAGCCTATCAAACACCATATTGGGAAGATAGATGATGCCATAGTTGCCATTATGGAGGATAATGCTATGACAGGAACTGTTCATGGGAGAACAGTGGCAGAGGGAAATGGAATCACCAGAAACATACATAACTTCAAATTTCTGTGTGGCTTAGTGTTTGGTATGACATACTGTTTGAAATAAATGTTGTAAGCAAGAGACTCCAAGGTGTTGACCTTGATATATCTGGAGTAATGGAACATCTGGACAAAGCAAAGTCATACCTATCATTTTACCGGTCAGATGAGGGATTTCAAAACGTTCTGAAGAGTGCACAGAAGTTGGCAGAGGAACTTCACACTGAAGCTATTTTCCCACCCATTCAAGAATACAAGAGTCACCGAAGAAGAAGACATTTTGATTATGAGGCACAGGATAATCCCATAAGAGACCCCAAAAACCAATTCAAAGTTGAATTCTTTAACCGGGTGCTAGACTGTGCAATACAGTCAGTTGAAGAACGTTTCATGCAGCTCAAGGAACACAGCAGTATATTTGGGATGTTGTATGATATTCCAAAACTCCTCACTATACCTGAAGAAGACCTACACCAGCAATGCAGGGCACTAGAGACAGTGTTGACACATGATGACATGCGCAATATTGATGCGAGTGATTTAGGTGATGAACTGAAAGCCCTTTCAAGCTACATTTCAGCAGGATCAACTCCAAAGGCTGTTCTGGAATATATGTGCCCCAATAAGATGACCACCCTCTTTCCAAATGCTTTTGTTGCTCTGCGCATACTTCTAACACTTCCTGTAACAGTTGCCAGTGGAGAACGCAGCTTCTCCAAGCTGAAGTTAATAAAAACACATCTATGCTCCACAATGACACAGGAGAGGCTGGTCGGTTTTGCAACCATCTCAATAGACCATGAGCTGGCCCAGACTGTGGACCTTCAGGAAGCAGGTCAAATCTTTGCAACTAAGAAGGCATGGAAAGCACCACTTTGATTATTCAAACAGATAAAAATGCCAGTGTTTACTATGCAGGCAAGAAAAGTTACATTTGCTGTTCAGGTGTTTGAAAGTTGTGTTACTTAAAATTTTTGAACAAGGCATTTTAAGTTGTTAGTTCTCCTTTATTGGGGTAGGTAGCAGAGCAGTACCATGAGAGGAGCAGAACAGAAAGAAGGCAGAATTGAGACCTTTCAAAGTTTTGGCCCAAGCGAGGGGGGATGGGGGTGTCATTTGAGCTCCCCGCCTCAGGTGCCAAAATGTTGTGGGCCAGCCCTGGGCTTGGATTTTGGCTGGCTGAGCACTCCTGACAGAGACTGCTCCCTGCAGATTCAGTAAACTGTTTTACAGAGCAGGAATCCTTCCACTAGGAAGACCTATTCCTCAAAATGGAAAAGTTTCTCCCAATGGGAAACCTAACACCAAGCTAGACCCAGTAGAGGCCTTGATACCAAAGATCCTTGACTACATGCTACACCTGAAACATGCAGGACTAGCATTTAGATCTCTCACGGTCCATCTTGCAGCAACATCAGCATGTCATGCTCCAGTACAGTCGCACTTTACCTTCTCACATCTGATAGTATTAAAATTCCCCAAGGGCCTCTTTCATACTTACCCACAGATTAGAGACCCGACTCCATGTGGGAATTCACTGTTGTCCTAAAATTCAGAGTGCAGCTCTCAGATTGTTCAGTACACCACCTTAACCTCAAGACAGTTGTTCTGGCTGTCATCACCTTGGCACAGAGAGTCAGCAAGCTCTGACAGACACTGCTATTCAAAAGAATCTCATCTTGTGCACATGAGTGGATGTATACCTACCGTGGGATCCACACTGACCACAACATCCCAAAAATTCAGTTACCATAGGGTGAGTAACTGTTCTTTTTCACTCCGTCCATATTAAGTCAAAACTTCCATTGACCTACAGAGTTTTGCTTGAGGAAGAACTGTGGAAGGACTTCAGGTTTGCTCACAGTGCACAAGAGGCAGAAGAATTAGATATGTAAATTCAAGTGTTTATACATAAACCACCACCTTTAAAAAAAGCAATGGTGCTCTTTAATGAAAGAGTTACTATACTTGTGCTCAGTTCTATAAAGGGAGATGTCAAGCTCAGAACAGATAATAATCCAGAACTCCTACGCCAGTACTGGGAAATCAGAGCAACTAAATAAATGAATTTAGTTGCTCCAAGAGTGGGGAGCACGAAGTCAGGCAGGGAGCAAGAAGGATTAAGATGGGCTGGAATTACTTAGCTGAGTGATTTGGAATCAGTTACATAAATGCAGTTGCCCCTTTCAACCACATGAGGTCTCCTTTATCCATAATTCAGTAATAGAGCTATGATATTGTACATGACCAGAGCTCACTCTTGTGGAGCTCCGTTGTATTTCCTAAATTAAATCTTTTCAGCAGCATTATGTAAAACTGTTTTGATTATTTTTACCAGGGATTCATATCTGTAAATGATTGAGATCTGTGATTATTAGATTTTCCTGCATGTATTGTATCTCAATTCTCTGATCCATCCCTTTGTTCTGTTTCTGTGATAAGGGTGCTTTTCCCTAGTCAGTTCTCTTCATATTCTTAATTTAAAAGGTGTAGTGGTTTGTAGCCATATGGATTATGTTTCCGGCAGTCAAAATTATTTTTCAAGGCTGTCCTTTAGCAAAGCAAGATAAGCAAGTACTTTGGAGCCATGTGGTGGCCTCAGCAATTCACAGCCTGATTCCCTTGGTCATGAATGGTTGACGCTACTAGGGACTCCTCCCCCTCCCAAGAACTTCTGCCTCAATTTTCTACTCCACATTTCTGGTAGCTAGAGGGAAGGTGAAGACAACTCGCAGTGTGATTTCTATCACCAACTACAATTTGGCCAAGTACATTGCATAATATGCATTTTCCTTTATGTGCTTGTCATTTTAACTGTCAATAAAAAAATAAAAGCAGCATGAACCTAAAAGGACAAAAGTCTTCTTTACATCTAGAGTAAATATCATATGGAGGGGAAGAGGGGTAAGAAAAAGAGGGGGAAATGTAGATAATTTTGCCACATTTTTCCAGAAAATTGAAGAATTTCCCAATTTCTGTCCTGTTTTTGTTTGCCCTACATGGTGAAGCTAATTCACACATTATAAGATTGATTTCCCATGCAATTACGGTAGGCACTTTTTGCTTTTAATTTATGTAGAGCGAGGAGAAATCTGAAGAGAAATGTCAGAATCCACTAAGCTCTCAGTTAACGCACATTATAAAATATAAGGGATGGTCTCAAAGACTTGTAATGCCACAAGAGCCTTATATCTAAAATATAGTATTTATGCAATAACAGCCTCAGCAATGTAGAAGACCAAAGCTCTTGTCAGACTCAACAACTCCCACTCCTCAGCATGCAAAGAAGCTGGGAACCATAAAGATGTCTGCTGAGTCTCTAAAAACAAAATGCAGGCTTGATCAAACCACAGCACCTCTGCCTGGTAATTTATACAGCACTTTACAGCTATAATTAACAAAGGGGACATAATTCCAACCTGGAGGATGTGTATAAGGTGCACATTATGATAATGGCCCTTGCTCACAGGAGGCAGACTCTGAAAATTAAAGCAAGTTTTGACACACAGGAGGCAACAGAAAAGGAAGTCATTTCAGTGTTTATCTATGGGTTTCTTTTGCATTGCTAGTTCAAATTTTAGGGCCAGTACCTGGAGGGGAAGAGAGAGATAGAGAGAATTTATGTGTGTGTGTACACCAACTTGTTTAAACCATCTTGGATCATTGGGTACAGTGTCTAGAACATTTCAGAGTTTTTTTTGTAGATTTACAGTATTATTTGCTTTATAATTATAGAAAGGTCTAAGCCGCACAATTTTGATCTGAATTTCTCCAATATTCAAGGATATTCAGTTCTGGGGATTACGATTCTGTCCCTCCTATCTAAGTAAGATATAAAAAGTAAGAGTTTGCTGGTTTTGCTGCTGCTTTTACTTTATCATTTGGCTTTTGTGTCAAGGTGGTGATGTAGCATTAATGCCAATCGCTAAGAGAAAAGGAAGATAGTGGGGAAAAATACTAAAGATAAAGGGGAAGAAAAATTCCAGTTTTGCCAGGCTTAGCAATATGGCAGAAAATCCTTGCTTTTACAAAGACTTTTATCCATGGGTATTTGGATTGTGCTCTGATTTCAGAGTTAATGTATAACATTGACCAACAAACATTAGGAATGCATATTCTGAAATGAAGTTTCTCTTGTGGTTAGTACAAGAAACTAGGAATCACAAGTAATGAGTTCTATTCCCAGCTCTGTCACATTCTTTGTATGACTGTTGATGAAGTTACTCAGCCTCTTGGTGCCGCAATTTCCCTCTCATTAAAAGGGAATTAAACTTAATCATGTTGCCTATGCAACCTTATCTACCCTTTTGTGAGTCCAAGGATCTTGTGAGAAATCTAGTATGCGATCATGTAATTAAAGGTTGTATCATAATGCATATGCACAAGGGAGCAAAATTAAGGTTGCCTGGGCAACCATAAATCTGGTGTTTCCTACCTTTTGAGTCTGACTTTGTAAACTAAATTTTCTTTAACATAGTTTTTTTCTTAAGTAATTCCCTAAGATTTTTTTCCCCAATGGTAAAAACAAATTCTATGGTAGGTACAGCTATCCCCCCGCCCCCCATTATATATCACTCGCAGGCCTAAATCCAGAACCTTCAGCATTGTGGCTGCCTTCTTCCACTTGAGTTACAGGACTAACTATGTTAGCTGGTAGCAGAAGGCTGTTATGCTAGTGGGGCTGTGGGCCACTGGCACCAGATAGTGGTCTAGAAGGATGGGTGGCAGGCGTTTGGACTGCTGGCTGTCTTTCTCTCCCCTCCTCCATACCCAGAAATGGTGAGCTCCTTCCCCATGTGTTGCCCTCAGAGGGCATGGGGAATGGAACAATAGATCTATGTGTTGGAGTTTAGTTAGGGGAAGGGAGGAGCGACCCTTGCTGTTTTGTTGGTCTTCAGATGTTCCCAGTACACTACCTACTCCTGCTTTGCAATATGCCTGACTTTAGCATGTTTGGGAGGGAGGGAGGGAAGGTGGGTGGGGCGGGGGGGGGGGCGGTGAAGGTTGTTTTGACGGGCTGCCAGAATTTTACCACAGAACACAATAGGAAAAGTAAAATAGAAATTTTGAACAGCTTTTAAGTCAACTAAACCTGAATGATGTTTCATGAGACAAATGAATGGCACTCCTCTAGGCCAAGGACTTTCTTCCCTGCCACATTTCAAATGCCGGTGTTAGATTTTTTTCTCAAAAAAACCCAAACCAAAACAAACCCCAAAACAACCTAGCTCCAACCAAAAAGCTACAATAATATTTTATAAGGGAAAATTTTATACAACCTAAATACAGGAGGTTCTTGAAGCAGGAATGGCTCCAGGTAGTTTTTGGCATCCTGTGAAGCCAAGCCAAAAAAAAAAGCTGAGCAGAATAGCAGTATGGCACCCCCTGGAGATAACACCCAGGGCAACCACACTGTTCAACTGCCCCTAGAACAGGTCCTGTCTAGAAGCTCCCATGTCATACTAAGGGCTTGTCTACACGTAGAGAGCGCTGCAGCTTATTGAAGATGCTACCTACACCGACAGGAGAGTTTCCTCTTGAGAAATATGAGTTTCTCCTGTCGGTGTAGGTACAGGTATTCCACCTCACTAGTGAGATGGCACTATCTACACACGAGTTTTGGTTGGTATAACTGCATTGCTTAGCTATGTGGATTAAAGATGGGTCTCTTTAAGCAATGTTATCCTATAGACATGGATTACAGATATGGTTAAATAATACAAGGAGGTACATTTATTGCCAGAAGTTGGGATAGTGCAAATTTTATTTGACATCTGAAAATTTTAAGGATACAAAATCTTGGCTTGCTCAATGTGCTATTTGACCAAAGGTTAGCTCTGACTTGTAGGTGAGTGGGCTGTTCAGTCTCCAGGTCCATTTGGTACTATGTGTCTCTGATATTACAACCAGCTCTCTTGCTGGCAGTAGTACAGCTATTTTTATATCCAGTGACCAGGAACTTATTTTAGGTATAAGTTATTGAAAACCAGTCACTCTTGTGCTGGCCCCAGTCATGCTCAGGCTGTTCACTTATTTCCAGATACTTTACTGCAGGGGTCGGCAACCTTTCAGGAGTGGTGTGCCGAGTCTTCATTTATTCACTCTAATATAAGGTTTTGTGTGCCAGTAATACATTTTAACGTTTTTAGAAGGTCTCTTTCTATAAGTCTATAATATATAACTAAACTATTCTTGTATGTAAAGTAAATAAGGTTTATAAAATGTTTAAGAAGCTTCATTTAAAATTAAATTAAAACGCAGAACCCCCTGGACCGGTGGCCAGGACCTGGGAAGTGTGAATGCCACTGAAAATCAGCTTGCGTGCCGCCTTCGGTACGCGTGCCATAGGTTGCCTACCCCTGCTTTACTGGTATGACAATAAGTATTGCCAGAGTGGAAAGGACAGATTTCTGTCAGAGGTATGTACGATAACTCACCTAGTCTAACCCAAGGCAGAACTACACAATGAGGTTTTACCTCTGTAGCCTATAGGACTAACCTGCTTGCTTGTATATCTATATCTTTTCTTATAGTTTAAGTATTTGGTTTATTGTAATAGGTTTATAAATTTATATTAAAGTAAGTTTGGCTGTAATGCAAGAAACCTTCAGGCCATATCCTGTATGTTAAGCTAAGGCAAAGTTAGCATATCTATCAAAACCTTTTACTCAAAAAGCAAAATTAACCTATAGCTTCTTACCTAAATAAATGAGTACCCACGCCTATGTCTATAACCTTTTATCTAAACCAATAAACAATGAAAAATGGCATAGGGGTTTTTTCCCCACAAACTTAACAAGTACACCACAAGAGACTGATGTGCGTACATACCTGTCATCAATACGCACATACATACTAGCCTATGGAGTAAGTATACCCTAACATTTCTGTGGGTGAGAAATAAAATTTGGGCATAAGAGGAAGGATGTCCGGCATTTGCCCTATAAAAAAAGGAACCCACCTCAATAAAAAGCAACAGAGGGTCCTGTGGCACCTTTAAGACTAACAGAAGTATTGGGAGCATAAGCTTTCGTGGGTAAGAACCTCACTTCTTCAGATGCAAGTAATGGAAATCTCCAGAGGCAGGTATAAATCAGTATGGAGATAACGAGGTTAGTTCAATCAGGGAGGGTGAGGTGCTGTGCTAGCAGTTGAGGTGTGAACACCAAGGGAGGAGAAACTGCTTCTGTAGTTGGATAGCCATTCAAGAGGATGCGTAGTGAGATATATGCCATCATGTGCCAGCAATGCCCCTCTGCTATATACATTGGCCAAACTGGACAGTCACTACGCAAGAGGATAAATGGACACAAGTCAGATATCAGGAATGGCAATATACAAAAACCTGTAGGAGAACACTTCAACCTCCCTGGCCACACAATAGCAGATGTAAAGGTAGCCATCTTACAGCAAAAAAACTTCAGGACCAGACTCCAAAGAGAAACTGCTGAGCTCCAGTTCATTTGCAAATTTGACACCATCAGATCAGGATTAAACAAAGACTGTGAATGGCTATCCAACTACAGAAGCAGTTTCTCCTCCCTTGGTGTTCACACCTCAACTGCTAGCACAGCACCTCACCCTCCCTGATTGAACTAACCTCGTTATCTCCATACTGATTTATACCTGCCTCTGGAGATTTCCATTACTTGCATCTGAAGAAGTGAGGTTCTTACCCACGAAAGCTTATGCTCCCAATACTTCTGTTAGTCTTAAAGGTGCCACAGGACCCTCTGTTGCTTTTTACAGATTCAGACTAACACGGCTACCCCTCTGATACTTGACACCTCAATAAAGTATCTCCATTTCTCTCTCTCTGTTCTCCATTTCTCACTATCTCCATTCTCACTTTACTCTATTCTCATTTACTTCCTCCACTCTATCTATTTACAATAACTGCTACTATTTGTAGGCTATACTTGTTCTTCTTAAACTTTAAGTTTCAAGGGAACTAGGCTAAGCTTGGTTTCCCTAAGTTTTATTCTTAGTTTGTTTATTAGGTTTTAATTTAAGTTAGTCAAGTAAACCCTAGTCAGCTTTGATAGCGCTTAGCATTTTCTAAGCACTGCATCCCTCACTCAAAAATTAAAAAACCTAAACCGCAAGGCTGTTCCTGTGTCTCTTACCACCAGGTTATCAAAAAAGGGTGTAAGTATGTTAACCAAAGCTTTGTTGCATGTAATACTATATTATCATATGTATCTTTTAAATAGCAGTAATGCAATTGTAACTTTGTAACTCTGGGTATTTTACCATTTACTTACTATTATTAATTTTAATAAAAAGTCTTTAAGGCTATATCTGTCTCAGTGTAAGCTTCCTGTCATACCCCCGAGGGTCCTTTATAAATTCTGTGGAGCCTGATTCAGGACAAAAACTTTTATCTTCTAATCAAACAAACTGGCAAGCCTAAACCCCATACTAATTAATATTGATAATAATTATTAATATTAATAAATTAAGATAAAATAAAAATAAATTAATAAATTAAATTCCCATATTATCCAAATTATTATCAGTACACCTTAAATCAGGCTACACCTCCTCATATGCCATTCTTGAGCATACATGCTGTAGGTATAGATGGTCAAGAATAACAAATGAACAGAAGGAGCGCCCCCCCACCCCCCGCTCTCTTGCTTTTTTGTCAGGTGATGCACAGTCGTTCCTTGCTGATCTTTCTTGGAAGTATCAGACATAAAACTTTCATACTTTCATTGAGTGTTAGAGCCTTCATTCTATTTTCGATTATAGCTTCTGTTGTCCGTAGTTCTCCAGTACTTTTTGTCCATTTGCTAAACATCAAGTTGTGGAGTGTTTTCTCTATGATAAATCATATTTCTCAAGAGGTAACTGACCTTTTCAGACATAAGATAGTTCTAGGGTGACCATGTTTCCGAAAGAGAAAATGGGACACCCCCCAGCCGTTCTCCCGAAGCCCCCCCACTCTCGCAAGGCTGTCGCCCTTTGCTGGAACCCTAAGGGGGCCCCCTCAGGAGGCTGCTGCCCTTTGCTGGAACTCTGCCATACCCCCCATGCTGGAATGCTGCCTCCCCCCTGTAGGGGGGCTGGCATCTCCGCTCCCCCGCCACATGTTCACTGCACCCCACTTTTTTGGCAAAAGTGGGCATGTCCTGTTTGCTCCTGCCAACTGATCAAGTCAGCAAGAGAAAATGCCTCCTTTTGAAAAAAAAAGTCAGGATGGCCGGGACAGGACCAGGGCCGCCCGGGGGGGGGGGAGGGGGAAGTGGGGCAGTTTGCCCCAGGCCCCACAGGGGCCCCCACGAGAATATAGTATTCTACAGTATTGCGACTTTTTTTTATGGAAGGGGCTTCCAAAATTGCTTTGCCTCAGGCCCCCTGAATCCTCTGGGCAGCCCTGGACAGGACTTAAAAAAGGGGCTGTCCCGGCTCTCAGCCAGGATGGAACATCTGGTCACCCTAGCTAGTTCTGCTTCCCCAGCCCATTCTCTGCTTCTGCGGTGGAAGCCTGTTCTTCCCCTTGCAGCCTTTCCTTGGGATGCTGCAGGGAGGTCAGCTCCCAACAGCCTCTCGCAGGCCATCTCTGCACAGCTCCCTGCTGGACCAGCCTAGGGGTGAACCACGACCAGCTTCCCTGACCCAACCCCATTCACTGCGAGCCTCTGGTCTGGACTCTGCTCTCCTTAAGCAATGACAACAGGCCGTGGGCGTGGTCCATAGCCTCTAGGACCAATCAGATTCACGAGAGACACAAAGTAGTGTTCTTTGCACGCGCTTTCAGAGCCAGAAATAATTGACAGAGGCAAAGCCCAATCAGTATGGCGGGGAGGCGGTAATCGTTGATAACTATAACCAATAGGACGGTGGAGGTAGCCGTATCAGGTGGTGTGGGCCAGGCACGGGGGAATGACAGGCGCGTGGTCTAATGGCGCAGTGAGGCAGGCGTTAGCGCAAGCCAGCCCGAGCCAATGGCGTGCATGTGTGGGCGGGGCAGGAGGCCCCGTGCCTGGGCTCTGTGATTGGGAGATCGAGACAGAGAGAGCCCGGCCGGGCAGTGTGTTCGCTGCACGAAAATGCACTCGGATGCCGCCGCTGTCAGTGAGTAGCGCCCGGGCCGGGCATCCTGCTGCGGGGCGCCCGCAGGGGGCAGGCTGCGGGGGTCTCTGCCCGCGGGTGGCGCGGCTCGGAGGGGGGGGGTCGCGCAGCCCGTCCTGGGGGCGCTGCCCGGGGCCCGAGGGGGGAAGCCCGTGGGACGGGGGCAGCGTGGGGCCTTTTGGGGGCATTTGCGGGGGCATCTGACGGGAGCCCGTGAGGGCGCCCCGCACCTGAGAGCCGCGGCGGGGCCGGCTGGGCCGGCGGAGGAAGGTTGGGGGGACCCCGCAAGTGCCGGGGGCGGGGGGCAGGCCGGTGCCGGCTCTGCGGCATCGGAAATTCTGCCAGGGAGCGGTTTGTGCCACTACCCCGGGCGCTGACAGAGGCTGTGACGCAGTTTCTCCAACCTTGCCCAGGAGCCCCGAGTCCGGCCCCGGCCCCGCAGGGTCCCACTCTGGTGCCGGGCGTGCTGGGAGGGGGGTCCCGTCCGGGCGCCGCCTTGCGGCTCGTTCCACCGGCGGTAATTTAACGGGTTCAGTGTCAGCCCGGTGCGGGAGAAACGGGCTGTGAAGGGGAACGAGCCCGGTGCATTGTGGGAGCGGGAGTCTATCCCGCTGCACAGCGCGGTTGGGCTCAGCGCCGGGGGGGACTCCAACTCCCAGCGTGCACCGCGCCCTAACTCTCCCCTGCTTGGGTAACTGCAAGTTGCTGCCTGATGCTCTGGGGCCAGCCCGCGGGGCCTCGCAGTGGGGGTCGGCCTAGGCACCTTGCGGGGGGAGCGCAGGCAGGGACGTGCTCCCCGCACCGGCGTGGGAGTCTGGGAGACGAGGCTAAAGCTGTCCCAGAAATAGCTCTCTTGGGGTGGGAAGCAGGAGGGGAGGCTGGTCAGCGTGCTGCCCATTGCAGGGAGGGCTTTGTCTCTGGGGTGCGATGCCCTCCGAGCTAGGGTGCAGGGGTCCTGAGCACAGGCAAGGCTTTGTTTTAGGAACAGGTTGCCTGCTGAGGTGCGGGGAGGCAGGGATGCTGAGCACAGATAAGAATGTGCTTCAGGATCTTGTTCCACCTCTAAAGGGTGGGAAGAAGGCTACAGTCCCAAGGACAAGACTGTCTCAGTAACATGAGGTTGCTGCCTGTCTCTTTTTACCCATCAGAGACAGCACTGAGAACAAGCACTTATTTATCTCATGGCAAAGGCTGATCTAGAACATCACTATTTCTTCATATGTTCTTTCTTATTTTGGGTGATCTCTGCAAGTCTGAAAATAGCTATTAGAAGAGAAACTGTACATCTTGGATTTTCTTAAACCCATCTTCTACCTTTGAAAAATGAGAGGTTGGAGAAAAAGAGCCTGGCATAGGAACATAGTGTATATTTAACCATATAGGGTTGGGTCATTGCTCCAGCAAGTCTGATTATTATTAATTTGTATTGCCATAGCTCCTGGGAGCTGGTAACCAGCACTTGTTGCTTCAAAGGAATGTAAAAATATACCATCCCAAAATTTACATAGCTAATGGCATAGTAAAATGTACATTGGTAAATAAAATTCTCTTGAGCCCTACCTACAGTGCATAGTTTATACTTTGAAGCTTGAGGTTACAATCACCCTGTTTTAATATATATAATGCCATATATTTATCATAATATAGACAAATAGTAGGATAATTATCCCCCAAACACATTCTCTGCAATACAGATACGGGCACATAAACATGTGTTTCATGTTCTATTCAATCTTTTCAGAAGTTATTACTAAGAAAAAAATAAAGGTGAAAACCCTTATTCTGAAGCTGTGTTAGCTGGATCTGATAGACACTTCCCTCTGCTCCCTCATTTGGGATGTTATAGGTTATCCAATGCCCACTTAGCCACTTAGGTCCTTTTTTTATTTCTCAGTAGGAAAGTTTGAGAGTACTGTTTCAGGTTTTCCAGCTGTCACTGGCCTTGGGTTCTCGCCGTCTTTCTCTTCTACAGTGTGCATTGAAATGCAACTGTCCCTGACAGTTCTGTGGATTCTCTTCTCTCCTTTTTTTTTTTTTTTTTTTTTTTTTTACTCACTTTCATAAAATCATTTGGGTATAAGAAATCTCTATGCCAACTAATCAAGCCTTGCAAAACTTTGCTCCTCGAGTGTGAGTAACTCATTTTCAGTATAGATTTAAAAAATAACTTTTTTTTATCATTAGTATTCTGGTTTGAGTAAGTAGATGTCCTGGGCTGGTAAGCTTTTATGGTAATTTTACAAGACTTAATCCTTTGATTTTTCTTCCCTCTTCCACCTAATCAGGAAGGACTTAATTATTTCTCAAGCATCTCTGATATTTTCAAGACTACAGAAGATATTAAGCTCTTTAGTGATGGCCATTCTTTAACTCCTTGGCAATTTATAACCTTGTATGTCTACTTACATATAAATATTTTCCTAAATTAACACACTTTGTTGTCTCTAGTTTATACTTCTATTCTCGTTGATTAAAGTGAATGATTGAGATAAGAATTAACTGTTCTCTTAATAGCATACCTGTACATATATTGATATGAGTCTAGAACAAGACTAAGATGAGACATGAACAATCCTCATTCTTGTATTCTTTCCTCAGAGCTTTGATTTTGCTAAACTCCATTGTTGCTCTCCGGTGATATGAACTCTGTCAATCCAGTTTCTAACTCTTCTCCATTTTTTTTTTTCAATCCTTCTTTGAGGATGACTACTTGCTTTGAAACATTCCCTAAAAGATGTGAGGTATGCTTGCCCACCTCATCCCCAAAACAAACATGTCATCTCAAGATTTCTTGCTAGTTCAGTGAGTATAACTGGAAATCACTTCTGTCTTCTGTATTATAAGGCCACATAATGAGTTTCATTAATGGCAAGTGGAGTGGCTTTTTCTCCTCATCACCTGTCTCCATTCTTTCAAACTGAGGAGTGTTGGATGTGTGTGATTCTAACACTTTAGTGTGGTTTGTTCTTGTGTGTGATCTTCTCTGACATTTTCATCTAGAGGTACCAATTCTCTATTTCCCTCCCTTTTTTGTCCCTCTCTGGCTTTGGGGACATTGAAAGAAAAAGATTTTTCTTGTTCTTCCTCTTTGGTCCTGTTTGAATTCTTATTTCTCTGTCTTAGGGAAAGACTCCCTTAGATACTATGTCTCCTATGCTTTTCTAAAGGCACTGGGCTACAGCTGGCTATAAGGGTGGTGATTTTGCATGAGTTTTGTGCTTGAGGAGGAAAGAAAAGTACTGGAGGACCCATGACAATATGCAACTCCTATATCCATTGTAAATACTTGAGCACTCAACACTACCACTGGTTCAGTCTGCCTATATAGTGATAACTAAAACTAACAAACTGTAAACAAAATGCATCTTGTGGGGTGAAAAATCTTTTTTTGTAGTTATACATTTTTTGAGGGGTGGAGGCTTATGTATTCAAACAATTTCTACAGTTTTTTTTACCCTTCTATTTACATTCCTATATCATCCTTTATAATTTGAACCTGAAATTATGCCTTAAATGCTAAATAAAAAAAGGGAATTCTACGTCATAATAAGATCAGAAGATCATTTGCAAATTATGCACTCTTGTTTATGACCAGTTTTCCAGTGGAGATGGTAATTGCCACTTGAGTTCTATATTGCTTTATCATTAATGAGTTACAACTGCTAATACTTCTTCAGTCTAGGAAGGAGTCTCTGAATATTCAGCTAAGTAACATGTCACACACGACCAATGGAAACATTGTTTGAGCCAAATTGGGTGGTAGAAATAGACCTTATTTTTTTCCCCAGGTGCCCATTGTTGGCACTGATTTTTACTGAACCATGGCCAATATTTTTACTCCTCTTTACATTTTGTTAAGATTATTTCAGTTAGGAATGTATACAACCATTTTCATATTTAATATGTGTGCAAGTCATGGCATATTGCAAAAACTCATCCAGTATTAGGCCTTGCCTATACATACATTTGCACTGGTTTAGTTAATCTATTTTAATTAAACAGTGAATCCCTGTGGGGACCCTCTTATTTTGATTTAAGAGTGAATTATTTTGGGTTAGCTCAAACCTGTTCTTAATTAATTTAAGGTAAACTAAAAAGTTTGGTTTAAACTAAATAACTGTCCACATAGCCTTTTGTATTGGTTTAATTAAGGTGTGATGTCAAAATTAATTTTATGTTTAAAGTAGTGCAATGCTGTAGGTAGGCCAGCTGTTACTGTTAACATTTGTCAGCTACCTAGTGGAATAACTTTTTTTTATGGAGAAAATCCTAATATATTTTTTTAACTTGCCCTTATATGCCACATGCAGATTGAAATAAGTAATCTTAGAATCCTGAGTTGTAGGTGACCTGTGAAACTGATTAGCAACACTTCACACTATAGCTGAGTTTAAAAATAACATATTATGCTTTGAGTCAGGTGTAAATTAGTGCATTTTGGAAATTGTAGGTTTTAGGCCTTGTTGAAAATCTTGGTGCATTTCAGATCTGGGTTTTCATTTTAAAGTGTCTTTACAAGGTAAACTGAGACACTGTTATGAGTCTGTAGGCAGACTTAGGTTTTCTCAGTGCTGAAACTTAACTATTTTTAAAACTGATTCCAGTTAATGTGGTTTGCCTGAGTGAGGAGAGGTAATTTTTTTTTTTTTAAGTGGCTTTGTTAGATAGGCTGGTATGAAATTTTGTAGTTTGGAATTTTTGTAAATAATTCTGTTTCTCCACTGTGCAGTCATACTCCTTTTTAAACTAGGTTCAGGGAATAAAATTTTGAGCATACTCCCTCTCTTTCCTACCTTCCTCTTTTTCTCTTCCTCAGGGGATGTTGGCTTCAAAGTCAAATTATTATAATCTAACTGCTGAACAATGTACTGGGTACATCCAGCAATTGGATTGTCGTACTGTGTCCCAGTGTTTCAAAGTACACTGTTGCCAATATATCTGTGTTTTGGTCTGGTCTACGCTACAGAGCTAGGTCGATGCAAGGCAGCTTACGTCAACCTAACTCTGTAAGCATCTACACTAAAATGTCGCTCCTGCCGATGTAACTCGGTCACTATGCTGACTTAACAGTGCTTAGGATGATGCAGTAGGCACTGCATTACATACGTTGACTTTAGTAGCCTTCAGGAGGAGTCCCATAACGCCCCACCATGACCCCTCCAGTCACCATTTTGAACTCCGCTGCCTGGCTGCCAGGTACACAGATACACGCCCCTCTCCTTGTAAAGCACCTCAAATTTTTGAAATTCTATTTCCTGTTTGCTTGGTGTGGAGAGCTCACCTAACAACTGCCTAGCTGACCATGCTGGCTCCATGCTGCAGACGCACTACTGCCTGGTGTACACAGGAAATGGTGGATCTCTTGGGTCTGTTGGAATAAGAGGCTGTGCAGGCACAGCTCTGCTCCAGCCATAGAAACGTGGATATCTATGAGCAGATTGCTCGAGGTATGGGGGAGAAGGGCTGCAAGAGGGACCTGCATCACCTGCAGCAATGCTGTGTGAAAGCCAAGGAGCTGCAGCAGGCGTTCGAGAAGGCAAGCAAGGCTAATAGTTGCTTTGGTGCGAGCCACAGACATGCCACTTTTACAAAGAGCTGCATGCCATCCTTGGTGGAGACCCCATTACGACCCCCAAGAGCTCTATGGATACTTCGGGGGAGATGGAATCACAGCCCTTGGAATGAACAGCGAGGAGGAAGTGTTGGATGAGAAGGGGG
Organism: Emys orbicularis; assembly: GCF_028017835.1. Classification (NCBI taxonomy): domain Eukaryota; kingdom Metazoa; phylum Chordata; order Testudines; family Emydidae; genus Emys; species Emys orbicularis. Next base: position 94,871,399 of record NC_088687.1, on the reverse strand, counting down.
AGGATTATGGGGGACAGGCGACAAGGGGATCCAGTGGTGCAGCGAGTCAGGCCTTTTTTTTGACTCCAGAGCAGTTGAGCCAGTCCCTACAGTCCAGCATGGGTGAGCTTGATGCAGGGGAAGGAACCTCTGGTAAGTATGCAGTTTGCTTTGGTATTGCAGGGACACATCTGTTCATTTACTCTTTTTTAATCATGTTAGAAGAGGTAGTGAAATAACCCATAGAGACAGTCACTATCTGCTTCTCATTTCCATGTAGAGTTAGGCAGAGGAGGCCCTGCAGAACAGTTTGTTTCTGTGCACCGGGATGTCCCGTGAATCCTCCAAAGAAATCTTGAGGAAACTTTCCTGAAGGTAGTCTGCAATCCTCTAGGGAGGGCTGCATTATTTCTTCCGCAGCCTTAGGACACTTTCCCACGCCACTTTGCAATTACTTCAGCAGGCACCATTGCAGCACACAGGGCTAGCAGCATATGGGCCCGGTCTGCAGCCGGACACGTGCAGGGGCTGTTCCCTTTCACCCTCCGTTACCCTCAGGAGTGAGATATCAGCTAAATTCACTACTGCCTGTGGAAAATGGTGTCAGTATTCAGTTCATTTTCCCTATCCGCATATACTGATGCCTGTGTGTTTCCTTCCCCCCTCCTTCCGTGCCCCCCCCCCCCCCCGCATTGTCCCAATTTGCTCCCTTTCCTCTGGGCGGTACTCAGTATGGCTGGGACTGCACCATGCTCTGTGAATCCCAAAGGGAAGTGAGAATGTAGTGTTTGTAACTTGTGTGGATCAAGGGGAGTGACTTCAGTATACCAAGTTTGCATATATCTTGTGAATACACTCACAGTAGTACCTCTGTGCATTGTATCTTTTGCAGCTGGAAATGTGGCCTTGAGATCTTTCCATCCACACTAGTGGAGTGGCTCAGCCAGATGAGACGGAGAAGGAAGAGGATGCAGGATGACACATTCCAAAAGATCCTGCAAGCCTCTGGTGCTTCGGATACTGAGCACAAGGCTTGGAGAATCCCCTAGCACAGGGGTTGGCAACCTTTCAGAAGTGGTGTGCCGAGTCTTCATTTATTCACTCTAATTTAAGGTTTTGCGTGCCAGTAATACATTTTAACGTTTTTAGAAGATCTCTTTCTATAAGTCTATAATATATAACTAAACTATTGTTGTATGTAAAGTAAATAAGGGATTTAAAATGTTTAAGAAGCTTCATTTAAAATTAAATTAAAATGCAGAGCCCCCCGGATCGGTGGCCAGGACCCAGGCAGTGTGAGTGCCACTGAAAATCAGCTCGCGTGCCGCCTTTGGCACACGTGCCATAGGTTGCCTACCCCTGCCCTAGCAGAATGAATGGACAGGGATAGTACGAAGAAGAGAAAAGCACAGGAAAAGGAGAGAGACATCCAGCAGGAGATGCTAGCACTTTTCAAGTAGCAAACAAACATGCTGGAGGCTCTTTTGACCTTCAGGTTCAACAGACCTGTGCTCTCCTCCCTCTGCAACCCATAGAGAACTGCATTCTGGGACCTACCTATGCACCCCCACATTCCACATGGTGTCTGGGGCTGCTTCAACTACCCCTACCGCTTCACTCTGGGGGAGAGTACAGGCAATCACAGCCGCCCATACACTGACCTGTGAGAGAGACAGTCGATGTATGTGTTGTGAAATGGAAATGACTGTTCTTTCCCCTTCGAAGGTTCTTTCCCTGTATTTATAAAGTTTCGTTCAGTTATAAATATGTCTGTTTGTATAAGTTTGGAATAAGTCTATTTATGGAAACGTAATTCATCTTTATTAGTTCACAACATATGCTGGCTGGAGTTGACGACATTCACAGATAATACCAATAGGTGCATTTGCAATGTTACAGTACTGCACATGCAACACTCCTTACAATGTTCATACCGAGGTGCAAAAAAAAAAAAAAAAGCCGTGATCGGCGGCACTTCGGCGGCAGGTCCACTTTCTTCGCCGCTTTCTTCGAGGGACCTGCTGCTGAAATGCCGCCGAAGAGCCGCCCCTTCCCCTTAGCCTCCCCAAGCACCTGCTTGCTGCGCTGGTGCCTGGAGCCGGCCCTGCAGAGCACACTATACGGCAACACACATTACTGTGGCTCACTATTAAAAAGGTCTTTCAAAGCCTCCCTGAGCCGCATAGCTCCCTGTTGAGTTCTTCTTATAACCCTGGTATCTGGCTGCTCAAAATCAGCAGAAACTTTTCCCCCTTTGCTTCATAGATATTGTGAAGCACACAATAGGCAGCTATAATCAAGATATTTTTTTCACTGAGGTCTAATCTCGTGAGTAGACGGCAACAGTGGCCTTTCAAGCGGCCAAAGGCACATTCAACTGTCATTCTGCACTTGCTGAGCTTGTAGTTGAAGTGCTCCTTGCTGCTATTGAGGTGGCCAGTTTACAGCTTCATGAGCCATGGGAGTAAGGGGTAGGCTGAGTCTCCTAAGATCACTATTGGTATTTCAACATCCCTAATGTAATCCTCTGGTCTGGAAAGAAAGTCCCTGCTTGCAGCTTTCTGAACAGGCCTGTGTTCTTAAAGATGCGTGCGTCATGCACCTTCCCTGACTAGCCCGTGTTGACGTCAGTAAAACGTCCCCAGTGATCCACCTGTGCTTGCAGTACCACAGAAAAGTAGCCCTTTCTATTTATGTACTCTGTGGAAAGGTGGTCTGGTGCCAAACTAAGGATATGCGTGCCATCTATCGCCTCACTGCAGTTGGGGAACCTCATTGCTGCAAAACCATCCACTCTGTCAGCACATTGCCCAGAGTCACAGTCCTTCATAGTAGGATGCGATTAACAGCCCTGCACACTTGCATCATAGCAACTCCCACGGTGGATTTCCCAACTCCAAATTGATTCCTGACTGATCCGTAACAGTCTGGTGTTGCAAGTCTTCCATACGCTGATTGCCACTCGCTTTTGCACTGTCAGTGCAGATCTCATTTTGGTGTCACTGCTCCAGAGGACTGAGGCAAGCTCTGCACACACTTCCAAGAATGTGGCCTTGCCCATCCAAAAGTTCTGCAGCTACTGCTCATCATCCCATACCCAAATAATGATGCGATCCTTCCAGTCAGTGCTTGTTTCTCGGGCCCAGAACCGGCACTCCACCATCTGCAGCTGCTCCATGAACATCAACAACAACCTTGAATTGTTTCTATGTCCACCAAGGAATTGTCATAGACTCATAGATTTTAAGGTCAGAAGGGACCATTATGATCATCTAGTCTGACCTCCTGTACAATGCAGGCCACAGAATCTCACCCACCCACTCCTGTAACAAACCCCTAACCTATGTCTGAGTTATTGAAGTCCTCAAATTGTGGTTTAAAGACCTCAAAGTGCAGAGAATCCTCCAGCAAGTGACCCGTGCCCCACGCTGCAGAGGAAGGCGAAAAACCTCCAGTGCCTCTGCCAATCTGCCCTGGAGGAAAATTCCTTCCCGACCCCAAATATGGCGATCAGTTAAACCCTGAGCATGTGGGCAAGACTCAGCAGCCAGCACCCAGGAAAGAATTCTCTGTAGTAACTCAGATCCCACCCCATCTAACATCCCATCACAGACCATTGGGCATATTTACCTGCTAATAATCAAAGATCAATTAATTGCCAAAATTAGGCTATCCCATCATACCATCCCCTCCATAAACTTATCAAGCTTAGTCTTGAAGCCAGATATGTCTTTTGCCCACACTACTCCTCTGGGAAGGCTGTTCCAGAACTTCACTCCTCTAATGGTTAGAAACCTTCATCTAATTTCAAGCCTAAACTTCCCGACGGCCAGTTTATATCCATTTGTTCTTGTGTCCACATTGGTACTAAGCGTAAATAATTCCTCTCCCTCCCTGATATTTATCCCTCTGATATATTTATAAAGAGCAATCATCTCCCCTCAGCCTTCTTTTGGTTAGGCTAAACAAGCCAAGCTCTTTAAGTCTCCTTTCATAAGACAGGTTTTCCATTCCTCGGATCATCCTAGTAGCCCTTCTCTGTACCTGTTCCAGTTTGAATTCATCCTTCTTAAACATGGGAGACCAGAACTGCACACAATATTCCAGATGAGGTCTCACCAGTCATGTTCCCCACTGCTCCTCTCGTGGCTCTGCAAACACTGCAGGATCAGGCGCATTGTGTTTGCAATGCTCATCACAATAGTGCAGAGCTGTGCAGGATCCATGCTTCACACAGAGATGGTGGATGTGTGGGTTTGCGGGACTTTTGAAAAGAGATGCGACACATCATGGGGTGCAGATAAAATTATGGGTTGTCGAAAACTGAATCAACAACCAAAGGTAAGTTAGATTTCCAATGAGAACTGAAACACAAGCCAAGTTTGAAGAAAATTGGTTCAGTTTTAAACTTGAACACTTAAAGTTGGAAATTTCACAAATGCACAGTAAAATTCTACTATGTTTTAAAATCCATTCAGCCTTTTGGGTTGGTTTTTATGCATTGAGTTGCTCAGGCAGATCTTCCAGGGGTAGATCTGTAGTCTTAAACTGACTCTCACCTTGACTGTAATCTGTTTCTTCTAGAAACATGCCAAATATATTGCAGGTTCTTTTGCTTTGGCCGTGATTGTTAGATAGTTGATGAAGGGCATTTTGCAAACGCTATGTAGTTTCTTTTCTATCTTCTGTAGATTTTTGGTTTTGGTCACATAATGATTGATCGTGAATAATTGACCTGCCCAAGCCAACTGTGTCAACACTTGTTCTTAATTCAGGCAGCATTTTCTACTGAACTTCATACCAAAAAGGCTTGAAACGCATAGGCTTGGAACACTTCTTTTTCTCAACTCTTTCCCCCTTGTTACAGTTTTGGGATTGGAAAATGTTAGCAGTATTTCCCTCTTCATCTATATTACATAGTTCATTCTGAAGCGTCACAAAGTATTTTAGGAAATCTGGAGTCAGCAATAGCTTCACTCACCAGTGAAACACAGTTAGCACTAGGGTGGAAACCAATGGACAGATATACACAGTACCTCAGTTTTGGCAAAGGACACTAAGGCAAGCCCCATATCTTATTGAAAGTGCCATAAACTAGTCTTTTTAATGGCCACAGAACAAGCAGACTCTCCGGTCAGCTACTTGCATTTAGATCTCATGCATTTGACCCCAACACAATAAATTGCATGGAATTCAGCTACCATAGACTACCTCATTTTCCTGCAGGAAAAAAACTGAGTAGTGTCTGACAAATCGGTGTACTCTGAGACCCATCACTCATTCTAGTGAAGAATATCCTGTGCATTAGCTGTCCCACGTAAGCTTAAGTAGTGGGCTATTGTGTTAGCAGGCTTCTTCTGAATGTATAAAAACACTTTCACTATAAATTTCCTTTCTTGAAGGAGTGTTTCCAACTGCTGGAAATTAGTCTACTTTCAGTTAAGGTTTCACTTTTGTTGCAGCTCCATCCATTGTGGGACCACTGGCCTCTCAATGAACCCTCCTCTTCCTTTTTCTGGGCAGAATGGGATGAGGTCTGACTGCATTTTAGCTTGTTCTCTCTATCCTTCCCTCTAATTTTGGCTACAAGATAATTGGTCTTGAGAAGGGGGAGGTGATAATAGTTGTGAAAATGTTTCCATCTCTGTTCATGTAGAGCTCTGGGCCTGGTCCACACTAACCCCCCACTTCGAACTAAGATACGCAGTCTTAGTACCTTAGTTCGAACTTACCGCGGGTCCAGACGCGGCAGGCAGGCTCCCCCGTCGACTGCGCGTACTCCTCTTGCAGAGCAGGAGTACCGGCGTCGACGGCGAGCACTTCCGGGATCGATCCCAGAAGATCGATTGCTTACCGCCGGACCCGCAGGTAAGTATAGACGTACCCGTAGTGTGAAATAAAATCATTCTATATCTTGTCTTGCTTTTCACTTTTCTGAGATGTGGGATCAGTTTGAAAAGTGGTGTATAAAATCAATAAGTATTGATAAAACCACGGCCCATCCTAAAACTACAACACCGGTTTTGTGACTGGTTAGAGGCATGGTCATCTTAACAGGTTACATGATTCAAAGTGTGGATACAGCAAAGCTTCTGCCATCACAGTCAGAGTTGCACATGCACATCCACACACAACCTTTTACCTTTTTGTACGTTGCAGTCTGAGAAAATCTGGGCAGCTATCCCTAAATGCTTCTGCAAGAAATGAAGTACCCATTACCCCAAGAAATGAAGTACCCATTACCCCATATGATAAATAGAACCATTTATCATATGGGGTAATGCACTTTGGGGATGTCCCTCTCTACGTAGCTAGGAAAGAGGAAGATTGGCTAACTTGGTGACACAGTCATGCTTAGGGTATCCTGTTAACACTCCTAGGCTAGCAAAACATGATCTGCCATGATTATTACTAACAGTGTTTAAGTCAAAGGGTGTGCGGGGACCATGTATAAAGCCAGCAGTACTATTAATCGAAAAACTCAGTTAAAGTTGTAGTGTGGGCAGGACATTAGTCTTTCAAGACCTACTTTTTTCCAGGTTTGGAAAACTAGTCAATGTTGACTTAATTTCTTTTCTTAAGATGTTTTCAAATGCTTTTAGATCCCCAACTCTACTCTTATCACTAGTTTTTCAAAGACACCAACTTATGGCAAACTGGGAAAATGGCATATAGGAGACCTTGAGACCACCAAAGGAAAGAAGCATCTGATTGTGATCCCAGGCTCAAGTCTCTTCTGGAGCAGAAGTGCGGGCATTTGGTATTATTGTCCATGACAAATAAATCTGTGGTGTGAGTCCCCTACTGATGAAATATTGGCTCTGTGATGGACTTCTGCACTGATCACTTGTAGTTGGTTACTGCATGTTGTTAACACGATGTCCAAAGCCTGATGGCTTCCTGGCGGATGTAGGTGTGATGTTTTGGGGATCACCCAGACCAGTAAGGGGTTCTGTCACTGCCTTCCCTGTAAGCTTGGGGTTCCTAAATGCTGTGCTGCTAGCTCAGAAGGAGCTTTGAGAGCCTTAACGTGGTTCCCTAGCCTACTGCTAGCCTTTACTTTTCATAATTAAATCCCTCCAAACTTTCTATTGTTTTGATTTTGAATGTGTAACACCACTTTACCAATTAGGAAAAGATGTGATTTTTTTTTTTATCTTTTCCCTTTTGATTGGAGTTAGAATTAAAATGTCATCTGTTTTCACATTATCATTAATAATGTTCACATGAATACAGAAAACTCGGGATGGACTAGGGTTTAACTGCTGCTGTTAATAATAAAAAAAAAAAGGTAAAAAAAACCCCAAAACAACCTAGAAACATTTTTGTGTAGGTGCCATCAAATGTGATAGTTTGAATTGTTGAATTTTTTTTAAAAACATTCATTTAAAATTTGAAGACATTTCCATTAGACTATAACTATGAGAAAGTATATTCGATATTAGGATAAATTAAGTGTATTTGAAACCCCTAATATAACACATTCTTTCTTTTAGTGGGCACCATTAAATCCTATTTTAGATTGAAAATATTTTGCCTAGTATTGTTACAAGTATCACCCACAATTACTGTAACTCTTAGTTTAGAATAGAACAATTGTTCAACTTTTTCAGCTCATTTACTCTCTATGCTTTGTTACTCTGGATACTCAGTTTCATTCTGTGTAGAACTTTCACCTAGCAACAGAGAAGAAAAATATTTAGGTTGTGAAATCCTTAGGGTAGGGATTGTGTCTCACTATATTTGGACAGTGCCTTGCACATTATGGGTGCTACTATAATACAAATGATCAGATTTTTTTAGTAGGAAAACTGATTATAAAAGGACAAATTGTAAGGGGGGGCTCAAGAAAAAATTTAGTACCTGAAACTTTTTTTTTTTTTTTTACTCATTTTGATTGAAGTGTCCAGATCCTTTTTGAATTGACTTGCATTACTACTATTTCACATCTTTGGAAGGAAGGTATGTAGGTGATAACGCATGCACTTTGTGATGTACTGAAGGTTCTCCATCGCCATCTCACAGTTGCAGCAGTTGTCATTTCAGCAAATGATAAATGAAGAGATTCTTCTGAGACCATCAGCAGCATTGCTTTCACTCTCATGGTAGCAGTGTGCTTCAGGTGCATGGTTTCAGTCCCTAAAGGTTTTTGGATTGAGACTTCTTTTTAAACAAGAAGTCAAGGCCAAGTCTGCTGTGTAGCAGTACGTGTACTTACAATCATGTCTCAAAAAGGTCCATAAATGTTATTGAATTTGGCTGTTGATATTTCAGCTAGTCTCTTTTAAAGGAATTTCTTCTGATTTTGCTGTTCTGTCCCTTTGTTTTTGGAATTTCTTACCGTATTGAATAGATTATTTATATAGAGTAACTCAGTTTTTGGCTTTCATAGTGCAATTTTTTTTATCAGTCTTATTTGGCTGGAAAAAATCAGGGTAAATCAAACAATGTGAGAGAATCTAGCCAGCGTGGTTAATAGAGTATAGTAATAAGATGTGGTCTGCCCTTGAATTAAGCTATACCAGGTGTGGTGAGGAACAGAATTATAGATCAGCAAAATTATTCCTTCAAGCCAAGGTACTGAGTTAAAAACTATGACTTTGTGTCTCTGAAATGTTAAAAACACTATTTTATCCACTATTATGAGAGAATTCCAAATCCAGGCATAATGTAGATTCTTAAGAAGTTGGGACTTCCCTCAACTACACCTTTTCTCTTACAGCGGTGTTCCTCCTATGAGAATAATTGGAATTGTACTGTGCTTTTACATAGACTTAGTTTTTAATGTCTCACATACCTTGCCTCTGCACTCTGTTTTCCATAGAGTGTGTGTTTTGAGGACTGTTTTGGAATATTAAAGATGGAGGTGTGGAAATTATATTTTTTTGCTTTTTTCTGTGACAGTCTTATTTGTTTAGAAGCTGGAGAGAGACAAATGAAATGTTTCTGTGCAGAAATGCTTTAATATAATGACTGGTATTAGTAGGGTGACCATATGTCCTGATACTAGGAGCTTTGTCTTATACAGGCAACTGTACTCCCCCCTCTTCCCAAAAAAGTCCCAATTTTTCATACTTGCTATCTGGTCACCCTAGGTATTAGTGGATCCTCCAAGTAAAATTATTTTATACAGGAGGGCTATGCTGGTTATGTGATTGATATCTCTTTGGCTGTTCTGAGAGGGCTGTTCAGATAGTGTTACACAAATGTTCACTACCATTTTTGGTCTCATTTAAGTTCATAGAGCTACTTATCACTACATTTGGTAATGTTTGCATGATTAGTCCCAAATATGATGCTTCTCAGGTTATGCACTTTGGCGCTGGACTGTGCTTCACTACTGACAAGGGTTAACTTTTGCTAGCTTTGGATCTTGGCATACTTTTATTTTTAGCAAGAATATTACACTTTGCATACATGGAAGAATTCCATTGATTTAGTGTTGGACATGAAGGAGCCTTAGGCATGGGGAGGAGTTTTAAAAACCTAACTGTAAACTCAGGTTAAGAATCTTGCATGAGACATCAAAAGTAAGGAAATACAAAATTATTTTTTTCATTCCTTAGCTAGGTATTGCTGCTTTGTGCCTCTTGTATCTGTAGGCAAAAGTCAGCATAAGTCCTGTATAAATGTTTCCCATCGCTTTCGTTGGAGAATATGTATTTGCATTTATAGTAATCAAACTAACTTAAAAATGTAATGTTTATGATAGTTAATCAAATTCTCCTAGAAAGAATGTGCTTTGGATATTAACTTACCATAGGGACGGATGGGAAAGTGATAGGATAGGTAGAGTGGAGGGCAACTCTGTTTCATGGATCCTGTTTTTTTGGGGGGTGGGTAAGTTTGGCTTTATGAACTTAAGTGTATTCTGATTTTTTGTGAATTTAATTTTGCCGATGGTGGAGGAGATCTGTGTGTATGATAAAAATACATAGAATTTTTTTTAATGAGTTGCACTTACTAATTCCCATGCTGTGGCAAAAATTGTACAGTCCCTTTCCCCAAAGAGATGGGAGGGATTTTTATTGATGTTATGAAGCCTGAGTGAATACTTTTTTCATCAGAGCCTGGTAGTGGGTTTTTAAAAAAAGAAGAGAATACATAAAATCTTGTTTCTAGCCGTAAAAACTATATTCCATAGTGTAATTTAAACCAGGATAAGAGACACAACTAAATTTTATTTTTCCTCTAGATTTTCAGCTGAACTCTCATCTATCAACACTGGCAAATATTCACAAGATTTACCACACCCTCAATAGGCTGGTAATGACTTGCAATCTTCTCTTTATTTAATAGCTAGTTATTTACTTTTGAATGCATTTATTTGTGCTATGAAATATTTAGATTATTGTACTTAAAAATTTGGGGGAATCCACATTAAGGTTTCACAGTTAACTGTCACTTCTTGTGCTTTGATTGCTTAAGGTTGCATGTGTATGCACAAGAGGTCAAAATTAAGATATGGCTGTGTCCAGTGGAGCCCTTGTCTCAGTATGTGTACATTATGGTATGCCTGGAAGCATGTGTGAAAACTGCATGTTCCTTTTGCTTACAGTTTTTATCAGTCTCAGGCTCCTTACAGTAAATGTGGGAAAACATATACTGTAAACACATCAGTCAATTTAGAGCAATCCAAAGAATGAGGCATGGGCTGTTGATGATCCTTGCCTCCTTCACTGAACAGTCACAGTATTTTCCACAGCATAGTTAGCCATGCACACACTTACAGTTTAGGGCAACTGCAGCTGTATTTCCCGCAGTGGTCCAGCAAGGCCACCCATTCTCAGGCTTTCAGTTACCCAGTTGTTTCTCCTGGATGGAGACACATGTCTTTCTCCCTTCTGACCAGAGTATTTTTAGGCTGCACAGATGCCTGTCTTAACTGTGCAGGTCCCATCACAGATAGGTTGCTTGAGAACACCTGCTTGCTTTTCTTTAGAGATGGTTAACATGTTTAATTGCTGCAATTGTAAGGTGCCACACAGCACTTTCTGTGCAAGCCTACTTTATTTGTAAGGTAAAAAGCATTACAGAGAAAACATTTAGAACAGTAAAAGAACCCAAATGGGTGCTAATAAGCTTGCCAGAATTAACCACAGCCCTAACATGGATTCTGACAGGAGCTGTTCTTTAATCTCCTCACCTAAGGAGATTTCTTGTGGTTACCAATTTATTACAGCTTCAGCTCAGAACAAGCACCCAGTCTTATGTGACCTCAGTAGGCCAACTCCTTCCAAACCTATCTTGAGGATTGGGGCTTTCTGTAAACCAAGGGCCCTGTCCATTTGCTGGATCAGGAAGAAGGCCATGAGCCAGTTTAAAACAAGGCTATTTATTTAAAAACCATTTTTGGTCTGTTGGTTTCTGGAGAAAGTAGTTTGAATTAGTATATATGAACTTTTCTGGGGAGGTGGCTTCTCTGGAAATGTTACAATCTTAGTGAATTTGCTGAATTATCCCCTGGTGTTCTCCTATTTACCTTCCTATGGAAATGCACACAATAACACATACATAATTGATTTTTAATGAAACAATGAACTCCAAAGATATTAAAATGAATTCATTAAGGTTTAATTTAATTTAATAAGTTTATTTAGGGTATTGCAGGAAATTTAGAGCATTATATGTCCCTCCTACGGAAGTGGGTGTAATTAGGGTGCTGGCTGACAGCCTAGGGGAACCCACTGACTGAATCGGGGCAATGCTTTCTTCCTGAAAGTGGGGGGGCCACGAAGCCCCACCCCCCCTGTGGCCCCGCCCTTGTCTCCCTATTTCCCCTGAGGCCCTGCCCCCTGGCCAAGCTGGAAGCCGGAGCCTGGCTTGGGAGCCTCCACTTGCCCAGGGTGGGGAGGAGCCTGAGGGCAGCCCCTGGCCTGTGTCTTTGCCCCCGGGACTCCTCACCCAGGGCAGGTGGAAGGTCTGTGGCATCCCACAGCTGCCTGGGCTCCCCGGGCTCCTCTTACCGGGCCAGGCTCCAGCTTCCGGCCAGGGGCGGGGCCTCAGGGGCCGAAGAGCTGCAGCCGGGCCATGGTAAGAACCGCTCTGGCAGCTGTGGGGAGCTGCGGACCCTCAATCTGCCCTGGATGGGAGTCTGGGGGGAGGGGCACAGACTGAGGGCTGCTCTTGGCCCCCCCATCCCAGGCAGGTGGAGAGTCCCTGGCTCTCCACAGCTGCCTGGGTTGCTCTTATCCGGGCCAGGCTCCAGCTTCTGGCCTGGCTTGAGCGGAAGAGGAGGTGTAGGGGGCCAAGCCCATGGCGAAAAGTGGATGGGCCAGGTCCGTCTATTTTCAGAAGTGGGAGGGCCATGGCCCCCCGCACCCTGTTCTGGCGCCCCTGGACTGAATGCTTGGACAGATTTATTTCCTGGATGGCGGTTTTGTTAGTACCTTTTATAATTTCACGATTAATTTGTTTAGGTAACAAACATTTTGCTAGCAAGCCAGCATATTTTCTTTAAAAATTTGTACGGTGTTTTTGCATAACCGTTCTGCAAAATATCTTTTTTTTAGACTCTATGAAGCTGATCTTTTACATGCCCCTTCTTACTCTTGTTGCTCCACAACTTTTGGGTGTAAACTTGAGACCTAATTTTTCCCACTTACATCTCCCATGCACTTTCCTGGGAGTAGCAGCCGTGTTAGTCTGTATCCGCAAAAATAACAGGAGTACTTGTGGCACCTTAGAGACTAACAAATTTGTTAGTCTCTAAGGTGCCACAAGTACTCCTGTTATTTTTCCTGGGAGTGTATATGGTGTCTCTTGGTTCCCCAAGTGGTCAGCTGCCTCAGTTCTGGATTGAGGTTCCCCAACCCCCGTGGGAATATTACAAGCAGACATTCTTTGGCTCAAAGGGACAAATATGTCAGGGCTGCCTCCTTGTGCAGTGGCTCTCAAACATGCACTGCTTTTATTTTGCTCTGTCCTGCTCCGGGTCCCTTTGAAGGGCTGGCAGAGAGCTTAATTCCTTTATTTTGGGCACAGTGAATTTTCTTTCAAGTCAGTAGTCTTGTCCTTTCTTTGAAGCAGCAGGCAATCTCATCCCCTTCCTCCTCAGGTGTTTGTAGATTGCAAACTGGAGTTGCAACCTGAGTCTTTTTGGACACTAATGGGGAATGTGAGTCCCTCTTTCCCTTGTTAGCTATTCTATTTACATTTTTGCTTACATACTCTCTTCTCTGTCTTAGGCTAACTAAGAGAGTCGTTTACTCTTTCTGTTTTCAATGCTATAACATCATTTTCTAAAAGCAAAGAATATGGAATATCTGAAAATACACCTTACACTTTCTGGGTCTGTATAGAAATTTGTGCTGTAAGTAGAATGAAGGCATTCACACCAGGAACCTTAACCCACATTTCACACTATGGCAGCATTTGATGGGGCTTCACTATATCGGACTAAACTATAATCCTGGCTGGCCCCATATCTCTCTATACAGTGAATTTATCTCCCATAACCACCACCTTCTGCTCCCACTGTTGATTGGATGGATTTGCACCTATGAAGGTGCAGCAAGACATGTTTGCAACGATATGGGTTGTGAATGGTTTAGCATGAACATTATATGCCATTGGCAAACTAGCTGTGTGACTTTCTCCCTCTGGAGGTTCAGTCACACAGCTAACTCTATGAGGTTGAGGTGCAGCTGGAGTTCCCAGCCCTGCAATGTCACTCAGTGGGTGTTGTGAGCATTCTTGGTCAAAGTGACCCTGCTGGCCACGTATGGCACACCATTTCTCCTCCTGATCCAGGGCTTTTGAGAATTGGTTTCCCTCCCTCGTGGGTGCAGGTCTTTGCTTGGGCTTGATTCCTGTCATCTGATCCTGTTCCCTTCCTATTAGTCAACCTGGATTTAATCGAAAACCTATCTGCATATTGGTCAGCCCATTTCCAGGGTATGGTTACTTCTTCGAGTGATTGCTCATGTGTATTCCACAATAGGCGTGTGTGCTCGCCACGTGCACCAGTGCCGGAAGTTTTTCCCCTAGCAGTACCCGTGGGGGGGAGCGCCCCCCGCGACCCCTGGAGTGGCGCCTGCCTGGCGAGGTATAAGGGGAGATGCGTGCTCCCCCCTCCCCCGCCCCTTCTTGCCGCCAGTGAAGGTGTGTTGGAACTGCTGTGCTCCAGCTTTGCTGTAGCTTGTCCCCAGAACTGTTCCTTCGTTCAGTGTTAGTACCTGTAGTTAGTTAGCTGTTTAGTTAGTCAGTGAGCCCGAGCCGGGGCATGCCCCATGCCCCGGGGTTTAAGTCGTGCGGCTCTTGCAGGCGTTCCATGCCAAGAAGTGACCCGCATGCAGACTGTTTGTGCTGCTTGGGAGAAACCCATATCAGCGAAAGGTGCAAGATTTGCAAGTCCTTTAAGCCTCGGACCAAAAGAGAAAGGGACATTAGGCTCTGGGCCATCCTAATGGAGTCGGCGCTGACCCTGACCCCGGCACGCCGCTCCAAACCGGTACCCGGCACCGCGGCATTGGTATGCGGCAATCCTCCGGTACCACTGACCAGTCGGCACTGCTCCCCGTCCATGGGGCACGCCAAGAGGGCCAAGAAGACTCCCTCTTTGCAGCAGCACCGAGAGAAATCTGGGCCAGAGGCTAGACCCATGTCGGGCAGTCCTCGATCCCCACCGGGCCCCAGGCCTCCGACTCAAGCTGAGCGGAGTAGCCCGGCCCCTTCGGAACAGGCCTCTCTGGATGTCCGGATACCTTCCACGCCTGAAGCCCTCCAGGCGGCCCGGGACATCATGTCCATGCTGGTGCCTGAAGTGCCGCCGATGTTGGCCCCACGCTCCAGAGGCAAGCCACCGCTGGGATCTCCGCAGCCGCCTCCGACCCGGTACTGGTCTCGGTCGAGGGAACATTCCCGATGCCGATCACCGCCCAGTGACCGCTCGGGGCAGAGTCCAGGTGGATCGCCCTCAACACAGACCAGACTGTCTGGCTGGGTTTTGTCCGGCCAGGACTCGCAGCACTGCTCGTCCTCAAGGAGCGAACATCGACAGGACCACGGCAGGCGTCGCCGTCGGTCCTCGTCTCGGAGAGGGTACTGCAGTCGGTCATGGCACATTCGTCGACACTGTTCCTGCTCGGACTCCCGCTCCAAGTCTCTGTCAAGACATTGCAGCCCCGAGCGTCGGGGTCTCGCTGTCGCGGGTCCACCCGTCGAGGCCGTTCGCGGAGCCGCCATTACAGTCAGTACCAGTCCTCTACGTCGAGATCACAGTCCCGTGGCCGTCGTAGATCCTGGCACCACTGCTGCTCCCGGTCCAGGGACAGCAGTGGATCGTACGCCAGCCTGGTTTCCATCCGTAGCCGTCCTTCGATGGGCCGGGCCAGCCAATCTGGACAGCTGGTCCTGCCGGTGCCACAGCAGGTGCAGTGGCACCGAGCATCGTGGCTGGCTGAATGGTACCAGTGGGCACTGTGGCCTCCGGCACAGCCCCTGGTGGGAGCTCGCTTGGTGGCCGGAGCTTCGGAAGCACCGTCGGCCTCCCTCTCCAGACCCCCGAGAAAGGAGTCGGTGGGATGTACGTCCTCGGCACTGTGCCCGGAGTCCAACCACGTGGTGGACCTTCTGGTGCCGGCTGACACCCAGAGCACTGCACCGGCCTCTTCGCCCCTCCCCCCTCTGTCCCACAGGAGGACTCTAGGGCCCACCAAGAACTCTTAAAGAGAGTGGCAGCAAGCCTACACCTCCAGGCAGAGGAGATGGAGGAGCCCTCGGACTCCCTGTTTAACGTGTTGTCCCCATCGGCACCGGGAAGGGTGGCCTTGCCTCTCCACGAAGCGGTGCCTAAGATTTCTAATGCCCTGTGGCAAACACCGGCCTTGTTGGCCCCCATCTCAAAAAAGGTGGAACGTAAGTACTTTGTACCCACTAAAGGGTATGAGTACTTGTATACACACCCGGCGCCCAACTCCTTGGTGGTCGAGTCAGTCAACCATAGGGAACGGCAGGGTCAGCCAGCCCTGACCCCAAAGAACAAAGACTCTCGGAGACTGGACTCTTTCGACAGGAAAATTTATTCATCTTTGAGCTTCCAGTTATGAGTGGCAAACCATCAGGCTCTCCTGGGCCGGTACGAATGCCATCTGTGGGGCTCCCTGCCTAAGTTTGAGGACTTCCTCCAGGAGCGCGATAGGAAGGAGTTTAAGGCGCTAGTGGAGGAAGGGACGGCGGCTGCTAGGGCGTCCTTGCAGGCAGCCTCAGATGCCACGGCCACACGATCAATGGCCTCTGCGGTGTCCATGAGATGGGCGTCATGGCTCCTCCTCTCTGGGCTGTCCAGCAAGGCACAGTCTTCCATGCAGGATCTCCTGTTTGATGGGAAAGCTCTGTTTGCGGAGGAAACAGATACAAGGCTGCATGGCATGAAAGACTCCCGCACGACCCTCCAGACTCTGGGCCTCTATGTCCCAGCTCTGGCAAAACCTAAATTCAAACCGCGGCAGACTCCTGCCCAGGCCGCCCTCCCGAAGTACAAGGCTGCCCATAAGAAGCAGAGGGATTATAAGAGACACCCTCAGAGGCAGTCTCGGCCTGCCCCACAGCCTGGGTCCTCCAAGGGCAAGCAGGCAGGGAAAAGGCATTTTTGACGGGACGCTCGGGGGCACCCCGCCAGTCCTCATCAGGGATCCACCCCCAATAAAGCTTCCCTTCTCCAACTGGTTGTGTGCTTTCCTCCCGGAATGGTCACAGCTAACCTCGGACCGATGGGTCCTCAACACCATTTCCTGGGGTTACACCCTCCAGTTTACTTCCTCCCTGCCCAACCACCCCCTGCCCCCGTTCATCTTGGGGGACCCCTTGCACGAATCACTGCTCGAGCAGGAGGTGGGGCGGCTCCTAGGACTAGGAGCGATAGAGGCGGTGCCAGAGGAGTTCATGGGCAAGGGGTATTACTCCTGTTATTTCCTTATCCTGAAGGCCAAAGCGGGGCTCAGACCCATCCTGGAGGTCTGAACCAGTACATGGTGAAGCTCAAGTTCCGCATGGTCTCCCTGGCCTCCATCATCCGCTCCCTGGATCCCGGGGACTGGTATGCTGCCCTCGATCTACAGGACGCGTACTTCCACATCCACATATTTGAGGGGCACAGACGCTTCCTCCGCTTCATGGTGGGACAGAATCATTACCAATTCACGGTCCTCCCGTTTGGTCTGTCCACTGCCCCCTGGGTGTTTACAAAATGCATGTTGGTGGTAGCGGCTTGTCAAGGGCACCTCCCGGTCACAGGTGAGGGATCACGTGGCACTCCTCCTGTCCACGTGCACCGCCTTGGGCCTGTTGGTAAACAGCACCAAGTCCACGTTAGTCCCAGTCCAATGCATAGAGTTTATTGGGGCGCTCCTGGACGCAGAGTCGGCCAGGGCCTCTCTCCCACCAGACAGGTTCAAAACCCTGAAAGGTCTCATCGATTCAGTCACAAGGTTCCCGGTGACAACAGCCAGGGTTTGCCTGCAACTCTTGGGTCACATGTCGGCGTGCACGTACGTGGTCCGTCACGCCAGAATCAGGATGAAGCCCCTCCAGCTCTGGTTGGCCTCGAAGTTCTCCCAGGCCATGGACAGGATGGACAATGTCCTCACCGTGCTGGACTCTGTGATTGCCTCCCTACGGTGGTGGTCCGCCTCAAACAACATGCTCCAAGGAGTCCCGTTCAGGGACAGGATCCCGTCGTTGGAGGTGGTGTCCGATGCATCGGACCTGGGTTGGGGGGGCACATGTGGGGAACTTTCAGAACCAAGGCCTGTGGTCGGCTCAAGACCTGACCCTACATATAAATGTCAAGGAGCTCAGGGCAGTGCGGCTGGCGTGTATGGCCTTCCGCTTGCACCTGAAGGGCAAGGTAGTCAGGGTCCTCATGGACAACACGGCTTTGATGTTCTATATCAACAGGCAAGGTGGGGCCCGATCTTCTGCCGTGAAGCCCTCAGGTTGTGGGACTTCTGTATAGCCCACGACATCCACCTGAAGGCCTTTCACCTACCGGGCGCCCGGAACGAGAGGGCCGATCGCTTGAGCAGGGACTTTTCCGGCCCACCAGCTCTTCCGAAGGTGGGGAACTCCCCAGGTGGACTTATTCGCGACTCGGCAGAACCGGCGATGCCCCCGGTTCTGCTCCGGGGGGGGGGCGCTGGGGAGAGGTGCTATCTCTGATGCCTTTCTCCTGTCCTGGTCAGGCCGGCTTCTCTACGCCTTTCCCCCATTTCCCCTAATCAGCAGGGTCCTGGAGAAGATAAAGTCGGACAAGGTACGGGTCCTCCTGATTGCCCTGGTGTGGCCCAGGCAGCATTGGTACGGGACCCTCACGGGACTGGTGCTAGCTCCGCCGTGGCTGTTGCCGCTCCGCCCGGACCTGCTCTCTCAGGACCAGGGCCGCCGCCTCCATCCCAACCTAGCGTCTCTTCACCTCACGGCGTGGCTGCTCAGTGCTTAGGTGGATAGGAAAGGACGTGATCGGACCAGTTCCAGCGCATCCTCCTCGAAAGTATACGGCCCTCCACTCGCCGCGCTTATTTGGCGAAGTGGTCCCGGTTTTCTAGGTGGGCGGCAGACCAGGGCATCTCCCCGGTGACCGCCCTGATCCAGCTTATCCTTGATTACCTCCTCCACCTGAGGACCCAGGTCCTGGCGCCCTCGTCGGTCAAGGTGCACCTGGCAGCCATGTCAGCCTTCCATCCGCCGGTGCAAGGGCACACGTTTTTTCCCATGATATGACTGGCTGGTTCCTTAAGGGTTTGGATGGTCTTTTTCCATATTCTAGACCCCCAGTCCCACAGTGGGACCTAAACCTGGTGTTGGCTCGTCTCATGGGGCCCCCATTTGAACCGCTGGCCACGTGTTCCTGGTCTCACCTCTCATGGAAGGTGGCCTTCCTGGTTGCAAACCTCGCAACTACTCGTCGCCTCGGCTGAGCGTGCTAGGGGCAGCCGATTTCCATCCAGTGGCTTTCCAATTGGATCACTTTGTGCATCTGTTCCTGTTATGAGCTGGTGGGTGTCCCCCCGCCACCCATCGTGAGGGCACACACGACTCGGGTGCAGGCCTCGTCGGCTGCCTTCGTGACCCACGTCCCCATCCAGGACATTTGTAGGGCTGCCATGTGGTCTTTGGTTCACATGTTCACCTCGCATTATGCGATTGTCTCCTAGACCAGGGAAAACGCTGGGTTCGGCAGGGTTGTCCTCTGTCCTGGGAACTTGTGAACTCCTACCCACCTCCAACAGAGAGAGCTTGGAATCACCTTTTGTGGAATACACATGAGCAATCACTCGAAGAAGAAAAGACAGTTACCTTTTCCGTAACTGGTGTTCTTCGAGATGTGTTGCTCATGTCTATTCCACATCCCACCCTCCTTCCCCTCTGTTGGAGTTGTCGGGCAAGAAGGAACTGAAGGTGGGGGGAGCGTGCAGCTCCCCTTATACCGCACCAGGCAGGTTCCACTCCAGGGGTCGCGGGGGGTGCTCCCCCCCTACGGGTACTGCTAGGGGAAAAACTTCCGGCACCAGTGCACGTGCGAGCACACACACCTATTGTGGAATAGACATGAGCAACACATCTCGAAGAACACCAGTTACGGAAAAGGTAACTGTCTTATCTCTGGGATTTTGTCTGTTAACCATGATTTCAGGTTGGGGTGCCAGAATTTATAGAATTGTTATATACCTATTATTCATAGGCCTCATTGATAGTGGTACCCCTCCCATATACTTCCCCATGTCTTTACATAACCATTAATTTGATTTGAAACATCAGCATAAGTCATGTCTTTTTTTCTGAATTCCCTGCACTCTTGTAACAAAGCTTGTTTACAGCTTTCATAATCTTTATAGTCTGCCCTTCCCATTAGGATAAAAATGTCCAAGACCTTTGTCTTGGAGCCAGGTACCTTACCATGTGCTCCTTTCCCATCTTATTCAATTTACATCCCATTTCAAAGATGTGTAGGAACACATCCATTTCATCCCCTCCCTAAATCAAGGAAATAGATTGGACTCTACACCATTCACCAGTACTAGTACCTGGGGACTGGCTCCACCTGTTGAACTCTGGTTCTGCTAGCATGGTCTTTCCATTTCACAGTGATGTTGGTGCTCCCTATCCTTCTCTCTCTCCTCCAGCTGTTGCTGGTGCTGCTCATACTGGTGCTGGTTCTCCTTCTGTTTTTTCTTGTACTGACACTGCCTTCCCTGGTCTGCGAGCTGCTGGGTTTCCAGACACATTCTGTCCCTCTTCTGCTCCAGCTGTGGAGCTGTCCATCACTCCTGCTGCAGTGGTGTGGATGGAGCACAGTTGCTATCATTGCCAGCTTCTTCCCTCTTTTGGGCGTTGGCTCCAAGACTCACTCTGTCTGCTGGACCCTCTGTCAGCAGGCTGGAGATTCTTTGTGAATCTGGACCATCATTCTTTAACTGGTCATTAGAATACAGCAAATTTACTAGCTGTGATTTTGTTTGATCCTCAGTATTGATCTGCCTTTTTTTGCCTAACTCAACCAGGTGATTTTTCTTTAGCTAATTATAATTCACTTTCCCTGTTTCCCCCCCCCCCCCCCCCCCATTATTCCTTTCCTGAAAAGACTATTGAGACTGTGGCGGGGTGAAGACTCACTGGCACGGCACCTCCTCCTGGGAATTAGCTCTTCCAGCCCGGAGTGCCCTCTGCAGGCCAGTGTCTCGCCTGCTGCTGGCCCCCGTGTCCCTCCTGGACCCCGGTGCCCCTTTACATCAGGGTTCTGCCCACAGCAGCAACCCACAATCTGGGTCTCCCCACCCAGGGGAACCCCCAACCCTCTATCCCCACCTTGCCTCAGTGGCTACTGCCAGTCCCCATCTAGCCCCCGTTCACTGGGGCAGACTGCAGTCTGTAAACCACTCATCATTAGCAAGGGGGGTTAGGACCTGCTGCCTTTGCCTATCTCTGGGCTGCCCCTCTGCAGCCCCAGTACCTTTTTGTAGGCCTTTTTCAAGGCCTGCAGCCTGGGGTTTTTTCAGGCTGGAGCTCCCCTGCTCCTTCTGCCCTTCCCCAGCGCTCCTCCACCTCAGGTCCCCTTCTCTTCCAGGCAGCCAGGTCCTTCTCTCTCAAGAAACTAGAGAGAGAGTGTCCTCCTGAGCTCCTGGCTCGCAGCCCTTTTATAGGGCCAGCTGTGGCCTGATTAGGGCGTGGCCCCCGCTGTGGCTGTTTCCCCAATCAGCCTAGGCTTTTCTTTCAGCCCCGGCCCTCTCCAAGGGCTGGCTTTTAACCCCTCTTTACTGGAGTGGGGCAGCTGCCCCACTACAGAGACCTTTGTGCTTTTCCCCCCGCAGTACTTGCTTTTAATGTTGTTGGCACTTACACAATTTACATTGTTGCAGCATTCCACTACTATAGTTCAGGGTAACTGAATCTGTATTTCCCTTCAGTTGTCCAGTAAGGACACCCACTCTCAGGCTTCCAGCTCCCCAGCTTTTGCCTCTCTTGGAAGGTGACATGCAGCCCTCTCCCTTCTGACTGGGGTGCTTTTAGGCTGTATGGTTTCCTGCCTTCACTGTGTATTTCTCAGTGCAGACAATTTGCTCAAGGATGCCTGCTTGCTTTCTCTTCAGAGACGGTTAACAGGTGTAATTGCTACAGTTATAGGGTACCACACAGCACTTCCCATGCAAGCATACTTATTTTTAAGCTAAAAAATTACAGTATAGAGAAGACATATTAAAAATAGTAAAAGAACCTACATGCTTGCTAATAAGCTTACCAGAATTAACATGGATTCTGACAGGAACTGTCCTTCAATCCTTCACCCAGCAGGATTCCTTATAGTTACTAGTTTATTACAGCTTCAGCTCAGAACAAGCACCCAGTCTTATGTGACCTCAGTCGGCTAAGTTCTTCCAATCCTATCCTAAGGATTAGGGCCTTGCATGGAACAGGGGCCCTGTCCATTTGCTAGATCAGGAAGAAGGCCATGAGCCAGTTTAAAACCAGGCTATTTATTTAAAAAAAACTTTTTTTTTTTTTTTTTGTCTGTTGGTTTCTGGAGAAACCAGTTTGAACTAGTATATGTGGAGCTTTCTGTGGAGGTGGCTTCTCGGGAGATGTTACAACCTGAGTGAATTTGCCTAATTATCCCTACTTTCTCCTATTTACCTTTCCCATGGAAATACATACAGTTCCACAATAACACATTCATAATTGCATTTTTAATGAAATGAACTCTAAAGATGTTAAAACTAAGTCACTAAGGTTTAATTTCATTAAATTAAGTTTATTTAGAGTACTTCAGGAAATTGTCTATTATATCTCTCTCCTACAGAAGTGCGTGTAACTAGAATTGGCCGGCACCTTAGGAGAACCTATTGACTTGGGCAGGTTTATTTCCTGGATGGCAGTTTTGCTATTTTATACTTCCACATTTTCCTGTTTAGGTAACAAAAATTTTGCTAGGAAGCCAGCATATTTTAAAAAAAATTTGTACAGAGTTGTTTGATAATCATTCTGCAGAATATCTTTTTTAGAATCTGAGGCTGATCTTTTACATATTTAATACAATGAACTCCAAAATATTAAAAAATAATTCATTAAGGTTTAACTTATTTAATAAAGTTTAATTAGGACATTGTAGGCAACTCTTAGTCTGACACACACACAAACACACACACTAGCTTAGTGGAAAATGTATTGTGTGTTCAGAGTATGCTTTTTCAAAAGTTCATAACTCAGTCAAATCTCAATTAGTTTTCCTGGGAACATATAACAGTCCTTTTCCTCAAGGAAATGTTAAATTTTTGCTGCTAGCTGCTTCAACACTAAAGCTGTTCAAAATAGCATTGCCAATTTTTCCCCCCCTACAGTGAACAAATTTGTGTTTCACTATCTTTTTTTCCCCCCCCTCAAAATAGCTGAACATTTTTTGCTCAAGCTTTCAAATATTTTAAAAAGAGCACTCCTGGGTAGATTCCTCACCTGGAAAATTTCAACTCATAAGGGTAATGCTTCAGAAAATTAAGAACTGAAAACTGGGTTAGAATGGAAACCATTATGCAGCCTCAGCCATTGCAATTGCTAGTGCTTCTGTGATAATGAAAATGATTTGGAGTACTATATAACAGTGTTTTCAACTATCACTTGATAGAGCTTTATATTATAAAGGCTACCATATCCCTTAACTGCATTGATGAAAATGTCTTACTTACAGAATCTGACAGAAGACGTTGGTCAAGACGATCACCAGACAGGTACTTGATAATTACTTAGCTGAAATATACTGTAGGAATTTAAGCATGCATTCTAAGAGAAAACTAACTAAAATGATTAGTTCTAATACACCTCTACCTCGATATAACGCTGTCCTCGGGAGCCAAAAAATCTTACCGCGTTATAGGTGAAACCGCGTTATATCGAACTTGCTTTGATCCACCGGAGTGCGCAGCCCCGCCCCCCGGAGCACTGCTTTACCGTGTTATATCCGAATTCGTGTTATATTGGGTCGCATTATATTGGGGTAGAGGTGTATGTTAAATGGCTAAAAGGGGGATATCTACTAGAAAATAATAAAAAACAGTTTGTTTTCAAAAGCAGTGTTTTGAAAAACAGCTGTGCTTCTAATTTCTCCAACTATGAATAGTTCCTATAGGTCTCTATGACATTTGCCATTTTACTGCTACTTCCTAACAGGAATTCACCAGACCAGTGTTTCTCAAATGCTGCCACCAGGGGCTTTTCTTGCAGTCACGGCCTCCGGAGTGATGATTGCAGGGGTGGGGGGGAGCAGCAGTTCCTCCCTTGGGGCTGCTAGCAGGGTTTGAGCCTTGTCCCGTCTGGAGACACAAATACTGGAGGATCAAGCAGCCAGTAAGTTCCCCACCTTCCTGGGGGTGGTGGAGTCCGGCTTCAGTCCTGGGGTGACGGGCAGTAGGCTCCAGCTGCAGGGCTTCAGACTCCATCTCCAGGCTCTGGGATCTGTCTCAGGGCTCAAGGCTTCGGGCTCTGTCCACCTGCACAGCGGTGGGCTCCGGCCCCTGGCCATGTGGCACTTGGCTCTGGCCCCGGGCTCACCCCCCATTGCCCCAGCTCCCGCTGCCTCCCCCGGCCCCCATTCATTCCCCCTATCACCCCTGGCCCCGCTACCTCCCTATCTACCTCACCATTCAGGGCTTAATTTGTATCCTGGCATGCCAGGGTTGAGTAAGTCTGCTGTGAAAAGTGATAAATGTATGCTCGTTCATATCACTTTTCACAGCAGACTAAGGCTATATCTCAGGGTTTGGCAACCTTTCAGAAGTGGTGTGCCGAGTCTTCATTTATTCACTCTAATTTAAGGTTTTGCGTGCCAGTAATACATTTTAACGTTTTTAGAAGGTCTTTTTCTATAAGTCTATAATATATAACTAAACTATTGTGTGTAAAGTAAATAAGGATTTTAAAATGTTTAAGAAGCTTCATCTAAAATTAAATTAAAATGCAGAGCCCCCCGGACCAGTGGCCAGGACCCGGGCAGTGTGAGCGCCACTGAAAATCAGCTTGCATGCCGCCTTCAGCACGCGTGCCATAGGTTGCCTACCCCTGCTATATCTACACTAGCACTGTTGTCGGTCGGTGTGTGAACAAATCATCCCCGACTGACAAAAGTTTCACAGACAGAAGCACTGGTGTGGACAGCGGCATGTTGGCGGGAGATGCTCTTTCCGCCAACATAGCTGCCGCCGCTCATTATGAGTGGTTTAGTTATGCCAGCGGGAGAGCTTCTCCCACCGGTATAGAGCAGCTACACAGGAGACCGTACAGCGGCACAGCTGCAGCGGTACAACTGTGCCACTAAGGTCTGTAGTGTAGACATAGCCTTAGTAGCTAGCTGGGAGGCTGTGAAAAGTGATATTAACATACAAGTATCACTTTTCACAGCAGCAGATTTACTAGCCAGCAAGTCTTAAAAAAAAGGCAACCAAAAAAGCAAAAGAAAAAACAACAAAAAAGACAAGGGCGTGCAAAGCACCGTATTTGTATTTCTAGTCTGTTTAGGTCCAGTAAAGAATAGAAACAACTGTACATTATTTTTATTATTGCAAAAAACCCTACATAAATAAATTACAATGTTTTGGACATGTATATGTGCATATTTATTCATTTTTCCTAAAGTTAATTAAGTATTTTAGGAAAAATTGTCAGAGCAGCCACCAGCAAGAGTTGGTGGCCGCACTCTCAGGCCACCAAAAATTTTGTTGTGATAACCCCTGACCTAGACTCTATCTGTACATGACTCTCACTTCTGGGATATAGGTTCTGAGCACAAGACTAGCAGAATCTCCCTTTCTGTTAAGGTGTTTGGACTCTTGTGAGCTGTAGTGGGAATAGAGCACAACTCAGGCCCCCGCTGGCCATTATGTGGCACCCCTTGCTGCACGTCAGACACTCCAGTAAACTTTTTCTTGACTGGGATTGAGGAAGGAATCTTGCTTACGGAGATGAACCTCTCTCTGTGTTGTTCGAGTTCTTCTCCATATTCCAGTGATATTTGTTGAGTACCACTTCTTGGTTCTAACTCTGCCTTCTAATTGGGTCCAGTAGAGTTCTTTGAATTCCTGAGCCCTTTGTTTTGAAGGCTTGGCACAGTTGTGATGTTGTTCTCTGTTAACTGGCACCAACGTTTTCTTACGTGGCTTGATGTCTTACAGTTTGGTGCCTGCATTAGTGCTTGTTTCTATTGAGCTGATGCTATCTTTGATATACAGTCCCTTTCTCTTTAATTTTAGGTATGGTATCTAAAGAGGATCACTTAGTGGCTTCACACCTTGATCATGTAATAGAACAGTGCCTTAAGACTGACCATGTTTGTCATGTTATCTGCTTCAGAAGTGTTAGTTCTGTTTGCAGATGTCATCTTGAGCACTGAAGAAAAGTGGGGAATGCCTGTAAGTTCTCAAGACCCCCCAGGAAGATTCTTGTAAGCCCAGTGTATGGTCAACATAGAGCAATTAAAAATGCAAACTCTTGAAGCTCAGGGCTGAGTTGGCCAGGACTGCTGAGTGCTAAGATTCAGAGCAGACCTGTCTTCCACCCTCCCTGGTAAATCTAGTGGGATCACTTCACCACCGAAGTGCCTTGCACCATCAGCAGAGAAGGGCTTCACCAGATGTTGGCTCCTGAATGCACTCAGGGCCTTGGCATTTGAAGTTGTTGATACCTGGCTGTGTCTCATCAGATGAAATGAAGCCTTTGTATGAGAGGTTGAGGCATGTGATGTTGAGGAATCAGAAGCTTCCCAATGTGCATATGAGAAGAACCATAACTTCAGCTCCACATTGAGGTCTCAGGATTTCCTCCTCCTGCATCCATATGCTGGAAGTGGAAATGGGTAGGTTGATTCCGGGTATTGGAGTATGCTCTGTAATTTGGCCTGGTCACTCCTGGTCCTTTATATGGCTGTCGAGAAGTCCACAGTACCTATTTTGAGGTAATTCTCTTGCTTTGCATCATCAAGGGTAGGAACTCTGCATGCATTTGGAACTTTTCTTCCTCCCAGGCTAGCGCTTGTATCTCGAGAGTCAGTACAGTAAACTCAAGCCTCAGTGCTGCTGCTGCTTTTGTGGTGGGGATTTGTGCGCAGCCAGGGTTAGTCCTGCCAGTGTCACTTATTACACTCCAGGTTTCCTTGTCATCTACATAGTTCTAGCCATTTGAGTTGGGACAGGCTGAGTATTAAGGTGGTGAGAGCTGTTATTTGAACTCATGTTAGCTAAAGGAGTCTTCTGCTTCAAAATACACATCCATTATGAGGAACATGACAATAGAGAAATCCTACCTTTATCATTTCTCACAGAAACTCTCCAAGACAGCTGATTTTGAGTTAAAATCAGGCTGGAAGTCTGCAAGGGTTACTTCTGTGCGGTAGATGGGCCAGTCATTTCTATCCAATAGATTTGCTATACTTTTGCATCCTGTTGTGGGTGTATTGGTGGAAGAAGGTTTAGTAGATCCCTTGCATATCTTTCCCAATCTTTAAGGCAATTGAGAGAGTGTTTGTTCTGTGGAGACAAAGTGTACATCATGTAAGGCGCTATTTTGGCCTTTCAGGAGCTAGTTAAAGGTATACCAGTGTATGTGGCCCCATGCTGTTAGATTCTTAGGGGTTTGGGCACTTCTGAAACATCCTGTTTAAAGAGGCTTCTAAAAATCTAATGAAAGCTCTTTTTGAACTACTCTGTTCCTGTGAGCGTAAGTTTCTTAGATGGCATGTCACTTTCCTGGTGGCAGTGACTGCAGTTGAGAACGTTTCAGGGCGTAATGACTTGATTGACCTTATCCCAAATTGCATAATGCTATAATTGGTGCTGTGAACTCCTCTGACATTCCACTCTTAGGTGGTGGTTGAGGTGCTTTTTTACCTTAATGAGTTTCACCTATCAAAATTCTCCTATGCTGGCATGCCCATTCTGGAGAGAAGATCCTTCTCTACAGTATGCTTAATTAACCCAAGAATCTTTTGACTCTTTGGAGCAAACAAAGTCCTTAAAGTCCGTTCAACATTTTGTTTCTTTTGAGACCAGTCTATTGGGCATTGCTGTTACTAAGTGGACCTTCTCCTTAGGATGGAGTGATTTAAAATCACTTGATTTTTTTTTTTCTTTTTTTTTTCAACCATTGGTTGAGGTTTTGTAAAACTATTTGGAAATCTTTTGCTGTAGTAGTTTTAGATTAAAATTTGTAATGAACCAAATTATAAATACTTTTCGTAATGCCACTGCAGATGGGATGTTTTATTTGAAATTTACAAATCTGATATAGACAAAAAACAAAATACTGAAAATTAATATTTGCAGGGTCAGGGCCTTAAGCAGGTACGTAACTCTACTCACATGAATAGTCCCTTGACTTCAGAGAGACTACATTGTGCTTAAAGTTAAGCATGTGCACAACTGTGTGCAGCCTCGGATTAAAATTGGATTTTTATTAAGAACTTTTCTCTTAGTGGCATAACATCGTTGTTGCTGCAAAACTAAATTACTTCAGTGTTAATTTTTTCATTGTTATTTAGAGGTTCAGTATATTAACAAAGTTATTGTGAATTATTTTATACACAGGTCAAATTTTTCAAAAGTAGGAGCCTAAAGTTATATTCCTAAGGATGGAATTTGCAAAAGCACCTGAATGATTTGGGGCCCTAAGTCCCATTGAATTCAAACTGCAAACGCTAACTAGGAGAGTATGGCCTGAGTGAAGCATTTTAGCTTTCATGATATATACATTTGGAAGATAGTATTGATTGCAAAGATAGAATGGGCTTTTTGCTTATCAATTTCATATGAGTTTGTGGCAGTTTGCATAGTAAGGATATTAACGAGGTGCTGGACTTGTCTCTTTCAGCATAGATGAGTATTAATTGTGAAAGTACTTTAGTTAAATAAGTCTCTGTAAAATCTGAAATTATACTAGCAATTAAGTTGAAGTACGTAATCATTTTAGCAATTTAAGACTCTAAGATGCGAAGAAAGTAAACTAACAGTGAGTTTTTAAATTTAAGCTATGTGTTAAAATCAAGATTTTTATCCACTCTCTCTAAATGAATGTGAGTGTACATTTTGTATT
Organism: Emys orbicularis; assembly: GCF_028017835.1. Classification (NCBI taxonomy): domain Eukaryota; kingdom Metazoa; phylum Chordata; order Testudines; family Emydidae; genus Emys; species Emys orbicularis. The sequence goes on along the minus strand of NC_088687.1, from coordinate 94,842,857 downwards.
ATGGCTCTTCTAAAACTAGATGACAAATGCACAAAGTTTCCTTGATCAAAGGCAAAGCTACATCACTCCCCATATTAGCAATGGGTCTGTTGCAGGCACCTGTAAAACAACAATATTATTTTGTCTCCACACACTCTTATTGCATGAATTTGATCTCCTGAAGAGAATCTGCAGGGGTCTGAAACTTTTCTGGAGCATGGAATCCAATGTAGGGAAGTCCAAACTCTCTCCTTCCAAAATAAACAAAGATGTCTTTTGAATATTCCTTATTTTCATTTGGCCTTTTGCATGTTTTCCCCTGCACTTGTGGTCTCATTCTACAGGCTTGTACACTGTATTTCATGTTTAGGTGGGTGTCTTAGTGTTCTCATCTAGTTTTTAAAAACATAAAACACCTTGCTTGTTATCGGCATTGGCATTAGTTTTGTTATTATTGCTCGCTGAAACTTTGCATTTATTTTATTTTTGAACATTCCTCAAGTTGCTTGGTCTCCATGAGTGTAAGGATTTGCACAGATGTTATCTTTGGAGAAAGTAAAAATTATATATCTGTAATTCTGCTTTTCTAAAGACATCCTTTGCAGATTCTCATTTACTTGCCCACTTTCCCTTGGTTCAGAGGTTTACCACACTCATTTTTTAATCTCATACCTTGTTTTTCATTTTTCTCTGGGGTGTGTTTTAGATGCGAGGTTGATCATCTTGAGTTGGCTTTTTTTTTCTGGGAACTTTAATCTCCTGCACAGGTGAAGCAACTGAAGGGACTATTTGGCAAGCAACATTAATAGCTGGCTGTTCTTGGGTGGTGATGGCACATGACAGACATTTGGGGTATCTTCCTTGCAAATGTTACCTTTAAGTGTCAAAAGCCATTAAGAACTGCCAGTCTTGAGCAGTTTTTAACTCTCAGAGGCAAGAGTTTCTGGGACAGCCTTCTAATGGTGCGGAGAGAAGAGGCAAACAAACTAACTAGTGTTAAAATGGAGCTGGATATGTTTATGAATATAATCATATGATGGGGTTGCCTGTGATAGCAAGGAATTAGACTTGATGAACTAGGAGGTCTTTCTTTTCCTATGTTCAAGATGATATTTGCAGAGAAGCAGTTATATGTAAGTAAATTTTCTGTCAGTCTCAAGCAACTCCTATTGAAGACAGTGGGGGGAGTTGTGTGTGTGCATTTGTAGGTGAGCAGACCTGTAACTGATTATTAATCAGGAAAAGTTGGAGTTAGAAATTACCTTAAAATAAAATGATCCCCTAGTAAAATCTGTGCAGAAAATATTCATATTAAACCAATACTGAGCTAACAAACCTGTTAGAAATTGCCTTTAAAGAACTGACAATCTTTACATTCAGATGGGCACACAACATAGCTATATCTTGTTTCTTTGTGAATTTTCATTACAAAGAAGTATTTAATAACAGCTGTGTAAATGTATCATTTTTAAAATAAATGATACTTCTGTACTGTGGTTTTAGTTTGTAGGCCATCATTCAGCAATTAAAAGTGCAACAAAAGATTTAATTAGAATGGAAACAGTAAAATCATAAATAACATACGCAGAAGACTTGTACTTCTTGGAACAATATTTGAAAATATATTCCTCTTTCAGGTGTCGGTCTGTCTTTCTTTTTTAAAAAAATAGTCACTTTATAACTTCTGTGCCCTCTACTGTACTTCCCTTTCACTCAGTGGCTATAAATCTGAATGTTGACAAATTCAAACTAGGAATAAAGTGCAAAATTTTAAATTAGGGTAATAAGCCATTGGAACAGTTTATCTGGGATATGATAGTTCTGGGCTTGATGCAGGAATTCTTGACTTAAATTCTTTGATCTCTTTTATTCAGGAGGTCTGACAAGATGACCATAATGGTCCATTCCGGCCTTGAAACCTATGAATTATAAGAATACATAGTGTTCTCCCCTCCCTCCATTGTAGGACCAGTATTATCTCACTTCTCCTCCCCTAACATCCACATTCTGAAAAGTCATGTATTGAATTTTGCAATCCCTACAGTTGCTTTGACAATTTAGTAGGAACCCAAGGCCCCTGCCTGTGTTTCATATAAATGTATGTATTTTATATCAAACCCAAATGCCTATAGTCATATTTGTATGTTTATTTTTATATATAGTAATTGTTGCCTGAGTGACCTAGAAATAAAAAATCCACAATTCATCAGCTTTGTCTTTAAACTAAAGTTAGAGGGGAAGGAGTGGCCATGGCTATATTTAGCAGTAGCATGTATTTTGGGCTGTCACATTAAAATTTAGGGGTACCCTAGAATCCATACTCCATTTACTAAGTTTTTTACTGCTCTAGTGTGTGTGTGGTGGAATCCGTAAATCTGCGCCTCTTGTCCTTCTCTAAACAACTGATCAGTACTGCTATCACCTCAAGACTTTCAGTTTGTGCGAGTGTTTATCTGGTTATTCACTTGCTATCAAAATCTCTAAAAACTTCACTTAAAAGGCCATAAAAAAAATTACAGCCTCTTTAATTTATAAGCATTTCAAGATTGTGTAAATGGAATTCAGCAGATATATTCATGTGGACTTATCACTAATAAGATGACATAGTTTCTTTAATCCATTTTGTATTATGCACACTGAAGTATATTTTGGAGCTTTTGACTCAGTTTAAAGGTATGTTCCTCTTCTCAAATAGCTGTCACTAGGGCTCTCATCTTTTGCCTCACAACACCAGCAATGTACTGCTGCAATTGTCCCCAGCAATGTGCTGCTTGGAGTTCTTATTGCTTAACTAGCTCCTTAATGTATATTTTAAGTCTGAGACAGTAATTTTAGTATTTTAGAGCTCTTTTAAAAAAAAAAAAACTAGAGTAAAAGAATTTATTATTTTGGAAGCCTTCCTGAGAACATGTTTAATTTGCAGCGCACCTTCACTTGTCCCTTTCTTTCAATATTATCTTCTATTTTTCTTGTCTTTTCTGTGGTTTTCTTTCTTGTTTTTTCCTAACCCATTATTTGTATATTTCCATAGATGAGATTTTTTTGTTTTTTACCTCTTCCCACTTTGCACTCCTCTCCAGCATAGGCTTGACCAGTCAGTACTTTCCTGAATAAAAAAGATACATGAATGCTGGGGGTTTGAAGAAGACTTGAACATCATAGGTAGGTCAGTGTTAGGGAGAATTCCTGAAATGGAGAGAACTGCCTTCTTCTTCTCTAAAACAATGTGGATGGGAGGGCAAGACCACAAATGGATAATAGGTAGGAGAGTACGATCAGCTAAACCAAAATTAGTTTGAACACCATACTCTCTACTTAATAGCACAAAAAATTATACATCTGAAGCTATCATGTGTAAAGAATGTATGTTTAAAATCTAATACAAACAATAGATCCTATGAAGTTATCTCAGTTGTGCATCTGAACTTCCTTTCTTATATTGCTTTCAGAGCACTTGGAAGAGATTTTCAATGGCACAGAAGGCAGTTAAGCACCAAACTCCATTGCCTTTTAATGAGAGTTGGGCACCTACCTTCAACCTGTGCCATTGTAATGTCTAAAAATGGAAAGTTTTATGGTTGGATTTTCTGAAGCCTCAAGCAGTGAAACATATTTAGAGGATTATATGGGGTTTTACTATATTAAGAATTATCTTGGATGCCATAGGAGCTCCACAGAAGGTGAATTAAAGGCTAACTATGAAGATTACCCTGTTCTGCAGTTCCTTGCAATTACCTTAACTTGGCTTCTCTGCCTTTTCTTACCCTTAGGCTTCTCTCCATTTCCTTTTTAAGTTCTCTGCATACTATTCAGAGCTATGCTGACTCTTCCAGCTGGTCTTTATCCTGTGTTTTATACACAACTTCTTCAGGGTTCTGTGCTGTGGTCATTATTTCTAGTTAAGGAGGGTTGGACAAAACTCTGTCTCTGGGATCAGTCGTTGTTGCTCCTAAGAGAGTCAAAGCAAAGTGACAAAGGTGCTCCCTACCAGTAGCTGTTGAGTATGCCCCTCTCTGTAGAGCACCTCCTGTTCTTCTTGGGCCAGAGAACAAGAAATTGGGTTAAGAAATCAAACAAGGGTGTCTATTAGAAGTATTGTGCTCTAATCACTGGGCCAGCCCTTTATTTTGACAAGTGATGGGCAAACCTCAAAAGTTCTGGTTTGGACAAGTAGGTAAAAGTTAGGATGCTTCCTGAGGCTCTAAAGCAGATTTTCTCAGGAGGTTTGTGGCCCTTATTTATACTAGACAGATTGAAAATAGTACAAGAGACTGGTCTTTGCTCCTGTAGTATTTTTCAGTGCTTTCCGTCTTCACAGAAACCAGGAAGTAGAGTGGCACATAAAAATGGGTGGCGTTTTATTTTGAAAGGAGATGGAGGAATTTTGTTTAACTTCAAAATTTCAGTTCTTTTATTCGAATCAATTCACCAGTCTCTAATTTTTGGAGAAAAATGCACATGGTTTCACTGTCCTGTAACTATTTTTATTCCTTGTTTTTTAATACCCTCCATAGGAAGTCTCCGATCTTGCAGTTCTTCAGACTGCTTTAGCAAAGTGATGCCTCCAAGGAAAAAGAGGAGACCTGCAGCCGGAGATGATTTATCTGCTAAGAAAAGTAGACATGATGGGTATGTCATCTTAATGTGAGCTAATAATGATGAAATAACATTATTGATGAACAGTTGGGGTGATCATCCACTTATGAAATGGTAAAAATGGCACTAACTGTGGAAATCTATACTGGCCCTAGAACAGGTTCAGAGAAGGGCAACTAAAATGATTAGGGGTTTGGAACGGGTCCCATATGAGGAGAGATTAAAGAGGCTAGGACTTTTCAGCTTGGAAAAGAGGAGACTAAGGGGGGGACATGATAGAGGTATATAAAATCATGAGTGATGTGGAGAAAGTAGATAAGGAAAAGTTATTTACTTATTCCCATAATACAAGAACTAGGGGCCACCAAATGAAATTAATAGGCAGCAGGTTTAAAACAAATAAAAGGAAGTTCTTCTTCACGCAGCGCACAGTCAACTTGTGAAACTCCTTGCCTGAGGAGGTTGTGAAGGCTAGGACTATAACAGGGTTTAAAAGAGAACTGGATAAATTCATGGAGGTTAAGTCCATTAATGGCTATTAGCCAGGATGGGTAAGGAATGGTGTCCCTAGCCTCTGTTTGTCAGAGGGTGGAGATGGATGGCAGGAGAGAGATCACTTGATCATTACCTGTTAGGTTCACTCCCTCTGGGGCACCTGGCATTGGCCACTGTCGGTAGACAGGATACTGGGCTAGATGGACCTTTGGTCTGACCCGGTACGGCCATTCTTATGTTCTATGCCTGTGCCTGAATGAGGAAGGATGGCTTTGTGATTATGACACTAGATTGGGACTCAAGATCTGAGTTCAATTCCTGGTTTTGCTATAGACTTCTTGTGTGACCTTGGGAAAGGTACTTAATTTCTGTGCTCCAGTTTCCCAACTGTAAAAATGGGTAGAATACTTCCTTTGTCTTGCCTGTTTAAACTAAGAACTTTTGAGTGTGCATAGTAGCTAGAGAATGGGGCTTGTGCTATGATGCTCTACTATATAATAAGTGGCTCAAAAAGCAAATGTACCCATAATAAATGTCCTCAAATGTAAAAAGATTTTTTTCTAATTGCCAGCCTGGAATCTCAGCATATCTTATTCAGACTGGGTTCTTTCCATTTTGTTCACTGTCACTAGTAATAAAGGTTCTCCAAGCCAAATTAGGCCCCTAATTATGTCTGGGCAATTCCATTGTGTTTAATGGGGTTGCACAAGTGTAACTGACTTGGAACTTATTAAAATAAATCTGTTGATGCTGATGAAGGGAATAGAATCCAGCTCCCCTTTTCTTTGCTTTGTTGGCTATGCAGTACTAACAAGAACAAAAAGCAATATATATGTCTTTTTTTTTAAAACAGTTTTTTACCAATTTTCAGAAATAATAAAATTAAAAAGTAAAACAGGATGCACAAGAAATATTACAACATATCTATAAGAATGTGGCAAATGTACACATATAAATAGCAAATAGAATAATGAAGTGAGACCAGAAACAATACTTCTTTTTCACAAAACCTAATAGAAATTTTTATATTGAACATTTCCTCTGCCAAAACATTGAGACAGTACATGAGATCCAGAAAGTAGTGCTGTCTGGAAACAAAGGAAACTGACCTTAGTGCAAATAGTAAACAAATAGTAAAAAGCTAATTACATTTCTAACATTTTTCTGTTTTAATAATCTAAGGTAGTGCTAGTATACAAGTAAAGAAGTTAAAAATATTCTGCAGGTGTAATTTTAAGGGTCTTCATTGTGTCTCTCCACATTTAGATGTGTAACAAATAGCTCTTTTCATCTTAAACTCTGCAAATGTATTTCAGTCGGCTTTTAGCTTTGGGGTAGAATCAGACCTGTCATTCACTGGCAGCAGGGGAATGTCCCATTTTTGAAGTTCCTTCCAGTTTTATCTGCACCCACAGCCACCAGTGGCTCAGCCAGACCTCCCTGCTTCCGAGCTTTTCTGAGGAAAATTTCACCTTTTAGTTCATATTTCTGACTATAAAAATGTGACTGACTAATTTGTCGATAATTCCCAGCTGTGTCCCAGGACTACGTCTGTCTTTTGAGGAACGATTTCCATTGTCTGTGCTTTGCCTTCTGAGGTGTTTGTGGTGGGGTCTGTTGCCCCTGCAGGCTTCAGGGAGCAAGTTATGCTGAGAGGCAAAGGGAAGACCTGTCTCTCCTGTTTTTACACACTCTTTACCAAAGATCTCATTGGGGAGCTCAGTCTTCTCTGTCACACAGTTCAGTCCTGTTCCATTTGCCCCCAGCACAGTCTAGGTGGGTTTGCCTTGCCTCCCTCCCCCTCCTTTTTCCCAAGCAGGAAAGGAGGCAGGCAGGATTGGCTCCAGGAGCAAAAAGCCCCTTCCCTCACTCTCTCCGTCGGGAGCAATGCCAGAAGAGCGGTGTTAGGTGGAAAATTGTTCCTCATTGCCTAGAGCTCACTGTGGAACTCAGCTGTCTTCTGCCCCTCTGTCTCCCCTCAAGTTGCAGATGGAGGGCACTGGAGACAGCCCTGGAGAGTATAGTAAAGGGGCCTTTGGGCCAAGTTTATTACCCCGTTGCCATCCTGGTAACAGACCTTCTGGTGTTCCTTATTGATATCCCAGACTAAGGTCTCCAGGGTAAACAGACCCATCTGGCCCATATAGACTCCATACAATAAAAACTAGAATCTCTGGGGAGCCTATTCTTGAATGCCATTACCTTCCATGAAAGATGCAGAAAGACCCCATATAGAGGGTGGGAAAGACAAGAAGCCCAGCCTCTCTGAAGGCAAGGAGGTTGCTAGCCACTTAAAATATTTTGGAGCCATATCTGAGTCCAATTTTAATCTCTCCTCTGAAGTCTGTTCATAGGGACAAACTCCCAAAGTGGATATTAAATTAAGTCAGTGCTGGTCCCTTGCTCGTCTTCAGAATGCAGCATGGTGGATAATCCTCAGTGTCTTTTTCCCCTGCTCACCATGGAGTGTAGCATGACAGATTAATGCAGAAAAGAACAGATTACAGACATGCTGATTATCTGGGTTCACATGTGTATGCACACAAAAAAGGGGGATTTCTTCCTGTGTAGGGGAGGAAGATCAGCTGCCTGAATCAGAGCTACAGGATAGCATCACCTCAACCCTGGGTATGAAAGCTCTCAGGTGGTATCAGCACAACAACAAAAACAAATAAAATAACATAAAATTAAGAAGTCTTGTTTGACACCATCCATGTATTTCACAAGCAATGCTAACGGTGGCAATAATATTATAAAGATAGTCCCTCAGCCTAAAAATCCTATAGCCTAAAGGTTTCCCCCTGAAAATGATAGTAGGAGCTGAATCTGTTTCATGTACATATAGTGGAATCTTGCTCACTGAGATCAGATGCTCAAATAAATCTCACTCTCTTTTAGTGCTACAGTGGGCAACTTCTTGAGGGACTCGAGGCTATTCATAATCACTGGAAAAGTAGATTTACAACCCTGGCTTCTGACAGATTCTATAGAAAGGAATACAGATCGCGTGGCAAGCTGAAGTAATTCCTAAAAGTGCAACAAGAGAATGTCACTTTGCATCTGGTAGCTCGAGCAAATCTGGGGTGCTGAGGGAGGTCAGTAGCAGTGTTCTCTCTAATTTTTCCCACCCATGTGTGGAATGAATTTTGTTATGTGCACCAATATGGAGGTGATGTGTGACACATCACCTCCATACTAGTGCACATAACAAATTCATGTGGCAGGGGTGGGGCTGAGGGGTTCGGAGTATGAGAGGGCTCAGGGCTGGGGCATAGAAAATTACAAATACCACTAACTTCCTTATCACCGACGGGCCACTCGAGACAGACCGATTACCACCACAGTACTGCAGGAATTCCATTTCTCCGAGGACCTCTTGGCCTCCGAAACACTGGAATCCCTACTACTCGGTACCAATATAGTGGTACCAACCACATAAATTAAATTTAAATTATAAATTAATGGAGATATCCTATCTCCTAGAACTGGAAGGGACCTTGAAAGGTCATCAAGTCCAGCCCCCTGCCTTCACTAGCAGGACCAAGTACTAATTTTGCCCCAGATCCCTAAGTGGCCCCCTCAAGGACTGAACTCACAACCCTGGGTTTAGCAGGCCAATGCTCAAACCATTGAGCCAACCCCCCCCCTCGAGGACTCTGGAATACCCTATGGTATCGAGATACTCACCACCGGCCTCTTTATCATCTCCACCTCTATTGAGCGAAGAAGAAGAGGGTGATGATGATAACTTATCTTCTGTCTCAGTGCAAAGCTTCCCAGAGCATTGTCAAGAGACATATCACCTAGAAACACAATACTGACAGGACAGACAAGGCCCAACCACTTGGTATGGACACCCTTGGGCACCACCACCCATGCCCTTTGTTCCACCCCAATTGCTGTATTGGGACTCATAGAACTGGAAGGGACCTCGAGAGGTCATCTAGTCAGTCTCCTGCACTCATGGCAGTCCTAAGTATTATCTAGACCAGTGTTTCTCAAACTTTTTTATTGGTGACCCCTTTCACACAGCAAACCTATGAATGTGACCCCCCTTACAAATTAAAAACACTTTTTTTGTATTTAACACTATTATAAATGCTGGAGGCAAAGCGGGGTTTGGGGGTGGAGGCTGACAGCTCGTGACCCCCCCATGTAATAACCTCGTGACCCCTTGAGGGGTCACGACCCCCAGTTTGAGAACCCCTGATCTAGACCATTCCTGACAGGTGTTTGTCTAACCTATTCTTAAAAATCTCCAATGATGGAGATCCCAGAACCTCCCTAGGCAATTTTTTTCCCATGGGTATCCTATAGACACCAGTTCTCTAGGACCTTGAGTGTCTCCCATAGAGATAGAGGAATGCAGTCTCCCTCAGCTTCCCTTTCTAGACCCCCAGATCCTCAAGAGGAGACCTTTGAGGACCAGGAGGCAAGGCTGGATAAGAAATCACTTCAGCAACAAACATTTCATCATCCTCTCCAGATGAAGCCATAATGCCCCCTCCACCAACTATGGCAGACAACTTCAAACAATTTCAGGACCTTACCAGGAGAGTGGCGGACTCACTTCACATCCCCCTTGAAGTGAAGACGTTGCAACACAAGCTGCTGGACATCCTGCATACATCCTCTTTAGCTCGTATTGCACTCCCGGTCAACGAGGACTTCCTAGACCTAGCCAAAATCATTTGGCAAACGACAGCCATGATAACGCCAACATGCAAACGAGCAGACAAAAAATATGCAAATTATCAGGCCTTGATGGCAAAATATAATCACATCAATTATGGGAAATTTAATGCCTTTATTGAACATCTCCCAGATGATCAAAGAGAGCAGTACCAAGCCATCATTGCCTAAGGCCAGCTTCTGGCAAGGACAGTACTAGAAATCACATTAGACACCGCGGATGCAGCTGCCCGCTCCATATCAGTGGTGTTAGTAATGAGGAGAGCTTTGGGGCTTCATCTTTCCAGTCTCCCAAGAGAAGTCCAAACAACTGTGGAGGACCTTCCGTTTGAAGGATCTGAACTCTTTGCGGAGAAGACAGATTCTTCACTCCACACATTGAAGGACTCAAGAGCCACGTTGCACTGCTTAGGGATCTACATGCCTGCACAGAAAAGGAAGTACAGCAAATCGCAGACAAAAGAAAGATCCTAACGGACCCAGTTCCCTCCACACCAGAGACATTACGAACCTCAGCAGAAAAGACAGCGGATGGAAAAATGAAAGCCGACAGCCTCCCAAACTTCAACTGTACAGTCCTCAATGTTGAAACATCAATTCTGAGACATTGATTGAAGCGCCTGGTTACCACTCCCAACATCAATTGCTGCAAAACTCAAACTATGTACATCCCTACAAACACCGTCTTGTTCTTTTTCAACAAAACTGGGAAAAGATAACATCAGACAAATGTGTACTGGAGATCATCTCCATTGGTTATTCAGTCCACTTTACCTCCCTCCCGCCTACCCATCCTCTCTCTCCGTTCCTCTTCACGGACCCTTCTCACGAGAGCTTGCTGCTTCAGGAAATAAATCGTCTCCTAAACCTTGGTGCTATAGAACCAGTTCCCAATCAACACAGAGGGAAGGGTTTCCACTCCAAATACTTCCTGATACCGAAAAAGAATGGCGGATGGAGACCCATTCTGGATCTGAGGTTTCTAAACAAATATGTAAAGTCACAAAGATTCAAGATGGTTACATTAGAAGCAATAATTCCATCTCTGGACCAGGGAGACTGGTTCTTGGCCCTCGACCTACAAGATGCTAACTTCCTGTGGGATGGTGGAATCACAATATGGAAGTTCCTGAGATTCACCTTGGGTCAAGACCATTTTCAATACAAGGTGCTTCCATTCAGCCTATTATCCACACCCAGAATGTTCTCAAAGGTCCTATCTGTTGTAGCAGCCCATCTTTGCAAATCAGGGATCATGATACATCCATATCTAGACAACTGTCTACTCAAGGCACAATCCTTCGATGATGCCCCGTTAGCTACGCAAAAGACTATAGATCAGTGGTCCCCAAACTTTTCAGGGTCATGCCCCCCCTTGCCCCTGTCTATTTCTCCTCTGGGGCCAGGAGCAGGGCCGCAACTGGCGTGGGGGCGCAGACAGAGGTAAGGGGGACGAGGCTGGGCTGGAGCTGGGGGTGAGTTTGGGGTTAGGGCGCAGGGCCGGGGCCGGAGTTTGGAGTGGGGCTGGATGGCATTTCCTCCCTTCCCCTCGTGGGGGCTGGCCTGGGCCCCACTGTGCCCCCCGAATGTTCTTCTGTGCCCCCCTAGGGGACCGCACAGTTTGGGGACCTCTGCTATAGATGTATTCACGCAGTTGGGACTACAACTGAATGCTCAAAAATCGGCTCTGACTCTAGTACAACAGCTAGAATTCATAGAAGCCTATCTCAATGTGGTAAAGGCCAATGTCTTCCTACTACTACACAGATTCAACACCCTAACCATCTTAATCAATCATTCACATCAGCCCCCAGACCTTGGCCAGAAATTGCCTTCAAATACTCGGGCACATAGCAGCAGACCACCTTTGTGATAAGTCACGCAAGGCTCCACGTGCGTTGCCTTCTGGCATGCCTCAAAATGGTATATCCACCAAAAAGAGACAGATAGAACAAACTACTGTCAATGCCCTTGATAGCCAAAGACTCTCAAAAGGTGGAAAGATCTGCAGAACGTCTGCACAGGGGTACACTTCACGCAGCCACCTCCAGTGTTGATACAGACATCAGATGCATCTTTACTGGATTGGGGAATTCACCTAGGCGATCACATGGTTCAAGGCAAATGGTCCCCCTTAGAATCAACACTACATATCACCCTATTGGAGCTCAGAGCAGTTAGAAATGCTTGCCTACCATTTGATGAAGGCAAACATGAAAGTCATGACTGACTACATAGCATGTATATTCTACACAAACTGCCAGGGAGGAGTGAGATCACCATCCGTTTGCGCAGAAGCAGTGACACTATGGAACTGGTGCATTCGGCAGAGCATCATTATACCATCAGCCTACCTGCCGGGTGGAGAATACCACTGTGGACACGCGCAGCAGAACATTGTCACAAAAACACGAATGGGAAATGGACCCTGTTGTTCTCCACAATTAATTTTGGTGTCGTGGAGTCTCAAAAATTGACTTATTTGCCATGACCCAAAACAAAAAATGCTTTCAGTACTTTCCTGAAATATGCCAGGAATAATATGATGGGGAAGGAATAATGTGGCACCCCTGCTATTTTCCACTGTTAGAATTATAGAGCAAACACAAAACAGTGAATCCTCTGCAGTTCTAGACCAAAATATTTTCCACCTAGTATCAGCAGGGAAAGATGAAGAGCTTACTTTTGGCCATGTTGAGTTTCAGTTGACAGCTGGTGGACATCTGTTGGGAGATGTTAGAAAGACTGGGCTAAGATTTAGTTTGATTGGAGGGAGACAGATCCAGAGCAGAGAGAGAGAGAAGGCTCAGGGATTCTGCATTAGCAGATCTTAATGGAGGATCTGACTTCTATTGGTGTTTTTTTTAATTGTAAAGCATTTAGCCTGCTTTTGTAGATAAGTGTTAATAACACTGCTCTACAGCCAAAATGCTTCTGAAATAAAAGTAGTCAAACGTTACTAATTCTGGGTCACTGAGAACGAAAATGATGCTTAAAATTGTTGATTGGCTCTAGTTTTCAAGATATGCTATTGGGTCAGTATATACGACCCTTGACTTGGGAATGGCGGAGGATAAGTGAGTTATAAAGGGAAGGGATCTCAATTTAAACCAGAAATGATTAAAATACATCTTTGACTGGATCTATGAATAAATCTATGACTGGGTTTGGACAGTACTTGCTTTTTAGGCAAAACAATGAATGATGCAATCTGAAGCTGGTATTGCATTATACATGATATGAATTGCATCATGTTATTCCTAGAAGTCATGGATGATGCAATCATAACGAAGCTTACATCACTCTGCTGAACAAATTGCCCTATATCAGCTCTAGAAATCATACAGTGTCGTGCTCTCTTATTTGTCAGTGTTTGATTTTGCAAAGGGACACATTTCTGTTTAGCCAAAGTGAGCAGAGATGCCTCGTACTTGTGTGAACAGTGCAGATAACTTCTGCTATGTTTGTGGTGAAGTGACTTTTGCATCACAAAAGCGCAGTATAACCACTATGGTTAAGAAAGCCTATCACCTTTATTTTGGCTGCAAAATTGGAGATCAGGACAAGAGGTGGGCCCCACACATATGCTGCAACACTTGTGCAACAAATCTTCGCCAGTGGTTGAACAGGAAAAGGAAATCTATGCCTTTTGCAGTGCCAATGATTTGGAGAGAGCCAACAGATCATACCAGCAATTGTTACTTCTGCATGGTGCCTCCAGTTGGGAAAGGTGTGTCAAAGAAGAAAAAGTGGACTGTGCATTATCCAAACATTCCATCAGCTATACGCCCAGTACCCCACGGAAAAGGACTGCCGGTTCCTGATGCACCAGAATCATTCTCACTTGAGTCAGACGTGGAAGAGGATGAAACTTCTGGTCCTGAAACATCAATGTCACAGGACCCACATTTTCTCCCATCCTCCTCCTCTGAACCACACCTCATAACACAAGGTGAACTGAATGACCTTGTCAGGGATTTGGAACTACCCAAGAGTAAGGCAGAGCTGTTGGGCTCCAGACTACAGCAGTGGAATCTCCTGGCAGGTGATGTTAGGGTTTCCATGTTCCGTGACTGTCAAAAGGATCTTGTCCCATTCTTCTTCATGGAAGGTGATCTTGTAGCCTGCAACAACATCGATGGTGTGATGGCAGCCCTCAACATCGTTCACGATCTAGATGAGTGGAGACTGTTCATTGATTCATTGAAGACGAGTCTTAAAGCTGTTTTACTGCATAATGGCAATGTTTTGCCATCAATTCCAGTTGGTCATGCAGTCCATATGAAGGAAACCTATGACAACATGAAACAACTTTTGAGGTGCATAAACTATGACCAACATCAGTGGCAGCTTTGTGGCGATTTGAAGGTTGTTGCTCTCTTGCTTGGTCTGCAGACTGGATACACAAAGTACTGCTGTTTTCTCTGCGAATGGGATAGTCGTGCAAGAGATTCCCACTACATCAAGAAAGATTGGCCACTCCGACAGTCATTGGAGCCTGGGAGGAAAAGTGTTCAGCATCCACCACTTGTTGAATCAAGGAAGATTTTGTTACCACCCTTCCACATCAAGCTGGGTCTGATGAAGAACTTTGTCAAGGCCATTGACAAAACACAAGCAGCTTTCAAGTACCTCCGTGGAAAATTTCCAAGGTTAAGTGAAGCTAAGATAAAGGAAGGTGTCTTTGTTGGTCCTCAGATTCGTGAACTTCTTGGAGATGATGCATTTGACCATGCACTGCGTGGCAAGGAAAAGACGGCATGGAAAGCCTTCCAGTTAGTGGCAATAAATTTTCTTGGAAACAACAAAGCAGACAACTACAGGTTGTTGGTGGAAAACCTCCTCAGGGCATACAAAAGCCTTGGTTGCAACATGTCACTAAAGATACATTTTTTGCACTCTCACCTAGATTTTTTTCCACCGAACTGCGGAGCAGTGAGCGACGAGCACGGCGAGCAATTTCACCAGGACATTGCAACAATGGAGAAACGCTCTCAGGGCAAATGGAGCCCATCAATGCTTGCAGACTATTGCTGGACAGTGACAAGAGATGCTCCATTTAATGAATACAAGAGACAAGCCAAGAAGTGCCGAGTAGACACTGAATAGGACTAAACTATGTACAGAATAGTTTTTTGCCTTTTGTTTCATAATAAATTGTATTTATATAACCCTTTTGCTGATTTTTAAAGTGTTACATAAACAGGACAGGTGAAATATTATCATGTAAAGCAACCATAAACACATGAAAAGACCTAGGTTTACAATTTATGATTAAAACTCTACTATCTACACAATATACATAGACATAAAATGTAAAAACTTAAATATCTTAGAAACAGTAGCCAATCAGTTGTTTTAATTGTCATATTTGAATTCAGCGCATCAAAATACATAATAAATAGCACATTTTATCTCTGAAGCAGACGACTTCTCAAAAATTGTAGACCAGTGTAATCTGTCCTCTTCCTAGAGTTCTGAGGAGGTTATATAAGGGGTGAGCAAACTTTTTGACCCGAGGGCCACATCTGGGTATGGAAATTGTATGGCGGGTCATGAATGCTCACAAAATTGGGGGTTGGAGTGCAGGGGGGGTGAGGGCTCCGGCTGGGGGTGCGGGCTCTGGGGTGGGGCTGGGGATGAGGGGTTTGGAGGGTGCGAGGGGGATCAGGGCTGGGTCAGGGGGTTGGGGCATGGGAGGGGGTCAGGGATGCAGGCTCTGGGAAGCGCTTACCTCAAGCAGCTCCCAGAAGCAGCGACATGTCCCCCCTCCAGCTCCTACACGGAGGTGCGGCCAGGCGGCTCTGCGTGCTTCCCCGTCCGCAGGCGCCACCTCTGCAGCTCCCATTGGCTGTGGTTCCCAGCCAATGGGAGCTGCAGGGGCGGCGCTTGGGGCAGGGACAGTGTGCGAAGCCCCCTGGCTGCCCCATGAGTAGGAGCCAGAGGGGGGACATGCCGCTGCTTCCGAGAGCCGTACAGAGTGGGGCAAGCCCCTGATCCTGCTCCCTGGCGGGAGCTTGAGGGCTGGATTAAAATGTCTGGAGGGCCGGATGTGGCCCCCAGGCCATAGTTTGCCCACTCCTGGGTTATATGTATATTTTTGAAGAGTGAAGATTAGGTTGCAGTGAGGTCTTGATCTTTCTGTTGTAGCGATCTTATGGGTAAAGTAGAGCAATCCAAAGTTAAAAGAAATAGATCTGTGATTTTATTTTGATTAGTGTGGCTTTAAGAAGCTGCTTTCATGCTATTTACACTCTCTTAGGGCACGTCTTCACTAGCAACATTAAAGCGCTGCCACGGCAGCACTTTAACGTGGCTTGTGTAGTCGCGGCACAGTGCTGGGAGAGAGCTCTCCCAGCGCTCTAAAAACCCACCTCCATGAGGGATGTAGCTACCAATGCTGGAAGCGCTGCCTATACTGGCACATTACAGCGCTGAAACTTGCAGCGTTGGGGGGGGTGTGTGTGTTTTTTCACACCCCTGAGCAAAAAAGTTGCAGCGCTATAAAGTGTCAGTGTAGACAAGTCCTTAGATACTGATCCTGCAAACAATTATGCATGTGGAGGGCTCCCATGCATACATGTTTGCAGGATTGGGGCTTTAGTGAATGGATACTGGAGCAAAAACGTGGATAGGCCTAGCTCATGACATTTGCAAGGTTACATTTCAAACGAAGTTTACATATCAGAGGGGTAGCCGTGTTAGTCTGAATCTGTAAAAAGCAACAGAGGGTCCTGTGGCACCTTTAAGACTAACAGAAGTATTGGGAGCATAAGCTTTCGTGGGTAAGAACCTCACTTCTTCAGATTTACATAGTTTACATAGGTATTAATGGCTTAAGGTAAGAAAGAAAAGGTTCTTCTTCGAGTGCTTGTTCACGTCCATTCCACATTAGGTGTGCGCGCGCCGCGTGCACGAATCGTCGGAAACTTTTCCCTCAGCGGCTCCCGTCGGGCCCGCAGGGTCTCCCTTCCCACCAGAGCGGCGCCCCGCCCTCGCGTATATATATCCCTGCCGGCCCGACCCTCCCTCAGTTCCTTCTTACCGCCCGTGGCGACGTTGGAACAACTCTGTCTCTCGCCTGAGAGTGTCCCTTAGCATAGCCATTAGCAATAGTTATCAGTTCATAATATAGTTAAGTGTTTAGTGTTAAGTAGTTAATTAGTTCTTCACAAAGACCAAAAAAATATCTTGGTGATAGGGGTTTGATCAACCCCGGCACCGGCCCTGGGCGGCGGGGCATGCCGCCCGCCCAAGGCTTCAAGGCTTGTGCCGCGTGCCGCAGGCCTATGCCAGTGAGCGACCCGCATGAGTCGTGTCTCCGTTGCCTTGGGGAAGCACACCAGAAGGAGCGCTGTAAAATTTGTAAGGCTTTCAAGCCCAGAACTAAGAAAGAGAGAGACTTTCGTCTTAAACAGCTCCTCATGGAGACGGCGTTACAGCCCTCCTCTTCCGCGGCACCGTCGGCTTCGCGGAGTGCCCCGGCATCGGTCCGCGACCCGACACCGGCGGTGCAGACTAAGCCTATGGTGCTGCCACGGCGAGATCACGCCCGGCACCGGTCTTCTTCGCCGTCCAAGTCCAAGAGCCAGCCCAAGGCCCGGGGTCGCTCCCCACACAAGAAGGTGGCACCGGCAAAGACCGCAAGTGCGGCCAAGGCCGTGACGGCCCCGATACAGGTCCCGGTACCAGTGGCTCCGGCGCCGAAAGGCCCGTCGAGCCCCGGGACAAGCGCGTCGAGTGAGGAGGAAGGGCTGGAGGAACTGTTGGAACAGCCCTCCACCCCGGACACATTTGAGGCAGCAAAGGACCTCATTGAATTGTCCTCCGACAACACACTCCGCGCTAAAGACATTCCGCCGCGACTGCCTTCCAAGGGCAAGCCGGCGATGATGCGCCCATCGCGGTCGCCATCTCGGCACCGTTCACGGCGCCGGTCCCGGTCGAGCTCCGCCTCGGTGGACTCCCGGCTTCCCGCCGCGCAACGGGCCACCAAACAGCCAGGCCCCGATGCGAGCGAGGCACCGTCCCAGCAGCCCGGCTCGAGCAGGCACCGGGACGCTTCGATGGCGAGGTTCCCCAGACCATCCTCCCGCAGCCGTTCCCGGTCCCGCGGTCAACGGTACCGTTCCAGGTCCAGATCGGCACGGCGCTACTCACGGTCCCGGTCCCGACGGCACCGCTCTCCGACACCGGACCGGCACCGCCCCACGGCGCCGCCATGGCCCTCTAGGTCGCCGTCCCTAGCGTCGGAAGAGGGCTCCGGTTTTTCCAGATATGGCCGCAGACGGCACGCCGCTAGAGAGCACGGGTCCTCGTGGCAACCGCATTGGAGCCATCCTGGACAGTGGCCGTTCTGGACTCCGTGGGCCTATCATCAGCAAGGCCCTCCGTCCAGAACCTCGAGATCGGGCCCCTCAGGAGACCGGTCCCGCTCCCCACGGTGCCGTCCTGCCTCCCGTGCGGAGGCCACAGTCTCCAGACCACCTGACCCAGAGAGGGCAGACTCGGCACCGAGCCCGGCACCGTCCCTGACTCAGGCCAGGGGACGCACCCCGGAGGGCCACCCCGCTGAGGAGGAGTTACAGGAGGACGAGGACGCTCAAAAGGCCATGACCTCCTCCTCCTCACCGGACGAAGCCGTGGCGGGCACAACAGTGTCCGGCCCTCCCCCTATTGACCACCGGGCGCACTAGGACCTGCTCCGACAGGTAGCCCTCAACTTGGGACTACAAGCGGAGGAGACGGTTGAACAGGAGGACCCGATGGTGGACATTCTGAGCCCGGAAGGTCCTTCCAGGATCGCGCTCCCGCTCATAAAAACGGTCCAGTCAAACTATAAGACCGTATGGCAAACGCCAGCCTCCTCTGCGCCAACTGCAAAGGGCGTAGAAAGAAAGTACTTTGCCCCGTCCAAAGGGTTTGACTTTCTCTTCTCCCATCCGGCCCCATGTTCGCTGGTCGTCTCGGCGGTTAACGAACGGGAAAGGCATGGCCAGCAGGCCCCAGCCCCCAAGGCCAAGGAAGCAAGACGGCTAGACCTATTTGGCAGGAAAGTCTACTCGTCCGGAGGCCTCCAGTTGCGGATCGCAAACCAGCAAGCGATCCTGAATAGGCACAACTTTAACTCATGGGCATCAGTGTCCAAGTTCAAGGACGCCTTGCCTCAGGGCTCACAACCTGCGTTTGCGGCCATAGTGGACGAGGGGAAGGCGGTGGCCAAAACCTCTTTACAGGCCTCACTTGACTCTGCCGACGCAGCCGCTAGAACAATCGCGTCAGGCGTTGTAATGAGACGCTCTGCATGGCTGCAGTCTTCTGGCCTTCCCCCGGAGGTACAAAACACCCTCCAGGACCTGCCGTTCGAGGGTTCGGGCTTGTTTTCAGAGCAAACAGACGCCAGACTACATAGCCTCAAGGACTCTCGGGCTACCCTCAAGTCCTTGGGGATGCACACCCCGGTGACACAGAGGAAGCCTTTTAAGCCCCAACCTCCGCAGAGGCAGTACCATCCTCACCCTCGACAAGAGCCGTACCGCAGAAGGGGCAGGGATAACAGGCGTAGACGCAACAATATGCCTGACCAAGGCCAAACCCAAGGCCAAAACAAACCGCAGCCGGGAAACAAACCAGGGTTTTGAAGCTGCGATCGAGGACAGTGTACCCATCTCCGTTCCGGATCCACCCCTGTGTTTCGGGGACCGCCTGTCTCATTTCTACCGTGCTTGGTCCAGTATAACATCAGACCGTTGGGTCCTCCGCACGGTGGAGACAGGTTATACCCTCCAGTTTTCCTCGCCCCCTCCCTCCCACCCACCAACCCCGTCCCTCTTCAGGGACCCCTCTCACGAGCAACTTCTCATGCAGGAGGTACAGACCCTCCTTTCAGTGGGAGCGGTGGAAGAGGTTCCCCCGGACCTCAGAGGAAAAGGGTTCTACTCGAGATACTTCCTCATTCCCAAAGCAAAAGGGGGCCTCCGTCCTATTCTGGACCTTCGCAAGTTAAACAAATACTTGCTCAAACCACGTTTCCGTATGGTCTCCCTTGGTACCATCATTCCTTCCCCGGATCCGGGGGATTGGTACGTTGCCCTCGATATGAAAGACGCCTATTTTCACATCGCCGTCCGGCCCGCCCACCGGCGATTCCTGCTCTTCACTGTCAACCAGCGCCATTTCCAATTTACGGTCCTGCCCTTCAGCCTGGCAACAGCCCCGCGCGTTTTTACAAAATGCATGTCAGTGGTAGCGGCTTTCCTTCGAAAAAGAAGGATGCGCGTCTTCCCATACCTGGACGATTGGCTCCTAGCGGGCAGGTTGGAGGCGGAGGTTCGCACCCATGTGGCACTGGCGCTGCAATTATTCCAAGAACTCGGCCTGTTGGTCAATGTGCCCAAGTCTTCACTAGTCCCCACACAGAGGCTGGACTTCATAGGGGCAGTCCTGGACTCGGTGGCAGCACGGGCGAGTCTTCCCGTATCGCGATTCCTGGCTATCCAGGAGGCCATAACCTCCATGCAGCGATTCCCCACGACCACGGCCAGATGTTGCTTACAACTCTTGGGGCAGATGGCCGCATGCACACACGTAGTCGGGCTCGCCCGTCTCAGACTCCGGCCTCTGCAGCTGTGGTTGGCCCAGGTGTATCGCCCCAACAGAGACCCATTGGACATGGTCGTCACGATCCCTGCTCGAGTATCGGGCGCCCTCTGTTGGTGGCTCGATCAGCAGCAGGTTTGCGCGGGGGTCCCGTTCGCCGCCCCACAACCAGCTCTGACGTTAGTGACAGACGCGTCGGACCTGGGTTGGGGGGCGCACCTAGGGGGCCAGCGCACTCAGGGCTTGTGGTCCAGGGAGGAATGGTTGCTCCACATCAACCTGAAGGAGCTGAGGGCGGTTCGCCTCGCCTGCCAGACCTTTCACACCACCATAAGAGGACACAGCGTGTCGGTTCTGACGGACAACACTACCGCTATGTTTTACATAAACAAGCAGGGCGGGTCCCGGTCCTCTCCCCTCTGTCACGAGGCTCTCTTCCTCTGGGACTTCTGCATAGCCCATTCAGTGCACCTTCGGGCGGCATATCTCCCCGGGGTCCAGAACGGCCTGGCGGATCGTCTCAGCCGGTCCTATCTCATGTACGAGTGGAGGCTGAGACGGGACGTCCTCCGTTCTATTTTCCTGAGGTGGGGGTTTCCCCAGGTGGACCTGTTTGCCAACAAGGACAACAGCCAGTGCCCGCAATTTTGCTCGTTCCAGAACCACAGTCCGGGCTCAATGGCGGACGCCTTTGCAATCCCGTGGGGCGGAAGCCTGAAGTACGCCTTCCCCCCGTTCCCTCTCATTCACAGGGTCCTCCTAAAAACCCGCAGGGACAGGGCGACAGTCATTCTATCGCCCCGGCGTGGCCACGCCAACACTGGTTCACAACTCTGTTGGAACTGTCCGTGACCACTCCGGTAGCCCTCCCCCTCCATCACGACCTCATCACCCAAGATCGGGGTCGCCTACTCCACCCGAACCTGCCGTCGCTGCATCTCACGGCATGGCTTCTCTTTGGCTAAGTGATGTGGAGCACAGATGTTCCCACGAGGTCCAGCAAATCCTCCTTGGTAGTAGGAAACCCTCCACAAGGGCAACCTACCTTGCCAAGTGGAAGCGCTTCTCCCTGTGGTGTGAGCCTCAACTCTCCCAGCCCTTGCAGGCCTCGATACCACTGATTCTGGACTACTTGCTGCACCTCAGGCGTCGAGGCCTCGCCCCCGCTTCTATTAAGGTGCATCTGGCCGCCATTTCGGCGTTCCACCCTGGGGATTCGGGCAGATCCGTGTTCTCCAACCCCACGGTAGTCTGTTTCCTCAAGGGACTGGACAGGGTGTTCCCTTACTCGCGCCCTCCTATACCCCCGTGGAACCTCAATCTGGTCCTCACTAAGCTTATGGGGCCGCCCTTTGAACCCCTGGCCTCTTGCTCCCTCACGCACCTTTCATGGAAGGTCGCGTTCCTCGTGGCCATCACCTCGGCTAGGAGGGTATCGGAATTGAGGGCCCTCACCTCGGAGCCTCCTTATACCGTCTTTTATAAAGATAAGGTGCAGCTTAGGCCTCACCCTAAATTCCTCCCAAAGGTGGTCACGAATTTTCACATGGGGCAGGACATTTGTTTACCGGTGTTCTTCCCCAAGCCCCATACGGACCCAAGCCATCGCAGCCTACATACCCTGGACGTTCGGCGGGCATTGGCTTTTTATCTGGACTGTAGCAGACCTTTCCGTAAACCGACTCAGCTGTTTGTGGCCGTTGCGGAACGGATGAAGGGCCAGCCTATTTCGACGCAGCACCTGTCGGCATGGATCGTGAGTTGCATACGTACGTGCTACGAGCTCGCCAACATGCCTGCACCTCAGATCAGGGCTCACTCCACTAGGGCCCAGGCGTCCTCGACGGCCTTCTTGGCACAGGTCCCGCTCCAGGAGATCTGCAAGGCAGCCACCTGGTCGTCGGTGCATACCTTCACAGCCCACTACGCGGTCCACCATCAGACCAAGGATGACGCGATGGTCGGCAGGGCGGTGCTTCAATCAGTTATTCCTTGACTCCTACCCTCCTCCAATGGTAAGCTTGTGAGTCACCTAATGTGGAATGGACGTGAACAAGCACTCGAAGAAGAAAAGACGGTTACTTACCTTCTGTAACTGTTGTTCTTCGAGATGTGTTGTTCACGTCCATTCCACTTCCCACCCTCCTTCCCCTCTGTCGGAGTCACCGGCAAGAAGGAACTGAGGGAGGGTCGGGCCGGCAGGGATATATATACGCGAGGGCGGGGCGCCGCTCTGGCGGGAAGGGAGACCCTGCGGGCCCGACGGGAGCCGCTGAGGGAAAAGTTTCCGACGATTCGTGCACGCGGCGCGCGCACACCTAATGTGGAATGGACGTGAACAACACATCTCGAAGAACAACAGTTACAGAAGGTAAGTAACCGTCTTATTCTTTTAACAACATAATTCTTTTGGAGTGTTGTAGATACCTGAAAACTGATCTTATGATTTTTTTAAAATATCCTGTTACTAATTAATACATGGTAAATTGTTAAAACTGGAAGAACTTTACTATGGATGCTGTTGATTAGTTTGGCCTTTCAATTAGAGTTGGATTTCAGACAAGTGATTTCCATCAAATTTTAGAATTTGTTTGGGGAGAGGTCTTTGCTATCTAGTATAGTTCTGGCTCTTCAGAGTACTCCCATTGACTCATAAGTAGCAAGCACTAGGTGTGGTGCTAGGTGTTTTGTAGGATGAAGACCTTATTTGCAAGCTCTTTGAAGCAGGGATCTGTGCAAACTGTGAAGCCATGTATTTCTGTGCTCCAGGGCTTCTACGCTTGAGTTTTTGAGTCACACACACACTCACACTCTCTCTCTCTGCCTGTTTCTGCAGGGCTCTGTTGAACTTGCACAGCGTAGGTCCTAAACACTAATGTAAAATACCCATAACCAACCACTTGATGTTTTACTTCCCTTCATAGTTTCAGTGTTGTCACTTGTTTGTTTGTGGTTTTGCTTGCTGTCTGTGTTGCCTTATTACTTTTTTTTACTCTTCTATGTGTGTGCAGTATTAATCAAATTAAGAGTTGACATCCCAGAGAAATTGCATAAGCCTAAGTGAATGCCTTTTACTCTCCTTTCTAATATCAGAAAATATTGTATTAATATTTGCGATGAGAGCATGACTATTTCTAGTTGACTCATAGATTTGTTTAGCATACTAAAGCTGAGCTATGTCTGCAGATAATATGCATGCAAGAGGGATAGTTTTGTGTACTGCAAAAGTCTGTAGCATGCTAGTGTTTTGGCAGATGCTTCATTTTTTGTGAGCAGCTGTCCCTGAAAATTTAGTGGTCTATGGTAGGAGTAGGTTATTAAATTGGGCCTCTGGTGCATATTTTTTATCGTCATCACTCCCATAATCGCATTGGTCGTTGGGGCATCATCATTGATGAGCAATCAACCAATTGTCTCCACCCCTGGTGATTGTGTGTCAGTGCTCGAGTCTCCGCAAAGTCCATTCCTGTCCACTCTTTTATGTTGTCAATCCATCTCTGCTTCTGTCTACCTCTTCTTCTCTTCCCCTGTACTGTCACCATATGATGAGCATATTTTTTATGCTTTTACTTAATGCCCATGACTTTGTTTTATTTATGTAGCCGTTTTCAGTATGCCACATTTTGGTGTGTTTACTAGCTTGAGTTGTTAGAAAGGATGATAAAATACATGTACTCGAAGGGCAGTGTTAATTTTCTTTTTATTTGATTTCATATTAAATAAACATCTTAAGTGGTGCACCTTGTTAATTATCCCTTGTTTTAATAGTCTTCCTTCTTCTTCCATACCTATGAACTGTTTAAAAATATATATTATATCTATGTTTGTTGTTTGTACTGGTGCACATCTGCACATTACCTTGATATTAGTGCTGCACATAACAAAATTCATTCTGCACATGGATGGAAAAAATTAGTGGGAACATTGGATACCACTACCCTGTATGGGGTTTGATTACTTCTACACTCACCGCAACCTAGGCTCTTTAGTTGTATCAGCCATACAAGAAAAGTTGAGGTTGAACAAAAGTACATAGAAGGACAAAGACCCCAAATGCCTCAGCCTGTTTGGGAGAAAATTGTATTCCTTGGCTTTGCTAAAAATGATGGTGGATAATTGCCAGGCACTGCTGGCCAAATATGACTGGTTGACACTCTTCTCTGCAAAGCTGCTTCATGACAGCAGAGAATAGCTTAAGGCTATAATTAGACAGGTCTATGGCCATCACAGTGACCATGCACAATGTATTGTGACTTCAAGTTTTGGACATCCTGAGAGAGGTGTAGGTCATGATTGAAGACTTGCCTTCTGAGGACTCAGAGCTGTTTAGGGAGAAGACAGTGGTATGCACATGCTGAAGGACTCCAGAGATACTCTACATGCTCTAGGGACTTATACCCCTTCTCTGTAATTCAAACAGTAGCATCTCCAGCTACTGCCCAGACACAGTGCACACTGTCTTACCACCACTACGATGCAATATCATGCCACAAAGAGCCCAAGATCTGAGATTGCCAGCATTTCTCTTCCTCGGCAATGCACATTGCTTCTTCGACACATGAACAGATTTGATGACGTGTTTGAGAGCTGCAGCAGACTCAGTCCAGAGAGCACAACTTTCAGAAACCCATTCATTCCTTTACACTGAGCACAAGTTGTCTTGATATCAGACACACGGGGGTTTAGGCCTGGTCTGCGTTACAAAGATTTGCCAGCATAGATGTGTTGGCTAGGAGTGTGGAGAAAAAAAATCACACCCCTTCTGACAGCTGTGTCAGCTAAATCCATGGTGTAGCTGCAACTATGCCAACAGGAGAGTGCTTCTGTCGGTCTAGCTAATGTCATTAAGGGATGTGGTGTAGCTATGCCAGCAGAATTTCTCCTTCTGCTGCCTTATGCAGCATCTACACTAGGGGACTCTGCAAGCATAGCTATACTGGCCCAGCCTCTGTAGCAGTAGTTCTCAACCTTATTTACCTTTGTGGGTTGCATATGCAGCTCTCTGTGTTACTGGGCCTCATCTACACAATATATATATTACCTGTATGGTCCTGAGGATGTCACATGGGCTGCAGCTGTGTGCTGATTGGGCTGCAAATGGCCCGTGGGCCACATGTTGAGAACCACTGCTCAAAGCTCTAGGGCCAACCTGCCTTACCCATTCTTTTACAGAGAAAAGGTGGTGATGAAGCTACATCCCAAAGTCATCCCAAAGATGGTTTTGGAAATCTACATGAACCAGTCCATCATCATACCTGTCTTCTCTCTTGGCATTGAATGCAGTTTTGTGAAGAAGAAGCTGCATAGTTTCAACGTCTCCAGAGTCTTGCTCTGTAACCTCAACAGGACTGCCTTTCTGTCCCTGCCTCCTTGTGGCCATATTTAACACCTTGAAAGGCCAAGCTATCTCTTTGCAGAGAATCTCGAAGTGGATCACACTGCATTTTCACCTCCTATCAATTGGCTGGTGAGTCGCTCCCTCCAAACGTCAAGGCACATTCCACCAGGGCACAGGCAGCATTGTTGGCCTGCTTCAGAAACATCCCAGTCTCTGAGATCTGCAAGGCAACTACATTGAGTAACCTCCCGACTTTTGTTAAATGTTATGCACTTGACATGGCAGCTAGGTCAGATTGCAAGTTTGGGAGAGCAATCCTTCAGTGTGTTTTATACAGTTGGAACGCCTGACTCCCACTGTCCAGGGAGGATACTGATTGCCAGTTACCTACAGTGGGATTCATATTGACATAGGCTGAAAGGTAGAGTGGTTGCTTACCTTACAGTAACTGTGGTTCTTTGAGATATTCTACTCATTGGGGATCCCATGACCCGCCCTCCATCCCCACTTTTCAGAGTCCTCAGCAACACAGATTCTTCTTCGAGTGCTTGTTCACGTCCATTCCACATTAGGTGTACGCGTGCCGCGTGCACGAACGTCGGAAACTTTTTCCCTCAGCGGCTCCCGTCGGGCCCGCAGGGTCTCCCTTCCCGCCAGAGCGGCGCCCCGCCCCAGCGTATATATACCCCTGCTGGCCCGACCCTCCCTCAGTTCCTTCTTACCGCCCGTGGCGACGTTGGAACAGCTCTTCTCTCAACTCGAGAGTGTCCCTTAGCATAGTCATTAGCAGTAGTTATCAGTTCTTTGTTATAGTAAGTGTTAGAGTTAAGTAGTTTTTTAGTTGTTACAAAGACCAACCAAACTCTTGGTGATAGGGGTTTGGTCAACCCCGGCACTGGCCCTGGGCGGCGGGGCATGCCGCACGCCCAAGGCTTCAAGGCTTGTGCCACGTGCCGCAGGCCCATGCCAGTGAGCGACCCGCACGAGTCGTGTCTCCGTTGCCTGGGAGAAGCTCACCAGAAGGAGCGCTGTAAGATTTGTAAGGCTTTCAAGCCCAGGACTCAAAAAGAGAGAGACTTTCGCCTGAAACAGCTCCTCATGGAGATGGCGTTACAGCCCTCCGCTCCCACGGCACCGTCGGCTTCGCGGAGTGCCCCGGCATCGGTCCGCGACCCAACGCAAGCGGTGCAGACTAAACCTGCGGTGCCGCCTCGGCGTGATCACGCCCGGCACCGGTCTGCTTCACCGGCCAAGCCCAAGAGCCAGCCCAAGGCCCGGGGTCGCTCCCCGCACAAGAAGGCGGCACCTACGAAGACCGCTAGCGCGCCCAAGGCCGTGCCGGCCCCGGCACAGGTCCCGGTACCAGTGGCTCCGGCGCCGAAAGGCCCGTCGAGCCCCGGGACAAGCGCGTCGAGTGAGGAGGAGGGGCTGGAGGAACTGTTGGAACAGCCCTCCACCCCGGACACATTTGAGGCGGCGAAGGACCTCATTGAATTGTCCTCCGTCAGCACACTCCGCGCCAAAGACATTCCGCCGAGACTGCCTTCCAAGGGCAAGCCGGCGATGATGCGCCCGTCGCGGTCGCCATCTCGGCACCGCTCCCGGCGCCGGTCCCGGTCGAACTCCGCCTCGGTGGACTCCCGGCTTCCCGCCGCACAACGGGCCTCCACGCAGAAGGGCCCCGGCGCGAGCGAGGCACCGTCCCAGCAACCCGGCCCGAGCAGGCACCGGGGCGCTTCGACGGCGAGGACCCCAAGACCGTCCTCCCGCAGCCGTTCCCGGTCCCGCGGTCAACGGTACCGTTCCAGATCCAGATCGGTACGGCGCTACTCACGGTCCCGGTCCCGACGGCACCCCTCCCCGACACCGGATCGGCACCGCTCCACGGCACAGCCGTGGCCCTCCAGGTCGCCGTCGCTGGCGTCGGAAGTGAGCTCGGGGCGGTCGAGGTACGATCGCAGAGGGCATTCCGCTACACGGCACGAGACCTCTTGGCAACCGCACTGGAGCCATCCGGGACAGTGGCCGTTCTGGACCCCGTGGGCCTATCACCAGCAAGGCCCGCCATCCAGAACTTCGAGGTCGGGCCCTTCGGGGGACCGGTCCCGCTCCCCACGGTACCGTCCCACCTCCCGTGCGGAGGCTACGGTCTCCAGACCGCCTGAGGCCGAGAGGGCGGACTCGGCACCGAGCCAGGCACCGTCCGTGGCCCAGGGCAGGGGACGCACCCCGGAGGGTCAGCCCGCTGAGGAGGACTTACAGGAGGATGAGGACGCTCAAAAAGCCATGACCTCCTCCTCCTCACCAGATGAAGCCGTGGCGGGCACAACAGTGTCCGGCCCTCCCCCAATTGACCACCGGGCACACCAGGACCTGCTCCGCCGGGTGGCCCTCAACTTGGGGTTGCAGGCGGAGGAGACGGTCGAGCAGGAGGACCCCATGATAGACATTCTCAGCCCGGAGGGTCCCTCCAGGATTGCTCTGCCATTGATAAAGACCGTACAGTCAAACTATAAGACTGTGTGGCAGACGCCAGCCTCCTCTGCGCCGACCGCACGGGGCGTCGAGAGGAAGTACTTTGCCCCATCCAGGGGGTTTGACTTCCTCTTCTCCCATCCGGCCCCATGTTCGCTGGTAGTTTCGGCGGTCAACGAAAAGGAGCGGCATGGCCAGCAGGCCCCGGCCCCCAAGGCCAAGGAGGCGAAACGATTAGACCTCTTCGGCAGGAAGGTCTACTCGTCGGGAGGCCTCCAGTTGCAGATCGCGAACCAGCAGGCGATCCTCAACAGACATAACTTTAACTCCTGGGCGTCGGTGTCCAAGTTCAAGGAGGCCCTGCCTCAGGGGTCCCAGCCCGAGTTTGCGGCCATTGTGGACGAGGGAAAGGCGGTGGCCAAGACTTCATTACAGGCCTCGCTCGACTCGGCCGATGCGGCCGCCAGGACTATCGCGTCCGGAGTGGTGATGAGACGTTCAGCGTGGTTGCAAGCGTCTGGTCTTCCTCCAGAGGTGCAAAACACCCTCCAGGACCTTCCGTTTGAAGGGACGGGGTTGTTTTCGGAGCAGACTGATGCCAGGCTCCATGGCCTCAAAGATTCGCGGGCTACCCTCAAGTCCTTGGGGATGCATATCCCCGTGACGCAGAGGAAACCCTTTAAGCCACAGCCTCCACAGAGGCATTACCAGCCTCGCCCTCGGCACGAGCCTTACCGTAGGCGGGGCAGAGATAATAGGCGTAGGCGCAACAATACGCCTAACCACGGTCAAGGCCAGGGCAATAACAACGGCAAGCCGCAGCCGGGCAATAAACAAGGATTTTGAAGACGCGATCGAGGACAGCGTACCGATCTCTTCCCCGGGTCCTCCCCTGTGTTTCAGGGACCGCCTATCCCGTTTTTTCCGTGCCTGGTCCCATATAACATCAGATCATTGGGTGCGCCGCACGGTAGAGTCAGGATATGCCCTCCAGTTTTCCTCGCCCCCCCCCCTCCCACCCACCCCCCTAGTCCCTCTTCAGGGACCCCTCTCACGAGCAACTCCTTATGCAGGAGGTATGGACCCTCCTCACTGTAGGGGCGGTGGAAGAGGTTCCTCCAGACCTCAGAGGAAAAGGGTTCTATTCCAGATACTTCCTCATTCCCAAGGCAAAAGGGGGCCTCCGTCCTATCCTGGACCTTCGCAAGCTGAACAAGTACTTGCAAAAACCACGTTTCCGTATGGTCTCCCTCGGTACCATCATTCCTTCCCTGGATCCGGGGGATTGGTACGCTGCCCTCGATATGAAAGACGCGTACTTTCACATCGCTATCCGCCCGGCCCACCGGCGGTTCCTGCGCTTCACTATCCAGCAGCGCCATTTTCAGTTTGCGGTCTTGCCCTTCGGCCTGGCAACGGCCCCACATGTCTTCACGAAATGCATGTCCGTGGTGACGGCCTTCCTTCGGAAGCGACGGATGCGCGTCTACCCATACCTAGACGACTGGCTCCTAGCGGGCCGGTCAGAGGCAGAGGTTCACGCCCACGTGACTTTGGCGCTACAAGTGTTCCGCGATCTCGGCCTGTTGGTCAATGTGCCCAAGTCCTCACACAGAGACTGGAGTTCATAGGGGCAGTCCTGGACTCGGTGGCGGCGAGGGCGAGCCTTCCCGTGTCGCGTTTCCGGGCAATCCAGGAGGCCGTGACCTCCATCCAGAGATTCCCCACGACCACGGCCAGACGTTGCTTACAGCTCTTGGGGCACATGGCGGCATGCACCCACGTGGTTGGACACGCCCGCCTCCGGCCTCTGCAGCTGTGGTTGGCCCAAGTATATCGCCCCAACAGCGACCCATTAGACATGGTTGTCACGATCCCGGCTCCGGTATCGAACGCCCTCTGTTGGTGGCTCGACCAACAGCAGGTCTGTGCGGGGGTCCCGTTCGCCGCCCCACAACCAGTTCTGACGTTGGTGACAGACGCGTCGGACCTGGGTTGGGGGGCGCACCTAGGGGACCTACGCACTCAGGGCTTGTGGTCCAGGGAGGAACAGTCGCTTCACATCAACCTGAAGGAGCTGAGGGCGGTTCGCCTCGCCTGCCAGACCTTTCACGCCACCATAAGAGGGCACGGCGTGTCAGCTCTGACGGACAACACTACCGCTATGTTTTACATAAACAAGCAGGGCGGGTCCCGGTCCTCTCCCCTCTGTCGCGAGGCGCTCCTCCTCTGGGACTTCTGCATAGCCCATTCAGTACACCTCCAGGCTGCATATCTCCCCGGGGTCCAGAACGGATTGGCGGACCGTCTCAGCCGGTCCTACCTCACACACGAGTGGAGGCTGAGGCGGGACATCCTCCGTTCAATCTTCCTGAGGTGGGGGTTTCCCCAGGTGGATCTGTTTGCCACCATGGACAACAGCCAGTGCCCACAGTTTTGCTCCTTCCAGAACCGCAGTCCGGGCTCTCTGGCGGACGCCTTTGCAATCCCGTGGGGCGGGAGCCTGCGGTATGCCTTCCCCCCGTTCCCACTCATCCACAGGGTCCTTCTAAAGGCCCGCAGGGACAGGGCGAAGGTCATTCTCATCGCCCCGGCGTGGCCACGTCAACACTGGTTCACAACTCTCTTAGAGCTGTCCGTGGCCTCTCCGATAACCCTCCCCCTCCATCACGACCTCATAACACAAGATCGAGGTCGCCTACTCCACCCGGCCCTGCCATCGCTGCATCTCACGGCATGGCTGCTCTCTGGCTAAATGAGGCGGAGCACAGATGCTCCCAGGAGGTCCAGCAAATCCTCCTGGGTAGTAGGAAACCCTCCACAAGGGCAACCTACCTGGCCAAGTGGAAGCGCTTCTCCCTCTGGTGTGAGTCTCGGCGCGTCCAGCCCTTGCGGGCCTCGATACCGCTGAGCCTTAGGCGCCAGGGCCTGGCCCCCGCTTCTATTAAAGTGCATCTAGCCGCCATATCGGCGTTTCACCCGGGGGAATTGGGGCTGTCCGTGTTTTCCAACCCCACAGTGGTCCGATTCCTCAAGGGGCTGGATAGGATGTTCCCCTACACTCGCCCTACACTATACCCCCGTGGGACCTCAACCTGGTCCTCACTAAACTCATGGGGCCCCCCTTTGAACCCCTGGCCTCTTGCTCCCTCATGCACCTTTCATGGAAGGTCGCGTTCCTCGTGGCTGTCACCTCGGCTAGGAGGGTGTCGGAGCTGAGGGCCCTCACCTCAGAACCTCCTTATACTGTTTTTTATAAGGATAAGGTGCAACTTAGGCCTCACCCTAAGTTCCTCCCTAAGGTGGTCACAAGTTTTCACATGGGGCAGGACATCTGTTTGCCGGTGTTCTTCCCCAAGCCCCATACGGACCCTCGCCATCGTAGCCTGCATACCCTCGATGTGCGGCGGGCGTTGGCTTTCTATCTGGACCGTACCAGGCCTTTCCGCAAATCGACTCAGCTATTCGTGGCCATTGCGGAACGGGTGAAGGGCCAGCCTATTTCAACGCAACGCCTGTCGGCGTGGATCGTGCTTTGCATACGCACGTGCTACGAGCTCGCCAACGTGCCTGCACCTCCGATCCGGGCTCACTCTACTAGGGCCCAAGCGTCCTCGACGGCCTTCTTGGCGCAGGTCCCGCTTCAGGAGATCTGCAAGGCAGCCACCTGGTCGTCGATTCATACCTTCACAGCCCACTACGCGATCCACCATCAGACCAGAGATGACGCGATGGTCGGCAGGGCGGTGCTTCAATCAGTTATTCCTTGACTCCTACCCTCCTCCAATGGTAAGCTTGTGAGTCACCTAATGTGGAATGGACGTGAACAAGCACTCGAAGAAGAAAAGACGGTTACTTACCTTCTGTAACTGTTGTTCTTCGAGATGTGTTGTTCACGTCCATTCCACTTCCCACCCTCCTTCCCCTCTGTCGGAGTCACCGGCAAGAAGGAACTGAGGGAGGGTCGGGCCAGCAGGGGTATATATACGCTGGGGCGGGGCGCCGCTCTGGCGGGAAGGGAGACCCTGCGGGCCCGACGGGAGCCGCTGAGGGAAAAAGTTTCCGACGTTCGTGCACGCGGCACGCGTACACCTAATGTGGAATGGACGTGAACAACACATCTCGAAGAACAACAGTTACAGAAGGTAAGTAACCGTCTTTTTTGAATTGCAAGGAAACTGTGGGAGCATGGTATTGCCTCCATTCCTCCCCCCATTTTGCTCTTGTGTGAGAGCATGAGGAGGCATACGGTGCATGTGTTGCCCTAACGGACACTCTTAATCAAACAAAAAAAGTACTCGCATCTACAGTGAGATACACACTGACAACATCATCTCCCAAACCCCTCATCTTCCCCCTCCCATAAAAACCCTAGTTACTTTAGTCTAACTAACTGTTCTATTTTAGCACTTGTGATGGCTTTCCTGTGTCACCAGTAATAGAAATTCATGATACTCTTGTTTTGGTGCTGAACAAATACAGTAAAGATAGAGACACTTCAAGTTTTTCTATATTTCTCTACGCAGAGGCCTAAGCCCTCTTCTAGAGAGTTTCTGTTTAGGAAGCAGCGAAGTTGGTTGTGTCCTTGGCTGTGGACTTTCTGCAGAAATTGCCATTATTGTGCGTATTGTTACAAGGGCAGTTCAGGAACTGAACTGAGACCACCAACTCTGTTAGGAGTGCTAGTGATAATGCAGGATTCAGGCCTGTATATTCACATGAGATAGAATTTTGGGTCTTGTTTGCCTGTTTTATTTTTGATACATCCATATCCTTACTAATGTGTGTGAACAAAAACACTGTGTGTTGCTTCTGCCTAGCCAGATGGATTTGATAGTATAATGGGAACAGATAAGAACAGTTAAAGTGTTACTGGGGATGGTGGGAGTGTATTAGATGAGCATACGCTGGAAGGCTGGCTGGCTCCTCTCTCTCAAGCCAAGGTCAAGCCGCCCATTAGGAGGGGAAAGGAGGCTTGGTGGGGAGGCATAAGACACACTAAGAGCCGAAGAAAAGCCTGGCCTTGGTCAGTGCACAACCTCACTCCATATCCCTCCCATGGGATACAAAAGAGGTGGGACGAAGACCCCAGACTCATGACCATCCAAAATGGAACATGACCATAAGTTGTAAGAGGTGGGACCACGGGCATACATTGCAGGTATATATGGGGCTGCTAAGAAGGAGGTGGGGGGAATAGGAAACAGGGACACAGACAAAGACTCTGCGGTGTCAGAGCTGAGAACAGGGACATACGTAAACGCTCTGTGGCATCAGAGCTGGGAGTGGAATTTAGCTAGTGGACCACAAGCTAAATATGAGTCAACAGTGTGATGCTGTTGCAAAAAAAGCAAACATGATTCTGGGATGTATTAACAGGTGTGTTGTGAGCAAGACACGAGAAGTCATTCTTCCGCTCTACTCTGCTCTGGTTAGGCCTCAGCTGGAGTATTGTGTCCAGTTCTGGGCACCGCATTTCAAGAAAGATGTGGAGAAATTGGAGAGGGTCCAGAGAAGAGCAACAAGAATGATTAAAGGTCTTGAGAACATGACCTATGAAGGAAGGCTGAAAGAATTGGATTTGTTTAGTTTGGAAAAGAGAAGACTGAGAGGGGACATGATAGCAGTTTTCAAGTATCTAAAAGGGTGTCATAAGGAGGAGGGAGAAAACTTGTTCACCTTAGCCTCTAAGGATAGAACAAGAAGCAATGGGCTTAAACTGCAGCAAGGGAGGTCTAGGTTGGACATTAGGAAAAAGTTCCTAACTGTCAGGGTGGTTAAACACTGGAATAAATTGCCTAGGGAGGTTGTGAAATCTCCATCTCTGGAGATATTTAAGAGTAGGTTAGATAAATGTCTATCAGGGATGGTCTAGACAGTATTTGGTCCTGCCATGCGGGCAGGGGACTGGACTCGATGACCTCTCGAGGTCCCTTCCAGTCCTAGAATCTATGAATCTATGGAACACTTGGAAACAGACTCTGCCAGTGTGTAGAGCAGGGGTCGGCAACCTTTCAGAAGTGGTGTGCCGAGTCTTCATTTATTCACTCTAATTTAAGGTTTCGCATGCCAGTAATACATTTTAGCGTTTTTAGAATGTCTCTTTCTATAAGTCTATAATATATAACTAAACTATTGTTGTATGTAAAGTAAATAAGGTTTTTATAATGTTTAAGAAACTTCATTTAAAATTAAATTAAAATGCAGAGCCCCCCAGACCGGTGGCCAGGACCCCGGCAGTGTGAGTGCCACTGAAAATCAGCTCACGTGCCTCCTTCGGCATGCGTGCCATAGGTTGCCTACCCCTGGTGTAGAGCTATGAATATGCTTGCTTGAAACTAACCCCAATAAATATTGCATTGCCTGCACTTCGGATTTCTGGTCTTCTGCTTTCTGTCTGTGTGAGAAGAACCAGGGTGGGCATAGGCACCGCTTCCTCTAGGCCCATGGGGTGCTTGACCCCCCTCTCCGTCCCAGGTCCCGCCTCTACCCGCCCGCTTCCCCCCAAGCCTCCACCCGCATCTTTCTGCCCCTGCTCTGCCCCAGGCCCCATTCCATCCCTTCTCCCAACTCCCCTCCGCGCCCCACCTCTTCCCACCCATTTCCGCCCCCTCCCCTGAGCATGCCCCATCACCGCTCCTCCGCCTTCCTCCCAGAGCCTCCTGCACACCCCACTGATCGCAGGAGGCAGTAAGTGCTGGGAGGGAGGGGGAGGAGTTGATTTGTGGGGGCTGCCGGTGGGCGGGAGGCACTTGGGGGGGGGAGGAGCTGGCTGCCAGTGGTTTCTAAGCACCCGCTATTTTTTTTCCGTGGGTGCTCCAGCCCTGGAGTTTCCACGGAGTCGGCGCCTGTGGGTGTGAAGGGAAAGCCCTCTAACAAACTCACATAGCATTTGGTTACCCTGCAGGTTTTTTTGGTGGTCACTTATCAGCCTGAGCTGGATTTTAAACCAATGATCTGTAGATGAAGGTCTGAAGAGCTCATTACAGTTCCTTGAGCCATCTAGTCAATGTTGCTGAAAAAGTTCCAAACTTTGAAAGAGCAAGCTTTATTTGTATATTCAGTATTTCTGATATTTAGTTTTATGGTACTTCTTTACACAACTGCTTAACAGAATAAGTGGATATCTGCGGGCAAGATGTTAAGTAAAATGCTAAAGATTAAGTAGGGCTTCTGATTTGAGATTTTAACTGGTAAACACCAATAAAACACCCAATTCTGGAAGAGAAAAGAAAAGAAAACAAACTGGTGTGTATGCAGTAAACCTGGAAATGGTTACTTGTATCTAAGGGCTTGTCTACATGGATCAGTAGTGCACACTGTCAGAGAGTGATTTCTAAAGTGCACTCATATGTTGCGCATTAACTGGTCTGTGTAGCCACTGTTGATGTGCATTAAAACTTCCCTAGTGTGCTTTAATGTAGTGCTGGTTGAAACCGTACTATGTTAAAGTGTGCTAAAGAACATTACAGAGAGATTACTCATTACAGTATATACTATTATAATGACTAATGCGTATAATATACATTACTCATTACAGTATATACAGTTTTTTGGACATCTACATAAAGCTCAAAAATTTCCAAAAAATAGACTCCCCCAAAATGAAATTACCGTAATAAACCCTGAAAAACAGAAGCCCTAAGATTAAACTATCCATATTAGGAAAATGATATTGCATTTGTATTGGCTAACTGTATCTTGACTACAAAGCTGTTTTCTTAAATGTAAATTACTTATTTATATTCTCCATTTTTAGCATGTATAGAAAATATGATTCGACTAGAATAAAGACAGAGGAAGAAGTCTTTTCAAGTAAGAGATGCTTAGAATGGTTCTATGAGTATGCAGGTAAGCTGATATGTACCAATGCCTAATCCTGACAACGGTCTAAATTTGTATTGAAATTTAAAGACATTATTAAATGAGATTTTTCCTAGAAATTTAAATGTGAATACAGAGGTTTCTTGGTAAAGCAAAGAGTTTAAAAAAAGAATCCTTGAATAAAAAAGAATCCTGTTTATAGACAGATGCCAAAGAACTCAAGATGTGCCAGTGTCGGAAAGAATAATTAGCACACTGAAGACAATATTTTCCCCAAACAAGAAACATTTCAAATGCAGATAATATATCACTATTTTGGTTTTAAGTTACACACAATTACAAAGAAATTAGTAACTGTACATTAAACAAAATCAAGCTTTAATTGTGGTTTATTGCTAAAATCTATACCAGAATTTATTGCTAATATCTGTACATTAAATTATGTTTCCAACTGAAGTTTGTTTAACTCATTGTTTTAGAGCTCTGGCCCCTTACCATTGAGAAGTGTAGACACCTGCTGACATGGGCCCCATTTTAAAAGGGGAAGGAGGTTAGCCATATTTAGTTTGTCACTTCTAAATCTGGTTCCAATTCTAAGCAGAAAATGGAACTGATTCCTGAGATCACATTTCCCCAAGGAGTCTTTCCTTAGAATTATTTTTCATCACTAAGCATGAGGGTATATTTTAGCCTCGTTCTCACTATTGTATATTGAACAGGACTTGACTTGGCAATTTCTTCTAGGACCACCTATTATGATATACTTCATCGTCTGACAACATACAGGCAGTGACCTACTATTTTTGCTGTATAATACACAAAACTCTCCTAAAGGAAGCTATTTGCAATGGGAGAAAATAATTCTATAGTACAGTACTGCAAAGAACACTGAAGGGGAAACTGAATAGCTGGTAGATAGAGAAATGGGGACCTTGGGCAGTTTCTCTGAAAGCATACCTAGAACTTTAGGTAGTAAATGACGTAGTCTTCTTTTTGCAGCTGCTGGTTTGGATGCATAATATTAAATATTCTCATCTCCATTCCTTTTTGGCATCTGTACAGCTAATAAATTACCACTTAATTTTTGATGGTGATGCTATTAAAGCAAAACATGATTTATATGAACCAAACTAGTCTGAGGTCTTTGTGTCTGGCAGGTTGGGAGAAGAGAGACAGACAAGAGAGAGAGAGAGAGAGAGAGAGAGAGAGAAAGGCAGGCACCCTATTGCCAGATTCTGTGCCTTTCTTGATGGCTGTGTGCATTTTCTATTCTTGTTCTGACTACTGGAATAACTCATTCTTGGCAAGAGTTCAGTAGAAAGAAGGATGAGCGGATGGCGGTGTGTGAAAGAACTTTGGTTTTCCACTTGCTGCATCTGCAAAGGTGCTAAGAAGAAGGCAGGGAGGAGGGGGTATAGTTTTGTTCATGGTGTTATAACACTCCTAGATAACAAATTTTCAAATGAGGATCTTGTATGTTTACTTCATAGGTTTTTCTCTTTTACACAAACCCACTGTTGATACTGCCCTTTTCCTAATGTGACTTTCCCTTACAAAATAGCAGAAATCTTTTTTAACTGTTGTATGTTTTGAGGTAGCTGAATTGGGGGGGAGGGGGATAATGGGAAGATAGGGAAAGAAAGATGGGATATGTGTATAATTAAAAGCATGTTACTTCTAAATTGAAGGCTGAATATTTAAGACTGATATAAGATTGACTATAACACAATAGTGAAGGATCAACTGCTGTTCTCATTATAAAACCTTGTTTTTTCAAGCCTGTTTGACTATTACTTGTATATGCCTCTAGTAGTTTTCACACAGCGTATTGCAGAGATTGTGAAGTAGAGTCTTGATTTGATTGCTGCTCTTCTTGCTGTTATATTTTCTGAAGCCTGTTTACATAGCAATTACTTTGCAGGGTTTTATGGGGGGGTTGTGTATGTGACGTCTCCATAATGTGGTGTGATATGGTATTGTTGCAATGCGAATAAAAATGGGCATGAGAATCTTATTTCAGATTTTTTTTTTAAATGACCCGGAGAAGATAGTTACTGTTAATATAAACAAGTAAATTGTGCATTAGGTTCTGGGGGTGTCAATTCCATACAAGTATAATATATATTTGTTAGTCAGCTGTATTCTCTACTTTTAAAAAATCTTATTGCATTCCAATAAAACTAAGATTTATTGTCTGCTTACTATGAAGATAACTTTTAAACCAATTTGTTTCCTGGCTTGAGCCTTTAGAAAGTTCCAATAACCACTGTGTTCAGTTCACCCAGTATAGCAGCACTTTGGTACTGAGCCAGTTTCAGAAGTCTTTGTCCTGCAGTACCTTCCTTATTCACTTTTCACAATTGCTGCAATTACTGGGTACCGTGGTACAAGTTAAAAAAGAAATGAAGGCTAGTGTTGATATTTTCTTTCTCTCTTCTTACGCCTTGCCAGAGGTGTAAACTTTTAGCATAGTTTAATATCTTCTTGTAAAGGGTAAATATTTGTGTATGTCAAAAAGAAAACTGAATTCTACAGAAGTTCAGCTTATGTTGCATGAACACTTCTCTTTTACAGCAGTGATGTGCTTTCAGTAAATTTTAATTTAAACAACAATATTGTGAAATGTCATTTGACTGCAGGGACTGATGACGTTGTAGGTCCTGAAGGCATGGAGAAATTTTGTGAAGATATCGGAGTTGAACCAGAAAATGTAAGTTTATGCTTTTCCCAAAATATGCTTAAGACACCAAAGTTAGCCTGGCTTGTATCTCTTAATCTTTTATCATCCAAGTTTGAAACATTTTGAAATGGAAAATTGAAGAAACCATTGTTAAATGGAGAAGCATAAACCAGGCAGGTTTATTTTGTTGCTTTGGCATGGCACACCTTAAAATCACTTGCCTTCACTGAAAATGGGTAAATTAACCTCTGAAAGCTCAAACCTTCCAAAAAGTTAGTGTTTATTTTAATTGAAATTATCCTAGAGTTTTAATTTAGAAATGAATTGGGTATGCACATTATTGGGCTCATATATTTGTTTCATATTTCTGAGGGGGGAAATATTGTCCTGTTTGAAAATTTGCTAATCTCATCCACCTGATTTTGAAACACAAGTGATACAGAAAACATGTATATCTTACAGTCAGGAATGTCTTGTGAATTAGAAAAGACCTTTTAAAATTCATACATAATACACCTGTCATGTACAAGAAAACAGGACAGTCTGGCTTCTTGACTTGACTTTTGTGGGATTTTTAAAGCATTAAATCTGGCTAGATAAAATTATAATTTTGTACTAAGAGATTTGTGT
Source organism: Emys orbicularis (assembly GCF_028017835.1). Lineage (NCBI taxonomy): Eukaryota > Metazoa > Chordata > Testudines > Emydidae > Emys > Emys orbicularis. Next base: position 94,803,549 of record NC_088687.1, on the reverse strand, counting down.
GAAATACAAGACACAACTCAATTTTGTAGTGTAATAACTCACTAAATCCTTGTGGTTCATGGTGGGACTCAACTTTTGAGCTCTTGGGAAAATATTATTGTAATTGTAATTAGCAACAGAGTCTTTAACTGCATTAATAGCTTTTAGAAAAGGCTTTAATGGCTGATCTTCCTTCCAGTCTGTTTCCCAGGGACAGTTGCCCTGCACTTTATCCAAATGTATCTCAAAAGTAGTGTCTGAGTTCCTGAACTAAATCTCCTGGTATTTTTTTTCCAAACCTTCTTTCTCACCTGGGGAATCTAAGCTTCATACCAGAGATCTCAAAAAGGTCTTGAGTTTTTGTTTGGACAGGACTAAGCTATTTAGGAATTAGTCTATGTTTTTTGTATCTTTTGACATTCATTTCAAAGAATGCCGTTTTCACTCAGCATCTATGGGTAGGCCTACACTTCAAGCTGGAAGGTCTCAATTTCAGCTCAAGGAGACATACCTGTGGTAGATCTGATAGAGCTTGTGTACTAGAATTAGAATGTAGCTGGGTCCTGCAGGCGGCAGGAGGGGCTAAATAACTTAGCGCAAAGGGTAAGCATATCCTAAATGGATTAGACTGTGTACTCAGATTTGTTATATGCTACCTAGGGTGACAGTACCTGAAGTTCTTAGGGCTAAGGCAGCAGCAGCTGCAGCCTTGAAATATTTCCATTTTGAAAATCTGTAGGACTGATTTAGACATTTACTTGACACTACTCTCTAGATTTGGTATCTAGATTTCATGCATGTTGTAGAAGAACAATTCTGCAATCTTTGTTTAATTAGAATTTACCAGCCCATGTTCCTGTGGTGCATGGTAGACTCCCCCAAGTGGGAGTATGCAGTGACCACCATAAAGAAAAATAGTAGATTAGCAGTAACTATGATTTTTGAGGATGTTGGCTCTGCATAGTTGTGTTACCAGTACACTATTCTTCAGAGCTCTTCCCTCATGAGACCCTCGGATTAAGTGGAAGGAGTTGGGGCCACATGGCCCTTTTATATAGCCTTTAGCTCCAAATGTTTCATGTGTGAGGGCATTTGGTTGAACCACAGCTGTAGTGTTTAATAAGCTTTCTGAAGTTTTGCAACACTTGGGAGGCACAATCCACAAGTGAGATACACAGAGGTAATGCTCTCTTGAAGAACCATAGTAACTGACAAACTTTATATTCACAGGAGAGCCTTTATGCTGTAATAAATCCTACCTACAGCTAGGTAAAGGAGGGTTTCAATCACCTTAAATTACTTCAAAGTTGGAGTCAAGAGTTGGACCACTCTTTATGTAAATAGTCATTGCTGTTTGTATTACAGCAGAGTTTTAGGATATGTCTACACTGTGATAAAAGACCTGCGACACAGCCTCGGCTGATCCAGGTCAGCTGGCTTGGGCTATAAAGTTGCAGTATAGACTTTGAGGATAGGGCTGGAGCCTGGACTCTGAGACTTCACTAGAGGGGAGGATCTCAGAGCCTGGGCTGCCTATGCCCGAACATCTACACTGCAGTTTTATAGCCCCGTAGCCCAAGCCAGCTGACCTGGGCTCTGAGACTCAGCTCTTCTTGTTTTTTATAGCAGTGTTGTCGTACCCTTTAGGGCCCAGTCATGCTAGATGCTGTACAGACAGTTCCTGCTCCAAAGCTTAAAGATGTAGTTTGGTGGGCTTTGTACATAGGCTTAACAAATTGAAAGGTAGGGTAGAAAGGGTAATTTAATACAGAAGTGTTTCTGAATAAATGAGCAGTGTACTCAATTTGTAGAACTTTTTAAAAAAATATTTTAATTTTTCAGTAGTAGGAGTTTCAACATCCTGCCTGTTTCACTCATATCTGAATGGCTCTTACTCTAAACTGAATAAAAGGATTTGGCAAGCAAATAGTAATAACTGTTCAAGAAATCTGTTGTCCCCCTCCATCCTAATATTGTCTCCTTTTTAAATAGGTAGTTATGCTTGTTCTAGCTTGGAAATTGGATGCACAAAACATGGGTTATTTCACATTGCAAGAATGGTTAAAAGGAATGACATCGCTGCAGTAAGTGTCTTTTAAAAGGTTCTAAGTCCTAATTTTGCTGTTGTCAATGTAATAATGTCAAATAATTTTTTGTCCAAAAAGACGTGTTGGTTTAGCACACAAAGTGGAAGACTCTGCTCTGGAGAACTAGACATAAATGTTTATTCTTGACTATCTACAGCAAGCATGGCTCACTTGCAGACGTCTTTAAAACAATGTGTTCTTGCAGTTATGCTGCGCATACTTTGCTAACTTATGGCTCATGGCTTAAACTGTCTGCACATTGGGCAAAATGAAGAGGGGGGGTTAATATGTTCCAGACTGAAGGAACAAGTCATCTGTAATCAGGCACTCTTTGGCCTCAGCCCACTCCAAATAAGACTTCAAACTCTTCAAGTCTTAACCAGAATCACCTCTCCTTGAAGTTGCTTTATTCATACAACGCTGAATCTCAAACATAGTGACTGTTCTGGATTCTAGTCTGTTCACACAAATTATTCCCACATGCAGACTACTTGCAAGGATTCTCAGTCACTCCTTGACATTCTTGGTTCCTTACAGTACCTACTTCCAAATGCATTTCTGTAGGAAACCCTTCAGCCAAGCTTCCTCCCCAGGCTTTTTTCCTCTTGGGGCTCCTCTTGGCAAGTCTGGTTTATCACACACCCCAGATATGTTTCTGTCATTTTAGAGTGGACCAGTCTGTTCAAGCCCCAAAGTTTCAAAATCAATGTGGATGTGTTAGGCCATATTGCCAGGCTGTTACAGCATGCAGGGTTTAACACATGAGTAGTAATAGGCATCTTCAGTCTCATGAGACCATGCATATGCGCCCCTGAGAGGTAAAGAATTTACTCAATTGGTTTTATGGCAGCTGTGGCCAAAGAGACCCACTCGAGAGAAACAATCTCTGATGCATCTCTCACATTTAAAGGTGATGTTTTGATCCTTTGGGCTCTGCCTTCTGTGAGTTCTTTTCTCCTTAGCTAAGCCGGACTGCTTCCTCTCGTAACTGTGAGACCTTTGTTAAGATCTTGTTTCCAAAAGCTGCGGTTCTGAGTGTAATCTTCCCAGTTATCCACATCCATGTCCATTTCTTTGAGGTCTCGCACACGTCCTTGAAACACAATTGTGGGTGTCCTTTGGGTCTTTTTCCAGATGCCAGTTCGCCGTAAAGGATGACCTTTGGGATGCGCTCATCATTCATTTAGCACACATGCCCAAGCCAGCAAAGACGTCTGTGTTTGCATGCTGGGTATGCTGGTTCGTTTGAGCACCTCAGTGTTGGTGACTCTGTCCCTCCAGGAGATTCCAAAGATTCAATGAAGGCAATTCATATGAAAGCTGTAGAGCCTCTTTTCCTGATGAGAGTATAAGGTCCATGCCTCGCTCCCATACAAAAGTGTGCTGATAACACATGCACAATACACACAGATCTTTGTGTGTTCTGTCAGTTTATTGTTTTGCCATATCCACTTGCTCAAGTCTAGACATTGTTGTGGTGGCTTTTCCAGTGCGGAAGTTGTTGAGTTCCATTTCAAGTGAAACGTTGACTGCGATAGTGGACCCCAGGTACGTGAACTTGTTCATCACTTCAAGTTCATAGTTGTTGATCTTGATGGAGGGTGCTTCTTCAACTCCTTGGCACATTATGTTAGTCTTTTTTAGGCTTATGGTAAGCCCAAAGTCTTGGCAGACTTTGGAAAAACTGTTCATGAGGTTTTGGAGATAGGCTTCTGGGTGGGTGGTCATTGCTGCGTCGTCAGCAAAGAGGAGGTGTTGGATGAAGACCTCCCGAGTCTTGGTTTTAGATCTGAGTCTTTCAAGATTGAACAGCTTTTCATCAGATCTTGTGTGCAAGTAGATTCCCTCAGTTGAGGAACCCAAAGCTTGTTGCAGTAGCAAGGAGAAGAAGATCCCAAACAGAGTTGGGGCAAATACACAACCTTGCTTGACCCCACTATGAATCTGGAAAGCCTCAGAGACTAAGCCGTCATATTGGACTGTGCCATACATGTTTTCATGGAAGGACCGAATCATGGTTTGGGGGGCATCCAAGCTTTTCTAGAATCACAAATAGTCCGCTTCTACTGACAAGGTCAAAAGTTTGTGAGATCGATGAAGGCTTTGTAAAGGCGCCTTTTTTTTCTCTGCATTTCTCTTGTAGTTGTCTCAGCGAGAAGATCATATCAGTAATAGACTTTTTGGCTCTCAAGCCACACTGTGATTCAGGATAGATTTTTGTCTATAAATAACTGTCAAATAACTGCAATATTGTGATAGTAGTCAAAGCCTTGTAAGGACAGGAAAATTGCAGTGGTGTAACTTAAATCAGTTTTTAAATTGGTGCAAACCCTGTGCAGATGCTTTTACTTCAGTATGACTGGCTTATTTAGGTTTAACTTAAACCTGCTCCCAATCAACTTAAACTTAAAAAAACCCTACTCTTAAACCAAAATAAGTGTATCCACACGGGTTTGCACCAATTTAAAGAAACCAATTTCCATTCACACCTTAGGTTAAACTGGTGCAATGTTCTTGTGTAGATAAGCCCACTGATGTGTATTTAACTTTCACGGAGGAAACATATAGAGGTGGGGTAATGAAGACAAAGCTAAGGATATTTGGGATATCTTTTTCTAAAAGTTCAGATGAAAATCTAGTGTTGGATTATTAAAATCTTTTCTTTTTTGTAGATGTGATGCAACAGAGAAACTGAGAAATTCCTTGGATTACTTGAGATCCTTATTAAATGAGCCTACAAATTTTAAGCTAATTTATAGATATGCATTTGATTTTGCACGGGTGAGTAGTTCAGGACTCAGTCTGACTTTTATTTTTATTGCTTTCTGTGGGTTCACTTTCACATACAACAGCTACAAGTCTGGGACTAGTTGTTCTCAGGATGCCAAGTAAGATTGCTTCCAACGCACACAAATCTTCACTCTTTAAAGTTGACTTTGTGTGTTTCCAGATACTATGTATGCCAAATATCAGCATTGCAGAGGGAAAAAGGGGGGGGGGGGGTGAAGGACAAGTCCAGTGACTAGTTTTCATTTTGGATGCGGTAGATTACAGGTTCTATCCCCTGCTTCACCAAAGACTTCGTGTATGATTTTGGACAAGTCAGTTGGGCCCGGATTCTGTGCCTATTGAAGTAAATGACAGTTTCCATTGACTTCAATCACTCAGGATAAGTGTCCTGGTCTCTATGCCTTAGTTCCCCATCTGTAAATAGGAATAGTACAGTAGAACCCCGTTTAACCAAGCCTCTATTATCTGGCTTTCCATATTAATCAAACCACCAGCTACCTGGGGCTGACAGCGGGAGTCTTGGGCTGTCAGCCCAAGCCCCACCGCCCATTCTCCGTTTTATCTGGATTTTTGGTTATCCGATCTGGCCCCAGTCTCAATTAGATTGGATAATTGGGGTTCCATTGAACTTCCCTACCTCACAGGGATTTTGTGGGGATAAATACATTAAAGATTGTGAGGCACTTAGATACCAGGGTAATGAGTACCTAAGATAGACAGATATGTTGCATATGATTGGGTTAAACCAGTGGTTCTCAAACTTTTGTACTGGTGACCCCTTTCACATAACAAGCCTCTGAGTGTGACACCCCCCCACTTATAAATTAAAAACACTTTAAAATATATTTTAAACACCATTAGAAATGCTGGAGGCAAAGCGGGGTTTGGGGTGGAGGCTGACAGCTCGTGACCCCCCATGTAATAACCTCGCAGCCCCCTGAGGGGTCCCAACCCCCAGTTTGAGAACCCCTGGGTTAAACTGTAACTTACTGATTCACACACCAGTCCTTAAAAACTTGCACACTTATCTGAGAAAATGTCTTGAAGGCTTTTAGAGAGTCTTCACCTATCTTATTTAGTATAGCAGTTGACAGCTATATTGGTTAAAAAAATCTGATAAAATACTTGTATTTCAAAAGAAATTCATAATTGCTGTTTCTGAACCTGTGCCTGTTAGTGACTATCTTGCAGAAAAGTCAGACATTTGTGACACTGAGCAATAACGGAGTCCAAAATAAGTTATTTAAACTGTTAAAGCAGGCTGAGAGCTGCTCTTCAACCAGGAAAAAAACCCTAATCTTTAAATGTACAAAGTCTAATAGTAACATTCGTTACACTCACAGGAATATCAGTGTCCCCAGTGATACTCTTCATAAGGTTGATACAAGACTTAGGAATGCCAGTTATTTTTCTTCTCTAATGTTTTCTGTACGCTTATCATCATGGAACTCCTCAATTGTTCTATTCAACAAAATGGGCTACAGCTTTCTTTTAACACTTAAATGAGGAGGAGGTACGGTGTCATCACAATGAACTTTAAAAGCAGAATGATGCCAAGTCCGTTACAGTACATGAAGGAGGGGAGAGAACATGTGACAAAAACCTCCAGCGTAAAGCCAGAATTTCCTTCACTGAGCCACATATTGATCTTTGTCAAGACAAGCATTAGATTTTTTTCTCTTAAAACCACACACCCACCACACAACCCAACAACCTGATGTGGCAAAAGCTGGCTGTGATATAAATACTGATTCATAACTCTTTCAGAAGATTATGAATTGTGTTCTCAATACGTGTTAGATAGGCATCCTGATCTGATTTCACTCTTCCAAATACAAAATCTGCACTGGTAATACTGTGTTTGGTATCAGGACTCATAATTGATGGAATGCTATTCTCATGCAAAAACGTAGATCAAGTAACTTGGAACTCCTCAGAGTCACCAGGTATAAAGCTGGTTTGGAATTTTTTGACACATTTTTTCCATCAGAAAATGCTGACTTGACAAAACCAAACTTTTTGCATAAATATGTCTGTGTTTATTCATTGGACCACAAAAGGAGAGTGACTGTATAGCCAGTTGACTCTGAACAAAATATAGTGGTTGTTCTTTCAAAAGTTTACAACTGAACATTGACTTAATGTAGCTTTGAAACTTCTGTGCAGAAGAAAAATGCTGCTTTTAACTATCTTAATTTAAATGAAACAAGCACAGAAACAATTTCCATATCTTGTCAAATCTTTTTTTTTTAATGTAATTTTCTAGTAGTTTACATTTAACACAGTACTGTACTGTATTTGTCTTTTTTTGGGGGGGAAAGGGAAGGGGTGTCTCTGCTGCTGCCTGATTGTGTACTTTCGTTCCAAATGAGGTGTCTGGTTGACCAGTCAGTTCGTAACTCTGGTGTGCATAACTCTGAGGTTCTACTGTATATCCATTCCTCAAAAACATCTCCAGAAAAAGTAACAGCAAAATATCTGTATAAAACAAAGGACAAAGTAGTGAAAAACAGCATGAGAAGAAAGGAGAGGAGGTACATGGATAACATCGCCAAAGAAGCTGAAGTGGCTGCCGAAAGAGGAAATATTAAAACACGTTATCAACTCAGCAAAGTTCTTACTGGCAAATTTTCACCAGCCAGAGGGCTTATTAAGAATATACAAGAAAGGACCTTAAAAGAAAAAGAAATGAGAGCAATTGGCCAGGCACTTTCAAGAGGTGCTAAACAGATGAACAACACAAGAAACTATTGACTTTGATAAAGAAATTAAGCATCCAGTGTAACGCTGCCTGCAGTGACTCAAGAACATGAGTACCAACTTCAAGGCAAACTGTTAGAATGCAGGGCACAAACCCCACATTGGTTGTGAGTTCTATAATTAGATTTCACCAACCAGTTATCAAGTGAACTCCTCAGACACTATAACAGCCTTAACAAGGAGTCACAGACAGTCCCTTTGGGTACTCGGATCTAGCTCGACATCTAGGGTAGCATACCTTTGTGATAGATGATCCCTTACACCAAAAATCACAGCAATATTCAGGTTACTCCCAGCCCCAAAGGACCAGGCACTTACACCAGGTCAATTGCACCTTAGATATCACACCAAAGACAATGCTTGTAACCAATCCTACAATGACTATATAAAAAATTATGAAATAGGTAAAGGAAACGAGAGTTATTTACAAATTAAAGCAGGTAAACATATATACACAAATGAGTTACAGTTTTAAGTTTCAAAAAAATAATAGAAGCTTCTATAATAAGCAGGCTCTATATGTCCTTTAGGGCTAACCCAGGCTCAGCAGCTGAGGATCTCTTGCTTATACCTGGAAACATGTAGCCATCCCAGAGTCCGAGTATCATATAGATAATCAGTTACTTCGTGTTAGGGGTTTTGTTCTCTTCTTCTCATATCCTCGGAGCTGCAAACACAGCTGATGGGAGGAGTCCATTTGCATTACTCATCTTCACAGGGAGGAAAGCAGAACAAAAGTCTTTTGTCCTCTTGTTGATGGTACGTAGGGAAATTCCGGTTGCAATGTCCCACAATAGATCATATGATATTGAGGGAACTTTCCCTTTGGGAAGGGTGTAACATCTTCTCTTGAATATCAGCCCTTCATGCTAATTAATGTCTCTCTCCTGTCTGGTCATTTACAGAGTCACAGGAGCTCACAATGTAACCGTTCAAATATTGCCTTACAACATGGGATACAGATGTTATAAGTGAGATTAATGCATGTAGAACTCAGAAACATCCAATAAAATCTAAACACTAAATACGTTCTTAGAATTCTAATACTTGTTTTAATAATTCTAACAAACAGGTGACCCAGACTGATCCCAGCTATGTATTTGTCAGTGTTCAGTTGAGACATGGGGACGTTAACCTGAGCTGGCACCTGGTCTGCCAGGAGCACACTCAGAATTAGAGATAACATCTCATGGCACAAAGTGAAAGACAAAATGAGGAAGCTACAGGCGAAGACCAGGTCTTCCAGGAAATGTTGAAAACTTGCGATAATGACCATTGATAGAATTACCCAACTTGTCAACATTATAATCAAAATATCAGAGAGGTGACCTAAGCAACTGCAATAACAGGAAAGTGCCCTTTAGCAAAATATACTGGGACTTTCAACACAGAAATGCTCTGCACTGCTACTAAGCCTAAACTCTGAAATTTAACCAAATTTAATGAATCAGAAGAGAAAGAACTCTGAATTACATAGGCATAAATGCATCTTAAATTGGTGTTGTAAACACTTATTTGTCACTGAAAGAAGTGTTTCTGCAATATCATCTTAAGCAGTATAAAGGAGGTGGTTGAAGCAAAGCTAAGGCAAGAGCAGGCTGAATTTCCACCCAGAAGACCATGTGTCGACCAGATTTTCACTCTTAAGTGGCTGCTGCCTTCCAGAAAGTTCTGAAATTGTACCCCAAGAGTGGCTGCTTCATCTACAGTAGGGATCCTTGAACTACAGTTAGTATGAAAAGTAACTGGTCTTTCTGTAGCATGGCCAATAACGGTAAAGAAACAGAGTTTTCATTGGGAAGTCTTACCTTGTTGTATATGTTAAAACAATACAGTGCTTAATATACAGGTTGCCTGCAATTTAGCAGTAGTTTTCATGATGTGCCAAGAGTGAACAGTGGTGCAAATGAGTAATATTGAGATAACATTTTAACTTTGTTTCTTCCCTTCCAACAGGAAAAGGACCAGCGCAGCCTAGACATAAATACTGCCAAGTGCATGTTAGGACTTCTATTGGGAAAAACGTGGCCTCTTTTTCCAGTATTCCACCAGTTCCTAGAGGTATACAACAAAGTTTCAGTTTGAAACAGATTCACATTTTACTTGGTTTTTCTCTGAAATATTAATATTTTAATGATGTTATTACTAGTAGACTACTGAAATACGACTCAGTGCTTATTTTCAAAATTGTCATTTTGTAAATTCATAACACTTAAAATGCAGTGTCCAAGCCCTAAAACTACACCTTCCATTGGTTTAGAGCTTTAATCATTATCCTTTATTGCATTTGAGTTCTATTAAAAACCTGCAAATTTGAAGTGATTTCTTTCACATTGTAAACTCCAACTTTGTTTTAGTAACTTACACTTCTTATCTTAAACAGCAATCAAAATACAAAGTTATCAACAAGGACCAATGGTGTAATGTGCTAGAATTCAGCAGAACAATTAACCTTGACCTCAGTAATTATGATGAAGATGGAGCATGTAAGTATTCCTTCGGTTTTCTCCATATGCCCCTACTCCTGCAGCCCCTCTTCCAAGATTTATGTAAAATATAATTATTTGATATCTCCCTACAGGGCCAGTATTGTTGGATGAATTTGTGGAGTGGTATAAAGGGAAACAGATGACATAGGAGTTTACTATGCACAGCCGCTCAAGAGTCACTGTTACCACAGTTGTCAACCATTAGCCATAAACTGCTGTTTGTATCAAAGCGCATGCTGCTTTTCTTGCACTGTATCCCTTTTGCAGGGAACTTTTGGTGTTTGCTATTTAACAGGCCAGCTATGCTTGCTGTGTAGCATTGTTCTCTTTGAAGGCTGCTTTGCATTTTGTATTTACACTACAGATTGGTGAGCTTGCCAGCATCCTCACTGTGATTATGTGTATATTGCTGTCTAAATTTTGTATATGTGTATAAAAAAGCTTCACCTAGGGATTATTTCTGGAGAAATGTATTGTAAAAATAATTTTGTGGCATATTTCTAGTCACCTTCAGTGAACATGTAACTTCTAGTTTTTGTTTTTCATTCGGTCTCAAATGTAGCGTTTCAGAAAACAAAATTAAGTCTGTTTGAACATAGTTATCATGAGGAGGAACTGTTGGCAGTTCTAATTTTACTGTTTAAGATGCCAATTTTTGAGACAAGGAGAGGTGCATTATGATTTTCTTCACAGGCATATGTCAAACATCACTTTTGTTTAGTAAGAAGTATTGATGTCTTTTTTATTATTAATATTAATATTATTATTATTATTATTAAAATTGTAATAGTTGTACATGCCACAGATGATTTCCACTTGGAGAAGAAAGTCCTGGCTTTTTAATGTCAAAACTGCAGTAGTTTGAATATAGGTACAAGTGAACAAATTAAAGTACCTTTTAAAAATGGGTTTTAGACTTTTGTAAATTGCCTTTGGCATATTCCTTTTATTTTTGGTGTACCAAGACTGTTCGAACTATGTTGCTACAAAGTGAAATTTAAACTTTTTATCTAAAATTAGTGTTTAGCTGCGGAATTAAGGCTCATTATTCCCAGCCAACAGTTAAACCTATGTTTAGTTTTTGTTTGTAACTTTAGTTAGTTTTTCCCATGCTATAATTTTGTGTTTCTAAGTAAGTAAAAATTATATTGAATAGTGAAAGCTTAAGTACTTTCATGCTGGGGATTGGATTTTCCTGGCCAAATGTCCATTGCAGGCAATGGGCACATTAAACACCAGCATTAAGGAGTTAAATATACAATACCATTAGTAAGGGCCACTTCTTAATTTCATTAATTTGATTATTTGTATAGGAAAGTTTTAGCCATTTAGTTGAGGAAAATGAGTGACTGGGATGTGTTTTAAGTTCTGTATTTTGTCATGTCATCTTGGACTTCCGTTTCATAAAATAACATCAGTATTAATTTTTTTTAAATAGATTGTCATAATTTCTGGTGCTATTAAACTTATACTTTGGTCCCTAAGGATTTGTGAACATGGTCCCAAAATGGTATATTTTAACAAAGTCAGCCACTGAATATTTTGGAATAAAGCAGTAACATTACTTCGCTGCAGAAATATTTTTAAAGGTATTAGCAGTTTTGAAACCTTTCTAGATTGTGATCCAAAAAAGTACTTTATGTTGAATGTGAAATTTTCAGCTGTACTGAAGGCCCTATTCTGCTCTTACTAAAGTCACTGATAAAACTCCTGTTCACTTCAGTGTGTGCAGAATTAAGCCTAGTTGACCAAAAGCATCCTAATCTTGCTGCTCTGGACCAGAGTCACAGTTCCTTTGCTATTAGTGGTCATTTTGTGTTTAAACTTGTTTTTTCCCTAATTCAATCACCTAAGACAAAAGTTACCTATGTATATCCAGTATATGCGCATATACAAAATCTATAATCATGTTATGGTAAAATGCATATACTGCCTTTCCCCACCATGTTTTGTCATGGGATTAAAAAACAAATAGAAATCTTAAAATTTCATAGTGACAAACCATACATAATTGTTGCCTGTTTGTAAGCTGTTACGTTATAACATGATTTACGTGTTTGATGCCAGTTTGCACAAGTCAGTAATTAAATGGTGTGTGGTATTTAATGTTTACAATAAGTCTCTTATTAAAACACGTGTTTTAATAAGACTTCTAATGTAAATGTATATATTACAGTGAGTATAGCCATAGGGAAAATATCTGTGGAGCTACTGGTTTAGTTCTTTTAAAAAGTAAACTTGGAAGCAATATAGCTTGTAAAATTAGGCTAAATAGTGGTTGCTAGAAAACTAGGTAAAACCCTATAAGTGTTCTTACATGTTAGGCTAGTTACAATTCCAGACAAGTTTTTAGCACAGTGGCACAGTTAAAATACAAGATTTGTTGCATAATTAATTTTATATGTCATGAATAATCTGGCTTCCAATAATGGAGGCAGAAGCCAAAGAAACTTGTAATCATTATAGATATTACTGTCATAATCAGGGTCAACAGAAATCTGTTCAGATCACCCAGATGTTTTTTGCAGATTTTACTGTGTTTAACGGAATCTAAAATTTAATTAACCCCTCCCCTCACACATGCACTTTTTACAGTTACTTGTGCTGGGTAAATTGATATAGTGCTCTTATTTGCTTTGCATACAGTTCATGGGGAGCAGGGCCCAAGGAACTGGTTTGAATGTGAAACAGGTTAATAGTGACTGAAAATACATACTTTTTCATCTGCTTCCAGTTTCCTATATGAGTCTCCGGTGAGTTTCTAATAGGTGTCCTCTTAAATCAAATCACTAATATATCTGCAGATAATTTTCACTTTTGTTGGCATTTACAGTGTAGAGGCCAAAAAAAGAAATGGACCCAAGACTGAACTAAGCCTATCCATGTTGACTAGTTAATGTATGGAAACTTGCACTCCCGTTGCTTGAGATGTATCTGGTCTGTGGATAAACAGAAGACTTCATGGCTTTCAGTGATAAATCTCAAAAGCACTACCCTTCTTTTAAAAAAAACAAAAACAAAAAAAAAAAACAGTGGGAACTCCCTAAACAGTTCACTTTGCTTTTTGTTCTCTACACTTTTCTTTAAATGTAATGAAATGACTGGCACTTCAGCTTATTCCTTGTTTTGCAGGAGAAGATACACAAAATTTGCCAGCTTCTTGGCCTCGAAGCAAAATCTGAGACATAGATCATTGTGGCAAAGTGTTGCAAGTTCTGTACGTTTTTCTGATGTAAAATAATTGTGTAGTTGAGGTTTAATGATCTGTGTGTTAACTTCGTTTGGTATTCAAGAGAAATGAGACAGTGAGTTGGTTAGTGAGGAAATTAGTACCCAGATACTACAGTGTTTGGCATCCTATAAATACTTAAGATCGATAGATGATGGGATTTGTTAGAGTTCCTTATTTAATAGATTTTAAGGATAATATTAATTACAGGAAAACGTAACAATATCAAATTTACACATATGATTCCTTCTATTGCCAAATAGACTAAAACAATCTAATACTAACAGACAGGAACTTGCTCCATTTAATCCTATGTATTACCTTTATTGCCTAGTTTAGATCAACCTCCCCCTTTCTTTCTTTAAGCAAGTCTATTCAAGAAAGTGGCAACTCCAGTTTTCAGTCTAAACAACCTATTTTAATATTTTTTAAACTACAATACAAATTTGGAATGAATGCATGTAGTGTATTTTAACCCTTTAATCATTAATTTTTTACTTCTTTTCATAGAGAACTGTAGTTTTCCCTGTTACATCACAAACTCATTGTTTCATTATTTCATCACAGATGTGCCTAGTGCAATCAGTTAGTGAGACCTGGCATGGGGCTACTGACTTAATGTTCTGCAGCCTTGTTTTTGGAGGGGTAGAAGTATACCTCAGTTTTGCTAGGATTTTTCCAGATTTCTGTTGGCCCTTGGTCACAAGCCTAACAAATTGTTAAATACTCTTGAAGTTTATACAGACAGCTTTAAAAGTTAGCTTGTGCCCCTCATTTTAATTATAACTGCTAAAATACCTCTTATAAGCCTTATACTTTCTCCTTTCATATTGTTGTATAAGTATATAGACTCCATCCACCCAACTAAACTGTAGGTTGTCTGTAAATGAGACCAAAATGTGGGTTGATTTTGTGTTATCACAAAATAGTTTCTACTGACACTGCTGTTACAGGAACAGCAGTTAACCTATAACTGTGAATGCTTTTATGTCTTAGGTATTTGCATCTTATATGAGGTGTGCTAAAGTCCTGTGACTCACAACCTGACTAAAGAACTGTTATGCCACCTTACCTGAGTTCAGCTGATTGGTTTTTAGGTTTTGCTGGAGTTAATGTAAAATGATATCCCACAAATAAACGGTATTTGTGTTGGTTTCAGAAACTGACTTCAGATTTTTCTGTGGCTCATGTTTCAAATATTCACTCATCTGAACTTGCCACACAAGGTGTTGGTCTAGAACTGCTACTTAAATTCATCTTAGCTGAGTTTAATTTCTGTTTACAACACCGAATTAAGATGCATTTATGCCTATGTAATTCAGAGTTCTTTCTCTTCTGATTCATTAAATTGGGTTAAATTTCAGTGTTTAGGCTTAGTAGCAGTGCAGAGCATTTCTGTGTTGAAAGTCCCAGTATAATTTGCTAAAGGGCACTTGTGCAATCTTATTATTTTTAATACTGTTCATGTAAAGGCAAATCGATTTAAAAAGGATATACTGCTATGCTAGAATATACTGTATGCTTCAAAAGATATGTAAGGGGCTAGTGTAATGCAAAAGTTTTTTTTTATGCAGAGACAATTTCTCCAAGCTCATCTGTTCAAGAGGAACTGCACAGTGAGTATCTTTCGAAACTGGTCATTTCTTAAATCACATATTATTCATGGAAAGTCCATAAATGATTTTAGGGTAACATTGGGAGAAGGGGTTGTTCAAGTAAGCTTAAATTTATTCCTGGGGGAATTCTGCGCCACTACACAGGTGCAGAATTCATGTCTCCCGCAGATTCCTCCACCCCTCCTCAAGAAAAGACATTCTGCTGGAGGGATGCTGCAATTACACCTTTTGCCCACCAGGGGCTGCTGTGGCACCAAAAGGGAGGCCAGCCAGCTCTGGTCCAGAATAGCCAGCCACGGAAAGGGAGGGGGCAGTGGCTGTGTTCCTCACAGCACCCTGCCCATGGGGCCAGGTGAGGAGGCACAGGATATAGGGTGGGGGGGACAGAGTGGGGCACATGATGCTGCGGGGGGTCACATAGACTGGGTTTCAGAAGGCTAGTGGGGGGACGACAGACTGGGGTGAGGGCAGAGGAGCTAGTGGGTGACAGAATTGAGCCGGGGCTGAATGGGAGTGGGGGTGCAGGGCCATATGGAGATGGGGGAGAGGGTGCAGGGACACATGGGGTCAGGGGCAGGAGGGGTGGCTGAGTGGGGGTGCAGGAACATGTGGGAGGGGAGTGCAGGGACACAGGCTGGGGGAGGAGATGTGGCTTAGTGGGGGTGCAGAGACACATGGGTGATGAGGGGTGGCGGAGTGGGAGTGCAGGGACACATGGGGGGGAGAGAGGATTCAGGGACACATGGAGACAGGGAAAGATGTGCCTGACTGAATGGGAGAGGCTAGGAGTCAGTCAGGATCTGCATGGGGGAGGCTCCCCAACTCCCTAACAATCTCTCCCTCGCCCCCCCAAAAACTTGTTCCATACTTCTCCCACCCATACCCAATAACATCCAGGTTCGCTCCCAGGCTCTTTCCCAGCAATTAATCCCTCTCCTTCAGCTCCTCCATTTCCCCTGACTTCCCCAGGCCTTTGCACTACTTCTGAGGGGTGCAGGAAATACATTTCTGTGTGTAGTTTAAATGAATTATTACTCAAAGTTCTGAATTAATATGCCTATAAAGGATTCTATTTGTCAAAAAACATTTCCTGAATCTTTTTTGTTGTCTGTATTGTTACAGACATACTTGCTGAAAGGTATTTTGAAATAAATTATCAAAAGTGGCATGGTTATATTGTGTTGTTTTGACAAATAAAATATGCAGAAATTTGCAGAATTTTTTATTTTTTGGTGCTGAATTTTTAATTTTTTGGCACAGAATTCCTCCAGGAATATTAAATGTAAGTGATACTTTATTTTAGATGCTGTGTAAAAAGTCAAGTACATACATTTGTCTGTCTTTGGAAGGAACCACTTTCAAACAGAGTATCTGGTTGTTGTAAGGCTACAGTAAAGTAAGATACATTTTTTTTTAAAAATCTGTTTTTACTATTGAAGTGCAGTTGCAAATCTGTTTTTGAGTTACTGACCAGAAAAATAATGAATAAGGTTGAGGCAGCTTTGAGAGCTCTGTTCGTCCTTTACTGGATCTTTAGCAGCTTTTTAAGGTATGGTTCCCAAGCCTCACCACTTATCAAATTTATTTTAAAAGTGATTAAACTTGTTCCAGAGAAGCAGTGCCTCAGATATATTTGAACTAATAACCAAGGGTGGGTTCGTTTTCTACAGTTTCAGAATGTAGGCTACTGCTTATATTTACTCGCTAACTTGAGCCTTGGTCCTCTGTAGCAACAGTATCTTCATGCTACTTCCCAAATAGGCTTGGGGGACAATTATTTATTACAAGCATTTATTTTACAAACTCCTGTCATGGATAGTCTAGATAATACTTTGTTCTTCCTCAGTGCATAGGATGAACTAGATGACCTATCAAAGTCCCTTCCAGTCCTACATTTCTATGATGCTGTGGTTACTTTCTTCATAATATCTGGATTCACTGTATGTAGCTTAATTTAAGGCAAAAAAAACCCTCTCATATATAAGTGACTACAATGATACACCATATTGCCTATCAAGCTCCATGACTTTAAAGAGATTGATCAGAGAGACCTTGTACGTATATCAAATTATCAGGGAAACCTAGCTGGCAGTTATCAAAAACCTAGGACAAATAGGTGAGTGTTCAGAATGTGGCACGGTTATGGTGTGTGAATGCTGGTGGCTGTCTGTATTCTGGAGGAAACCTACCCTCAAACTCAAAACTCCAGTGCTGTTCATAATGAACAAATGCATGACAGGGAGAGCAATGGCACCTTGTCCCTTCCACCTCTTACCTGAGCTCAGAGAATCCTTGTCTGGCTGCATCACTGGAAAAGGGTAAGTCTGGAATAATAGTCTAAAATAGAACTGCAGGTGTATCTAATAAAGTGAGATCTCCATGCCCCCAGTGGATAAGACTTCTGTTTTCAATCAAGAGTTCAGATGGTTAATGCTCATGCTGCTCTTAATGGAGCCTCTTTGTGGACAATCTATTTATCCAGTATCAACAGTGTATACAGTGACTTACAGCTTGTCTAAACATAAAGGTACAGCATTAATTATGCCAGTATAGTTAACAGTTAAAGCAGTACAGCTCCCATATTGTGGCTGCAGTTATACTGATACAAAGGTGCCTTATTCTGGTATAGCCTATTATTGTACAGGGAGGGAAATAAGCTATACCAGTATAACTGTATCCACATTGGCCGAGGGGGAGGGGGAGGGCTTACTGGTATAATTTCTGGTAAATCGTCTCTAACTGAAAGTTATACCAATACAATCTTCAAGGTAGATCAAGCTTTACTGGGCAAGCAAGGCTTGAAGAATTCTGATTTGGCAGATTTAATGTAAGATGGGAAGAAGAAGAGTTTCAGATCACAAAGGAATTCTGTTCTGAACAGAAGGGCAGTATAGAAGAAAATGAGTGGAAGGAAATAGATGGAATAAATATTGAGAGGGTTAGGCTAAATGAAATGGTGGGGGGGAGGAGTAAGCTATAGGAAAGGACAGAGTTCAGGACCTTGAAGAGGGGGGAAGTAGCTTGAACTTGATATGGAAGGCAAGGGAATGTCAGTGAGAGGAATCTAAGGGAGCCTCATGTTAATATGGTCAGAGCAGCTAAGGAAGAAAATTATGTTAGTGGCAGTATTTTGAATTGATTGATGAGGAAAGGGGAGAGGCAAATAAGGCGGTTGCAGTAATTGAGTGCAATGCATAAACAAAGGTTTTAGTAGTAGGGATGGAGAGGAAAAAACTTAGCCCTGGTCAACACTACGAGTTTAGGTTGACTTTAGCAGCGTTAGATTGAGTTAACCCTGCACCCGTCCACACGATGAAGCCATTTTTGTCGACTTAAAGGGCTCTTAAAATCAGTTTCTGTATTCCTCCCCGATGAGGGGATTAGCGCTGAAATCAACCCTGCTGGGTCGAATTTGGGGTAGTATGGACACAATTCGATGGTATTGGCCTCCGGGAGCTATCCCAGAGTGTTCCATTGTGACCGCTCTGGACAGCACTCTCAACTCAGATGCACTGGCCAGGTGCAGGAAAAGCCCCGCGAACTTTTGAATTTCATTTCCTGTTTGGCCAGCGTGGCGAGCTGATCAGCACAGGTGACCATGCAGAGCTCAGGACAGGTGACCATGGAGTCCCAGAATCACAAAAGAGCTCCAGCATGGACCGAACGGGAGGTACTGCATCTGATCGCTGTATGGGGAGATGAATCCGTACTATCCGAACTCCGTTCCAAAAGACGAAATGCCGGAATATTTGAAAAAATCTCCAAGGGCATGAAGGACAGAGGTTATGACAGGGACCTGCAGCAGTGCCGCGTGAAACTTAAGGAGCTCAGGCAAGCCTACCAAAGAACCAGAGAGGCAAACAGCCGCTCCGGGCAAGAGCCCCAGACATGCCGCTTCTATGATGAGCTGCATTCCATTCTAGGGGGTGCCCCTACAACTACCCCACCTGGTGCTTCCCTCCTCCCCCACCCCTCCTGGGCTACCTTGGCAATTATCCCCCCATTTGTGTGACGAATTAATAAAGAATGCATGAATTTGAAACAACAATGACTTTATTGCCTCTGCAAGCGGAGATCAAATGGGGGAGGGGAGGGCGGTTGGCTTACAGGGAAGTAGAGTGAACCAAGGGGGCGGGTTTTCATCAAGGAGAAACAAACAGAACTTTCACACCGTAGCCTGGCCAGTCATGAAACTGGTTTTCAAAGCTTCTCTGATGCACAGCGCACCCTGCTGTGCTCTAACCGTCCTGGTGTCTGGCTGCACGTAATCAGCAGCCAGGCGATTTGCCTCAACCTCCCACCCCGCCATAAACGTCTCCCCCTTACTCTCACAGATATTGTGGAGCACACAGCAAACAGTAATAACAATGGGAATATTGGTTTCGCTGAGGTCTAACCGAGTCAGTAAACTGCACCAGCGAGCTTTTAAACGTCCAAAGGCACATTCTACCACCATTATGCACTTGCTCAGCCTATAGTTGAACTACTACTTACTACTGTCCAGGCTTCATGAGCCATGGGAGCAAGGGGTAGACTGGGGTAGGTACAACTACGCGGTGCTGCTGACTTGGATAGCAGCCTGAGGCAGAAGCCTCCAGCTGGCATGATATTCCAGGCAGGACTGAATATCCATTAGACGAAACTTAAAGAAGAGAATGACCTGGAGTCATTCCCATTTTTGTCCAGGCGCCCCCGACCGACCTCACCGAGGCCAACCAGGAGCACCCATGTCTCCCAGACGCCCCCGACCAACCTAACCGAGGTCAGCCAGGAGCACCCACGGGACGACGACAACGGTTAGCAGTCGTATTGCACCGTCTGCCGTCCGCAAGGCAAGCGGATGCTGCTGTGTAGCACTGCAGTACCACATCTGCCAGCAGCACCCAGGAGAGACATACTGTGACAGTGAGCTGAGCGGGCTCCATGCTTGCCGTGGTATGTCGTCTGCACGGGTAACCCAGGAAAAAAGGCGAGAAACGATTTTTTTGCTGTTGCTTTCACGGAGGGAGGGGGGCCTGACGACATGTACCCGGAACCACCCGCAACAATGTTTTTGCCCCATCAGGCATTGGGAGCTCAACCCAGAATTCCAATGGGCGGCGGAGACTGGGAACTGTGGGATAGCTACCACAGTGCAATGCTCTGAAAGTTGACGCTAGCCTCGGTACTGTGGACGCACACCGCCGACTTAATGCGCTTAGTGGGGACACACAATCGACTGTATCAAATCGATTTCTAAAAAATCGACTTCTATTAAAGCGACCTAATTTCGTAGTGTAGACATACCCTTAGAGATGTAGAAGACTCCACAGGATTTGACAATTACCTGGATTGGTTTGGAGGGGGAGGGGAGTATGTAGTTTGCAAAATAAGATGATGGGAGGATTAGTGGGTTTTTATAGTGAGGGACAAAGATTCAGGCAGAAAATTTCAGTTTGTGGTAAACTAAGCTTGAGTTAGTGGTGGAGTGTCAACAATGAGAAGTTGAATGAGAGACTGAAGAAGGTGGTGAAAATCCGGAAAGGAAACCTGTATTTGAATCATCGGCATAGAGATATGGTTGAAGCTCTGGGAGTGGATGAGATTACTTGGATAAAATGTAAAGGAGAAGAAAAAAAAGACAACCAAGGGCAGAATCCTGAGGGATGCTACAGTGGAAGAAGGGAGAGCCAGGAATCACTAGAGATACTAAAGGAATGATTGGAGAGAGTTAGAAGAGAACAGCATCATGGAGCATGGAGAGGTCAACTGTTAGAAGTGGCAGAGTGAGAATGGATGAGAAGCCTTCATATGAGGGAGGTCACTGGTGTCCTTGATTAAAAACAATTTCAGTGGTGCGGAAGGAAAATACATTAGATTTCAGGGGATTCAAGAGAGTATTAGAGAGGAAAGTAAGCAGTGAGAGTAGATTAGTGCTCAAGGTGGTTGGTGCTAAAAGTTAGCTGGACTTTTCTTTTAGTTCTTTATCATTTTAAGTGTTTTGTTTTGATTTAGACCTTGTTTTGGGGTCTTCCCAGCATGGTGGGTGTCTGGACTCTTCCCACTACCAGGGACACATAAGCCAAAGTCCTCAGGGATCAAACCTTGTGCAAATAGCAGGAAGCCATTAGTTGATAGTGCCACTCACCCCTGCTGCCTCAAGTGTTTGGGTGATGGCCACGTTAGAGATTGGTGTTCTGTTGTGGCTTCAAGAGTAGGACTATCTTCAAGGCCTCCTCAGTCATCTAAGGGAGGCTCTTCCAAGACTCCTTCCTTAAATGCTCCACCAGATATGTCAGCTGAAAGAGGTCACAGAGGATCCCCTGTCTCCAAGACTTGCCTCTTTGAGGTCCAGGGAATTGGAGTCCCAGCCTCAGAAGCACAAGCAAAAGACTGCGTCTGGCTCCTTAAAGCTTAGGATATGGGACTCTTCCTATAGAGGTTCCTTCAGATACGAAAAGTAGAACATGCACTTTGGCTTACCACTCCCCAGCATCAACTCACTCAGGGAGACCTGGGCTGTTGACTCTCGTGCCCTCAGTTACTATTAAGACCTAGTTACTTCTACAGTGGTGAAAGATCAGGCTTCTCTGATCAGTGCAGGTCAGCAGCCCATGTCAGTACAGACTATGCCAGAGGCTTACACCACAGTTAGAGAGTTATTATGCCTGTCAGTACCGCCACTGTCTTTGCTCCAGGGTGAGGACCCTTGCGCTTCACCAGTACAACTTTTCTAGATTGTTGTCACTGATCACTTATCCATGCCTCCACTTGCCTCAAGCTCGGTATTGCCACCTTCCCTGGGGCCAGCTCAGGATCCCTTGCACTGAATATTACTGGCAGCCAGGAAGTCATCCATGCTGCCTCCAGTACTGTGCTCCAGACATAGGTCCCAAACAAAGCCACAGAGGACTCCTCTCCTGGCACTGCGTGATCTAGTTTTCTGGATACTCCAGGTTATCATCGGATGCTGAAGTTGACTCTCAAGTTTCCCAGTACTGAGAGTCTAGAGCCCACTGTCATCACTGTTCTCATTGCCAGGGCTTGAATAAGGGTCCCCCCAGGCCTTTGGGAGACTTGGGCTGGTCAAGCCTGGAGCCTAGTACTGTACCAGCCCTCCCCACCCATCTCCAGTGTCTCTATTGGTTGCTTTGGGGGAAGCCTCTGGCATCTAGATATACATCAATATGGTATATAGATCAAACATTTTCTCATTCAGTTCTTGTCTAAGCAGACCTTATAGAGAACAATTAAGTTTTCACTACAAAGCTTTCAACTGTGTCGCTGTCCTGTTTTTTTCAAAAATACCAAAAGCAGCTATGGTAACAAAGTTAGTTTATCAACTTATGTAAAAAAAAAAATGTTTCATCAGAGGAAGACTGCGTCTGATTCAGTGGCACGATGCCTGTGGCTTAATGGCTAGGAATTGTGGCAGTGAAAGTAGAATCAGTTACTGCATTCTTGACAACTTTTTAGCTACCAGCTTCCCACTTCCAAATCTAACAGTGGAGAGAGAGTGGGTTCTGATTATTGATCTGTTCTCCTAATACAAATGGGCGATTAAAAAAAAGGATTCCCTACTACTCAAGCCTAAGCAAATACAAGGCTTGTGAATACAACTGGAAGAAAGGCAAAAGAAACTAACAGTACAGTGAGATGGGAAAACATCTCAGTTGAAGCTAAGAACTGATAACAGCTGGTGGAAGCCACCAAGAGTGATTACTCCCAGCTGAGCCACAATCATATGCTCTGAAAATAGAGGCACCAGAGAAACTCAAAATACCTGAGACAACCCAGGTATCTGTGGATACTGTACAAAAAAAGTTAAAACTCAGTTCTTCATGGGCCATATGGGGGTGCAAGAGGATCTGTGTCAATGCCTGAAGAATCACTGTTCACAGTGGCATAGTAGAGGTCATTAAGAGCACAGTTATTTGTGGATAACTTAATTACCAAAGTCAAATTCAAATAATACTTGCCTGAAACTGCTACATAACCTGTCTCAGGAATAAATCATGGTAGTGGTCATGGCTGAGAGAACCAGCCAGGTAAATACATGAATGAAATAAAGTATGACTGCGAGACAAGTGGATGAGGTAATATCTTTTACTGGACCAACAGAAGTTCATTGAATAAAAGAGATTACCTCACCCACCTTGTCTCTCTAATATCCTGCATCTGTAACTTTCACTCTATGCATCTGAAGAAGTGAGGTTTTTACCCACGAAAGCTTATGCCCAAATAAATCTGTTAGTCTTTAAGGTGCCACCAGACTCCTTGTTGTTTCTCTAATATCCTTGGATCAACACAGCTACAACAACACTGTGTATGACTGAATAATTTACTTGGAAAAAGCATCTCAATTTATTGATCAGTTAGATTAGAAGTACTGTAGTGGAATAAAAGCAGAGATGAAGGGAATATTTTCCAAAAATTTACTTTGGGGACCTAACCTTTTCCTTCATTCAGCTCAGGTGTCTTCACATGTACTGGATTCAGTGATACCTTTTATAATACTGATATAGTTCAAGTTGGGCAAAAATATCTGCTAGGCCTCTTCAGCAGCTGTTGGTTTTCTCCAAGCTGTTACTTTAAATAAACCTACAAAACCTTATCAGTTTTCTATGCTAGCAGTCTGGTTTCATTTTTGATTAAGGTAAAGCCTTTCCCTTCTGCATGACACCCCCCCCCCCCCCAGTGACTAATAAAGGTAAATCCCTTCTCCTTTTTAACCATCTTCTCAACAAAGCATTGAGAATTTGATGTTCTCCCTAGATAGGGTGACCAGATAGCAAGTGTGAAAAATCGGGACAGGGGGTGGGGGGGTAATAGCCCATATTAAAAAAAAACTCCAAATATTGGGACTGTCCCTATAAAATTGGGACATCTGGTCACCCTATCCCTAGATAGCTGTTCCAACTTGTGCAACTGGAAGCATTTCAGAGAAAGCTATCCACAGAGGTCCTGAACCTTCTCTTCTCCCCCCCCCCCCCCCCCCCGTCTACATTTAATTTCAAGGCCTTCTCTCATACACCTCCCTACATGAATGACACCAATGTGGAATGACATTAGGTCCTCTTCAGTACTCACTAAAGTTTATCTAGTGTCTCATGAGATCTGTTGCCTTTGTACTTGGAAGGAATCACTATGCACCCAGCTATCAATATGCTATTGATTGAATCTGTTTTACACAAATTGTCTCACATCTGTAATCACATCTGCTGGAATGATACTTAGGTCTGAGGACTGATCTGCTGTCCTCTTCCTTTATGGGTCCCAAGTAAGTGTGTGTGTTCCTTCATTCCATGTTGAATGCTTCTAAAATGAATACCATGTATAGTTTTCTTTCAATCCTCCAGAGTTTTCAGTGACACTTCAAAGAGCGGTTTAGTAAGATCATTAGCTTTTTTTTTTTAATACTATAGGATGAATGTCATCTGGACCTGCTGATTTGTATATGGGTAAGTGCATATTTCCAAGCATACCCTTTTCTTTATCACTATTTTTACAAGAGCTATGTTTTAATTGTACAAGCTTAGTTAACAAAAAACAAAACATTTTATGTATAAATAAATAAAAATAAATAAAAAGAAAAAATAAAGATCTCTGTACTAAAAGGGAGGAAGGCAACCAAACAATGCTTTACACTTTGAGATTTTTGAATGAAACATACTAAGTGCTTTACCAACCATTAATTAATCCTAATAGCAACCCGTAAGGTAGGAAAGTACCCTTTATAAAACAGTCAATTAAAAGATGCCATGGAAAAGATAAGAGCTGAAAAAAGTCATATTAAATTTGTTTCAACTTATTTTTATCTACTGTTATTACCAGTAAAACTTAAAATTGCTATATCTATAAAAGATTAAAGGGGGAAAAAATACCTTCCCCAGTTTTTCCTTTGTTCGTTAGACAGCATAGCCACTTCCACTGTTTTTCTGTTGGTTTGTTGCACTTCTTTCATGAACTAGGATAATATAACTTTCATGCAGTGCTGTGGCCAGACCTCACTCTTGTGCTCTTCCCTAGGCCCTGCAATAAATTCACTAGTAGCAGCAGCAGCAAAGCTGTAAATGAAAAAGTAAGTAATGAGGGAGGGAGGGATGGGCCTGAACATGCCTGAGCTGTTGCTTTCAAGCCTGCACACTCACATCTCCCTCCCCAAAGCCACCCAAAACCTACCACCCTAAGCATTAACCAGAAAGCAGAAAAACCTATGGTTTCAGCCCTAGCTGAGCTCCCTCTTGAGAATACTAAACACGCTGCTGTACTAGACCTAAATCCTTGGATCCCATGGGCTTTTAAGTTTGTTGAGTCTGAGCAGTATTTATACATTCTCTCCCTGTCGGGTTTTAGTCACTCCCTGTATACAGACTCTGTCATGCTCCTGTGGGAATTCTATGCCAAAAAATAAATTCTGTGCACAATATTTTAAAATTCTGCAAATTTTATTTGTCAACAAATAAGTGTGGAGGCTCCAGCATGGCAGTGGGGAGTACAGGCCACTGGTGGCACGAAGGTGGGAGATCACCCTGCAGCCCTCCCTCTTCCTCTGGGACATGGACTCAGTGGTGAGGCTGCACCCAACACTGACACAACGCAAGGTCTGGGCCTGGCCCAGAAACAGCCTGGGGCCCTGCCCCGCCATCCCAGGTGCACCAGGTGTGGGTAGGAAGGTTCAGTCCAGTAGGATCCAAGTGTGGAGGGGCTCAGTGTGGGGAAGATCCAGGTGTGGGGTGAGAGGGTTCTGTATGGAGAAATCTGGGTGAAGGCAGCTCATTGGGGGCACCAGTGGCAGAGGGATCTGGATGCACAAGGGCTTATTGGGGGGATTCTGGGTGCAAGGGCAATAGGACTCAGCGGGGGGGGGGGAGTGAGTGGTGGTGAGGTGAAAGTGATTGGGGCCCAGGAGGGAGGGAGGGGCTGGGTGCTGGGGGGGGGGGGGTTGGGGGTCCAGGTGCAGCTGAATGGTGCTCAGTGGGGTGGGGATCTGGATGCAAGAAGCTCATCTGGGTGGTCCAAGTGTAGGGGGGTGGGTCTCGTCGGGTGGAGATTCTGGTGTGGAGGGATCAGTGGGGGATGGTCTGGGTGCAGGAATGGGGATCTGGATGCAGGGGGTAAGGCTTGGTGGTGTGCAGGGCTTGATCGGGGGGTCTAGGTATGGGGGGGTCCAGATGCACAGGAGTTGGGTGGATGGGGGAGCAGCTCCTCGTACAGTAATCTCTCCCCTTAGGCTGAGGAGCAATGGGGGCAGGAAACGGGAGGGGGGTGTGGCGCTTCCCTCAGCCAGGGGAAATTTCTGGGGGTAGGTCTGACCCGGCCCCAGCTGCTCCTTGCAGGGGAAGAGGAAGTCCTGCCTGCTCCCAGCACGACTAGCAGCTGAATCCGGCGCAGAGTAGGAGCCACTGGCTGGGCCGTCCCCAGCCCTGCCCTACCCCCAGCAGTGATTTACCCCTCTGATGGCTGCTTCAGGTGCCCAAAATGACGTGCTTGCGCTGCTGGGGAGGGGTGTGTGACCACTCTTGTGGTTCTCTTTGCTTCCCCGTCAGAAAGTCATTTTTTTTGAGGGGAAGCAAAGAAATCTACAGGGACATGAATTCTGCCCATGTGTAGTGGCACAGAATTCCCCCAGGAGTAACATCTGGTACAGCTTCCTGGGATGTAGGACCCTGTTGTCCAACTACCCTATTCCCCAAGATCAGTCCTGACCCCCTCCCCCCAAGTCTCCCCAGTGGCTTTTGCACACATTCTCCAGAGCTACACCCTCATGTGTACTCTGGATTACCGTTTTACCCTTCAGGGACTTTATGATAGTTAAAGCAAGAGCCACACAGATATAAAGTAATTTCTAAATCAGTCATACTTTATTCATAGACAAAGCATACAAGATATAAAAATTTATAGAAAAACAACTCCGTGCAAGCAGGTCTATGCCCATTACTAGATGGTAATGGTAAAATTGTTAATAACAATGCAGAAAACGCAGAAGTGTTACATATTTCTGTTGGTGTTTGGAATGCTGTACTCATTTCACGTAAGGATGATGACGTACTCCAGTTTAGCAGTAATGGAGGATATTAAACATCTCATAGATTTCAAGGCCAGAAGGGACTTCTGTGATCTCATCTAGTCTGACCTGAATAACACTGGCCATAGATGGACTCAAGGAGCTCGTCATTGTCATACATGTTTTCTAATCATTCTCTTGGCTCTTCCCTGTACACTCTTCAGTTTATCAACTTCCTTCTTGAACTGTGGGCACCAGAACTCAACACATTATTCCAGTAGCAGTTGCACGAGTGCCAAATACAAATGTAAAATAATGTCTACTTGCCTATTCAAAATTCCCTTTTTAAGCATCCAAGGATTGCACTAGTCCTTTTGGCCACCATGTTCTGCTGGTTGTCCACCAAGATCCCCAAATCTTTTTCAGAGTCACTGCTTCCCAGGATAGAGTCCCCCATCCTATAAGCATGGCCTACATTCTTTATTCCTAGATGTATACGTTTACACTTAGCTGGATTAAAAAAATCTTATTTGCTTGTGCCCAGTTTACCAAACTATCCAGATCACTCTGTATCAGTGACCTGTCCTTTTCATTATTTACCATTTCCCCCAATATTTGTGTCATCTATAAACTTTATCCGTGATGATTTTGTGTTCTCTTCCAGGTCATTGATAAAAATGTTAAATAACATGCTGCCAAGAACTGATCCCTCTGGGTCCCCACTAGAAATACACTCACTGGATGGTTACATATTGAGACCGATCAGTCAGTTTTTAATTCATCTAATGTATGCCATGTTAATTTTGTATTCTGGTTTTTTAATCAAAATGTGTGCAACCAAGTCAAAGGTCTTACAGAAGTCCTAGTATACTACATCAATACTGTTACCTTTACTAACCAAACTTGTAGTCTCATTTAAAAAAAAAAAAGATATCAAGTTAGTTTGATTGCCAATCTAAGAATAAACATTTTAAAATCAGCAGGCCTGGATAACTTGCACCCAAGAGTCCTAAAAGAGTTGGCTGAGGAGATCTCTGGCTTACTGGTGTTAATTTTTAATAAATCATGGAATACCTGGGAAATTCCCAAAGACTAAAGAGTGCTAATTGTGTGCCAATATTTTAAAAGGGCAAGCAGGATGATCCAGGTAACTATCAGCCAGTTAGCCTAAAATCAATCTCAGGCAAAATAATAGAAAAACTGATATGGGATTCACTTGATAAAGAATAGGAATATAGTTAATGCCTGTCCACATGGTTTTATAAAAAATAGGTCTTGTCAAACAATCCTGATTTCATTCTTCGATGAGATTATAAAATTGGTTGATAAAGGTAACTGCATAGATATATTTAGACTTTTGTAAGGTGTTTGGCTTAATACTTCACAACATCCCAATTAAAAAATTAGTGCTATGCAACAGAGCACACATTTAAATGCATTAAGAACAGGCTAACTGACAGAACTCAAAGTAGTTAGTTAATGGGACATCATGATTGAATGGGGGAATTTCCAGTGAGGTACCTCAGAGGTTGATACGAGGTTTCATCAATATTTTCTCTAAAAGGGATTTAGGAGGCATAGTGGACAAGCAACTGAACATGAGCTCTCTACGATGCTCTGGCAAACAGGGTTAATGTGATCCCTCCATGCATAACCAGGAGTAGTGTGTAGGAGTAAGGATGTGATTTTACTTCTGTATGCAGCATTGGTGAAACTGATACTGTAATACTATATACAGTTCTGGCGTCCACATTTTTAAAAGGAGGTTGGAAAATTAGGGTGCAGAAAAGAGCTACAAAAATGATTTTAAGGCTGTAGAAAATGCTTTTGAGTGAGAGACATAAACAGCTCAATCTGCTTAGTTTATCAGTAAGAAAATGTGAGAGGTGACTTGATTAATATATAAATATCTTCATGGGGAGAAAATACAGAATCCTAAAGAGCCCTGTAATATAGCAGAGAAATGCGTAATAAGGAACAATATCTGGAAGTTGAAATTAGACAAATTCATATTTAAAAATTAAGCACAATGTTTTAACAGTGAGAGTGATTAACCATTGTAACAAACTACCAACGAGAGTGGTGGAGTCTACTCTGTCTCTTGATGTCTTCAAATTTAGACTGGGTGCCTTTCTGAAACATATGCAGCCAAACCAGTTATGCTTTAGTCAAACACAAGTTAATGGCTCAATACAGGGGTAACTGGATTAAATGTAGTGGCCTGTGATATACAGGTCAGACCAGGTGATCTAATGATCCCTTGTGGCCTTAAACTATGAAGACCCTGCCTCACTTTCTTCAGCTCTCCTGAAGTTTATCCAGAGAATCCTTCTGCCTCATTCACCTCTTGGCCGGTCCTATCTTCTGTTTTGGGTCTGCTGATGGATGGCTGGTGAGAGAGAGCCAGCTCAGAGCAGAACTTGTCCTTTTATAAAGTTCCAGTCCCTTTTGTCAGATGACCCTCACCCTGCACCTGTCCCTGAGTGGCTTCATGGCTTTCATCAAGTGATGTGTTGCTTAGTTCCAGCCAACCTGAAATCCAGACTGGCAAAACTGGTTTCCCTGGACTGCACCCAGCTCATTATTCTAGGGTGCTTTCATTTGAATGGAAGACCATCCACACTGATGACTCTTGATTGCTCTCTGTTGTTAGCCATCTGGTAGGTGCAAGGATCTCTCCTGACACCTCTTGGATGTTCCAGCTCAAGTTAGAGGCAGGAGTGCCAAAAGGCACAAAAGAGTTTTACAATCAAAATGGCATTCACAGAACATATTGGGGTTTGCAGATGTATATAGAAATATACTCTATTAAATGTGTTTTTAAAATTCTATAATTGCTATTGAATTGGTTCTCTATTAGAAACATGCTTTAAAACAGCTTAAAAAATCAATCTGACAATGTTCATTTGTCAGGCAAAGGAGAATAAAGGATATTTTACAAGGAGACAATTTCCAGGGGAAAATATCTTTTAAGGTGCCTTAGTATCTAAGCACCAATACTAAAGAGAAAATAGACCTATTAAAAATGAAGCAAAGAGAAAATTAATCTAATTTTTAACGTTATTGCATAGTCGCAGCTACCGAGTGGCTTACATGTTTGAGAAGGCTTCTCGGCTCTCTGTGAGCTGAGGGGTGAAAACATTATCTACTATTATTCCACTGAAACCATTTTGCTTACTAAAGCTGACTCTAGTTCTACTTGTTTTGAATAAGAATTTTTCTAAAAACACACTATTTTTGCCAAAACACATGGCTCTTTGGAGATTTGTGATTTTGAATGGACATAGCCAAATACTGGCAAATCAAAAGTGAAGTATGGCTGCTTGTGATGTTCTGCTCAGGACCCACAGAACTGTAAGCCACTGTGTTACCCCACAGCTTCAGCAATAGTCAGTTGTGCTGGAGATTAGACTGTGTGTCAGCTCCTTGCCACATCTGTCTATCTGCTTCACCAGCAAACTCCTCAAGCCTCTGCCAGTCTAAACCTTCCTTTGCAAGTAGCAAGCAGTGAATCCCAGCTCTCGAGTTCCACTCAAGATGTCTCTCTGTAGCGTCCAGTCCCTCTCACCAGACATTCACAAAAATTAAGTTTGCTGCCTCCAAAGAGACAATATACACACCAACCTGTTCGGTTAGCTGAAGACACACTTCACTTTAATACACAGCATTGAGATGGCTTTGTAATAAAACAAGAATAAGTTTATTAATAAAGAACAGAGATTTAAATGATACAAGGCAAATGAAAAAGAGACAGGTTTGGTTACAAACAAAACAAAATTTGGTCTCTACTGTAAAATTTAATTTTAGCAAGTTATAATCTTTGCCTAAGCAGCTTTCTCACTTACATCCAGCTACCAGCATCTCTAGCCCTCCTGGCCAGGGGACCCAACATTCACAGACTCAGAGGGTGCTGTAATTTATGTGCCCTAAGTCCATTGTCTCTGCCTTAAGAGCTGGGAAGACTTCATCAGGGTGCGGACTCTGTCCCTCTGTGTGCTTACTAAACTGCTGCTTGTTAGCTTGGTTGCTTTGTTTACCTTATATGTAAATGTGCTTTCATTTTCCTCTGCTTGTAATCAAGCCAGTTAGACGGGAAATACATATTCCTTTGCTAGGGCGTGCTCAATGTATGCACTGCTTCCCAAACACATTTTAAAGAACATACTTCCAGCACACATAATTTTTTGTACACAGTTCGTGTATGTATCAGACACTGATTTTTGGGGCCAATTTACCTGTTTACATATGATACCTTACATGATACCTTTTAGATACATATTATGACAGCAGTGTGTTGGGGGTAGTGAGTGTGTCAGGCCTGATATGAGTTACAATATAGCAGATTCTTAGGGTCATACTACTGTCGTCCCCCTTCATTTTTAAAATAGTTTTACAGAATGGGTTTCTGAAATAATTCAGGGCAGATAATTATGCTGAGAAAACTGGGCACAATGGTTGAATGGTTGGGGTTGTTTTAAGTTTAATATTCAATATTTATCAGTATATATATAATTCAGGAACCATACTCCATCTTAAACTAAGCACATTTTGACATTTACTTGTGTACTGTGTAAGATTGTGTACCCTTAATAAATGTTGCAGAGAGTCTTAGTACAGTCATTTAACATCCTACATCTTATTTTGTGGAATCCATTGTTCTGCTTTGTAGAACACTTGCAAAACCATCAAAGGCTTTTTTCTTCTTAACAAAAAAGCTGCCCTCTGTTAAAAGCCGCTCTCTTGTGGCTTCATTTTTTTTATCAGGTTTTTCGCTTGAATTTTGGAGGATTGCATCTGCCTTAGAACTGTTTTCTAATTCTGCCAACGAAGTTTCATTCTCAGTCTCTCTGGAATTGGTTCTGTTGGCGATTGTATTTCCTTGAGCATTCTGTGACACCTTATATAAACTATGTTGCACGTTTTCATTAAAAAAGCTCTGGGGATGTGTTGAGAAACATACATTCTCTTCACTCTCATGATCAGGTTGTAGGTATTTTTCTTCATTGAAAACTGATTGCATTGTATCAGAAGAGGTAACACGGCTTGAATCTGTCATAATATTGTGAAACTTCATTTCTGCTGTACACAAGCTAGAATTGCCTTTATCTATTCCAGACAAAACTTCTTGTTCTGTGTATTTATCACATTCCCTTTCATTAAAACCTCTGTGCATTCTTTGTGCACAAGTCCCAGACATGTTCATATGCTGTTGCTCTTGCACTGATGAGCCCTGTCTCTCAGTAATGTTTGCAACAGATTTTTCATCTGTGCTCTCTGAATGAGATTGAAGAAATGGTTCATCAGTAGTTATATTGGAATGCAGAAGTGATGCTTTATTAGCAACACAGTTCGAACCAAAATCAATAGAAGTGAATATAAAATTATTGTTCATGTGAGGAGTTTTAATATTTGCTATATTTAATGTAATGTCATCTTCCCCGTAATTCTTCAGGGAAGAACTCTGAGCTATATGATTTTCTTCTGTATTGATCTCAGTAACATTTTCTTTTTGATGAGAGGGGGTGGATCTGTCAAAATGCTGAGTTAGAGTAGAAAATTCACAAAGCTGCAAATAAGTGTTTTTAGAAATAATGTTCTCTGCATCCGGAATAGATCTGGGAGAATACTTTAATGGTGGTAATGTTACGTAATTCAAATTTATATTTTGTTTGCAGACAGGATTAGAAATTATATTCTGGGCTGGTGAATTTGGGCTGGTAACATACTCAAATATACCAGGAACTTCACAACATGGAGGATTATTTGTATTTGAATCTGACAGAGTTACATGATCATCAAACTTATCAATATGAAATATGTCAGATATATCAATGTGAAATGAATCTATATGAAGAACAGATGAATGTGTTTCAGACATGCCAGTACCTGATCCAGAAATAATAGCTGTTTCAGAATATGTTTCATTCTTATTTTCATGTTTTTCCATAATATCTTGAAATCCAGTAGTAATTGTAGGACTCTGTAGCAATGTGGTGAACTTGCCAGTACCACTGTTTAAGCTAATCACCTGCTCTGTTACTGACGGGTTGGTCAGATGATCATCACCAGCATTAGATTGCCCCAGTTCACTGTCTGTTAAAGAACTAGAATCACTCAGTGTGAATGCAGACCCTTCATCTGTGGAACTGCTGTCATTAAACATGTCCACTGGATTGTCTTTATTTCTAGTATTTTCTTCTTTACAATCAAACTCTTGAATACCAGCAGAATTTTTCTGTGTTTGGTAGGTGTTTGAATTCTCAATATTTATATCACTTTCACAGCTAGAAGGTAAAATAAAATTCTCACTGTTATTGAGCATATCTATGTTGTCATTTACATCAAGCTCTTTATCACTGTTATGCCTTTTGAGCATAAATTGTTGAGTATTCAGTGGCTGAGTGTGGGAAGTTATTTGTCTCGTATTCTCCTGAAGAGAGACTGCAATTTCAGACTGCAACAGATTAGATCTGTTGTTTACATCATTGTATTCAGAACTCTGTGCGTTTGTTTGTATTTGTGCTTCAGAAAATGGAAAGTTAGTTTCTCTTGCAAATGGTGAATTTAAATCTGAAGATTCAATGTGGAGTGAGTAAGAGTCCATGTTAAATCTATTCGCTATAGGAGAGAACCTGCTTTTTCCTGAATCCTCATTAAAAAGGTATTTTGAATCATCACATGATGAAATGTCATTATTTGATAATTCTCTTCGAAAGGCTTTATTGCTACACTGATGATCTGACATTGCAGAAAAAATGTCATTATTACCAATGTCTATATCTGCTTCACCAGCAGAATTAGTTGCTTGGCTATTCTGAGACACCTTTTCTTTCTTTACTTTGATATAGTTGCTGCTTTGATCTTGGTTTGCTTCTTCTGTATTTATTGCAAGTACTCTGTTATGAAGGGCAACTTTATGCAAGCTAGTAGCATCCACAATGTAAGAGCCTACATTTCTTGAAGAGTTTCCACTACAAAAAGACAAATTTTGCTGTACGCTTGTTTGTGTGTTTGAAGTGTTCTCTGTTGTCAGGGTTTCAGCTGAAAATCCTTGATTAGAAAATGTATTTTCTGAAGCTGAGCTTTTCTTTCTGCATATTTGTCTCCAGAGTCTGCCAATGTAAGGTCTAGTGAAAGCACCAAGACAAAAAGCACAAACAAACGTAATTAGAACTGAGAGACAGACTGCCAAGGTGAAGTCTCCTTCTGTTCTTCCTTGTCTAATAACAGCATTGATGTCTCTGGCATTTCTAACCAAGGATGGTGAATATTTTTGCTTCACATATATGTCATAGATGAGATATTTCGTCTTCATTCTGTTACAAATACATGCATATAGCTCTTCTGCAGTTTTCCCAATACTGTATATTATTAAGTTTTTCATTTCATACTGTCTAATATGAGGAAGACAGTTATCCTTGGAAATTCTGCCATGGAGTGTCCACCAATAGATATCTTCATTCCCTGAAATGAAAAAAGATAATGAAATACATATTTAAAAATGTAAATCTGTTGCTTCTTAAGGCTAAATAGTCTTCAGTGTGGTAGCCATTTTTATAGAGACACTATATCTGATATATCTTTAACAATTTTAGATGTCATTAATTCTTAAATAAATAAAGCCCATTTTCTACTTATCCCCCAACAGTACCCTAATACCCTGCCACCTTACTGTTAAACCACCATACCTCCTCATCCACACTTCCAATTTGGACCATAGTCTTTCAAACTTCCATACTGTAAATACTATAAAAATAGAGGGGGAAATTACTGGAGTTACATCAATATGCTTTTGGTTCATATTGGAAATACTTTACTATTGAATTATAGCAGTATCTTCCTGACAACCACTTGAAACTTCAACTGGTGCAGAATGTGGCTGCTTGTTAATTACTGGCATACCTTTCTGGGGACCTACTTATGCATCTGTTCCAGAACCTGTGTGGGCTTCTACTTTATCTTTGGGTGCAAGCCAATGTATTGATTTTGATCTATATACCCTTTATGGTTTGGTTTCTGCACATTTTAGAGATGGCCTTTCTCTTTGTATCCAACCCTGGAAGTAGATATTGGCTGGCATACCTGACAGTTCCTATCAGTCCATCCATCCATTTGGGGTAAAGCATTTCAAAAGGAGGGTCCAGAAGCCTTCAATTTACTTTTGCATTAATCTGTCAGAACCCATCTTTGTTGAACCTTCAGGACCATTGCAAAACTTGTTTGTTTATTGGGCCCTATCTTAGAGAGAGGGCTAAGTGGGAAAAGTCTTAGCCCTTATGGATGTCGTTAATATTGAGAGGGGTTAGTGTTGATTAATGGGTCAAGAATAATTTGTTTACAACGTGAATTATTATGCGTTAAAGCCTTGGGTAGCCACACTTATAAAATAAATAAAAATAACCCTTTCCCCTTCACACACGTTACAGACCCAAATAAAAACCCTCTTTCACTTTACCTAGTGAGAACAAAAAACACCACTACAGTGTTACCTCTCATTTCTCTACAAACAGTCCAGAAACATTATTCTGCCTCCACCATCCTCCAAAATATGAACTGATTTATAATTCACCACCTGTTCTTAACTTCCAGGTATGACTGATTCTGCACCATACATTTGTTGGATGAAGAGGTCGAATATGACATCAATATTTTAAAATAACTTCAAATGTTTGAAAGTCAAGTTCCCCCCAAAAATTTTAATCACAACATTCTAATGTTTTAATGTATCTGAAATCTATTTATTGTACAACTATTCTTAATGAAGATTTTTTATCTGAGGAATTGTTCCCTTTATTGTGAATTAAGCTTGATTATCATCCTACATGTATTTTACAGGAACTTAAAATGTTGGATGGCTATAGTAATTATTACACATACCCCAGGTTTTATCCAAGCCACAGTCTAGCACAGCTGTTTCTCCTATTGGGACAGCAATTTTCTTAAATGAAACGTTGTCTATACGCATTTCACAGTTTAAATGAAACCTTTTGAGAGACAGCAGAGGTTGACCAGAGTTGCTGACCGGTTCACTGCATAAGATACTCCACTTTTTCCTCAAGGATTCAGAAAGAAAACTAATGAAATGTTTGAAAGCAATGAGCCTGCAGTCACATATCCAGGGATTGTTTGATAAATCCACTTCAGATTGAAGTATGTTCAAGTCAATGAATATCGCTGGTAGAAGGGTTGTCATAGCATTGTTGCTGAGGTTCACAACTTATTTGAAAATAAGTTACTCAAAATTTAATTTATAAAGAGCTGTATAGAGCAGAGGTTCTCAAACTGTGGTCCGTGGACCACCAGTGATCTGCGAGCTCCATTCATGTGGTCTGCGGATAGTTCCCTCTAAGATGTGTGCCTGGGCGGCAGCACACAAGAGAATGAAGGGCCACCCTCCTAATTAGTGGAGCCGCGCAGGCGTGGCTCCACTAATTAGGTGCCTGGACCCTAGAGAAGACGCACATGTAAGGTGAGGTGGTGGCGTTGGGGGGAATAGGGGGTAGGTGGGAGGGGGCAGTGGGGTGAAAAGAGGGGGTGGGGGGAATTTGGGGTGTGCAGGGCTGCAACAGCTAGAGAAAGAGGCGACGTTCCCCAGCTTCAGGGCTGCGGCTGCTGTGGAGAGACCTCCCTCCTTCCCAGCCCCAGCTTGGGGGCTGCCATGGCAGGGGAGAGAGAGCACATCCATCGCATTAGAAAGATAAGACTACTGATATTAAAATACGAGTTGTGTGGTTTTATTTGTAGAACCAAAAAATGTTAATTATTATTAAGGGTTTTTTTTATATAGTGCTTTTATCCAAAGTGCTTTACAATAGTTAGCTAATGGTACAAGCAACATTTGGAAAGATCATTAAGTGGTCCGCCGAGACCCTCAGCAATTTTCAAGTGGTCCGCGGAAAAAAAAGTTTGAGAACCACTGGTATAGAGCGAATGGTGTCTAACTTATGCATCATTAGCAATAACATTTATTTTAATAAATCAGTTTTTATGTGTTAAGCATTTTTAAGGAAGAAAGGAAAAAATACCTTCCAAATGTTCCAGATGTAACTGTACTACAGCATTGTTTATTAAGTGATTCAAAGATATGGAAAATTCCAACATTAAATTAAGAATGAAGGTTTTTGCCCACAAAATATGACGACAGTATCTTTAGAACTGTTTCATCCTCGATGTGACTACTCCTGCACAGGGGCCTGGAAGCTTCATGGGGTTCTCTCCGTGAAGTTTCCTCCATAATGTAGAATTGTATCCCTCCTTTGGCAGGGAGGAGTCCTGTCCCTTCAGTGGTGTTAATTTCAGATGCTCCAAAGGAAGGTAATTCTGCAGTATTTTCAAATATCTTCCTGCCTGATCCAACTGATGAACAGTTTATGCTCTGAAGAATGTGTGTTAAATAGCTAGGATTAAACTTATAAGGGTAACTGTATATTAAAAATAATTCATCTCTGTTTTCAGTGTACTGTTTTTAATTTCAGAGTGCTTCTTTGCTGTTATGTTAGGGAGGGAAATAAGTAACACACCTTAGCTAACCATCCCCACCCTACATAACCATGGGCTGATTATTTTATATATTTCCGTCATAGCTCTTTCTACTCGTCTCCTTTCCAAAATAAATAATCTTGGTCTTTTTAATTTCTTTATCTGTTCATGAAGCAGACGTTGACAGGAAAAAAAATCCTGAGATATATATGCACTGAACTGAGGGCTTAATTCTGGAAATACATGGGTTGACCACTAAGATGGGTGCGCGTGTACATACGCTGTAAAAGCAGTGTTAAAATACATCTATATTCTGGTCAATACTAGGCCCATGCACATTGCTTGTGCTTTTAATCTGCACCTGTGTGTGTGTGTGTGTGTGTGTGTGTGTGTGTGTGTGTGTGTATATACAGGCCTTTGCCATGGTGTTCATGTAGCCTAAGCAATGCCTAGTGAGGGATCCATATAGCAGGGAACCGGGACTAGGAGATCTGCTCTGCATGCCCCCTGCTGTGCACAAAGTGCCCAAAGCACTTTGCCTCCTGTTAAATTTGGTCCAAATTGCAAGTGAACCCATAAAGGGCTCTGTTCTGATACTTGTTTTCCACTTAATTTAAAAGGAGCTGTGTAACACGCACACTTATTTAAATTATGCAATTATTGATTTTCTATCACCTTGAAATTGGTGTGTAAGCACATGTCCTAATAAGGGTTAGGAAATATATAAAGAGTGGAGTTAGCCCAAAAGAGAAGATGAAAGGCTTGCCCTTAAAAACTAGAACATTTATGAAGGTTTACAAGAAAAAATAATCTGTACATTTTACAACTTCCCCCAGATAGCTATGGTTTAAAGCTGTTGTCACAAGACTGTTTGAGGATTTTTTCAGATATACCCCATTTCCTTTAGATTAATTTTTACACTTGTATATTGATGATTGTGGATTAATATCTTATTGCTTAAGAGTTATGACACTTAATGTCCTTAATAAGTGTTCTATGCACACCATTTTCATTTGGAAAATCATAATGCCACATTTACAACCTGCAAGTTTTTGAGATTCTTGAAGGCATCAGGATGAATTTTGGTTATCTTGTTGGTCTGTAAGTAGATGTTCTTTAGTTGGGAACAGTTCTGAAAATCACTCTGATCAATCTACGATATCTCACTGGATGACAGATGCAGACTTTGTAAAGATTGCAGCTTCCCTAGTCCTGAAAATACAAACAAATTGTCTAACGTACTTGGTTAACATACACGTAAAGCCCAAAGTGCTTTCTCCATGTTTCACCAATTTTGTCTGGTAAAAATGGTTTTCTGTTTTCTTGACAACAAAGTTTGTTTTAATTACTGGATATTACAAATGGTTGCTATAGTTTTTGGTTTTTCATGCATATTCTATTGAGCATTATTGTCTTATTTTTAAAAGGGTACAGAGTATCAATACCATCATTTTAATCTTTTGGCAAATCAATAACATCTGAAATGTTCTTTCCAATGTGCGAGTTCATTAAAGTAGTAACATTCCTTAGTGCTGTCAAAAACATGCATATTTCCCATCTGCTGCCTGCTGTAGCTTCATGCAATTTATAATTTTTAATTTACCTAGTAAAACATAACTAGTTCTGGACCACCTGAGCTCCAGAAAAAACCCCAAAACAACTTTTGTGATATCAGTCTTAAATTTGTGAGAGTGTGAATAGGTTACATGAGTATCTCTGGCTTCAAAGAATAAGCACTATGTGGCTTCAAAGGGATGCTTAAGTTAAGATGTACTTCCCTGCTTGGGGCACAGAAGGGATTTAGCTCAGGGGTAAAACTTTCCAAAACATTAAGTCCAATTCTCAAAAGTGACTTAAACACTTAAAAGCCTAAGGGAAAGTCTACACTGGAGCCGGAGGTGTAATTCCCAGCTCAGATATACATACCTGCGCTAGCTTTGATCCTAGCATGCTAAAACTAGAAGTATAGCAGCTATGGCAGGAGTGGCAGGACAAGTTAGTGGCTCGAGTATGAACCTGAGGTTACAGATGGGATTGTACTTGAGGCAGCTATACTCTATTTTTAGTGCGCTAGCTGCATCAGAGGTAGATGGGTATGTCTACCTGATCTGGAAATTACACCTCCATCTGCAGTGTAGAGACACCCTAAGTCTCACTGAAAGTCACCAGAACTTAGGCTCTCCTACATGCCTGAGTAACTTTTGAAAAATTTACCCCAGAGCTCATACAGCTCATTGGATCCCTACATGAGAAAACCCTTGGGCTGAATGAACAGTTGCTCAATCCCATCCTCTGGAACCATTGTGAAAAATAGTTCCATTCCTACCCAGGTACTGACTTGTCCATTCCTACAGTAAAGTCAACCAAATCTTGTCATTGGTATCAAAGGCTCTGTCTTATTTATAATAATTAACATGAACCTTTGAACCTTTGTCCTTTTGACAAGAAGAGATATTCAAACAGAAACGTACATAGTCTCCTTCCTGTACTCAGGTCAGAAATGCAAGGCTTCCAGAAATGCTGCCTCACTGTCACTTTCAGTAATGTCCCTATAGGGCAGATTAGAATCAGGGCAATAACTTATGTGTTTTCTTGAACAAGACAAGAGATAGTGGGAGGTTTTCCTGAACAGAGCCTAACAGCTTTTAATTAAGCTGGCACCCTGCCTTCCTAAACGGAAGCATTAATGATGTCTCTAGCAGTAGACACTATAGCTCCTTGCTCATGTCCACTAACCATGAGGGACATGTGTCAGACTTACAGGCAGTGGCCTCTAAAGGGATTTTCAGCAGTGCTTAGGGTTGGCCTAACTCTGCTCCCAGTGAAGCTAATGGAAATTTTACCATTCATTTTATCATTGACTTCAATGAGAGCACAGTTAGGCCAATCCTAAGCACTGTTGAAAATCCCACCCGGAAGCTGTCCTATCACTTCTAGAACCTGGTTGGATGAAACTGGCCAAAACTCAACCAGAGAGATTTGAAAAAACAAAAACTATAGCAACCATTTGTCCCCACCAGATATGGTAGGGTGCCTCAACTGAAATGGCCAAATCAGTCTGATTATTATTTTAACTGGGAAGATAGAAAACTGTTCAGAGTAAGAAATGTTCACAATATGTTTCAAGGCAAAAGCAGCTCTGCGATTTCAGAATGTGCATCACTTGAAATAGTTCGGTTGAGCAAGATCCTCTGGATCAGTGGTTCTCAATCTTTTTTTTTTTTTTTTTTTTTTTTGCAGACCACTTGAAAATTGCTGAGGGTCTTGGCTGACCACTTAATGATCTTTCCAAATGTTGTTTGTACCGTTAGCTAACTATTGTAAAGCTGGGGCTGGGAAGGAGGGGGGTCGCTCCCTCGCTCCCCTACTGCAGCAGCCCCCGAGCTGGAGCTGGGAAGGAGGGTGGTATCTCCCCCACTACAGCAGCCACAGAGCTGAGGCTGGGCAGGAGGGCCGTCTCTCCCCGGCAGCCACAGCCCTGGAGCTGGGGAAAGTCACCTCTTTCTCTGGCTACTGCAGCCCTGCATGTCCCAAATTCCCCCCAACCCCTCTTCTCACCCCACTGCCCCCTCCCACCTACCCCCTGTTCCTCCCAACACCACCACCTCACCTTACATGTGTGTCTTCTCCAGGGTCCAGACATCTAATTAGTGGAGCCACACCTGCGCGGCTCACTAATTAGATGGGTGGCCCGTCATTCTCTTGTTTGTGGCCGCCCAGACACACATCTTAGAGGGAACTATCTGCGGACCACCTGAATGGAGCTCGCGGACCACTGGTGGTCCACGGACCACAGTTTGAGAACCTCTGCTCTGGATGATATATTGAAGGAGAAGAAAACTTTCTTTGCCTCGATGACAGCCACAGCACAGAATTTAAAATATCCATTCAAAAAGTATTTATCCTCTGAACCGCAAACCCTGATGACACTAGTGTTCTGAATTCCATCTGCTACATTGTTGTTACTATGCCAAATTGTAACGTCACTGCACATTCAGTGCAAAGGGTGTCAACCTGCAGCCAACCTCTTATCAGTTTCTATCCAGAAGATCTGTAGGACAGTCACTTGGAATTCTCTGAACAACTTTATGAAGAACTTTATTGTTTGGCTACCTCCTTGAAGCTATGGCTACCTTAGAAACTATTCCCAGTATAGCACATGTCAGTTGGGGGTGCCATTTTTGTGTGTGTCTTTGACATTGATGTGCCTACAAAAGCCCTACTGTAGATGCAGTTATACTGGCATAAAAGTGCATTTGCTGATATATGCACTTTTATGCTGATATATGCACTAAACTAGGGAGGCTTTGGCAAAGCTTTTCTAGTGTATACCAGACCTCTAACAAGAATTA
Source organism: Emys orbicularis (assembly GCF_028017835.1). Taxonomy (NCBI): domain Eukaryota; kingdom Metazoa; phylum Chordata; order Testudines; family Emydidae; genus Emys; species Emys orbicularis. The sequence continues at coordinate 94,761,782 of NC_088687.1, read as the reverse complement.
ACGCTTAGCCTCTCCTACTGCAAAATCTACTTATGAGGTGAGAGATCCCTAGGTCTACCCTCCCCCATTCACCAATTTTATTTTATTTTTAGGATGCCTTTATTTTGTTTTCTGTTTATTGAGAAGTTCCTTGGTCTTCTCTATAATTAAAAATCAATTTTTAATGCTTGTCTTTTTAAAAAAGAAGTTGTTTCTGTTTATGGTATATTTACTTTGTATCCCCTGCTATTTCCAGTGATATTTTGAATGTTCCAATATTGCTATTGTTCGGATGTTTATATTTACAGAGAAAGATGGTGGAGCAATTCAGGCTCCAGGCTAGTCAAGGCTCTTAAAGTATTTCTCTTTGGAGAAAAAAATGCCTGTAATTGGTTCACTGATCACCACGTGCCCACCTATCTCTCCTTCAAGCTGAAGGTTCCATACCCACTTTTTGTTGCATCTTTTTAAACAAAGATTTTATTTAGTTTGTATCCACCGTTTAGCTTGAAAGGAACTGATGACAGCATGCAGTGTCCCCGGCTGAAGCTACTAGCTCAGAGATGAGCTATGGGACTTCCCTATCCAATCTGTAGCATATTGGCCAAATAGCAATCTGCTACAGTTAGGTATTTTTGGAGAAAAACAATTAAAGGCAAGTAATTATTTCTTCTTGATGTCTTAAATATCAAACTTTAATGCAACATTGTTACTGCACATTTATTATTTAATTATTTGTATTGCAGTAGCACGCAGAGGCCCTATTGTGCATTCACTTTGCACACACACAATGAAGACAATTGCTGCCCCAAAGAGTTTACAATCTGTGTACATTCATATTTATGCATTTATTCATGTGGAGAGACTTGTAACTTCCACATGCTTAGCTGAAGGACTTGGGCACAATTCCCCTTCACATCACATGATTCAAGCAAGAGCCATGTGTGACAAACCACCGTATAGCCACATTCTTCCAGGGAGTGTAATGTTAAGTATTCTATTTAGGTAGAAGGCACCACCACTGTGCTCATTAAGTAAGTGTGTGCTAGCTGCCATTCACTGCTGCTGTCTCATTGTTAGGACTGGAGAGTTAGGAAAGGGGCGAGGACTGAGGAGCTGCTGATAAAGTGTGAGTTACTTGTTGCAAAAGTTGCAGAAAAGAGGTAATCACCCTCCATCTGTCCATAAACTAACAATGATGAGTATTAAATTTGTACTAGGACAGGTCTAGTAGCAGATCAGAAATACAAAACTATAGTTACACAGCCCTCTTGCTAGTGGTTATGTATGAGACGGAATTGTTTTATCATTTATAATTTATGATCCTAAAAAGGATTTTCAGACAATAGAATAGAAACAAGTACATTTGGTTAGCCCATATGCCAAACTCTGGCGCTCTACCATCAGTAATGTACTAGACATGGTCAAATTTTACTCTCAGGTTTGCATGCATAACTTCTATTGAAGTCAAGGGTAGCTGCATGCATATATCTAAGGGTATAATTAGTCAACATTTACCTAGCTGTAACTTCCAACCACTAATAAATTGCACAATCCTGTCCTTATGTAAGTATCATTAATTTCAATAGTTTTTGCAAATATCCCAGAAGTGCAAAACTACATTATATTCATGTAAATCATGACAAAGTTCCTCTACTGGGCGTTTGCATTTACCATACACTAAGAACCCAGTATGATCTAATTCAGCGGTTCTCAACCTGTGGGGTTTCAATGGGGGTCACCAGAGCTTGTGTTAGACTTGCTGGAGCCTGGGGCTGAAGCCTGAGCCCCACCGCCTGCAGTGTAGAGACACCCTAAGTCTCACTGAAAGTCACTGTAGCTTCAGCCCTGGTGGCAGGGCTCAGGTAACAGCCCCCCCATTTGGGGCTGAAGCCTTTGGACTTTGGCCCCCCAGCCCAGGACGATGGGGCTTGGGTGGGCTCAGGCTTCAGTCCCCCTTCCTAGGGTCATGTAGTAATTTTTGTTGTCAGAAGGGGGTCGCGGTGCAATGAAGTTTGAGAACCCTGATCTAATTTATATATGTTCTACATTGTAATTCTATGCTAGTGAGTTTTAATACTGCATGCCAATATTTTCATCAAACCAGTGTTCCTCTGTGATAGGGACAGCCAGATCCTCTCTCCCATTTATGACATCTTATCAAGCATAAGATTATGTTTATCTAGCAAAACAATCAGTAAATAAACCCAACAATGCATGTTCTAACACAAGCTGTGGCTACAGCCTTCACAGAAAAGCCTGATTGGTCCAACAAGATAACAAGGCAAAACATCTTACCACATGCTATAGAACTGTTTGGAGACAAAAGGGCAGATTAGTGGGGTGAAAATTAACACACTTGCTGCTGAGTAGTTGCTTCTTCATGTGCTGAAGGATTTGTATGACTTTAGGCTTGTTTAGCCTTCTGTACAGGGACTTTTCCCTATGCACGTAAATCTTTTTCTCTGCAGACCATACACTGATTGTGTCTAAACTGCATGCTTCTTTCAGCCGCTGTGGTGTACATCCCTGGGTAGGCCCCTTCCCTTGCATGGGTGTGATTAGCAGTGTAGCTTGAGGCATGGCTTTGGCAGTGAAGACGAACCTGAAGGGTATGGGTATTTATTTGAGTACATACTGTATGCAACTCTGGATTTGCCCAAGCCAGGTCTCCCTGTCTACAGTATTTTTAGTAGTGTGGTGTCCTACTGCCTCCTCGCTGCTGGAGTCTTTCCCTGGAAAGACTGGCAGTGGGGAGGCATCAGGAAAAGGCTTCAATAGCTCTTCATGATTGGAGCCCTTCCCTGCTGCAGGGGCTCCTCAGCAACAAGAAAAGCTCTAGCAGCAGGGAAACGTTCGGGGGAGGAGGAGACGAAGGAAGCTGCTGAAGCCTTTCCCTGCTTCCTAGCCTCTGCCAGAGCGTTTCGCTGAAATGAGTAGCTACACACCACAGCATGGACGCAGTGCACTTTTCACTGCAGCGTGTAGCTACCTGTATCCTATACTCTGCCAAAAGTGTTGTGAAGTGTAGAGATAGCCTTAGACACTAAAGTTTGTGAATCTGATAGCATGATCAGAAAATTCTGTCCAAAAGACACGCAAATTAATTTTCCCTTTTCTTCAACACACCAGGAGCATCATGAACAACAATACATATATATATATTCTTCTTGGTTACTTGCTCTTGGCTTAAATTTAAATTGTGGGCTCTTTAGGGTAGGGGTTATTTTTGTGTCTGTATGGTGCCTAGCATATTTGAGTGCTCGGTGACTAAATATAGCTGCAGTAAGTATCTGAGCCTTAAATCCTTTCCCTCCTAACCACAGTTAGGTTGAACTTTTTATTGAACTGCATTAATATACAGCTAAGTGTTTGGCCAAATATTTGTTTTGAAAAAAAAAAAAAATCTCACACTTTGCTTGTTTTTAAATTTGTGAAACTTTGAAATTACTGAACTATTTCATGCAAATTTTTCTCCATCTCTTAAAGTACTGTATTATAAAATTCCTCACCTTTCTCCACTGATGTTCTTGTGAATAAGGTACTGGACTGGGACTCAGGAGATCTGCATATTTTCCCCAATTTTCCCAAAAGCTTGCCTCAGTTCCCTATCTATAAAATAGGGGACAATAATACTTCTGAACCTCACAGGGTATTGAGGATAAATTCATTAATGTTTGAGGCATTTAGCTACTACAGTGACAAGGATCATAGAAAAGCCTGTAAATCTTGTTCTGATCTCTTTGTGGATGAATCTTTCATGTCCACTATGTATAAGACAGAATTAAATGAGATTCAGATTTAAATAACACAATCAATTAATAAAAACAATCTATAAAATTATATATTTGAAGTCAACTCTCTTAGGTACTACTCACCTCTTGGAATTGCAGTTAAGATTATTTCTCTCAATGGACAAGACTTTTAAAGAAGGAAGGAGATCATAAGTATGAACCTTTCTATGTTTATCAGTCCAGTGTGCAGGTTTATGTATATCCAGTGTGACGTAATGGATGGTATTACCACTGAGATTTAGAGTTTCCAAAAGTGGTCAATTTCTAAAGCTATTTAAAGATAGCTCAGAAATCAGGTTATTACTAAGATTCAGATATTTGATATTCCATTTTTCATCTCAGACCACAGTAAGGTAGTAATATTATTATAACTTAAATCAACTATTGTTACTGTTTGTGATATGTCTGTGGGGATAGTAGATTTTCCAGTGAAAGAACAATTCATCAAGAACTTCCCATCCCACCAGCAGTCAGAATTGTAATAGATACCAACACCAGTCTGCTGTGATTTGGTCTCTGACAATCCGGTAAAATTCAGGCAAAGGACCACAACTATGACTTTCACATAAGGCTTTGCCATAATATCTAGAAATAAATATGCAAAATTATAATAATTAAGGACCAAAGAGAAATCAGAAAAACCTTAAACGTGTTTCTTTAAAGTAAAGGAAAAAAAACTCACTGCCAGATCATATTAAACGTATTTCATTAACAGAGTCACAATTACTTTGAAAAATGCACATTTAGTCTGAAGTTGCTAAAAACTTATTTTCAAATTTTCTTACTTTTCTCACAGATGATCAGTCCATAGCGCAGCCACTCAGAAACTTGTGAACTACTAACATCAGGGACTTTTGAACTCCAATTTCCTCTATTGTACATACTTATCAGGGAGCAAAGTCTACGAGTCATAATATGACACATAGATGTGGAATGATTCTCATGTTTTTAGTTAATAAAATACTTGTATCATCAGTAAACCAACAACATATTTTAAACTACATTTAGTACATACTGTACTTCCAAAACAATTTAAAGCAGAGTCTAGATTTTTAGAATTTATTTGTTTCACTTCAAAAACATATGGATTAAAAACTCAACACTCTGTTTTACATATTGAAACAACAATCAATACAAATGCTGAGAATAACTTTTTTCAAGAACAAGAGGTTTTGGAAGTACATAACACTATCTTACACAGAGGCATGTAGTGTGTACTTCAATATTCCTAGAATCTCAAATGTATCTAGTAGTTAAATAAATACAGGAGCACACAAGAAATCTTCTACTTTAAACAAAAACATCCAGAAAATATAAAGGGATGCAGTTAGAAGTTAAACCACAAATAAATGCACAACATAGGGTGTATATGGCATCAATATTTTTTCAATCTCTGTAAAGTTTATGGAAGGCAACCAAATATATTAAGAAAATTTACAAATAATTAGCAAGCACCATACATATTAATCCTTATATGAATAAGGATTATTTTTGCTAACTTTAAATTACAAATGGACATTTTAAACAAATCCAAAGACATAATTTAACACTATTACAGGTTTTTGAGACAAGTTCTTTCAAACACCGTTTGCATTTAGTACCTCAGTGAGAAGAACTCAACATCCAGGTACTGTATGCAGTCATGTGGTCATGCACATAACTAGCCAAAGTTATCAATATTAACCATATAATGGCCACAATGCGCCCGTACAGATTTTATATATATCTTTGATAGAAAGTGCTGCTGAAAACTTTTTAAAATGAAACTTCTATAAATTGAAGCCCACAAAGTATCAATCTGCCATTAGTAATATGGAGTGAAAATACAAAAAGCTTTTCATTTTGTTTCTTTGCCATGTTGAGCATGTTGAGAACACACAAGTTCTATATACCAATACCTAACACAGCAAAGGAATTTGTATATTTCAGGGGAATTTGTATGTTTCAGGGAAATGTATATTTTAAAGAATATTAATAAGGATAACAAATATCCACCTCTGTAAAGCAATTTAAGCTCCATGAATGAAATGTGCTGTGTATGTGCAAAATGTTATCAACATTTATTCCATGTCTAAAGTGAGTGAGACAATTACTTTCATTTTTTTTTTTTAAACTAAACAACTGGAGTAAAAATCATCTTGCTGTTGCCATCATTCATCTTAACACCATCTCCTCCCTCCTGTTTGACACACTCAGTTGTTGCATCATGTCTAAACTAAGGCCCCAATCCTGCAATCAGCTCCATGTAGGCAGGGCCGGCTCTGGCTTTTTGGCCACCCCAAGCAAAAAAAACCCAAAAAACAAAAAACAACCTGCGCGGCCGGAGCCAGGATGCAGGGACTCCCTGCGCTTCAGATGTGCCCCAGCTAGCGGGGGGAGGGGAAGGAAGGAAGGAAGCGGGGGGAGAGAGAGAAGGGGGGTGGCCAGGGCTTCAGCAGGGCACTGCCACGCGGCCCCTCCCGCCACACCCCCTGCCGGGAGGGCTCCGCGCTGCTCCAGTCGGCTGGGAGGGAAGGATGCGGACTGCCCTGCCGGGCTTGCTGCAGTGCGCTCCCGTCCTCCGTGCCGCCGCCCCCTACAGGGCGGCTGGAGCGGAACAAAACACACAAAAAACAAAAAAACAAAAGTGGCCGTGCCGCCCTAGGATTGGGCGGAATGCCGCCTCCTACAATCTGCTGCCCCAAGCACCAGCTTGCTTGGCTGGTGCCTCGAGCCGGCCCTGCATGTAGGTACACTCCTGCATTCATGCAGAGTCCCACTGACATCAGCAGGGCCCAGTGCAGGACTGTGACGGTCTTTTGTGACGTGCCTACCACACCTTTGGGCACTGTCAGCTAATAAAACTAGATTAGACTTTATTTATCTTTTCATAAGTACCACATTCAGTGGGGAAGTTAATGTGTAACATTTGTAAACCTATTAGTACTAGAAATTTATTGTCTAGTACAGCCTGTTAATAACCATTCCCAGGAAATCACTTACATGGCCTCCATTATTAAGATCACTAGTGGCTATTAGAAAACAACACTATTCCTCACTAACGGTAACAAGTATAAAAGCCTTATAATTAGCAAGTTTTACATTGTAATACATTATTCTCTCTCCAGAAACAGTTAAGAGGGTTTTAATAAAAGCTGCCATCATTCTCAAAGTGCAAAGGTTTCATTAAGACCCCAATTCATCACGATACATAAGAACATGCATAACTTTTAAGCATGTATTAATTCTATTGATGTTAAATTTAGGCAGATGCTTCCATACAGTGCAGAATTGGGACCTAGATTACTGTCATGTTTAGAACTACAGAACATTTTAGAATTTAAATACCAGTTTACTTAGTAACAAATTTATATTTCTAGTCATTGTAAATAGCTACACTTTTTTTTTTATTTAGAAAAGTAATGGTCTCAATCACTATGGCCTACAGTAGTGTTATTACAGTGTTTTGAATCCTCACCTGTAGAATACCATAGAATATCTTTTATTAAGGTACCCAAGAAAAAACTGTGTTCCCCTAATATAGTAGAGGAAAGCTAGTATCAATACACCTTTGAAACACCTCACTTCAGCAACATAAATAAAATATATTATAAATACCTTATATAATTTAAAAATGTAGCATAACTAGGCTGGTACTTAGATATTATAATGCTGGGAGTTCAAGAAATACTTCTGATAAATTCCAGATTTCAGTATTGCCAACTAAACATTTCAAACATGAAAAAAATGAATAATTCTGCTGAAACAATAACTGTGAACTAATGTTGAAGTATGGAAATATATTTCCACAATAATTCTGAATCTAGAGAATTTTTCTTTTTTTAAAAAACACATCGAAATGCATAGCAGAAGCAATTGGAAATTAAATAGGATTCTGTTGTAGGCGCTTTCATTCACATATGGTAGGACTGCATATCACATAAATGTTTTGGGAAATGGTCAAAATGCAAGCTAGTATGATATGGGATTTTCCCATACATCTACATCCATTGGCCTGCTATTGATACTGCTATTCCCAGTAGCAGAATTGATTCCATCCACAATTTTTTTTTAATAGCTACTTAATGGCTTTCTATTGCTTCCTAAAAGTTTAATTCCCAATTTCTTCTCTAAGCTTCTGGTTGAATAAAGTATGGCACATCCTTACAAAGAAGCAACTTATTCTCCTAAAGAAAAAAAATACATATCTTAACAGTTGGGCAGCAGCTGCCATCTTTACTGAGTCAAATTATAGATGTGCTCTGAAACCAGAAAATGTATTATCCTTTGATTCCCATTAAGAATTTGTTACTTTTGTTTCTATCTATGTGAATAGTTATTGTTCAGCTTTCTGCATTAATTTTATATTTACTACTACATGATCATGTATTTGAATACATGCTGTTTTGCTACCCTCCAAAAAAAATAAAAAATAAAAAATGGGTTTTCAAAGTAGAATACAAGCTTCTAAATATCAAAGCAGATACAGTACAATAATTGACTGTTCCAGTTCTGCCTAAAATGTTGGGCACAGATTTTTCTTAATGTCTTAAGGATCAAATAAGTCAGCGTATGCTTGTCTCTAATTAATTGAAAATAATCAAAAGAAAATTGTCAAGAGTTCATATTAGATTCCAACAGTCAATATGCATCAACTGCAAATAAAAACTGAATCTATTTGAATAAAGATTTCACTGCATTTACAGGGCTACAGTTTTGAAAACTAGCCTCTGTTTTTGCATCCAAAGTGTGAGTATGGCTATTTGGAGATGAAGAAATGGTTACCTGGATGTCAGGTACAGATTGTCGCTACAAAGCAGTTATTTAGATGACTGACCTTTGCTGCACTCTAAATAATTAGTTGCAATAATGAAGGTCTGGCTGAGGGTGGGCTGAAAATCAGCACATAACACATCTGTATAAAAGAAGCCAGATTGCCTTTTGGCCCCTTCCTGTAGGGTTTATCTCTAAAGAACTGGAAAGCCCAATTATTCCTTTGTGATTGGTTTCCTACCACTGCCACAAAGCATGACTCCAATGTTGCCAGAGAGTCCCTCTTACCACAGTTATCCCAAAGTCCGCTTCTTAAAGAATGATCCGCACAACAAAAAAGAGGCTCTATGGAACAAGTAACAGAGCTGCAAACTGTATTGCTTTTTCCAAGGAATCTCTGCAGAGCCAAAGGTGGAACAATGTGCATCCTCCCAACTCTACACCTCACTCCATGCAGATTCCAGCAACTTCTCAGAGTCTTGAGGTGAGAGGACGTAAAACAGCACTTCAGAGGCAAGGAGGTGCTCAGTATCTTGTAGGATCAGTCCCCCAGTAAATCTCTCTTACTGGCCTCAATTCAGCAAGGTACTTGACAAGTGTGCATGTTGAAGCATGTGCTTAAGTATCTTGCTAAATCAGACCCATTATTATGGTAAATACTCTATTGTAAATACTGAAATTATGCAACAGACATAATACTGCTGTGCTAAAAATGTTATGTAATAAATATTATAATAAACTGTTGTAAAAACAGAAATAATTGGCATGCAATTGTTTTATACACACAAATGTAAAAACGTAAATGAACTCTCATGATTGCTCTTGTCCCAGTACTTTGCGTTTAGTGTGTGGTTCCACACGGGTTGACTGAGGTTTGACAACCCATGTTGCGGGTCTTTACTTCAACTCGAAATAGAGTTCCATCTGCACACATACAGAGCTTATAGCGCAGCCAGTCAACATTATTAAACTTTTCCCCATAAGAACTTGGTAGTCGAGACGTGCTGAGCATCACGGTTCCATTTAAGATAATGCTGTTTTCCTAATAAAAGAATAATTATACAATGTATTACTTAACAGAAGTAGGATGTTTATTTCCAAAAGAATGTAAACCAATAGCTTATTTTCAAAGCTACCCTAAAGATAATAACAGGTTATTAATTTTGTTTACATCTTAAGTCTTTTCATAAGAACTTTATTTAAAAAAAATCACGAGTGAATGTAGTGCTCATACATCTCAGTTCTGACCCGCCGCATACCTTGCTATTCCACTCATAGGCCAATACCGAGCACACTACTCATTCTGTGGTAGTTAGATGTGGATGCACAATACAATGAGCCCACCAAGCTTATCTTCACTTGTGAACCAGAACAAATTAGACTTTAAACATCAATCTTCTAAAATCTACTATTTTTCCCTCTTCCCCACTTCAGACTGTCCACATCATTACATAACATCAAAAAGCATACAGTATGAAATAATTACTAACTCAAAGTTTTTGAGACACCATTTCAAAAGATGAATAATTAAATTATTACATTTGCTTTTATAGTGCTACAAATTAATTGAACTGCTATTAAACTATATTTTTATACTGAACTTACAATTTTGAATCCATCCACAAAAATGAAGAAGCCTAATTTTTTTCTTCTTGGTTTTAACATGGAACTATTAGAAATAATTTTGTCAATTTAAAATACTTACTGCCTTTAGTTCCATATCACCACCCATGCGAAACTCAATGGTTTTGCCCATGATGAAAACACCTTCATTTCCACGAACAATGGCACGTCCGTCAACCTTTATATTTAGGTCACTGGTAGCATTGCTGGTAATCTTAAAGGGAAAAAAATATGCAAGAAGAATGAAATAATGGTAGATACAGTTTTAAAAGTTCCATTTTTGCTTGTCTTTAAGTAGTTTTGTTAAAAATTTGAATATAACACTGTCAATGCATGTTGCATATCCCTCTCCCTATGCCTCTAAAGTTTCTACAATTTTTTACTACTCTGAACAATCAGTCATGTCTAGAAACAAGGATTACCTATCCTGGAAAATTTCTGTGTCGCAGTAAAAAGTTAAACTTTCTAGACTGTCAGCTGACTAACACTTGCGTATCACTTGGCAAGGATTAAGTACAATAAGAATTTCAACCATTAATACTTTTAATAGAGCATGGATTCCCAAACTTGGTTTGCGGCTTGTTCAGGGTAAGCCCCTGGCGGCCTGCGAGACGCTTTGTTTACCAGAGCGTGTGCAGGTACGGCCACTTGCAGCTCCCAGTGGCCGCGAACGGTGAACCGTGGCCACTGGGAGCTGCGAGCGGCCGTACCTGCGGACACTCTGGTAAACAAAACCCCCACCAGGGGCTTACCCTGAACAAGCTGCGAACCAAGTTTGGGAACCCCTGTGCTAGAGAATTTAGAGGAACATATAAGTAGTTTAGGTGCCAAATTTAATCTACCTTGTAAGTCTCTCTTATTCTGAAGAGTGATTATATAAAAATGATTCCTCCTAACCCATCAGATCCGTTCCTTGTGTGTATTCAGAGTTATAGTTGTTTACTTAGGTACAAAAATAAGTTTACTTTTTATTCCTGTTAGTTCTGCAGAGTAAACATCACAGAGAGAGTGAGCTGGATTCTGTTCATTCTTGTACATCATCAACAATTGTTCACTAAATTATAAGTACATAGCCAGTTACCTGTGTAAACCTACTGAAGGCAATGGGGTTGTATAGTTGTGACTAAGGTCTTAATGTGGCCTGCAGAATCTTTATTACAAATGGTGATGTGCAAGAAAGAAACCTCAGAGCTTGATTTTCAGATCCCATGTTGAATTTGTAATGGTGGCAGTTGGAAAACATCATCTTTTTTACTAATAAATGAGGCACATTTGATCTGGAAGTCAAACTGACAAACATGGAACCCTGCAATGCCATTGTTGTTCACTTTTCAGTTTAACTGCACATAAAGAATTGTTATAATGTGCTGGATAATGTCATCTGATTATTACAAATCTATCACCAAGGAAAAGAAAGCAATAGGTACAGCAGGGGCGGGCAAACTTTTTGGCCTGAGGGCCGCATTGGGTTTCAGAAATTGTATGGAGGGCTGGTTAAGGGAGGGGGTCATGGCCTGGCCCCCACCCCTTATCCGCCCCTCCCCCCGGGACTCCTGCCCCATTCAACCCCCCCGTTCCCTGACGGCCCCCCCAGGACCCCTGAATGCCCCCCGCTAGCCCATCCACCCCCCCTCCCCCATTACTGACAGCCACCTCTGGGACTCCTGCCCCATCCAACCACCCCTTCTCCCTGTCCCCTGACAGCCCCGGGAACCCCTGCCCCTGACTGCCCCCCGCTGCCCCATCCAACCCCCCCTCTCCTTCCTGACTGTCCCCCCCCGGGACCCCTGCCCCCATTCAACTCCCCTGTTCCCCGTCCTCTGGCCACCCCGACCCCTACTCACACCCCCTCCCCCTGATCACCCCCCCGAACTCCCCTGCCCTCTATCCAACCCCCCCTCCCCCGCTCCCTGCCCCCTTACCACGCTGCCTGGAGCACCGGTGACTAGCGGCGTTACAGCCACACCGTCTGGCTGGAGCCAGCCACATCGTCACCACCGCGCAGCACAGAGCACCGGGTCAGGCCGGGCTCTGCAGCTGCGCTGCCCAGGAGCTCACAGTCCTGACGCCCAGAGCATTGCACCGGCGGCGGGGCGAGCTGAGGCTGTGGGGGAGGGGGAACAGCAGGGGAGGGGCCGGGGGTAGCCTCCCGGGCCAGGAGCTCAGGGGCCGGGCAGGAGGGTCCCACGAGCCGTAGTTTGCCCACCTCTGAGGTATAGGTTGTGTGTTATGTGCACTCACGTGTGTGTGTGTGTGGTATTTTTAAAGAACTGAGTTTTTTAAAAAAATCTGAATTTCCCACAACCTCTGAACAGTAATAATTATACAACAAGCTATTTCTGGACCACTTAGCTGTAAAAATCAATAATGCTAGCGCATGAACAAACAGGAAAACTCCAATGGCAAACAGAAAAATAAATTTGGATATTCTGGTCCTGAAATGTTAGGATGATTAATTAAAGCATTTTAGTTTATCTTAACTTATTCTCTACTTGCAACAGTGTACAATAAAAGAACATAGTTATTACGACTTTTCAGGATTTTACTGTTTACATTTTGTGACAGTTACTTCATGACAAAATACTTTTTTGGTTATACTTCTGTATTTACTTGAATATGACCAAGTCACAACACAAACTGCATTCCTACTTTGCAATAACAAACAATTCCATAATCAGCCTTTATATAAAAGAAAAAGTGAGCTATTAAAATAGTTCATACCCTCTCCGTAGATGCCTTCTGTACATTCAAAATTTTCACTCCATTTGGCAAATGAAACTCATGAGTCTCATAGTCTGTGCTGAACAAAGTATTTTGTGTCCTTGGGTCAATGAATTCCATACCAATATCACTGGTAATGGAGGTTTTGTCCTTTTCAACACTAAGTTTTGTTGTTCCTTGCTGAAATACAATCTGCAGAAACAAATAATTAAAATTATTTTAAAACATGACAAAAACGTTTCTACTATAGTTATGATTAATAATAATAACAACGCAATTCCCCATATTGTTCACCACGTATGTTCAACTCATGTAACTTACAGGCTGGTTATTTCCAGTGATAACCAAATCTTCATTACGCCTCCCTCCTACTGTACTTTTATATAATGGATGTATAACTCCCATGTCGGATACTTGTTTAAATCGCAGTAAGCCGCTCTCGTGAAACTCCATGCTGTCACAACCATTGGGCCCAATACGAATCACAGCCCAGATGACAAGTGTGATCTAAAACAGTAACACAAACAAAGTTTAATATTTATTGTAATACTACAGATGCAGGAAAAACAGAGTGGTCAAAATACTTTTTTTTAAAGGAGTGTTTAATTAGTTATTACATTTGAAATAACTCCAAGCATACAAATTATTTAAGTGCTAGAGATTTTTACAATGGGTGTGTGAAAGGAAGTTTGTTTTAAAGAAAATATTTTCCTTTGCTTTACTATGTTTATGCTTTCTTTCCACTGAAAACATAGAAATGCAGTTAATCACAATATATGGTTATTTGTAAGCCATCTGAAATATGATCTAAAATAGTTTGTAAAATATTATAAAAACCTACATTCTCCTTACACTTGAACATTTTGAAATTAAGTAATGTGGCTTGAGACATCTTCCTGTTTGAGGTACTGTCTATATCCTAAGCTAAATAAACTCAAGGGGAAAGGTGTTTGTTAATCCAGGACAGGACACACTCAATCTTGAGTTAAAAGAAAGGACCCCTCAGTGTTGATGGTATACTGAAATGCCTAACTATGAGGAGATGAGAAGCAAAGGTGGGTATTAAAATAGTGAATTGCAGTGGCAAATCAGAGTGCAGATTGTACAGGATGAATTCTGAAAACTAATGTACAGTTCAGTTAGTAACTATACAACATTCCTGTGATCTGATGGGTTGAGAGCACTTCATTGCATACATTAGTTAAGAATAATTGTATTGAACGTTGCACTGGTAATACTTTGCATTGTTTGTCATGTACAGCTCTGGGTGTGGGAATAACCAGAAGATTCCTGATCCTGATTAATATTAGGGACATAGGCTCGGTTGTGGCAGTGATACATGTGGCCTCTTAGATGAGAGGATGTAAAAATAAGATTTAGCGTTTAAGCTCTTTTTGGAAGGAACTGTCTTTTTAATCTCTGCAAAACATCTTGCAATGTTATGATGCTATTTTTAAAAACAACAGAGAACTTTGGGGAAAAAATCGAGAAAAAATCATTGGTCTGTTTAGTCACACTAAGAAAAAGACCCCCCCCCCCCAAAAAAAAAAGATTGGGGACTTCTTGCTAATAAAAAACCCATAACAAAACACCTTGAAATAATATTTTTGAGACTAAAAATAAGCAGGAAAGGTAGGACAAAAATTAAAGTAATCCCCCTTAATACACTTTAAGACTGTGCTTTCCAAAGTATTCTGATCTATGCTGGAGAAGGTTTATATTTATTTAATAAATACTCAATAAAAAGTAAAACAAGCATGCCCAAATATCACTTGCAGCCTAAGTGTTATACTCACAATCAAATTGATGACAGCCAAAATAAAAAGGAGAACAATCACACAAATAGCCAAGTTGCCTTTCCTGCCTCGTAAGCCTGTTTTATGGAGACGGTCTTCATCAATTGGGATATATCCAGCCTTAAAGTTACTGTTGTGTTCTTTATTAACGTTTCTCCGTTCCACAGCCTTCTCACGCATAGATTTCTTCACAGGGCCATTAGAACTTTGCTACAGCATGACACAAAGCATGGATAAATGGTTATTTTGCAGGTAATCAAAATTTATAACAAAAGTAAGAGTTTGAACCAGTGGAATATTTGTCTGCTATCCCAATGTATAGTTTATCTATTTTTAAGTAACACCAATACAGAGGTACTTTAAAACCAATTATAAAGAATTTCTCGATTTTTTTATAACTATCTATAAATCAGTGATGCTGTTGCAGTAACTAATTAAATTTCAGTTGTAAAGAATTTCATTATGTATTTACATTTTGGGACTGATACAAGATGTGCTCCTTATATCTAACTGGACTATTTACAGGCACCCAAACATTTATTTTTTAGTTCCCTGTGAACTACAGTATGAGTCTCTCAGTGGGTTTACCTAAGAATGTAGAAAAGAGTAATGGTACAAGCCATAAAGTTATCTCACTGGTTGTCCCTAAGACAGAAATCCAAAAATATTTAAAAATAAAAAATGTAAAGGGACACCATCAATTTAAAAAATCAGAATATTTGTCTATTTGTTTACTAATTATATGTAACAAATAAGATTGCTCTAACTGAAAGAATACAGAAACAAATCTTTCAGGATTTTTATTGTGTGCATTTGACAGCATTTTGTGCATAGTCAGTTTTCTCTGTTTCTGGGGGTCTTTCACTTCAGGAACCAGGGAAGAGAAAAAACATTATAAAACCACAAAAAACTGGTAGGGAAACTCGTGGGCATGTATAACTAAAAATAGTTTTAACTTATTGTTTTGAACTGATTATATCTCAAGGTGACAGTATCACTTTCATTGATATTACTGGAGGGCAAATTAACAGGTAGAAAATGCTTTCATATAAAGTATTCTCAGGGATAGAAAGTGGAAGGGTTATAAGACTCCCATATTTTTAGAGCTTTGTACAAAACCTTATGGTACCTTGTTCTTTCTTGCTATTTTTCTTCTCTTTCAATACAGCAAGATGCTATTTTGAGGTCTAATCCTCCAAACATTCTGCAGATCAATTTTACTCACATGAGCAGTCTAACTTAAACATAATAAATGTTTTACTCCCGGGAGCATTCTGCGCCTAAAAATTCTATGCCAAAAATAAATAAAAATTCTGCACACAATATTTTAAAATTCTGCAAAATTCTGCAAATGGTATTTGTCAAAATAACACTACATAATCACACCAGTTTCAATTATTTTGGTAATTTATTTCAAAATACTTGTCAGCAAGTATGTCTGTAACATTACAGACACACACACAAATTCCCCCAGGAGTAGAGAGTTAAAGAAACCCCTATGACAACCCTGTTCCTATTTCTCTGCCCCCTTCCCTACCCCCCTCCAGAGCCCAGCCAGGGGGGGTCAGATGCTCACAACCCCTCCCCCTAGAGCCCAGCCACAATGCCCAGCCAATACACCCACATCCCCTCCCCTCCAGAGCCCAGCCCAGATACCCTCACCCTCTCCCCCCTCAGCCCAGCCGTGGGCCTCCCCCTTGCCCAGATACCCACACCTCCCCCCCCCAGAGCTAAGCCATGCCCCCCCCCCCCCCCCCCCAGCTCAGACACCTGCCTCCCTCCTCCCCAGAGCCCAGGGAACCAGAGGGAGAAACAGCCTGATGCTTGGTCCCAGGTTTGCATGGAGTGTCTTGCACACCATTGTCTCCTTCCCTCAGGACGTGCTGGGAACTGCAGCTGCCAGGAACCCTCTAGCTCCCTCTCCCTCCCACCAGCCATGTCTTCTATGTGCGAGCTGGGCTCTGCTGGGTCCAGCACATTTCTGTGGGGGAAAGGAAATTCTGCGTGTACAATGTTAATTTCTGCAAAATGCTGCATTGCGCAGTGACACAAAATTCTCCCAAGAGTAATGTTGCAAGTCTGGGCACATAGTGACTCCTTTTTCTTTTCAGGCCACATTTAATGTTACTTCCATGGATGATGAACTATGAGGGCATGTTCCTCTCTCCTCCCTCATCCCCTTTACCTCTCAGAGACAGATGATGACACTCCTTTGATCATTTTAGCCTCCACTACTCTAAGCGAGAATTCAGATAACCAGACTGAAACTTAGCCTAAGTCATATTTAAACACTGTCAACAAACCATCACACTGGTACAAATTAAATAAAATGAAGCATATGATCACAATTCTATTTACAATAAACTACACTACATAGCTGTATACTGATTTATAAACTGAGACTGAAAGACATTTACTCATATGCTGAGATGTTACAACAAATGTACAATTTTACAAAATTCAGACTGTGAATGGGAAAACCTCCTTTCCCTATTATATAAATATATAGACACCGTTCCTATAGGTGAATCTGTATTCCAATGTACATTTTTAATGAGTATCTAAATTTCTGTCATTTACCCCTACCAACAGCTGGCACTATATATAACGAAGTTCTATTCTAGCATGGCAAAAAGCTATTATTTTTCTTGGCTGAACACACTGTGAATGGTCATCCTTAATTTTTCAAACAAATGTAATGTGAGAGGCTTGATACAAAATGTAGTTCTTTCACTACATTTTACATCAGTCTTGCCTGTGCAAGTAGATGGGGACCTTAGAGAACTCAGTAATCCAACTGCACAATGATAATCAAAACTTTTCAAAGAATCAAGATAAATTAAAAATAGAAATGAAAAATTAAAAATGTGTAGTCCTTTGAAGAATATTTTACTACAAACTGGAGTCCCTTCATAAAAAATCTTGTATTTCTAATATTTTTTTAGATGTATTTAAACAAGGTGAGGTGAGGTGCGGGGTGGGGTGATGTTCAAAAACTTTCCAGATCTTTACACATAATAAAGCAGCAAAAATACCATTAAAAAAAAAAAAACACTGCTGCCAACTGCAAGCATTCAAAAATCAAGAATCAGGTCCTGTAAAATCATGAAATTTAAAAAATCTAATGATTTTTAAGCCAATCATTTTTTCATTATTTCATTTGTCTTCTGAGATCAGGTTTCCAAGCTATTCTCTGAAACCATAAGGACTAGAAACTTAGTTTAAAAAGAAAAAAAAAGATGAGATGCTCAAGAAATCAGAGGACTCCAGAAGCTTGGGCTTTTACCAAACCCCCCAAATATGGCAAGTTTGCCGTGTTATAACCCTACTGATTCCAGTATATGAAAGAGGTGTCATGGTTTTCAAGATTGAAAGGCAAACTTGTCCCTTCCATCAACAGGAAAAAGATTTTACCTCACCCACCCTCACAACTCTGAAACCTTTTCAGATCATCTTGAAAGGAAAAGGCAACTGTGAAAGGGTTAGCTTGCAATGAAACTCATCATAAATCAGGCACTCTGAATTTTTGTTTGATTTTACTATTTGAGTAACAGAAAATCAATGTGCAAAGAAAAACAACACCCCCCCCCATCCAACCCAAACCATAAAACACAACCTCGCCACCACCCATTAATCAAATGCCAAGGGCAGCAACTTTAAATACAGACAACTGTCTAGGCTGTAATTAGCTTCTCCCCCCGAGCAGGGAAGAGCCGGTTTTCGTTATCCCAGCCCTGGTTTTTAACACCCGCGGGAGGGGAGAGCACTGTGCAGACGGGTTTCGCCCGCACGGCTTTCAGGCGGCCCGGCGCAGAGCGTGGGGACAGACAGTCGCTCCGCGCCCAGCGCTGGCTCTTCGGCTCCCGCAGGCGCCAGGGCTGGGCCGGGTGTTCGGAACGCTGCGGGGGCGGGCCGGGCTCTCACAGCCCGCGGGCGGAGCAGGGGCTGGCTAGAGTCCGGCCTGGGGCAGGCTCGGGACCAGGCTCTACGGGGCCGGGCGCTCCTCTGCGGCCCATGGGGCAGGCTCCGGGCCAGGCTGCATCGGCCTTGGGGGTGTTTCTGCCGCTGGGGCTCGCGCGGCCGAGCTGAGAGCTCGGGTCCCCGAGGAGCCACGGCTGGGGGCGGTGCCGGCACAGCCGCCTGGGAGGGGCTCGTCCACGGCCGCTTTCCCTGGGGCCCGGGCTCCGCTGGGGCTGTTCCGCCCATGGCGAGGGAGCCCTGGAGGCGGCTGTCCCCCGCGCGCCCCGCCGTTTGGGGACCGGGCACAGACCTGGTCCGAGGCGGCTGCTGCAGCTGCTGCTGCCGCCGCCATCTTCCTCTCCTGCCGCTATGCTGTTGTCCCGCCCAGGCGGGGGGGAGACTAGCGCCGCGCCAGCCGCCTGTCACCGCTCCCTGTCCTGGCCTCGGCACTTCCCGCCGGGCTGGGCTCCCCGCGCTGCTCGTGTCCGGCCTGAGCTCTAGGGAGCAGGGTCGGGAATTCACCCTGCCGCTCCCCCCGGGGTGACCCTGGCCCAGAGCAGCCTCAGCCTGGCGGGGAGTGTCTGGATGAGTCTGGCACACACCCTGGCACCCCGAAATGCAGGCCCCCGGCCAGTGACAGGGAAGAAGCATGAGCTTGTGCTGAAGGTCTTGTGGAGATTGGGAGTCAGGAAGTCTGGGCCAAATTCCTTGGTCTGCCACAGACTTTGGGTCACTTTCCCTCTTTGAGCCTCAGTTCCTCATGAGTAACCTGAAGATAATGATATTTCTTCTTGGAGTAGTGTCCCTGTGGGTGCTCCACTTCAGGTGCCGGTGCGTCCCTGCACCACAGATGGGAGATTTTCTGTGGCAGTGCTCAGTTGGGGCCCGCGTGCGCAGTAGTTGTCTCAAGATGCCATTGGCACCTCATGTAGCACCTGCACCACCCAACCCATTCAGTTCCTTCTCAACCATCCTCGGCTGTAGACGGAGCTCAGTGGCAGTGCTGCCTCTTCCTTTTTTCTCTCTATAGAAATATTTAGATTAGTTTTTAGGCAGCAGGAAAAAAGGGAGGAGACATAGGATAGCATAGCATGGCAGCGAAACCTCTGCTAATGGGCGTGCTCGGTCTTCCAAATCATCAAGGAAGCAAGCCACGACCTTCCCTCATAAGGACACTCAGAAAAAGAAGAGATCCCTGGGGAGGTTGCTATACTCAATGCCGAGCTTGACTAAAGTTAGCATCTTTGAGGCTCCGGGTACCTAAGGCTCCGGGTACCTCCGGCACCGTCCTTCCATGGACCTCTGCCGAGCCCCCCTGCACCAGCACGGAGTCGAGATGCCACTCCTCCTCCATGGCACCGACCACCCTGGTGCAGGACTTGGCACCGAGACCTGTGCCACTAGCAATGCTGGCACCAACTCAATCATTGGCACCGATGGACAGACTGAAAATGGCACTGACCGTCTTGACCAAGGCTGACCGCAAAGCAGACTACATCTGCAACAACAGCACCGCCACCACAGAAACAAGCTGCTCTGCAACAGTTTCTACACCACAAAGGCGTAGAGGTCTCTTCAGTGCCGCGGTTGTCGTTGCTTGGCACTGAGGGATCTCTGGGCCAACTAGCAGAGCAGCTACCCACTCCACCTGCTCCCCAGCCGGTCTCCAATGATGAAGGAGGACAGGGATAGCTCAGTGGTTTGAGCATTGACCTGCTAAACCTAGGGTTGTGAGTTCAATCCATGAGGGGGCCATTTAGGAAACTGGGGTAAAAATCTGTCTGGGGATTGGTCCTGCTTTGAGCACGGAGTTGGACTAGATGACCTCCTGAGGTCCCTTCCAACCCTCATATCCTATTCTATTCTTACATGGGAGCCATTTCTCTTCCCAGCACTCTTCACCCACAGAGCAGAGACCTCCATGGGATGCCATTAAGACCAAGTCCCGCCAACCTCGTGAGATGCAACAGTACTACAGGCAACCCTGGATTTGTTCCCCGATGCCCTTTCCTATGCAGTGGCCCCCCTGGTACCCCAGGCAGCGTATAGGACTCACTACACTAAACCCTCGACTCCAGCCTGAGGGAAAATTTGCTCTCCTCCACCTTCCCTGAGAGCAGGGACACGTCGGATGCACCCGAGAGCGTGGCAGATGAGAAGGAAGAAGGTTCGGACCACGAAGGTATTTTGCCAGCCCACAACTCATCTTCCTCTCCTGATGAGGCAGTCATACCACCGCCTCCAACCACAGTAGATGACCGGAGACGATTCCATTCCACTCAAGGAGGTGCAAGAAAACCAGCACAAGCTGCTACAAATCTTACAGACATCCATTTAATCCAAAATTGCTCTGCCCATCAACAATGCAATAATGGAGCCGGCGGAGAATATTTGGCAGAACCCCACCACCATACCACCTTTAAAAGAGCTGACAGAAAGTACTTTATCCCAGCTAAAGGGATGGATTTTCTCTTCTCTCACCCACAACCCAACCCTCTGGTTGTGGAAGCTGCCAACCATCGCAGCAAACAACCCCAATTCCGGTCCACCCCACAAGATAAAGAACACAAACAATTAGATCTTTTTGGTTGAAAGATGTATTTGTCGACAACACTCCAATTCCAGGTTGCCAATTATTCAGCCCTTCTCGCAAAGTACAACTTTGACAACTATGGTAAGCTGCAAGAATTCCTTAAGGCTCTGCTGGAGGACAGACATCCCCAGTTCGCTGCCATTACGAATGAGGGACACCTAATTGCCCATGCAGCCCTACAGATCTCAATGGACGTAGTGAACATTGTTGCAAAACGACAGCGACAGCTGTCGTAATGCGGAGGGCCTCGTGGTTTCAGTCATCCGGTACCCCAAAAGATCTCCAACTCAAGGTGGAGGATCTCCCCTTCAATCAGGAGAAGTTCTTCTCTGCAAAAACAGATGACGTTTTTCACACTATGAAGGACTCTCGGGCCACCTTGCGCACATTAGGCATTTACACGCCACCTAACAAAAGGTATCAGTACCAACCATACCAAAAGGGCAGAGACACCTCTTCCCACTGCCTGCAACAACAGCATTTTGACCAGAACAGAAATAAACAACGGTCACAGAGATACAGAGCTCCTCAATCACAGTCCTCGTCTTCACAACCATCTACCACCAAGCCACAGTTTTGAAGTTTTGGTCAAGGGTGTGAACAACCTCCCTTGCAATACAGCGCTTTCAGATACTGCTACCCAACCCAATAACAACGGATTAATGGGTACTGGAGATTATAAAATTGGCATAAGCCATCCCCTTCCTCTCCCTCCTCCATACCCTACCCCTGCCCCATCCCTTTTCAGGGACCCTTCTCACGAGCACCTTTTACAACATGAAGTAAACCACCTCCTACAATTGGGTGCCATGGAGCAAGTTCTAACTCAATACAAGGGAAAGGGGTTTTGTTCACATTATTTTCTCACCAAAAAGAAAAATGGCGGATGGAGACCCATCTTACACCTTCGGAAGCTCAACAAATTTGTGCGGAATCACAGATTCAAAATGGTCACACTGGCCACAATTATACTAGTTCTAGACAAGGGGGACTGGTTTTTAGCCCTCGACCTCCAAGATGTTTATTTTCATATTACCATACACCCAGCGCACTCACGATTCCTATGATTCATGGTGGGGCTCAATCATTACCAGTACAGAGTACTACCCTTTGGCCTTTCCACTGCCCCTCAAGTTTTTTCCAAAACCCACGCAGTAGTGGCAGCCCACTTGCGAAAAGAGGAATGATGCTCTTTCCGTACCTAGATGACTGTCTCCTGAAAAGTACAACTCAGAAAGAAGCGACAGGCATGGTGCAGACCACCATCGCTTTGTTCCAGACACTGGGATTGTGAATGAATGTTCTGAAATCCACACTGACCCCAGTGCAACAACTGGAATTCATGGGGGCCTACCTCAATTCCACACAGGCCAGAGCATTGTTGCTCAGCCACAGATTCATAACACTAACTAACCTCATCTCAACAGTCACCAGCAGTCCTCAAATGTCCACCAGAACTTGTCTGCAACCATTAGGTCATATGGTGGCTACAACATTTGTCATGTGACAAGACTGTATATGCATTGCCTACAGAGCTGGCTGAGCACAGTGTACGTTCCCCTCAAACACAGTCTAAACAAAAGAGTGACGGTATCTCCAAAGGTCATTACATCACTACATTGGTGGACGAAGCCAGAAAACATATGCACAGGGATCCCTTTCCAACAGAACCCATCATCATTAATAATCACGACCAACTGATAGGCTGGGGCGCTCACTTGGACCAGCACAATGTACAAGGCAGATGGTCAGCAATGGAAAGCCAGCTTCACATCAATCTCTTGGAGCTTTGTGCGGTATACAATGCATGCAGACACTTCCTTCTGATCATACAAAATGAGTCAATCCGCATACTGACAGACAACATAGCATGCATGTTCTATATCAATCACCAAGGAGGAGCTCGCTCCCATTCGCTCTGCACCGAGGCCATGAAACTATGGAACTGGTGCATCCACCACAACATAACCATCTCGGTATCTTACCTCCTGGGGTGCCAAAACATGACGGCAGACACACTAAGCAGACATTCTTCCCAGGACCATGAATGGGAAATGCATGACAGTGTTCTCCAATCAATATTCCAGGAATGGGACTTTCCATCAGTGGATCTGTTTGCATCAGCAACAAACCACCCATGCCCACTCTTTTGCTCCAAGGCGGGTCTAGCACCTAGGCCTTAGGGCAGTGGTTTTCAACCTCGGGTCCGGGGCAGGTTTCAGTGGGGCCGCCAAGCAGGACCAGTGTTAGACTTGCTGGAGCCCAGGGCAGAAAGCCGAAACCCCACCGCATGGGGCTGAATTCCAGGGCCCTGAACCACGCCACCTGGGGCTGAAGGCGAAGCCTGAGCAACTTAGTTTCATGGGGCCCTCTGTGGTGTGCGGCCCCACACAATTGCCCTGCTTGCTACCCCTTGACACCGGCCCTGGCTTTTATGTGGAAGCATGTGACCGTAAGAAGCAGGCCAAGGAAAAGGAGGGCTAGTGAGGGGGAAATAGAACTCAGGAACAGGTTTGGGTGTTTGGATAATGAGGAGGGAACGCAGCAGGTGGTAACTGATGGTGGGAGGCAGAGGAAGAAAAGAAGGGCAGCTAGTCCAATAGAGAGAGGGGAGGAGTTGATGGAGACAGCATCAATACTCAGCCCCAGGAGGATACAGGATGGCACTAGGGGGACTTTAAGGGAAAATAGAGACAGACAGGAGTTACGACTGCAGGGAACAGGGGATAGATTGGTAGATCGCACTGTCACCAGGCAAAGGCAGGTTTATGTGATTGGAGACTCCTTACTGAGGAGGTTAGACAGGCCTGTGACCAGGGCGGACCCAGAAAACAGAAGGGTGTGCTGTCTGCCGGGCGCTAAGATACGGGATGTGGACCTGCGATTGAAAAGGATCCTAAAAGGAGCAGGTAAGAAGCCCTTGATCATCCTTCACGTAGGAACGAATGACACGGCTAGGTTCTCGCTAGAGAGAATCAAGGGAGATTATGCCAGGCTGGGGAAGACACTTAAGGAAGTTGAGGCTCAGATTATCTTCAGTGGGATTCTGCCTGTTCCTAGAGAAGGACAGCAAAGGGCTGACAGAATTGTGAGGATAAATAGCTGGCTAAGGGAGTGGTGCTATAAGGAGGGCTTTGGGATGTATGGCCACTGGGAGGCTTTCAGGGAAAGACAGCTGTTCTCACGGGATGGACTTCACCTGAGTAGGGAAGGAAATAGACTTCTGGGAGGGAGGCTGGCTCATCTCATCAAAAGGGCTTTAAACTAGGAAATTGGGGGAGACGGTTGGGAGATGTCCAGTTAATCTCCACGCCAGATTCCAACACTGAAAAGGAGGGTGAAGAGATAAGCACAGATATAGGTAGGGGTAGGGGATTGGACATGAGAAGGAGGGGGCGGTTGGACAGTACGGGGTCCGTACCAAATTGCCTAACTAATGGGAGAAAGGATAGACAGCATACAGTAAGATGCTTATACACCAATGCGAGAAGCCTAGGTAACAAAATGGAGGAATTGGAGCTCCTGGTCCAAAAAATGAAACCTGATATCGTAGGAATAACCGAAACGTGGTGGAACGGTAGTCATGACTGGAGTACAGGTATGGAAGGGTATGTGCTGTTTAGGAATGACCGGAAGAAAGGTAAAGGTGGGGGAGTGGCATTGTATGTCAGTAATGAGGTTAAATGTAAAGAAATAATAAGTGATGGAATGGATAAGACGGAGTCTGTCTGGGCAATAATTACACTGGGTAAAAGAACTACTAGAGCCTCCCCTGAGATACTGCTTGGGGTGTGCTATAGACCGCCGGGATCTAGCCTGGATGCGGACAGAGAACTATTTAATGTTTTTAGGGAAGTAAAAACTAATAAGAACTGTGTAATCATGGGGGACTTTAACTTCCCAGATATAGACTGGGGTACAAATGCTAGTAACAATAATAGGGCTCAGATGTTCCTAGACGTGGTAGCAGATGAATTCCTTCATCAAGTAGTAACTGAACCGACGAGGGGGGATGCAATTCTAGATTTGGTGCTGGTGAGTAGTGAGGACCTCATTGAGGAAATGGTTGTAGGGGACAACCTTGGCTCGAGTGACCATGAGCTAATTCGGTTTAAACTAAATGGAAGGATTAACAGAAATAAAACTGTGACTAAGGTTTACGATTTCAAAAAGGCCAACTTTAATAAATTAAGGCAACTACTTAGGGAAGTGCATTGGGCTAACATACTTAGGGATCTAAAGGCAGATGACGCCTGGGATTATTTCAAATTGAAGTTGCACGAGCTGTCCGAGGCCTGTATCCTGAGAAAGGGAAAACGGATAGTAGGCAGGAGATTTAGACCTAGCTGGATGAGCGGGCGTCTCAAAGGGGCGATTAAGAAAAAACAGAAAGTGTACAAAGAATGGAAGAGGGGAGGGATCAGCAAGGAAACCTACCTTATTGAGGTCAGAGCATGTAGGGATGCAGTGAGAAAGGCCAAAAGCCGTGTAGAGTTGGACCTTGCGAGGGGAATTAAATCCAATAGTAAGAGGTTTTATAGCCATATAAATAGGAAGAAAACAAAGAAAGAGGAAGTGGGACCGCTGAAGAATGTAGATGGAGTGGAGATTAAGGATAATCTAGGCATGGCACAATATCTAAATGAATATTTTGCGTCGGTCTTTAATAAGGCTAATGAAGGGCTTAGAAATAGAGTGAGCAGGACAGAGGGGAATAAAGGAGGGGGGATTGACATTACAGCATCAGAGGTGGAAGCCAAACTTGACCAGCTAAACGGGACTAAATCGGGCGGACCGGATGATCTTCATCCAAGAATATTGAAGGAACTGGCACGAGAAATTGCAAGCCCCTTAACGATAATTTTTAATGAATCTGTAAACTCGGGGGTGGTACCGTTGGACTGGAAAATAGCTAATGTGGTTCCTATTTTCAAGAAGGGGAAAAAAAGTGACCCGGGTAACTACAGGCCTGTTAGTTTAACATCTGTAGTATGCAAAGTCTTGGAAAAATTTTTGAAGGAGAAAGTAGTTAAGGACCTTGAGGCGAATGGCAATTGGGACAAATTACAACATGGATTTACGAAAGGCAGATCGTGCCAAACCAACCTGATCTCCTTCTTTGAGAAAGTAACAGACCTTCTAGATAAAGGAAATGCGGTGGATCTAATATACCTCGATTTTAGTAAAGCGTTTGATACTGTGCCGCATGAGGAATTATTGGTTAAATTGGAAAAAATGGGGATCGATATGAAAATCCAGAGGTGGATAAAGAACTGGTTAAAGGGTAGACTGCAGCGGGTAGTACTGAAAGGTGAACTGTCAGGTTGGAGGGAGGTCACCAGTGGGGTTCCTCAAGGTTCGGTTTTGGGTCCGATTTTATTTAATCTGTTTATTACTGACCTCGGAACCGAATGTAGGAGTGGGCTGATAAAAGTTTGCGGATGACACAAAGTTGGGAGGTATTGCCAATTCGGAGAAGGATCGGGATATTCTGCAGGGAGACTTGGATGACCTTTTAAATTGGAGTAATAGTAATAGGATGAGATTTAATAGTGAGAAGTGTAAGGTGATGCATTTAGGGTTGACTAACAAGAATTTTAGTTATAAGCTGGGGACGCATAGGTTGGAAGTGACGGAGGAGGAGAAGGACCTCGGAGTCCTGGTTGATCGCAGGATGACTATGAGTCGGCAATGTGACGTGGCTGTGAAAAAAGCTAATGCGATCTTGGGATGCGTTAGGCGAGGTATTTCTAGTAGGGACAAGGAGGTGCTGCTTCCGTTATACAAGGCGCTGGTGAGACCTCATTTGGAGTACTGTGTGCAGTTCTGGTCTCCTATGTTTAAAAAGGACGAACTCAAACTGGAACGGGTACAGAGAAGGGCCACTAGGATGATCCGAGGAATGGAAAACCTTTCCTATGAAAGGAGACTCGAGGAGCTCGGTTTGTTTAGCCTAACCAAAAGAAGGCTGAGGGGGGATATGATTGCTCTCTTTAAATATATCAGAGGGATAAATACCAGGGAGGGAGAGGAATTATTTCTGCTCAGTACTAATGTGGACACGAGAACGAATGGATATAAACTGGCCGTGGGGAAGTTTAGGCTTGAAATTAGACGAAGGTTTCTAACCGTCAGAGGGGTGAAATTTTGGAACAGCCTTCCGAGGGAAACGGTGGGGGCGAAAGACCTCCCTGGCTTCAAGATTAGGCTAGATAAGTTCATGGAGGGAATGGTTTGATGGGATAACGTGATTTTAGTCAATTAGGCAATAACGTGCCATCGCTGGTAAAATGAGGGTCCGGCTGGAGATTCTTGCCTGTATGCTCGGGGTTCTACTGATCGCCATATTTGGGGTCGGGAAGGAATTTTCCTCCAGGGTAGATTGGCAGAGGCCCTGGAGGTTTTTCGCCTTCCTCCGCAGCATAGGGCAGGGGTCGCAAGCTGGAGGATTCTCTGCGACTTGAAGTCTTTAAATCACGATCTGGAGACTTCAACAGCTGAGTTAAGGGAAAGTGGGTGGGTCAGCTTTTGTGGCCTGCATCATGCGGGAGGTCAGACTAGATGACCACAATGGTCCCTTCTGACCTTAGAGTCTATGAGTCTATGAGTCTATGTGCAGAAAACTAGTTGTTGTGGCACAGGTGGGCCATGGAGTTTTTATAGCATGTTGTGGGTGGGGAGACGTACAGAATATGTACCCAGGAATCCATTAACCTACACCTCCATGGGACTTGAACCTTGTACTTAAATGCCTCACCAGAATGCCCTTTGAACCTTTAGCGACCTGCTCACCCCTTCATCTGTCTATGAAAGTAGTGTTCTTGGTTGCAATCACCTCTGCTAGATGAGTCAGCGAGATTGGGGCATTCATGGTCGAGCCCCCTTTCACTGTGTTCAGTAAAGACAAGGTTACATTGAGGCCATACCCAAAATTTTTGCCTAATGTGTCGACATCCTTCCATATAAACCAACCTATACACCTTCCCATATTTTACCCTAAACTGCATGGGAACCTACAAGAGGCCATCCTACATGCACTTGATGTCAGATGAGCCATAGCGTTTTATTTAGACAGAACCAAACCCTTCCAGAAGTCCGCAACACTGTTTATTTCCACAGCTGAGTGCTCTAAGGGATGTGCAATATCAACCCAGAGACTCTCTAAATGGATCTCGACATGTATCCAACTTTGCTACCGATTGCATAACAAGGAACTTCCACAAGGGATCCGATCCCACTCTACACGTGACAAGGCTATGTCTATAGCCTTCCCGAACAATGTCCTTCTAATAAACATATGCAGGATTGCCACAAGAGCCTCACAGCACACCTTTGCAAAACACTACGCCATCACTCAATGCTCTATGTCAGATGCTATTTTAGGCCTTATCGTGCTCTCTACAACAACACACACGACTCCAAAGCCCCTACCGTCCACAGTGGGGCACTGCTGTACAGACACCTGAAGTGGAGCACAGGGACACTACTTGAAGAAGAAGAGGAAGTTACTCACCTTGTGCAGTAATGAGGGTTCTTTGAGATGTGTGTCCCTGTGGGTGCTCCACTACCTGTCCTTCTCCCCTCTGCTTTGGAGTTCTGCTGTAAAGAAGGAACTGAACAGGTCGGGTCGTGCATGCGCTACATGAGGTGCCAATGGCATCGTGAGACAACTACTGTGCACGCACGCCCCTACCGAGCAGTGCTACCGAAAATCTCCAATCTGCGGCCCAGGGACACACATCTTGAAGAACCCTCATTACTGCACAAGGTGAGTAACTTCCTCTTCCCTATCTCTCAGGGCTGTTGCGAGGATAAATTCATCATTAATGTTTGTGAAGTGCTCAGATAGCACCCAGAGAGAGTGCATACATACCAGGGTGAGGCTGAGCCACAGCTCCCACTCTCTCCCACCTGCAGCACCCATGGTGAGTATGACATGCAAACTACCCTTCTTCCCCAGCCATCTCCCCATGGTGAGTGGGACACTCAACTAGTCCTCCTCTATGACACACAACAAATGAGTTTGACACCATCCGTTTCAAACCTGCACCCCCAATGAGTCTGACATGTAAATTCACTTAAAATTCTGTACTGGCTCCTGTGGTGAGTCTTCCATGTGAATCTCCACTGGCATGAGGGGTCTGACACAAATCTTCCTATCTCAGTACTCTGATCCCAGGTGAATCTGACACATAGATTCCCCTTTAACCCTCTTTATTGTCTTGACAAGCTATACAGGTGTTGCTAAAGTGTACAAGAAACAGACTATTCAGGCATCTGCCAGAGGTAGGTACGAATTGCACCTGAATGGGGCTGATGCACAAATTCCACACATCCCACAACACCCAGCTGAGACTAAATTCTGCACAACACTCCCCCCTGCTGAGTTTGATCTGTGATTCTATGCAGAAAAGGGTCTCATCGCTTTTATAAATTGTAGAAGGTTTTCTGTATTTTAAAAGTTAATTTACTGCTCATTAAAATTACTGGGATTGATAGTTATAAACCACAATAAAAAGTGCATTATAAATTCCTACGAGACAACCTTTGCCATTTCACAAAAGACTGCATCCATGGATTTGGGGAATGTAAAGGAGAATCTCAGCTGTCTTTCTTTCTTTGTAAATGTTAGCCCTTTTCCTTGTGATACTAGTTTTGAAAATCATAAACCAATGGAAGCCAATCATGAGGTTTGAAAATTTATAATTTATCCTTCCTAAAATTCATAGATTATTGACAGATCCCTCAATCCACGCAGGGCTCAATTTTGGGGTCCAGAAAATAACATAGGTATAGGTCTCTTGTTTTTTGAGAAGATCTCAGATCGACTTAAAGTTCCAGTCAGAGTTACTTGTCTTGTCTCGAGTTAGCCTAGCTTGAGTGAGAATGGTCATGCTGTGGGATAACATATGAGTTGCTGCATTCAGTTGTGTGTGGCAGTAAGACTTTGGTGGGCACATCCCATGATTCTTAGCATGATTCTTAGTGAAATGAGCAGTACCATGAATTCTTTCCCTGTGAATTCTGTGAGAACTTTTCTGTGTTTTATGGGCATACAGGGGAATTTTGGGAAGGGGTTGGAGGATTAGTAGCACTCAAGGGGTTGTGTTAGCAGCTGACAAGTTGCACTCCCTGAGATTTAGTCCATACCCCCTCAAGCCAGCCAGCTTTGGTTAAAAACACCACTACACTGGAGTTAAGGATTCTTGTGTGTGAATGGGATTCAAGATAGGGACAACACTCAAGTGATAACTCTAACTTTCCAACTTGGAGGCAAGTTTATGTAGTACTTTGAAGAACAAGAAAAGGAGCTTGAATTTGATTTGTAAGGGCTTGTTTACATGGGGAATTGACCTGCATAACCACAGTGCAATATTTCTATATGGACACTTTATTCTGGAATAATTACTCCTCTCTCAAAGCGGGGTATATAATTTTTCCACTATAACTATGTTGGCCAATTTCCCCATCTAGACAAGCCCTACAAGATGGGAAACCAGTGAAGAGGTTCAAGGAAGGGCACAATGTGGTTGGAATATCAGGAAAGGAAGTTTACTTTGACAATAGAATTTTGCATAGACTGAAAGGAGGAGAAATGAAGAACATAGGAATTACCACACTGTATCCAACCTGTGGTCCATCTAATCCAGTATCCTGTCTCCGACAATGACACCAGATTCTTCAGAGGAAGGTCAAAGAAGCCTACAATAGGCAGATGTGGAATAATCTGCTTCGCATGAAAGTCTCATCCTAATCCCTAATTGGTAGAAATTGGCTTAAACCCTGAAGCATGAGGTTTTATATCCCTTTCAACACTCTTTTAACATTAATTAACGTAAAACTGGTTATTCTTGTTATTCATCTAAATGTCCAATCCATCTTTGAACTTTGCTAAGTCTTTGGCAGCAAGGACCACAGTCTAACTATGTGTTGCGTAAAAAAGTTTTGAATTTTCAACTTTTCAGTTTCATTGAATGTCCCCTTATTCCTGTATTGTGAAATAAGGGGAAATATAAGCTCCCATCTACCTTCTTTATATCATTCATTACTTTATATACTTTTACCATGTCTCCATTTACTTGTCTCTTTTCTAAGGTAAAAAATCTCAACCTTTTTCAGATGAGAGTTTTTCCTTGTCTCTAACCATTCTCGTTACCTTCCATTGAACTCCCTCTAATACTGCAATATCTTTTTTGAGATGGGGTTACCACTACTGCACAGTATTCCAAATGAAAGGATACCATTGATTTATATAACAACATTATAATTTTTCCCATATTATTCTCCATCCTGTTCTTTATGCATCCTAACATCTTTTTAGATCACAGCTGTACACTAAGTAGTGGTAGAATCCTGAGAGGTGTATGAGGACAAGAAGTTTACAGTAATCAATGTGAAAGAAGACTAAGAGCTTGTCTACATGAGGAAATTTATTGACATAATTATACTAGTATACCTCCCTGTGTAGATGCTTTTATTCTAGAATAAAAGTGCCGTTCCCTGGTTTTGCTAATGTTGCTTTGCAAGCAGTATAAGATAAACCAGAAAAAGGCACTCTTATACCAAAATAAGTTTTGTTTTACTTAAGTGAAAGAAGCAGCTAGTTTTAGGGCAAGACTAGAGATGGGTGGTGAAGGAGCGAGTAAAGTAAACATTGACGTTAAAATTGCAAGCCAGAGAGACAGGAAGGATAGGGTAGTTCTTAATAGAGAGAGATTCAATACATGACTCAACATCAAGCAGGCCCACACTTCTCTGCTCAGATGGTCCACAAATTATCAGTTATGGTGATGATTTTGTGATATGACATATGTTCCACTAGGAAGTCATTGCAGTACTTTAATCACGCTGCAACTGACAGGGAAAATTAAGGGTATCTTTAGAGCATTGTTATGGGCATGTATGTTTTTTTACCTCTGGGCACAAACATAATTCCATTTAAACAATAATACAGTACTTGACAAGAAATTTTCTAGCACTTCTGCTGTGAAGTCTATATGAAATTAGGCAACTGAACTACTCATTAGGAAAATAAAATAAATTTAAAAAGCTTCATTATTACATTAGGCTGTGCATTAGCTCTCAATGAACTGAACAACCATAATAATCATATTGATGTTACCCCTCTCCTGCTCTCACCCCCACTCCTCTCTGCTATATTGCTTTCCTTTTGTTACTTCATGTTTAATTTATATCCCAGTCTTTCAAACATGTATGCATATATTTTCATTTTAAACATGTGAGTAGTCCCATTCACTTTACTGAGACTACACATATGAGTAAAGTTAAGCATGTATATAAGAGTTTGCAGGATCAGAACCTTAGTTGATAAGCACCTTGGGGCAGGGATCATACATTCTGTCTGATTTGAAGACATCTAGCATACCATTAAATTAAATAATAATAATACAATTTCATAACTTGCTGGAGATCTCTTATGTCTTGGTCTTTTAGCCTAGCTAATCATTAACTGCTAGACAATATCTAACATCAAAGTAATGATTTATTTTATAAGTGATTTATATTGAAAAGGGGCATAGGTTAAAATAATATATTTAAAAAAATGCCCTTTTCCATGTAACTAATATTTTAGAGGATTAAAAGTGAAATAATTTTAAACAATCTAAATTGCTATTCCCAGTCAATACTGTTAGCTCGCTTTTTGTACTTCACTTTGGACAATGAAAATTAGTCAACCCTTCAAACAGCTCACTGATGGTTGGCTGACTTGGGACATCAGAGGTGTATCTTCTGCTTCAATTCCATGAATATCTCATTGGACAGTGGGATTGTGACATCAGAGGTAAGTCAACCAACCATCACTCTTCTCTCCTTTTGTCTCACTCTCCCCAGTGAGATTGTGGTAGCAGAGATAACAAGACAACATCTTCCTTTCTCTTCTCTTTTCTATATTATTTATCCTTCTCTAGCTCTTCCCTTAATACATTTGCATAGTGATCAGCCTGCATGCCTCATTTGCCTGCTTCTTCCACAGCCATCTCAGGTCTTTCTTCCATAGCCCTCTCTATGCCTGGATTGCCCTTCCTGAGCTGGTTCACCAAGCCACTTCTCCTAATTTAGATCTAGTCTTCCTCATTCTGTCCATTTATCAGAAAAAAAATTGTTCCAGCATGCTGTGCAATAGTTTTCTGAGCAACTGTGATGTTGTCCCGATTCACCAAGTCAGTGCATAAAGGCCACCAAATAGTAAATAGTAAGTTTTGGTCATTACCAACTTGGATCTGATTTGAAATAGTTGCCTAGAGATGCCATTCTGCCCTTTTTGAAAAAAGAAGTGTATAAAGCTAAACTGTTGTCTGTCTGCATGTGCTCTGCTGGCAGTTGGGTTCAGAAACTTTGGGTCACATGCTGTCCTCCTAGGAATAAGTCCATGGGAGTGTAAAACATGCCCCAAACTCTGATTTAGCACCCACAGAGTTAAAGGGACATCTTAGCCTTTGGGGAAGGATGTGGGTCAGGGCAAGGGAAAATGGGTGCCTGTAAAACCAATAGATCCATTAGAATGATGATACTCAGACTGAGGCTCCAGAGCTTCAAGTGGTTCTTTTATGTGTCTCCTGCAGCTCCTTGCAGCACATGATATTAAAACACTGTGTGATTGGTTAATAATTAAATCAGGATGCTTTTACTGCATTGTTAACCAATTGCAGTTGATAAAATAATAATATTTGGTCAGTCATTTTGCTGTGAGAATTATATATATAAATAGTAAATGAAACAATGAATTCACTCTACTATGGCTATTTTGGGTAACGTTGATTGCTAATTTGGCTCCTGAACCACTGAGATCTGAGTATCACTACATTAGAACTACTGGGAAATCTATGCAGACCCACCAGGATCTTGGCCCATCCCTGTAGTAGACCATTTAGGGCCAGAATTCCCTTCCCTTTAGCAGTATATAGCTGTTAGCCAATGAGAGCACAGTTTGACTCTTGCACTTTACTCTCTTTTCAGAGAGTGGTTTCAGATACAGAAGAGAATCACACAGAGACAATTCCTATGTACATTTCTGCTGGAAAATCCATGCCCTACAAAGGGCAGCATATTATGTCCATTCCCTTTTAGACCTCATAGATCTTGTGCAAACCAGTTTAGGAGGCAGGGGGCACATGTTTTGGAGATACAGATTACCGGTACTCTCTTTTTACACAATGAAGGCTTTTCTCCCCCTTTTTACTCCCTTCCACATCCCGTAACAGCAAGAAGCATATGGATCTTTATTTTCATATACATTACATTTTATTACTGCTCATAAGTGCTTATCTTTTTTAACTTTCTTGGGGCTGAGCAAAATGGATAGTTTTTTAAGTAATATGAAATTTAGTGGAACAACATTGTGTGTCACAGATTAAAATCAAGTAATATTTATCTCTATTTTTAATCCCATTCATTGCTGTTTGTATCCAAATTCTCCAATAAATGTCCCAAATCTGTATGATACAGTACATTTGTCCTGTCTCTGTTACCATTTGCATGTGAATAGCTGAATTAGTTGAAAGATAAGTAAAATCACCTCCCAATTGACTACACATCTATAGAGACTTGAGAATGCTAGTAATTACCTCCAACGTGTGGAATAAATTACACTTAAAAAGTGTGCTCTAGATATTTTGCAGGTGGAAAAATAGATATAATTTTTTGTGAATGCGGTGCCAAAATCTCCCACACCCTGTTTTTAAGCTATTCCATTGCAATGACAGTACACATAGTTCTGTGCTAGCACACTTTTTGAAGGATAACAGGATTCTGGCAGAACAATAGTTTAATGCAGAGGCTACTCTAAGTTATAATAATAATAAATATAAATATAATTAGGAAAGCACACATTCTTCCATTTCTTGGATCTTTAATGTGAAGATCTCAAAACAGAATCTGGCTCAATAGAATAGCATTCAACTTGATTTAAATGGACAATTGATTTGCTTCTTATGCTACTCTGCTCTCCCAAATACACACACATACTGATTCTTTGGTGAAGGCACACCGATTGTGGAAGTATGCCATTCCAAGTGCAAATCTACTCTTTATTGTTCGTGAACAGGAAAATGCTGTCTGATGTAAGGCCATAAAACATATTTCATTCTTCCAAATGTTGAAGATTTGCAGTGTGGTTCTCAGGGATGAATTTGGTTCTTGAAATAGACTTATTAAAAGCTCAGTTTTGTTTCATTTAAACCTGTACATGTATAAAATGAATGGAGAAGATGGAAATTTACACATGAGCCCTTGTTTTCTAGCCCCTTCATAACAGAAGTCTTTCATTTACATGTACAGAATCAAAGACTATGAGTTTTCAAACTTTTTCATATTGTAGACCACAATTTAGAGAGATTGTTACATGGAGGATATTACATACATTTTCAATTGTGGATCACTTCCTGTCTCATTCAGGCTCCTGTGACTTTCCAATGGCAACTACAATAATTGTGTATATAGGGAAGTAATATTAAGAAAATAATTAGCTATTTTAGCTGTCTTTAAGTGCAGTAGGATCTTGTCCTTTCTGAAGAGAGTTAATCACAGGTTTACTTTTGCTCTTCATTTCATTTCCCCCTCCCATCTGCTCTGTTTTGGGTTTTTTTCCCCTGGTGGAAATAGGGAGGAGATCCATTAACACTGTGACCAGAAGTGCTTTGCAGACCACTAGTGGTCCACTGACTACAGGTGTGTGTGTGTGTGTGTGTGTGTGTGGGCTCTGTTATATCCTGTCTGCTTAATCTGTGATCCATTACCTGTGTGTCTGAGCTCAGTTTTAAGCATCAAAGGCACAAGGGAGGAAAGTTTTGCAGAAAATTTTCTTTGCTATGAGAGGCAAT
Organism: Emys orbicularis; assembly: GCF_028017835.1. Lineage (NCBI taxonomy): Eukaryota > Metazoa > Chordata > Testudines > Emydidae > Emys > Emys orbicularis. The sequence continues at coordinate 94,725,724 of NC_088687.1, read as the reverse complement.
TTCACAGTGTTCAGAAAGCCACCAGCAAAGAGTTCTGATACTTTTCAGACAGCAAGTCAGTCAAGTCCTGTCTGGAACACTTTTTGAATGAGCTGATCCCTTTACTCTCAGTCTCAGGAGATCACAGTTTAGGTTAGGGAGATAAATCCTGAAATCCGTTGGTGAAGTTAGAGCGACTTCAGGGCAATTGAAGTGCCAGGCAGCGGGAGCAAAGGCAGCAGCAGCTGCTCGCTTACTCGGTCCCGCGGACATACACATAATTGACCAGAATTCATCCTTTGGGAAATATTCTTGCCGTTGCCGGATCATCCAGGCTGGGCGTGAATGGGCGATCTGCTAGCGGAACAAGGTAGAATACGCCCATTAAAAAAAAAGCCCCAATAGGGGTTTGTTTATCAAAATGAAATTGCATCTCTTATGCGTAATAAAGGCTACTTTGTTGTCTTGCTGCGCCTTAAAGGCGCCTTGAACTGAAACAAGCGAGAGTGTCTCCACGGGGGAAAAGAGGCGAGGAGACAGGCTGGGGAGGGAATGGCGGTATCGGGTGGGTCCTGAGGAAACTCCTCGCCTGCACGTCTTTGACCTGCCCCTTCCCCAGTTGAAAACATCCTCCTCCTCCCGGCGCGGAGTAAGTGATTAGCTGGAGCCCTCCCGCCTCCCGAGTTAAAGCTTCTCCGCGGGAGGGGCGAGGGCTGGGCAGAGGGAGGCGGGTTCACCGCGTTGCTACAACTAAAAAGTGCCCCCTTCGCGCAGTCGTGGCGTCCCTGGCATCCGAGCACAGCAAACGTCAGTTTGTTTAACAATCGCGGAGTATAAATGCTCAAATTAGCGAGGCGGCTGCAGGAGGAAGCAGCGCTGAGCCTTGGCCGGAGGCGGTGGCACCAGCAGCCGCGGGGATCCCCTCGCTGACCTCTCCCTGGTTAGTGCCCTGGGGCTGCTGATGTAGAGTACCCAGGGGGAGGATCCATCTATGCTGTTAGTCCCGTACGAAAAGAAACAACAGCTTCCCCTTCCCCTCGCTAACCCAGCCCCAGCCACGGTCAACCTCGGCTCTCCGTCGCTGTGTGACCATGGCCGACAGCTTGCGGAGATTAATCAACAACGAGAGCTGCAGGATTTTGCAGGAGAAGCTGGAGAACTGGTATAAAGATTACCACGTGAGTATGTGTGTGATTCCTCACAAACGTCTTCTCTTCGTTCGCCGCCGCGATGCTGTAAAGCGATTCGATTTACGGGGGGTGGTTTTGGGAGTCTAAAGATGCTGCTCAAGCCTTATATCATTTACTCGCCTAATGTTCTACCAACGGTGTTTTGCCATGAAAAAAATATCTTCCACCCACCCCAGGCAGTAGGGTGAAAACGTACTTCTTCTTGTCTCTACTTTTGTGTTTGCAAAGGGACTTTGTAGAGTGAGACAACTCAGGAATTAACATTTCTATTTTGTCAAATTAATGGGGGAAGAATACACAGTATAATAGTGGCTGTTTCAGAGTGTACATTTGGGCTACTGGAGAAAGACTGAATTTGTGTGAAGGGGGCTCCGCTAAGTGTTGGATACCTCGAGTGATTTCCCGGGAAAGCAGTAACCAAGGACGCTGGTTTCCAGACAGTGTTGTGGTTGCTATAGTTACTGACACCCATTGACACTATAAATGCAACATATCAGGCCAGAAACAACTTGCAGCAGAGACTGCTGATTTCCCTCTCATCTCCTCTTGGTGTTCTGATACACAGATCTGATCAGAGTAAAGTAAAAATCAGTTGCCAAAATGCAAGTTCACATCTCTTTGCAAACTCACCAGGGCCACTTACACTCTTTCACAGTGAATAATACTCCATCAAAAATATGTTTTCCCAGAAAGGATAACAGTGGCCTCCATTTGATTTCATAACTTCTTATATGTGTAAATATTTTTGAAAACACTTTGTGTTAGATATCCAAGCACAATAGCTGCACTGGAAAGTGCTGAGTATCATAAACTTCAAGGAATATAAGAAGACCTTTAAATACAGAGAAAAGTTAGACAAGAACTATTTTATTGCTTGCAACCAGACTGTGCACCAAGATAATATAGCTTGTTCTGCTAAGGTTCTCAAAGGCCTCTGGTGAGAATCTCCCCATCTCCAGTTGCTGCGGTGGAAATGGAATATGATTTTTTTTTTTAGTTGTCTTTAAAATTTCTAGATATTTTTCACTGTACCTGATTATAGTGTCACACATTTGAGGCATATCAGTTTGAGAACTATGAATTCACATTTAAAAAAAAATCAGACCCATTAATAATTGTTAGAAATTCAAAACTAGAACAAATGACTTGTTTTCTGAAAGCAAATTCAATTTACAGCTATTTCATGTTTGAAACATTTTTGTTAAACTGCTTTTGTTGTATAACTGAAAAGATACTGCAATTATAACTTAGCACCAAAATGAAGTTATACCTTGCAGATAACATAACTATTGAACATGGTACTGAATGTTCTTTGTAACTGTTCTATTAAATGTTACCTGTGGTACTATGACAAGTTTTGCGTGTGGGTGGGGGAAAATAAGATAAACCACAAGAAACAGTTCTTTTGTTGACCTGCATGGCTTTTTCTTTTTTCTTCCTATAACTTCTTTTTATTTTTATCTTGAATGAAGCCATAATATTTGTGGTTTTATTTTATTTCAATATTGTGCATTCTATTTTATTATAGTATTGTCTGTGCAGTGCCCTGCCTGCCTTGTCTGTCTGAGAATGGAGTGACTTAGAGGGTTGCTTTATTTTATTTTATTAGTACAGAACTGTTATTACTCCATAGTGTTTGAAAGCTGACTCCGTAAAATAAACACAGCTGACTGAAGTAGCTTACTTTGGGGGGCAAGGGATTTGACTTGGTCTCTGGTCACTTAAAGTGTGTGCAATTTCTTTTATCAAATAGAAACAATTAACCTAAAATATGTTACACATCAGCAGAAGAGCAAAGAAACCACTAATCAAGCTCAAATATTGAAATACAGAAGTTTTTGCCCTTAATGTACTGCAACATCTGATCTTGCAACATTACAAGATATTCTAATTGTAAAGTTACATATGTTACCCAAACTAAGAGGAATATGTGTGCCTGAGTAAAGGTGGTGTGACTAAGGCCTGGTCCACACTAACCCCCCACTTCGAACTAAGATACGCAACTTCAGCTACGTTAATAACGTAGCTGAAGTCGAAGTACCTTAGTTCGAACTTACCGCGGGTCCAGACGCGGCAGGCAGGCTCCCCCATCGACTCCGCGTACTCCTCTCGCGGAGCAGGAGTACCGGCGTCGACGGCGAGCACTTCCGGGATCGATCCGGGATCGATTTATTGCGTCTAGACAAGACGCGATAAATCGATCCCAGAAGATCGATTGCTTACCGCCGGACCCGGAGGTAAGTATAGACGTACCCATAGTAGATTTGCACAATTGCTCTCCTAACTGGCTTAAATCTCCCAAACTGTTGACTGGCTGGCTGGCTTGCCATTGGCAGAGATGGGGCAATTAAAACTATGATATAAACTACAGAAACCTTAGCAGATGGTAACTGCTGTTTGTAGCACATTTGAGATAAAAACACATTTTCAAGGAAATAGTCAATATAGGGTGAAATACATTTTCCTCGCTGCTAGTGTTCTATATTCTAATCTCTGGTCTATTTGTCTGAAAACCATTTATTTATAATTTGTTTGGGGGAGGAAATATTTATACATACACCTCTACCCCGATACAACACGACCCGATATAACACGAATTCGGATATAACACAGTAAAGCAGTACTCCGGGGGCGGGGATGCGCACTCCGGTGGATCAAAGCAAGTTCGATATAACGTGGTTTCACCTATAACACGGTAAGATTTTTTGGCTCCCGAGGACAGCGTTATATCAGGATAGAGGTGTACCATAATGTAGTGCTTACGTACCAAAGTGATATATATGAGTTTAAAACAGATAAATGCATGGTGTGGTACAGACATTAAAAAGGCAAATTAGACAAACATAGAACATGAAAGTAAGACAAAGGAGGTGGACAGAGAAAGTAGGGCTGAGAGTTAAAACAAATACAAATAACATGAATTATTATAGATTTTTTGTAAGGTCTAATATTTTAAAATATAGACTTGAGAAAAGAGGGAAGAAGCAGATAGCTCATGAGTTAACAGTGAAAAAGCAACGTCAAAGAGATTATAGCATGATTTTGAGATAGATTTGAAGGAGGAGAGTGAGGATACTTGGTGCACAGGAAGTAGGATGTCATTCCAGGTGCTGGAAATTGTTCATTATGACTGAGCCCAGATAATGTGCTCAATACAGAACACAAAAATGAAGACAATCCCTGCCCCAAAAATGTGCAAATCTTAGACAGATGCAGAGAAGTAATGTTGCTTTGGGAAACGCAAAGAAGAGGGTGAATTCCCCCCCTTCCCCATTTAATTAATAACTTACTTTTTTGTGGGCCTTATAGAAGGAAGTGAGTTTTTAGGAATTTGGGGAAATGCTACAGGGTAGTAGATTGGTGAATCATGATTGGGAAGATATTCAATGCATAGGGGGCTGTGTGAAAAAAGATATGGAAATAGTGGCAGGAGACAAATGAGGCTGGTGTGGTTGGCAGAACAGAGGATGGGTGGGCATGTTTTAAGAGACAAGGCCGGGATGTATATTGCAATAGATTTGAAGGGAAGAATGAGAAATTCAAACTTAAGGTGGTGGACAAGTTGAGGACACTGAGGAAGAGGAAGGCTGCTCAGGGAATCAAAATCAAAGAAGGAGAAGGGAGGATTTGGGTAGGGGACAATAACATCCACATAGAGGAAGAGGGGGTGAATAGAGTCTAACAATGCAGTGTGAAGAAGGCAGTGAAGTTGGCAGGGAGTGAAGTTGGAAGGCAGGGAGGGAGGGCTGGAAGTAGGAGGAATATGAAAATAGGATGACCGTGCATTAGAACTTTTCTAAATGGTATGCCAAACAATCTTTCTGGGCCATTTCTGAGTGGGATGTGTTAGAGAAAGAGAGACCACCATGAGGGAGTGCAGTTTTGGAGGGAGGTTTAGAAGGAGAGATCCAGGTTTCAATCAGAACAGAGAGTTCTTTAGAAATGGAGCAGGTGAAGAATGGAGAGGGGCAGTGTGAGAGGACAGACAGAGGAGATAATGGGAGGAGGAAGAGAGAACGGATAGGGAGAGGAGAGTGGGTAAAGTACAGCGTCAAGGTGGGGAGCAAAGGGGAGATGAGATTTAGATAAAAGGCAGAGCTATGAAGAGCCTTAAAAGTGAGGACAATTTGTTTGAACTTTCCCTAAATATGCTGTCATTGCAAGATTCTTATTCCTGGGCCTTAGCTTTTTAACATGGGACTGGCAGAGATCCCAGGCATTTAAGGATTTTTAACCCTTGAGGGGAGTGATAGTGGATAGTAGAAAAATATACAAAGATCATGTACTTTCTGAGCTGAGAATAAATGCAGCCCTTTGAACACTAGCCAGTTCCTTTTTGACCTTGGTCACTGAAGGAGCTCCCTACAGAAGATTACACCTCATTAGCCATTGCTCCAGCTCCTTTGAAATCCCAACAGTCTCCAGGGATCTTTTACCATACCTTCTCTGACTTCCTGTCAGGTCTTGTTCATTGGTGCTATGTATTGAGGCTCTTGCCTTGACCACTTCAACACACATCTGTTGATCTTCTACTCCCACTTTTTGTGCCTGTTTTTTCTCAGCTTTTGGCACTTGCCTCTGTGCATAGGTGCAGAGAAAGTTTTGATGTTTGCCATTTTTTTGCTTTGATGTTCTCAGTGCCTCAGCACTTTCTAAACAACACTTGGGTTCCTTTTTCCTTGGTGCCTCAGCATCAGCACTGTTCTTTGAGCACCAACACCTCAGTTAGGGTGCCACCGTTTCTCATTAGGGTACCTAGCAACTTTCATGGTGCTTGTTTTTTCCACTTGTTCTGGCACTTCCTTCAACACATACCCACGCTGGCAAGTATGGCATCTAAAATGGGAGGAAACTGTTTGTTGTGCTGACAAAGTTTGAAACCACGATGTCAAAGACTGACAATTTGTATATCTATTATGTTGACAATGATGTGCAGGGGTGCCAGACTGCCTGCATGTGTCACCACATGCCCTGATGTGGAAAGTGTCTCTAAGTCTTCCTGGAGGTACGCAATAGAGACTCCTGTAAGTCTGGCATGACGCTGGCTAGGATGGAGTGATTCAAAGGGTAAATCCTTGAAGCTAAAGCTGAGTTTTTCTACAACTGCTCAACACTGGAACACGGTGCCAGGGACAGCTGCGTTTGCTCAGACCTGCTCCTCACTCCAGTAATCCCAGTCAGACCGCTTCAATTCAGAAGTCTCCTGCAGCATCATCACCAGTGTAGCCAAAGGATGAGGCGGTACTGAGTTCAGGCTAATGGGATGGGACAGAACCTCTAGGCAGGAGTCTGAGACAGAAGGCACCACAACAGTCAGCAGTTCCCTGACATGCCTTTGCCAAAGCCCCTGACTCGTGATTGCTCCACATCTCTGTATTTTTTCACTCCTGCATTCAGATGAATGAAGAGGAGAAGGAGGTCATGATTCCAGGTATCCATGTATGCTTGGCAATCTGGTCTGATCACTTCTGGCTTCAAAGCATTCTTTGTCTTGGATGTTATTGGGTGCAAGAAATTTCAGTACAGTTGGAACTCTGTTTGCACCAAAATCTACTCTTGCATCCCAAGAGTCAGTGCTCCTTGGGCAAGTAGCTCTGGCCTTTACACTGACACCTCTTGCATTGGGAACTCTAGTGCCACCAGTGTCCATGCTTCTCAGAACCCTGATGATACTCCAGGCTTCCTGATTACCTGCATAGTTCCAGCTATTGGGGCAGAATCAAGCTGAGGATCAGGGTGATGAGGGCTGGTCTTTGCATTTAGATTAGAGGACTCTCCTGATGCCAAATACATCTCCACTATGAGAATACCAAGACAGTGACTTTGCGGCAGAGGATCCTACTTTTTTCTTAACTTTTACAGAAGTTTTCCATGACCACTGATTATTTCTGACCTGGTTTTAACTGAAAAATATACAAAGATCATGGTTAGGCGGTAACTAGACAGGAAACCACATCCATCCAGTAGTGTTGCTGTACCCTTGCACCCTATTTTTGACAAGTTAGTGATAAAGCTGTGGCAGATCCCTTACAGAGCTGTCCCAGCCTTGAAGAAAGTTAAGTAAAAAGTACACCCTTCCCTAAGACTGCCCCAGGCTATGTCTTCCCCACTCCTACCCTCATGCCTCCTGGAGCTTGGTGATGGAGGCTGGACACACTTATGGTATTGTACCCAGAATCCTCAGCTGCAGTGCTGGGATTCATTTACAGAGAAGGTTTATCAGTGTGACTGCAATCCTCCAAGTCATTCACTACCAGTCCTTCATGACCAAGAGTCAGGAGGAACAATGGAAGAAGCCTCTATTTTGGTTGATTTTTCTTCCTCAGTAGAAATGCCAGAAGCTTAAGAAGCTGATCATAAGGGCATCAGATATCGGCAACTTTTGATGCAGATGATGCAATGGTGAGGGCCACTTCTTTCAATAGTGGATGCCTGGAGATCCAGAGAGCTTAAGGACCTGTCTTACTTTATAGACAACTTGTTTGGGAGAAGATAGCGGCTTCTATACAGAAGGCAAAGGAGACAAAGGCCACACTGCATTATCTTGGGCCTTTGTCTTGTTCCTTGGGTCCCTCTTTCGAGGGAGGGAACTGAAAGTCTCCATTTCAAAGGCTGGCTTTCATGTCAAGAGCTAGCTTTAAGGGAGCTCAGTACCCACCTTGCACTTGGTGTTTGGCCTCAGCACCCCAAGAAGCTAAAAGTCCTAAGCTGCCTTTCAGCAAACACCAAAAACTGAAGGATTTGAAAGGTTAATTAAAATCAAGAACATTTCAGTTATCATAAAAATCCATATAATCAATTTTGGTAATTAATTCAGCTGACTGGTGTCCAACTTTTAATTTCGGTTCACAGACCCCTACCCCAATCTCCTACCTCCACGCTAATTGCCATGGAGATGGGAAACCTGCACGACAGAACTTATGGATATGAACATGGAGAATTTTAGGCAACATTCATATCTACAGTCATACCACCCCAAGGCGACATCTTATCAGATCTGAAAATATAGGTTGGATCAGTCCAGGTAATTAATTGGTTGGGAAACGCCTGGAGAAAGCCCTTGCACTATAAAAAGGGAGGATTCTCCTTTGAATGATTGTGCACACATACATTCTACAGCAGGTGTAGGTTGCAGCTTGCATGCATTGGGCACGCATACACCTGCAGAGGAATGTATATATGTGCAACACATCTCAAAGAAGAACAGTTAATACAGGGGTCAGCAACCTTTCAGAAGTGGTGTGCCGAGTCTTCATTTATTCACTCTAATTTAAGGTTTTGCGTGCCAGTAATACATTTTAACATTTTTAGAAGGTCTCTTTCTATAACTCTATAATATATAACTAAACTATTGTTGTATGTAAAGTAAATAAGGTTTTAAAAATGTTTAAGAAGCTTCATTTAAAATTAAATTAAAATGCAGAGCCCCCCGGATGGGTGGCCAGGACCTGGGCAGTGTGAGTGCCACTGAAAATCAGCTCGCGTGCCGCCTTCGGCACACGTGCCATAGGTTTCCTACCCCTGAGTTAATACATAGGTGAGTAACCATTTTTTTCTAGTACATTGTAGTCATCTTTCTGAGGCAGTACTGTACCAGTACACCAGTATAATGTTAGGGGCACTGTACTCCTGGAGGTACAGTTATTTCAGATGTGATATGTAAACAGAAATTCTGACCACTTGTCATTGTCGGTAAAGACGTTTTGGAGCTCTTCCTGACAGATGTAGCATTAGCAGTAATGTCCTGGACAAATTCCAACTCCAGTAATTTCATGAGATAGCTGATAGCTTTCCATAATTTTTTTTCTGCTTTTTGTATCAAGAACATAATGCTAGTTTCTTCCTGTTCTTGAACACTGTTTGTTTCAATATGTATTACAAACAGATAAAATCATATGTAAGCTATGTGTAACTATTGACGGTGCAACAAAGTAACCTTATAAGTGTGGTTTATTTCAGCTAGTCTGTAGAAATATATTTTGCACTTATATTGGACTTTTCATCCAATGATTTTATATCACCTTTTAAACATTAATGAAGTTTCATGCCACTTCCATGAGATAGGTAAGTGTTATTGCATCTATTTTATTAATGGGGAAAGCTGAGGCATAGAGAGGGTGAATGATTTCTTTTACCTAGTAAGTCAATGATAGAGTTGAAATTAGGACCTTGAATTCCTGACTCCCAGCCCTTGGTGTAACTGTTAACATCATGTGTTATTTTTTCACCCCTTGGAAGTATCTGAACATTCCAATGGCGGTCTAGGAAGCTGTAATGAAGTCATAGACACAATTATAGAAAAAGCTCTTATATCATGTTCAGTGTACATCATAAACATAATTATTTAGAAAAGTCAAAACAAAATAAAACAAAACCCCCAAACATATGTTTTAATTCTTCTGATTTACAGATTAACTCATGTGATCAGAATCTGAACCAATGTTGTGAAATCGTAGAAATGAACTCCATGATTCAGGGGCAACTCTTCACAATCCTCAATCAAACCGCTCGAGAAGGTGAGAATTTTCCATGTCTCTATGGTTTGTACGTATCACCTCCATTTTCTTTATAAGTGCAGACTAAGGATTTATCTCTGCCTTTTTCTCACATATACCTGGTTTATGTATTCTCTTAGGTGGGCATTATGCAGGTGTAGAGACAATAAAATCTCGTCTCCTGCCATGGCTGGGGACATGTTTTTCCAGTACTACTTCGGGAAGGCCCTTTGAAACCAGTCTTTCTCTCATTCAGGTATGCTGAATGTTTATTTTTAAGATGATAAAAATATATAAATCAAAGACTTCCTGCAATTAAAAATCAATGTTGGTTTTTTTTTTTCTAACTAAAACAGTGTTTTCTCACCGTTTGCCTTCTGAACTATTTCCATCATTGTTAACTTGGACAGTTATGTCATTTAAAAAAAAAAAAAAAGCTTTAAAAGGGGAATGAAAGAAGTCATTGAAGTTAATTTGACTAAATTAGCTTAGCAAGCCTAAGATCTTTTATCTTGTCCAATAAATTAGTTTCTTATATACATTTTTACATCAAGGTAAAGAAATTTGCTAATTATAAGTTTGCTGTGATATCATCCTAAGACTTTACGCCAGGGGTTGGCAACCTTTCAGAAGCGGTGTGCCAAGTCTTCATTTATTCACTCTGATTTAAGGTTTTGCGTGCCAGTAATACATTTTAATGTTTTTAGAAGGTCTCTTTCTATAAGTCTATAATCTATAACTAAACTATTGTTGTATATAAAGTAAACAAGGTTTTAAAAATGTTTAAGAAGCTTCATTTAAAATTAAATTAAAATGCAGAGCCCCCCGGATGGGTGGCCAGGACCCGGGCAGTGTGAGTGCCACTGAAAATCAGCTCGCGTGCCGCCTTCGGCACACATGCCATAGGTTGCCTACCCCTGCTTTACGCCATACCTGTATTGTAAGCAACTTAGTGTTTTGTGAAACTCTTCATATGAACTGAGGGGCGCGCATAAGGTCCCATGCCCTCTAACTGTTAGTTTTCGTTCTTCTGAAGGTTGGGCTCTAATACGTGTGTTGTGAGAATTTTTTTTACAGGAAATAAATATAAATCATGATACCACCATGCACCTAACTTTGAGGACTAGGATAGCAGTGGTGTGTGTTCCTTTTCTCTTCCACTGCATGATTCATAAGTTTTACAGAAGGTGCTGTTTACAATACTTCAGCTGGAGATGCAGATCTTCTGTGGCACTCTTGTATGTTTTGGGAGAAAACAGTAGTGTTAGCTAGTGGGGAGATGAGAGCAAATGTCTTCATGCTGTCCCTGATTTCTCACTTTACATTTCCCCCCACCCCCAAAATCACTGTTAAACTGTTTACAGTTTAAATAAGCTATTTCCCCTGGGTAAAATGACATCTGACCATATGGACTAGGATTAATCTGGCTAGGGTCTGTACTTGGTACAGGGAATAGAGCAGTTTTCTCTTAATTTGTTTTTACAAATGACAACATTTAAAAAGGTGTAGTGAAAGAAATAATCTATGTGATAATTTATGGGTTTTCAACTGCATGTGCAAATGAAAGGAAAGCCTTCAAACAGAGAATTGAAACCCAGCGCACAATTACTAGTTTATTTACAGTTTTATAAGGGTATGCAATGTGGTATTAAAAGCAGAGTTGCTTGTGCAAGGGTGTATCCTTTTCAGTTATACTAGTTGATTAATTTGCTCTTATGATTTCCCCCCATTATTTTGCATGCCCAGTAATGTGTAGAAAGTTAATTAATACAGGAAGAATTGTTGGCATATTTAGTTCTAAGAGTTTACTAGAAAGGAAAAAATATGGACAAAAAGTAGTGTGTATATTTGTGCGCATATCCATATGTATATCTATCTAATATCTATCTATCTTACAATGAAATAGTAAAGCACCACTATATGTAACTTTTCCCACAGTGTAATTTAATCTCTCTCTGGCTGTTTTGTGCTCTCTCTCTATTTGAACAAGTACAATGTTTTCTTTGTTTAAGATCAATTTAGAATTATTCTTTACTGCATCATTTCAGAAATGCACAGCCTGTCATGAGACATTCTAAGGCAGTGGTTTTCAACCTTTTTTTCATTTGTGGACCCCAAAACATTTTGAATGGAGGTGTGACCCCTTTGGAAATCTTAGACTTAGTCTGCAGACCCCAAGTTGAAAACTACCATTCTATGGTAATGACAACCTTCCACAGACTCCTTAGACATAGTCTGCGCACCCTCAGGGGTTTGCGGACCACGGGTTGAAAACCACTGTTCTAAAGAAATGTTGTATAACTTTCGGGCATAACATTCAAAAAGTGTGATATTTGTATTTCACTGTAGGAGTCAATTGAGAAAGAAAGGCAGCTGAGGGAATTTGCCAGCACTCGGAACCATGAACTACAACAGTTGGAGAAAGAACTGAACTCAACTCGTTTACAACTCACCTTAGTGCAACAAGAGTAGGAGAATTAACTGTGTATTTTTTCAATAACAAATTCATTTTTCTTCTCACACCTCACTTCTAATAGAGATTTGCAAAATGTTTCATTTCTGCTTTGAAATAAGAATTTAAAATGTATCTAGACTCTGGATTTTCTGAATTTGAATGATGTGGGACTGTATACCCAAGGCATTAAAAGTCATCTAGTAAGTAACTTAAATCTTGGTTGGTTGGTTTGTTTGTAAAATTAAAATTAAAATAATTTTTAAAATCATCGGCTGCCTGAAAGACAATAGGCCTGGCAGAAATTAAACATTTTGCCCCAAAAACTTTTGATCATAATACCGGTAGCTTATTTAATACAGATTCTGTACTGCAAGTTGCACAGAGGGAAATTTTCATGCCACGTATGACATTTGGCACATTTTGGATATATCCAAATATGGTTTTTTGTTTGCAGTGTTGTTGTAGTTGTGTTGGTTTCAGGATATGCGAGACACAAGGTAAGTATGGTAATATCTTTTATTGGACCAACTTCTGTTGGTGGAAGTAAACTTTCGAACTACACAGAGTTCTCCAGGTCTGGAGAAAGAAATCAGAGTGCCTGAGCTAAATATAAGTTGGGACAGATAATTAAGCAGATCCACAGGATCTCTGCTGTGTCCCAGCTTTTAAATAGTCTTTTGGAGGAACCACTCTGGTGTGACAGACCTCCAGGGAGCCCTTCTTTTTAGCTTCAGGGTAGGCCACCCAGCCTCACCGTCTTCTAGACTGAACCCCTGGGCTCCAGCACTCCTGCTTCATATTGTGAGATTTGTCTAGTGAGTCCAATTGAGATAGATTCGTAGTAGAGACTTGTACACTTTTCAGGGACTAATGCACCTCAGCAAGTATTTGCAGTGACTTCAAAGCACAGTAGGATTTATTACACAGCATTGGAAGTCCTTAGGCTAGCATAGTGAAATAAAGGTTGAAGCATAGTTCATTCTGGTCAAGCCAGAGTAAACCACTAGTCAAACTGTAGTGGATTCCATCTTAGGCTCTGTCTCTTTCTGACACCTTAAGAGAGCTTAGCTATCTGTCCCTACTTCTATTTAGTTTAGACATTCTGATTTCTTTCCACAAATGTGAAGAACTTGGTATAGTTCGAAAGCTTGTACCTTCCACCAATTATAACAGGGTTCAAAAAGAACTAGATAAGTTCATGGAGGATAGGTCCATCAATGGCTATTAGCTAAGATGGTCTGGGATGCAACCCCATGCTCTGAGTGTCCCTAGCCTCTGCTTACCAGAAGCTGGGAGTGGATGACAGGCGATGGATCACTCGTTGATTCCCTGTTCTGTTCATTCCCTCTGAAGCATCTGACATTGGCCACTGTCAGAAGAGAAGATGCTGGGCTAGATGGACCATTGGCCTGATCCAGTATGGCCGTTTTTATGTTCTAACAGAAGTTGGTCCAATAAAAGATCTCATATTACCTACCTTGTCTCTCTCATAATCCAAAATATGACATTTCATAGAAAAGGTATGGTTGAAAAGAATGCCCAATATTCTTATCCTTCCAACTACTTATAAATATGCTTCTCAACAGCTAGGAACAGGTAGGTCTAGCTAGCAATCAGAGGTATGACTGCAGCATGTGTAGATGTACCAGAGCTAGTTTTGATCTAGCTAGCTTGTATAACAACAGCAGTGAAGCATAGTTTATACAAACCCGTCTGGAGCCCTGGATATCTACTATTGAGCAGCTAGCTTGTGCTTCTGCTCATGGTGCCACAACTTCATTGCTATCATTATTAGAGGTAGCCAGATCAAAGCTAGCTCAGGTACGTCTACACATGCTGTAATCACACCTCTGACTGCAATGTAGTCATACCCAAAGAAAGGGAGAAAAACCTTGCATAATTGTGATCTTTATCTATTAGAAAGATTTCTGTCTTCCTTAAGTATTGAATGAGGCTGCTCCTGTGCATCCAGTGAGCTATAGCATGCAAGCACTCTTCTGGGGTAGATGCTGAGGTAGCGGGTTCTGCAGGGCAAGAGATGTATAGTTATATATCAGCACACTAATACTCTAGTGTTCAGAAATTATGACTGCAATCCTGCTCCCATTGAAGTCAGTTCCAAAACTCCCATTGATTTCAGTGGGACCAGGATATGGTCCTGTCTCACCCAGGGCCTCCTTGTATGTATCAAACAGCATATGGGTAGCAAAATAGATGCTTGAGGGACACCATATATTAGTTCCCTTAGTAATGACATGTAACCGTCTATTACCTCCAGTTGTCTCCTGCTTGTGAGTGGGGGACAGTCATAACAGTAACATATTTGGATAATTAAATTAAGCAAATAAATAAAGGTAGTAAATGAAGATTAATATCTTAGTGTTAGCTAAAACTAAGCTATTATATTTGCTATATTATTTAAAAAGAAAACAGCAATGAGATGTGTGCAGGAACAGCGATATATTTCCTGTAATGTTTTCATTGTTGTCATAGGCAACTAAAACTTTAAAAATGGCTGCTAGGAGTGAAACTCTCTGCGCATTTACGTTTTAACCGCTTAAAAGATTTTGTTCCCTTTAACCTGAAAGTCTGTATTTCACTATAAGTTGTGCTCAAATAGCCATTTTCAAGAAGAAAACCCTCAATATTAAAAGCAGCTGAGGCTTGAATTGGAAGGAGGGGGGTAGATAGTTGGTTATTCTAACCCCCAACTTCTTGCCACTGCTTGGGGGAAGGGGGGCAAAGGAAGAGGGACTTGGGGAAAAAAATTCAGGGATATCATCATGTTTTTCCTCAATTCAAGCTATGTATCTGTCCACAACTGTTGCTCTCAGGAGCCATTCTGTCAGCTTTATAAAAAGTCTAAAGTCAGTACATCATCAGAAATGTAAGTATTCCTTTGTGTGTAAGGTCAGGTCTACCCTACAGTCTTCTGCTGGTGTAGCTATGTTAGTTCGGAGTATGCAGACCTGTGATCTCTGACCCACAGAGCTGTTTAGAAGATGTCCCTAGTGCAGGTGCAATGTAGCAGTTACCACTTAGGCTTTAGACACCTGCGTTTTAGACACTCAGCTTATATCTTAGCAGGGTTCTTCCTTAGATCATCATGGTAAACTACAAAATTTATGCTTGTCTGGTTTGTAATGTCATCAAACTATTGAGGTTACGTGTGTATAAAGTCTTAGTCATAGTTTGCTTTTGTGTTTTATGCATTTTAAGGACACCACATGGAAACATTTTAATAACAAAAATGTTGTTTATAGAACATGTATGCAAAAGGTTTCTCTGCTCTAGAGCTGATGAAAATATACTTAGAATGGTTCTTTGTGTTAAAGTAAAATAACATTATTTTTTTTAGATTTTGCTTAAAACTTAGTTTGCTTTCAAGCCAGATATGAATAGTTTATTGCTTGAGAGACCTATGAAGTCAGCAATAATTCAGCTAATTATCTTATAGATTATTTATGAAGGTGTGCATCATCCCTGCACTTGCATGTGGAGCTCCCATGGACAAGTTTAATTTGAAACAAAAGGTTGGATATGAGAGATTTTCCATGAAAGGCTGATTTACCAAAGAACCCTGTTTTGGGAGAACTGAAAGGGAATTTTTTTGAAAATGTCTGGTCATGGTTTCCCATTAGCTCAGCAGATGGGCTGTCAAAGAGCTGTGAGCCTGAAAGCCCAGAGAATCCCAGTTTAGCATGCTGCCAAGGAGTTTAGGAGGCTAGTAAGCTGGCAGGAAATAAGGGAGATTTCCATCTAAATTTAATCAAAATCAACACCTTTCTGTTGAACATTTCAATTTTGACAAATTGGGATTTTTGGGGAAAATGTTCTGTTGGGACATAATGGACCAGCTCTGTTTACATATATTTCATTAATTAAAACAAACCCAACGCTTACAAAAATAGGTCTTTCCAAACCACTATATAAAATCTTTCTTGCTATGCTCTGATGTGGTCCCATTATCAATTAGACGCTTGGTGACCATGACCTATCAGGTAAGTCTTTTATATTTATTCTGGGAGTGTGCCAGAATCTCATGGATCACTAGATGGAGCAAAGTCCAAAGGTATATAGCCACTATTGAGAGTGCCCTGCTGCCAGGAACCAGTGGCGGATTAAGATTTCATGGGGCCCTGGGCCAGAGCAAATGGGGGGGCCCCTTCCCACCCCTTCTACCTGTGGTCCTGCCCCCCTTCTTCCTCTTCTGTCTGTGGCCCTGCCCACAGCCCAACCCCATTCTGTCCCTTCCCCCGTGATCCCACCCCTGTTCCACCCACAGTCCTGCCCCATTTTGGCCCCCCACTGCGGCCCCACAACCCGTTTGCTCCTTTCTGCCCCCCGCACTATGGCCCCAAGATCAGAGAAGCTCTGTCCCTCCCGCCATGGATCTGGGGCCGCAGCGGGGAGTGAGAGTTACCCCTGCCCTAAGGCCATGGCAGGGAGTGAGAGCTCCTCCAGTCCCGGGGTTGCAGCGGGAGTCCAGACACTGGGGCTTTCCCTGCTGCCCCACGCTTCTGCCAGGGAGTGGGGTCGGGTGCGGGGGCTTCCCCCACCCCACCCACCTGGGCACTTCTGTGGTGGATTTCTGCTGGGGGCAGGGTGCCCATTTTTTCGGGGCCCACAATTGGCTGGGCCCCTGGGGACGGGCCCCATCAGCCCATTGGATAATCTGCCACTGACAGGAACCAATAATATGAGCATCTCAGCAGATCATAGTCACTGTGAAAGGACAGAGGAAGAGATACAGTCTCTCAAATAACTAGTTAGGACTGAAGAGCTGGCAACTAACACTTTGAACTGCACACAATAGCCTGTGTGTAGCATTGAGCACTGGAGTTATCAGATCAAAATGACTTACCCTATTCGACAAGCAAATCACAGCACACTGTACTTGCTGAAACTTCCAAGTGCTTTTCAACAGTAGCCCCAGTATAGTATGTTGCACTGTTCTGGACTGTTTAGAAAAATATTGTTAACTGTGGCAAGGATCATAACAGCAAGAAATGGTCTCAGACTTTGAGCCAAAGCATTATATATAATTGCTTTCATCTGGAATTCCAAGAATGGCAATAAACTCAAGATGGTAAGCCATATTGGTGAAATCAGACATAACAGCTTCAATAAATGGCATAGTCACAATTATGGCCCATTCCTCTAAATGTTTTCTATCTGCATATCAGCATCATTCTGTCTCATCTTGGTTGGATATAAACTAGTTTGATCCTGTGTGCATCTCCTCTATCAAACTCTTAGTAAGCAAAGACTATGGTATCCATGTTGGATGAAAAGAAGATGTAGATCTGAGTGTCTTCTGCATGTTGATGACACTGTAGGACAAAACATCTCACAATCTCCTCGTGCTGCCAAATGTCTACATTGAACCTGAGAGGAGATAAAATGGAATGCTGGAGGACTCCATATGAGAGCCCCTTGGGAAAGAAAAAGTGTTTTTGCCACCTTTTGGGATCTTTTAGAAGAAAGAACGAATTGTCTGTACAGATCTATCTAAACCTTTGGTCAATAGAATCAAAGGTTGATGAAAAGCCTAACTAAATCACCTCTCTTCGTTGTTTGAAGGAGATAGATGGTATTGTTATCCTTGGGTGACTATCAAAAACTAGAGTTGCAGGGATTGAAGAAAGAGGGAAATTATTGATTTATGGTAATCACTAAGGCTGTTAACATCAAAACAGTCTCTTGAGTGTGAGGCACTTAGTACTGGATGTTAAAGGGTGGCTGGCAGCCTTTCATCTTGAAAGGAGGCATTAGCAAGTGTCACTAATAATGGGTTTTAAAGCTCCTTGTTGATGCTGGGATGCATCTCCCCTAAAATACCTCAGATACATACCTTAGACCATGTCCACACTAGAGACCTTACAGCGGCACTGCTGTACCAATGCAGCTGCGCCACTGTAAGATCTCCTGTGTAGCCGCTCTATACCAACGGGAGAGCATCTTCTGCAGACATAATGTGTCCACACGAGCACTTCTGTTGGTGTAACTTATGTCACTTGGGGGATATTTTTTTTCACACCCCATAGTAACATAAGTTATACCAACAAAATTGCTAGTGTAGACATAGCCTTAGTAAAATTGATGACTGTAGTTTGCATAATGCAAACATAAACTCTCCGGAAATGAAAATGAATCTTCTTGGTAGTGGCTTGGGGGACTTGTATTTAATCAGAGCTAAATCTACATCATACAGCTGATATTAGTTAAATATGAAGAGTGTTTGGGCATGCAAGGAAGGGAAAGAATGGCTTGCACTGCTCTCCAGTGATGATGCCTTCCAATTCATTTGTGGCAGTGAGGGCTTCTGGGACTATCTATAACTGGCCTTCCTCACCTGGAAGGGTGGTCTGCCAGAGTGGGGTTAAAGATCAAGTTGTTAAGGCTGTACTCAGCAGACCAAATGAAGAGAAGTAAACATGTATTTTGTGTATGTTTTTTGTTCTTTTTTTTCATAACTTCATAACTTCTCTTGAAAGTTACATGCTCAGCTTTTCAAGTTGCTTATGACATTTCATGACTCATGAGTATGTCTCATTAGTGGAGCAAAGTAAAATAGTGTGTGAAAGACAAAACAGTGTTCTCCTCAGTCAGGACTTTGGGGGTTTGTCTGCTAAGCAACACCAAGAGAGTACTGAATATTTAGGAGTTTTCTAAACATCATAGGGTGTATCATCCCCAGGTACAGGAAAACCCCAAGAATGTGAACCTTCAGAGTTTACCTCATAAAGTTCCTTTCTCATTGTCCCTATAGTATATCAGAAATGTTTCATAGGCCTGTCAAGATCAAGTGGCAGGAGGAGATGAAACTACACAGATTTTCTTAGAATTACGTGGTTGTGAGACCCCTTTGTGTTATACCTCATGCCCCCTTTCACTTCTGGCAGTACAGTAACTCCTCAGTTAAAGTCATCCTGGTTAACGTTGTTTTGTTGTTATGTTGCTGATCAATTAGAGAACATGCTCGTTTAAAGTTGTGCAATGCTCCCTTATAACATCGTTTGGCAGCCGCCTGTTTTGTCCACTGCGTGCAGGAAGAGCAGCCCGTTGGAGCTAGTTGGTGGGGGCTTGGAACCAGGGTGGACTGGCAGCCCCCCATCAGCTCCCCACTCCCCTAAGTTCCCTGTGTGGCAGCCACCCAACAGCCTATCAATTGCCGGCAGTTCAACTGTCCTGCCCCGCACTACCATGTGCTGCTCCTGCCCTCTGCCTTGGAGCTGCTCCCGGGAGCCTCCTGCTTGCTTTACAAGGGTGGGGGGGAAGACGGGGGCTAATGTCAGGGTGTCCCCCTCCCCTCTGCTCCTGCACCCTGCTTACCCCATCTCCATAGAGCGGGGGGGGGGAGGAAGGACACAACAGGGCTCAGGACCGAGGGAGCTTGCCGACAGCAGCTGCTGTCTCAACTTGCTGATCTACTTAAAAAGGCAGTGTACTTAGAGTGGGGTCAGCGTACTGAAAGGGGCAATGCACGTCTCTCTCTCTCTCACACACGGTGTGTGTCTCTGTCTCTCTTTGCCATGCTGTCTCCCCTCCCTCCATTCCTGCTGCCTTGTAGAGTGTGAGGCTACATTAACAACAATGGGTTAACCCTTGAGGGTTCAGCTGATTGCTAATTCATCATTTAGCAGCAAGGCATTCCCTGGGAAATATCCCACCCTCTGACTTCATCACCGCAACCAAGCTTCACAGTCATCATCGCTGTGTACCTGTTACTGTGTGTGTGTGTGTGTGTGTGTATATATATATATATATATATATATGTCTTTTTGTCTGTTGAAAAAAATTTCCCTGGAACCTATTTCCCCCCCCCCTTACGTTAATTTATGGGGAAATTGGATTCACTTAACATTGTTTTGCTTAAAGTCGCATTTTTCAGGAACATAACTACAACGTTAAGCGAGGAGTTACTGTACAGCTCACTAAAGAGTTGTGCTGACTTCCTGTGGGCTGACCCCAACACTGAATAACAGAGGGGATTAATGCTGAAACTGTCAGCATTGATTCTTGTGGGTTTGCAGGGGGATGATGCCAATTAGAGTAGTTAGCCTCCATTTTTGCGCCCTCAATCCTCAGGCTCATATGCCCACCCCTTATCACACTACTGA
Source organism: Emys orbicularis (assembly GCF_028017835.1). Classification (NCBI taxonomy): domain Eukaryota; kingdom Metazoa; phylum Chordata; order Testudines; family Emydidae; genus Emys; species Emys orbicularis. The sequence goes on along the minus strand of NC_088687.1, from coordinate 94,705,482 downwards.
GCACAGTGATTAGAGATGGTCAACATTTTTCATCCAGAACTTTTTCTCCCCAAAAAAGGCAGATTTGAATCAACCAAAACATTTAGGGAAATTGTGGAGATTTTGGTGAATTGTTTCAGTCAAAACAAACAAAGAAAAAAAGTTGGAAATGTTGAAACAAACTACTTTTCAACCAATTTTCAATTATGGTAGACAGTGAGGCATAGACATAGGGAGGCCAGATAACAGGCATTTCAGCAAAGGCTTCGGTATGAACAGGAAGAGATTGTTTAATTGGACTGAGAGGAGGAAGTGCTAGATGAGAAGGGAGTGAAGTACAAAGAAAGGCCCATTATGTAGGCTGGAGCAAATCTGCAGAAGACTTTAATACAAAAGAAGGCAATTTTGAGCTGGACCCTGTAATAAATGGGGAATCATTGGTAATGATACAGGATGATGGTGGCGTAGTTGCATTTCTTTGTACCATACACATATGAAAGTGGGCAGCAATATTTTGCACATGTAGGAGTCTAAAGAGCAGGGACTTGGGGACAGAGATGTGCTAATTAAGTTAAGAAGAAAAATTAAGGAAGATTTTGGCAGTGATGCTATGAAGGCAGTGGAAAACAGGCAGTGTTGTGGAGCTAGAGATGCGCAGGTTTGCAGATGGAGTGCTCATGTTCAGAGATTATGCCAGATTATGATTAATGGAGACAAATTGGGGCATCTAAATTAGGGACGGAGATGGAGTAACTGGAGCTGTATAAGTAATTCTGTTAGTATAGTTTAGTCAGATATGACTTTTGCAGACTATGCATGCAGGTGACCTGCAAAAAAAGAAAAAAAAAAGTCTGCTAAAATATTTGCTTTGTCATGCAAAATTCAATGTGAGAATCTGTACCTTTAATTTAAAGGTATATTTCTGGTTATTAATTTCTCTTGCAGTCTGGCAGAAGCCCAGATGGCTCTTGAAGACACAAAGACCAAATCAGCCACTACCCTTTTGGCAGCAGAGGATGAAATTGTTCATCTAAAAGCAGCGTAAGAAAAATGTGATGTACTGTAGGGCTATTTGTGGCAGTAAGGCAGCATGCAAAGACACAGTTTGTGATTTGTTTGTGTTTTGTTTACATTTTTATAATGCTCAATTCCCCACTGTCCTATGCTACTCCAAATAAAGGGGAATAATTCCTCCTACTAACACATGAGACCAGGTAAAGCTTTTGTCATGTGTTGTTCCCCTTTATAAAGTTGACTGACTGATCCTGATCAGTTGTCTTCTAGACTCTAGCAGTTGGATACAGCTCTTTTGGCTGGATAGGCTTTGAGGTTTTTTTCCCCCCTCTGTGTTCCTCTCTCCAGTTGTCTGGGTTTAGTTACAGTTATTTATGCAGGGGTACTTTACTAATAATCTCTCTCTTTTCTTTTTTTTTTTTTACCTCACTTTTCTTTGGAGCATTTAAAAAAGCATGGTTTGGACACATCTGGCTTTCTCTTAACAGCCAGTTGGTTAGAGCTTTGGCTCTGTGTATAGAGAGGCCCTGTGACTTAGTGGAAGTAGATCCAGGGTGCGAGGTCCCATGTTGGTTGTATGTCCAGTGTGAGTAAATCATGTGTGAGAGGTCCCAGGAGTGTCATATGCAAAACCTGAGGTGTATTAACAGGAGTGTTGTATGAAAGACTTGGTAGATAATTGTTCCCCTCTACTTGTATGGGTGAGGTCCCAGCTGGAATACTGTGTGCAGTTCTGGGCGCCACAAACTTAGAAATATGTGAACAAATTGGAGAGAATGTCCAGAGGAGAGCAGTAAAAATTATAAGATGTTTAGAAAGCATGACCTCTGAGAGAAGTTTGAAAAAATAGAGACAAGAAGGGACATAGGATCACAGATTATATGGAAGGGAACCTCGAGAGGTCATATAACCTATTCCTGTGCACTTAGGCAGGTCAAGTATACCTAGATTATCCTGACAGGTGTTTATCTAACCTGTTCCTAAAAACCTACAATGAAGGGGATTTCACAGCCTCCCTTGGTAACCTATTCTAGTACTTATCTATCCTAATAGTTAGAAATATTTTTCTAATGTCTGACCTAAGTCTCTCTTGATATGGATTAAGCCAATTCTTGTCCTGTGAACGCAGAGAACAATTGATCACCATCCTCTTTATAACAGTCCTTAACATATTTGAAGACCATTATCAGGTCCCCCTTCAGTTTTCTTTTCTTAAGACTAAACATTCACAGGGTTTTTAAAAAAACTTTTCCTCATAGGTCAGGTTTTCTAAACCTTTTATCATTTTTATTGCTCTCCTCTGGACTCTCTCCAATTTGTCCACATCTTTCATAAAGTGTGGCTCCCAAAATTAGACACAGACTCCAGCTGAGGCCTCAGCAGTGCCAAGCAGAGCGGAACAGTTACCTTCCACATCTTCCATATGACAATATACTCCAGAATGATATTAGCCTTTTTCACAACTGCATCACATTGTTGACTCATATTCAATTTGTGATCCACTATAACCCCCAGATCCTTTTCTGTAATACTACTGCCTAGCCAATAATTTCCCTTTTGGTGTTTGATTTTTTCCTTCATAGGCATAGTAACTTTGCACTTGCCTTTATTGAATTTCATACTGTTGATTTCAGATCAATTCCCCAATTTGTGGAGGTAATTTTGAATTCCAATCCTGTCCACCAAAGTGCTTGTAACCCCTCCCAACTTGCTGTCATCCACAGATTCTATAAGCATACTCTTCACTCATTATCCAAGTCATTAACGCAAATGTTGAAATGTACCAGACCCAGAACAGACACCTGTGGGATCCCACTAGATACCTCATCCTAGTTTGACAGCAGAGCACTGATAATTACTCTGAGTTTGGTTATTTCATCCAGACCACATTTCCTTAGAGGTGACAGTTTAGTTGACTAGTCAATTCATCCTTCTTATCTCCAGGTCAATGCTATCTTTTCACTAGCAGAAAAGAAGTTTTGATCTAACAGGATGTAAGATTATTCTGATATTTGGCTTTTCAAAAGAGGTGATTTAGTCATGCTTGTTAAGCAAGATGCCTGCACTTTAAATGTAAATGGAAGTGCTCCACTGCTTGAAAATAATGGGGACCTTATATGCCTAATAACACTGTAGGAAATGGTGTAACTTTTCTTCAGTTCCCCTTTTCATTCAGGACATTTAAGACAGAGAGTGGACTGTTCCTGACAAGAAACCAGGTCATAAAAGCTTTTAAATCATGCCCTGCTCCCTCAGAAGAAAAGCCTGGTGCGGTTTCTTGCAGCCCAAAGAATTGATCCCAGTATTTCAGGGATGATTAAGAAGTCCATTCTTCCAGTTAGCTGGTCCTTGTGCAACTGATGTACTGGGGAAAAAAGTAGCATTCTTGATCTTATGAACATTCCAACATTTCCATGCTTGGGTAGGTAAGGTTTACCCATACATCTTAGATAATTATAAGACACCTATCAGTATGGTATGTAAGTACCAAGAGGGACAAAGGTGTTCTTTCCTAATCAATGGATTGTGAGGCTGAGAATCATGTTTCTGCCTTAATCCAGTTGGCTCTGGTTACACCGTGGGTGTGCCTGCCAGTCTGGAATCCATGACAACATGTCTGGATATCGAGTTCTGAATGCATTATCCTAAGTGTCTCTCTAACTGCGGTTGCTTAATCATTGATCACCTCAGTTTGAGCTCTGTCTGGCTGTTCTTGTCCCTGGATCTAATATATAATCTCACCTGATGCTTGCAGGATAACAGTAATTGGCAGAACTCAGTGATGGATTCCCAAATAGGTTCTGGGAATAGATTCTCAGATACTAGCCTTTTGAATGCCAACTTGGGGCACAAAGGGACCCATACTTATGGTCTTTCATAAAGATGGGCTCCCTTCATCTATTGGGTAGAGTCTAGATCAGGCAACTCATTGCTTCAACCTGGAGTTTAAAGGCCAGGTAGTAGGGATCCAGATATAGCATACCAGCATAAATTGAGGTTTGTGGACGGAAAGCATAAAGATGAATGCGTGAGGACCTAGCCCACCAAATCTTCTTATAGCAAGAGAGGAATTTTCTACCATTCTCAGTCATTCATGGGTATAGTAGCCCTGAATTTCATGGCAGTCTGGCTCAGTGAGTCAGATCTAGCTAGAGGAATTGGAACTGCATGAGTCCTTATTCTTAGTATGTTTTAAATGACCGTATAGATTTCTAAATAAAGTGCAAAGTAGTGAGAGTACTGTTTTTCATATTCTGAGAATCATTGCCTCTGAGGCTGAATACTTTCATCTATAGATACTTCCCTCACCTATGAAAGGATAGCCTATTCAGCAGTCATCTCAGTTGGTCACATATATACACTCTGAGACAGATCCTCTGTTCCATAAACCTGATAGTCAAAGGTGACCAGGAGCCTTATGACTATCAGCCTGGTTCTTGAGCAGGTGCACATGAGGAGTTTTTTAGAATGGTTATCTTGCTGTTCCCCTATGTGTAAGCAGGTTATATGTTCCACATCTTAGGTTCTGTGGCTCTTTGATCAAGGCTTACTCCACAAAAAAAAATCAACCTCCTGATCTCTAACAGGTGATACTTGTATATCTTTCGGATCATTACAGATTTGAGCATTCCTCCTTTGAAAGTCAGGTCCTATATGCTGTAGTTCATCCATTTTCTCAGTTTTTCTTAACTATACCCTCTGTTCTGGTACTGGGTACTTGAAGTTCCCATTTGTCTAGGAGGACACAGAAGGATCTTGGAGACTGGTAATTTCTTATCTGTTAATCTGATTTCTCCAAATCCTGTACATAGAAACCCAGGCATCCATTTGCTGTTATTGTTGTGTCTGGATTTCAGATAGTTGTCCTGTATTTTTTCTTAATTTTCTTTGTAGGTTTTTTTAAGCTGAAGTCTTATTGCTCAAGAAGATCCTAACTGATCAGAGCCAGGCAGCCCATTTTTAGAGAGAGTGATGTCATAGAATATCAGGGTTGGAAGGGACCTCAGGAAGTCATCTAGTCCAACCCCCTGTTCAAAGCAGGACCAATCCCCAACTAAATCATCCCAGCCAGGGCTTTGTCAAGCCTGACCTTAAAAACCTCTAAGGAAGGAGATTCCACCACCTCCCTAGGTAACCCATTCCAGTGCTTCACCACCCTCCTAGTGAAAAAGTTTTTCCTAATATCCAACCTAAACCTCCCCCACTCCAACCTAAACCTCCCCCCAAAAAAACTTTGCCTTTTTTCTTTCTCCATCTGCTAGAAGGAAGTACTTGTATCCACTTATCTGGTTTGGTATAGTGGAACTTAAACAGGATAGAACCCCAACTGAAATCAATGGGAGTCTTTCCACTGACTTGAGTGGGAGCTGTATCATGTCCTGAGACAAATACATGATTGCCTCCTTTCTTTCCTGCCTTCACTGCACTGTGGGTTAGTTTTTTTGTTTTTGTTCTGTTTTTGTTTTTTAAGGATATTGAGAAATTATGCATAAAAGAACAAGAGAAATTTGTTCTTTGGTTTTATGGCCCACAACAGTTGAACACATTCAGCAACTGAACATTTTCTAATACATTCATATATGGTATATTACTCTATGTGTCTGTTTTTTTCTTTAAAAGAAAAATGCCAGAATATTTTTGAAAGGACTTAATTTTTAATGTATATTTTCAACCCTATGAAATAACTGAAACTGCTCTGATCTCAGCATGCTTTCATCAAAATTTTTCTCCAAATACCCTCTTATTATCACTGTGCTTCTATGTCAGTAGAGCAATAATTAATCTGGATTCTGGCATTGTGTGTCTCTTTTTTGGGGGCTTCTAAAACTGTATTTTAATCCTATTCAGTCTGTTATTCTTTTCTTGAAATTTTATTGCAGGGTTATTTATTATTTTGTTGAATTGATCATAGTTAAGGCTATTGACTGTTTAATTTGGCCTCTTTTTTCTAATTGTATTCCTTTTTTATTTAAAAAAATCTGATTATTTCATAGTACAACTTTTAGTTTTTAATGACCACTCATTCTCCCACTCCAGAATTACCTCTCATGCTGTAATCAGCCAGGCACCATTAGTATGAGTCTTAAAAACTCCCTCACTCGCTGATGCACTTCTGGAAATGACAGAATTTGAATGGGTCATTTGATGAGAGTGGAACATCAATACAGAAAAAGTAAAAATCTTACAAATGAAGATGAAATGGTCAGCTGGAACAATTTACAATAAGCAGAACAAACAAAGGAGCAGAGGACATGCATCCATTAGTTAGAGGTAGAGGCTACCTAGTGTGCTCCATCTAAATAGAGGGGAGTCAAGGTTGGTTAAAAGATTAATGGGTTTACCTTAACAGGCTTGAATAAAACTGAATGAAGGAACAAAGTGCCAGCCTTTATAATATGCTGTATTTTTATATAATAATTAATCATTGATTTAAATAATTAATTTGTAAGATTTTTAACTTTTTCTGTATTGATGTTGCACGATTCTCCTCAAATGACCAATTCAAATTCAGTCATTTCCAGAAATGCATTGGTAAGTGCTGGAGTTTTTGACTCATATTGATGGTGCCTGGCTGATTACAGTATGAGACGTAATTCTGGAGTGTGAGAAAAGAAAATTCACAACATTCTTTACAAACTAATTTATGTGAAAACTTAAAGCTTGAAGGAAGCTAAATACCAACAAAGTGTTAAGGGGCCAAAAAACTGATGAGGTATTATGAGTGATTAAACCATGATGATGATGAAGATGAACTATTTGTAATGCGGAAGCACCAAGAGGCCTCATCCCAATGGTGCTAGGGGCTGTATAAACATATAAAGAAAGATGATTGCACCCACATACACCAGTGCTGAATTTGGGCTACTGATACTACAACAGAGCATGTTTGAACTGCTGAAATTGACATTCTGTGGCCCTTTTGATTAAACACTAGTTTTCCCGGTCTTATAGCTCTGGTGTTGTAATTTGCATTAGCTTTAGAAATTTCACACAGAATTTCTTAGGTTGTGAATTTTTTTTTAAATTAACTTCCATCAGTTTAAGTTATCCATTTTATTTTTAAATAATATATAGAAAAGTTTAAGAATCTATGGTAATTTTTTTTACCCTTTAACTGAAAAGTTCTTAAAAACTGCAAATTAATCAGCAAGTAAGCATGAATGTGTGGTAAACTGGTACCTTTTTTAAACAGATGAATTTTTAAGGCATGCACGTGAACATCCATAGCTGCTTTTCAGAATGTTGTTGTGATTTTTCACAGAACACATTATTTACCACCATTTGTTCCTATTAATGATTTAGGAACACCCACAGACCCAATATCTCCTACAATCCCCATAATGTTCAGACCTCTTTAGTGTCAGTGGGAAAACTGATAATGTTCTACTAATTTTGGATCAGTAGTTTTATAGAGACTGTATAATATTTATTAAATAGAAAATTTAAAACAACTTAATTCTCACTCATGCTAGACTAGCATTGAAAGGGGATAATGTCAAGGCTTTCAAAGACTAGAGGTTGGTCTACTGTATATGTCCCATAAAGAGGGTCTTTCCTTCTAGTGCTTTGTTTTGCTTTTCTATATCTTTAAAAAATTAATCCAATATGTGGTGGCTGCTCTTTTAAATTTGTGATTTAGTGTGGGATTAGCAGTGAACATAGCAGGGTACATGTACTCTAACTGGCTTTAAGCTATAACACATGTGACACTGTTTTTCTTATGAGTAAGGCAGGCACCTTTTTAAGTAGGTCTCTGAAGGTACAATAATTATTTGCAATTATTATCTGCAGTTGCGATAGTTATTTCAGATAAAAAAAGAGGAAACTCTTCAGATCTATATAGAACTACAGATGAGGATCATCTCATTTTGTGCTTAAACATCTTGACGGGTGTGCTTATGAATAGTACTAATTGACAAAAGGCAGGAAATACTGAATTACTTTTTTCTTGTCTGATTTTGTTGTTATTGCAGACACCCTGTCCTTCTGACACCCTGCATTGCCTAGTCATAATAATTGTTAAGGACACTGTGGCAGATGAACTGCATGGCACTGTGTTCCTTTTTACTACTTTCTTATCAGAACATAAAAATGGCCTTACTGAGTCAGACAAATGGTTCACCTAGCCCAATATCCCATCTTCCAACAGTGGCCAGTGCCACATGGTTCAGAGGGAATGAACAGAACAGGGCAATTATTGAGTGATCCATCACCTGTTGTCCACTCTCAGCTCCTGGAGTCAGAGGGTTAGGGACACCTGGAGCATGGGGTTGCGTCCCTGACAGTCCTGATGAATGGACCTTGATGGACCTATCCTCCATGAATTTATCTAATTCTTTTTTGAACCCAGTTATACTTCTGGCCTTCACAATATCCCCTGGCAACAAGTTCCCCAGGTTGACTGTGTGCTGCGTGAGGAAGTACTTCCTTATGTTTGTTTTAAACATTCTGCCTATTAATTTCATTGGTTGGCCCCTGTCCTTGAATTACGTGAAGGGGTAAATAATACTTTCCTATTTGCTTTCTCCACACCAGTCATGATTCTACAGACCTCTATTGTACTCCTCCTTAGTTGTCTCTTTTCTAAGCTGAACAGTCCCAGTCTTTTTATTTTCCCCTCATATGGAAGCTATTCCATACCCGAGTTCCTAATACACCTGAATCTTCCCTCCCAGAACCATTGTCTCATTCATGCAATGAGACCCTGCAGTTCTAATTGGCCCTGCATGTGGAACTGGGTGCATTTCAGAGGATGCTACCATGAAGGTCCTGGACTTTAGTCTCTTACCTAGTAGCCAAAATTTGGCCTCCAGGACCCCTCTCCTACCTTCTCAATGTCATTGGTACCTACATGTACCATGACTAGGATTCCATGACTTTCTGTGACCTTTGTGACTTCTGCAGTGGCCAGTGTGGCTGACCCCAGGGCCGCCCAAGCAGCTGGCTCCGGGGACAGCTGCTCACGTGGCCCTGGGGACAGCCACACCAGCTGCTGCTGGAGTGGCCCCAGGGATGGCTGGAGCAGCCACGGTCCACAGCCCCCGGGCAGCGGTCCCTGGGCGGCCGGACGGCATGTCCGCGGCCCCCGGGCAGTGGTCCCCGGGCGGCTGGCCGGAGCAGCCGTGGTCCACAGTTCTGGATGGCCAGCCAGAGCAGCCCTGGTCCACAGCCCCCAGCAGCGGTCCCCAGACGTCATCCCCCAGCAACCGCCCCCCTCCTAGCAGCAGGCCCCCTCACCCCCCAAGATTTAGTCACAAGTATTTTTAGTATAAGTCATGGACAGGTCATGGCTGTGAATTTCTGTTTATTGCCCGTGACCTGTCCATGACTTTTCACTAAAAATACCTATAACTAAAACATAGCCTTAACCATGACCCACTGGCTCCTCCCTGGCACTGCACATAAGTCTATCTTGATGTCTTGAGAGGTCTGTACCTTTGCACCCAGCAGGCAATTAACCATGTGGTTGTCCCAGGCATCACAAACCCAGCAATATATATTTCTAATAATTGAATCCCCCATCACTATTATCTGTCTTTTCCTAATAACTGGAGTCCCCTTCTCTGGAGGGGTATCCTCAGAGTGAGAGGATACCCTGATGTCATATTGGCCTAAGTTAGGAGCATGTTTGTTAGGCGTATCTGCCTCTCGCATGCCCTTGCAAAACTCCCTGGTTTGCTGCTCCTGTTTGTTAGCTCCTTTGGTCACTTATTAGCTGGCTTTTTAAACCCCTTTTCCCTCTGAGTTAGCCATTCCCCCTTGTCAAGGGATTATGATGCATAAAAGTTTTCCTCCCCCGCCCATCTCCAGAAAAAAACCCACTAGTTTTCTTTCCTGATTATTTATTTCATTAGAAATATCTGCTCCCCTCTTGCCTCTCTTTGCTGGAATTCCTTGCTGTAGGAATTGGAGGACTAGACTAGTGATGTCACAGGAAACTAACACTATGGGCAACTTGTCCTCATTTGAGGCAGGAAATTCCCTTGCCCTTGCCACAGTGGCCATTCTTACATTACATGTAGATCTTTCCTCCCTCCAGTGGAGGGAGAAAGATCTGCAGCTTAGGTGGCAGCCTCATTTGGTATCGCTAGTCAAGCCCTCCAAAGATCTCACCAGTAAAGAAAGGGAAGGAAGGACATAGAAAACATTCAGAGTTTTATTTGTTTTTTGGAGTGGGGAGAAGCAAAGGGGGAAACTTTGAGACATCTCTTTTATATATATATATAGTAAAGAAGCAGTAAAGGGCAATATAAATGTGTATAAAATTGCTTTGCAGGGCATCTAACAATGTTTAAGAATCATCATTATCTCTCCCTCTTTTGGGGTGAGGGAGAGCTTCAGTAAGGTTACAGCCTCATGTGACATCATTATTCAGGGCCTCCAAAAATCTTGCCAGGGTACTCCTGCAGAGAGAGGAAAAGGAGGACCTGATGTAAAAAAATAAAAGAACCCCAAACTCCTTTTTTAAAAAGTTTGAGACTCTAATTAATTTGTGACACACAGGAAAGAGACTGACCTTGTTCACCTGACATGGTCCTGGAATACATAAGGGTAATTAATATCCCCTGTCACATGACAAGAGTCTGTATACACAGAGTAGCAATTAAGGGGGAAAAAACAATTTTGGGTTGGTTTTGCAGTTCATTGCTAACTATGGAGTTCCCTGTGTTTCTCTCTAGAAGTTAACCTCTCCATTATTTTTACAAAGCTTTTTGTATTTAATATGGATTAATAAATAGGTCATTTAGATTGGTAGAAGGGCCCCTTGTCACCAGTTTTATGTTGTTTGATTAAGTCTGAAGGCTTCCCAAGCACAGGAAGAGAGCGCTTTGAGGAATCTGGATCGTCTGAATGATTATGAGCAACAGGTTCAAATACTAAAGGATGAGATTGCCATCCTGGGTGCCCAAAAATCTGTTCTTCACAGCAGGTATGGACCCTAATTTGACAAATCTTTAAAACATACACAGGAAGCAAACCAAAAACTGAATTTATGATCTCCCAAGCTAGGATAACATATGTTGAGCTGCTACTGAAGAGGAAGAGAAATTGCAGATACATAGTTTTAGATTGAAAAGAAAACATAAACTAAACCTCCCCATCCTATAATGAAGCAACATAAACGTTTCCACCAAATTTATTTTGAAGGAAGAAAGGGGGGGTAATATTTTCATTTCAGCCTGTTATGTTGAGCTTCAGGAAATGTACCAAAAGGACAGCCTTGCAGAATGTACTGAGAAACTTCTTATGGACAGAAGAATGCGTTATTTCTTGCTGTAAGGCTTTTGGAGCACCATACCATTCCAGTACAAGACTGTTTGCTAAATGTGCCATTTAGTCACTGTACATTGGTAATGGAAGAGGTACAAATTCCAGAAGTTTTACTTTTTAAAATTCTGTTTCTCTGGTACAAACTGCTTACCTCCACACACTTTTGGAACTGCTTTAACTATATTGCTTTAGAAACCAGTTTATGGGAATAAGCTATACTGGGATACACAATTTTATACTGGTATAACAGCATCCATACTGGGGCTTGTACATCTTTAACTATATCAGTATAAAACCACACCCTAAAGTAAAATAGTTAAATTGGTATAAAAATTGTGTGTAGACCAGACCAAAACTTTCTAAAGGTAATGAGATGACCTTAAAACTACTTTTCATCACACTTTCAGACTTGCACGGAGTCGCTCTCCTTCTCCAAGGCCCTGCCGAAGTAGATCATCTAGTCCTCTTCCACTCAGGAGCTGCTCACCTGGCCGGGCCAGGCTTACGAATGCTGCACGTCATGCCCACCTGGTGGCTCGCTTTAGTGAGATTTATACTCAAGAACGCTTGGATGCACAGAACCTTCTGAGGACTTATATCGATGATCTGGAGATAGTGCAGAGGATAATATATGTTGCAGCTGTGGTATGAAATGTTTACAGTATTTTTTTCCATTACAGTTTGTGCACATACTTTATGTAAAAATAATATGACCTGGCTGGATTACAACTTGCTTCACTTGATACATTTGTTGTTGTTCCTATTTTTCATTTCAATTCCCTCAATTTAGTATCCTTTTGATCTTTTCTCTAAAACATGGCAGTTCCTGGCTGCGGGGCTCACACCACTTCATTTAAACTAGTTTTAAAAACGAATATTTACAAGCCACTAAGGCCTGTCCATATGATGCTTCACATTAAGTCACAGGAGATATCTAGATGCATGTTTTCTGAATGTTCTGGGTATCATATAAGAACCTAGGTAGGTAGATAGAGTAGGAGACTGGGAGTCAAGAGGAGTCCTTAATTCTATTCATGGCTTTGCCACAGCTCACTTTATGGCCTGTGGCAGGTTGTTTTACTTTTCTGTGCTTCATTTTCTCCCTCTATAAAATTGATGTAGTACTTAGCCATAGCAGAAAGATATTGTGAATCTTAATGGATATGGTCCTGAGAGGCGTTGAGCACCTGCAGCTTCCACAGATGTCACTGGGACTTGTGAATGCTCAGCACCAAGACTTGATGGCAAGCATTGCTGTGTAAATGCAAAGTGTTGTTTTTCCCTAAACTAGCAATTTTCAACCAAATTACACAATCAAACTACAAATCCTCTTACTAACAGACAACGTGTACTGCTGTAGACATGTTATGCTATAGAGCTTAAGATTCTAAGTACAACATCCTGTCCACTGACATCTTTGAATGTGTTAAACTGCAGTACTTGATTTTGCAAGTGTTGGAATCTTATGGAAAAATAGAACGTTCTAGCTGGAAAGTCTGAAGCATTCTAATCTGATTTGTCACCTGGAATTTAAAAACAAGTGTGATGTATCTGAGAATACCCTCTCTAAGGTGTATTGTTTCTAAACACCACCATTTTAATATGAGAATTTTTCTCCCCAGGAAACTATAAAGACATTTGGCCAAATTTATCTCTTGATATCAGTGAGGTTACTCTGGGAATGTGTCTGGACCATTGTTTGAAAATCAAACCTATTTTCTTGCTCAGAGTTATAAATATAACTGGTTGTTTTAACATTTGCAGGAGTCTTTCCATGCAGCGAAGATGGCCTTCAGACAATTCAAAATGCGTGTGAGAAAGACTCTGTCTCTAACTTACTCAGGGCCTGAATCACTTGAAGACACTGTCCTGGATTATATAGTTCGCCATGAGGATCTATATGATGTTCAAGCCAGTGTCAACGTAAGTCAGAGGCAATGTGAAGCCAGACTATTAATATTTTGTACAAACCTGAAATTCATCTTACTTTGAAGTAGTTTTACTAGGGAGAAGTTAACAGCATTAATTTCATCAATAAGTTTTCTCATACAGTAATATAACAAGCTAGTGTTTGTATCTGTTTGATATACTTTTATTTGTGACTGTAGTGTCTGTTTTTGCAAAAGTAATGCCATTTGCAAAATAAAATCTAGCTACAGTAAATAAAACAATTGTATGATGCTTTCAGTGGTAGTCTAGGAAGCACTGTACTGCACTCGAATCAGTATACCAGTCCTAGGACTGATGTCAGCATTAATGCTGATATTGTGATGTCATTTCAGAAATAGAGGCAATAGTCCCTGAAATAACATAAGGCAGCATCTTTGGTGTTCTGTGTACCTTTTATTTAAGGGGGTTTTGTGGTAGTGAAAGTTAGGAGGGTCAAGTGTTTCAGTATCGGCCTGTCTGTAATTACAAAGCTTTGGTAAGCTCAAATTCGTCATCACTAGTGAGTAACTAGATATCTTATGTTTATTTTCAGGAAGTAATTCGTGCCATGAATATCAATCCTAAAATTTCATTCCCACCAGAAGTTGACTTCATCATGATCAGCAGTTTGATTCGGGAGTTGTGCCGTGTAGCTTTTTCAATGCAGACCTTGGTTCCTCCCCTCGATATTGCATTTGGTGCAGATGGAGAACTTTTTAATGAGAGCAAGTAAGAACTCTGAAATATTCAGTAATAGACTCCTACCATAGAAATTAGAGATGGAAAAGACCCATCAGGACACATAGTCCATCCTTCAGCCAGTTCAGCCTATTTAAATTACGGTTTAAGATTGCTGGTAAACTTTACTTGTTTAGTTTGAGTTCTATTTCCCTACTATGTAGCACATTTGGTAGATAATTCAAGGGTTGTAGTGGAATATGTATGCAAAGTATGTAAACTTTGGGCAAAATATTTCACTTATTAGTCACTTTTTCAACCAACAGGGCAACAATTTTATCTATAAACTCCAGTCTCATGTGTATATTTGATTATAAAACCTTTACTAAAAATATTAAGAACAATCTTCCTCTCACTGCCAAATTCCCCTCTGCTGCCAGCGTTTTAAAAAGATTCTTCTTGCTACTTCCTCCATTGTTACTTGCCCAGTTCATTAGAAGCAAAGTTCCAGTGAGCTCTGACAGATAGTGCCTGCCTTCAAGGGTCTCACAAATCTCAGGATTCTCTGCACATCCTTTCTGGCAGCTGTTCTGTGGATTCTGAGCTCTTTGGTGCCCCATCATCACTTGTTGCCACAGCTCAGTATGGAAGGAGAAGCCACTTCTTAGGGTATGTCTACACTACGAGAGTAGTTCGATTTTACTTAAATCGAATATGTGGAATCGATATTACAAAGTCGAACGTGTGTGTCCACACTAAGGACAGTAATTCGACTTTGTGAGTCCACACTAACGGGGCAAGCGTCGACATTGGAAGCGGTGCACTGTGGGCAGCTATCCCACAGTTCCCGCAGTCCCCGCTGCCCATTGGAATTCTGGGTCGAGCCGCCAATGCCTTCTGGGTAAAAAAATGTGTCGAGGGTGCTTTTGGGTAACTGTCGTCATCCAACCGTCACTCCCGCCCTCCCTCCCTGAAAGCGCCGGCGGGAAATCAGTTCGCGCACTTTTCTGGTCAGTGACAGTGCGGACGAGCATGGAGCCCGCTGCGACCATCGCTGCAGTTATGGCTGTTGTCAACACCTCGCACCTTATCATCCACCTTTCCCAGAGGCAGATGCTGAGAAATCGGGCGAGGAGGCTACGGCAGCGCGGTGAGGACCTGAAGTCTGAGAGTGGCACAGACCTGTCACAAAGCACGGGACCCCGTGCCGAGGACATCATGGTGGCAATGGGTCATGTGGATGTTGTGGAACGGCGATTCAGGGCCCGGGAAACAAGCACGGACTGGTGGGACCGCATAGTGCTGCAGGTCTGGGATGAATCCCAGTGGCTGCGAAACTTTCGCATGCGGAAGGGGACTTTCCTTGAACTTTGTGAGTTGCTGTCCCCTGCCCTGAAGCGCAATGACACCCGGATGCGAGCAGCCCTGAGTGTCCAGAAGCGAGTGACCAGAGCCCTCTGGAAGCTTGCAACGCCGGACAGCTACCGGTCAGTCGCGAACCACTTTGGCGTGGGCAAATCTACCGTGGGGGTTGTTGTCATGCAAGTAGCCAACGCAATTGTTGAGCTACTGCTCTCAAAGGTAGTGACCCTGGGAAACGCGCAGGTCATCATAGATGGCTTCGCCGTGATGGGATTCCCAAACTGCGGTGGGGCTATAGATGGAACTCACATCCCTATCCTGGGACCGGACCACCAGGCCAGCCAGTACATTAACCGAAAGGGCTACTTTTCAATGGTGCTGCAAGCACTGGTGGACCATAGGGGACATTTTACAAACATCAATGTCGGATGGCTGGGCAAGGTTCATGACGCTCGTGTTTTCAGGAACTCTGGTCTGTTTAGACGGCTGCAGGAAGGTATTTACTTCCCGGACCACAAAATAACTCTTGGGGATGTGGAGATGCCTACAGTGATCCTCGGGGACCCAGCCTACCCGCTAATGCCCTGGCTCATGAAGCCCTATACTGGCGCCCTGGACACTGAAAAAGAACTCTTCAACTACCGGCTGAGCAAGTGCAGAATGGTGGTGGAGTGTGCTTTTGGCCGTCTCAAGGGGAGATGGAGAACCTTACTGACTCGCTGTGATCTCAGCGAAACCAATATCCCCATTGTTATTGCAGCTTGCTGTGTGCTCCACAATCTCTGTGAGAGCAAGGGGGAGACCTTTATGGCGGGGTGGGAGGTTGAGGCAAATAGCCTGGCTGCTGATTACGCCCAGCCAGACAGCCGGGCGATTAGAAGAGCCTAGCGGGATGCGCTGTGCATCCGGGAGGCTTTGAAAGCTAGGTTCCTGAGTGAGCAGGGTAACCTGTGACTATTAAGTTTGTTTACAGAGAAGCTGAACCTGCCCTTGTTTCTTTACCCAGTAAATGTTCACTATCCTCTCCAGTTACATACCCCGTTCACCCCGTTCCCCCCCTTCCAACACACGTTTAAAAATAAAATCACTTGAATTTTGTTAATGAACACCGTTTTCTTTATTACTGTTTTCTCGGTAAAGTGTTGAACCTGGGACGCAGACTGTGGTGGGGAGCGGGTGTACTGTAGTGATGCAAAGGACGCTTCTAAACTCCAGGAATGACACGCTCCGCAGTGGTGGACTGGTTGTTTCAACGGAGCCTGCCACCCCTCCTGTTCGGGACTCTGTGTGTGGGGGCTATGTGACTTTGTGGCAGGGGGAGGACGGTTACAGATCCCCTGCTGTGTGGCTCTGTGATCCAGGATAAGGACCGCTGCATAAGATCTCTAACCGCCCTCCCCCGCCACAAAGTCACATAGCCCCCCCACACACACACATAACATGAAAACCACCTCCCAGACTGACCAGGGTAACTAGTGACTGCAATGTGTGTGTGCCCTGCTGCTGAACCTGCCCCCGCCTCTGTACCCTGGTAAAGGTGACTGTCCTGTCCAATTACCAACCCCCTTCCCCCCTTCAGACAGACTCTCCTCTAAAAGAACATGATGGAAACAGTAATTAACAGAAACGTCTTTTTTATTAGCAACTACACATGAAACTGGGGGATGAAACTTGGACGGGGGCTTGGGTGAGGCGGGAAGGAAAGGACTTATCAAATTTTGGGGAATGAGAGCCTTCTGGTACTTGAGCAGTCTGCAGGGGTGGAGTGAGAGTTTTCACGGACTCTGCCGCCCCTCCTTCTTGGGACTTTGGGTGAGGGGGGTATGGGACTTGGTGGCGGGGGAGGGCGGTTACAGATAGACTGCAGCGGGGCTCTGTCCTCCTGCCTCCGGTCCTGCAGAACATCCACAAGGCGCCGGAGCATGTCCGTTTGCTCCCTCATTAGTCCAAGCAGCATTTGAGTCACCTGCTGGTCTTCCTGCCGCCACCTCTCCTCCTGTTCCATGTGTGATCGGTGCATTTGGGACAAGTTCTCCCTCCACTGGGTCTGCTGGGCTGCCTGGGCTCGGGAGCAGCCCATAAGTTCCGAGAACATGTCCTCCCGTGTCCTCTTCTTCCTACGCCTAATCTGCGCTAGCCTCTGGGAGTGTGATGCCAGGCTAGGTCGGGAGACAGTCGCAGCTGTGGGATGGGAAAAAGGGAGTGAATTCCTCAGAAAGATAAATTTAGTTGTGAACAAAGAACATAGTCTTTCTCTGTGAACAAGACCATGCACAGCACCTATCACATGCGCACTCAGGACAAGGTAGAATTTTCGGCCTTCGCATTCAGTGCCTGGGGTCTTGCAGTGCAGATCAGAGAAGCGGGGCAGGACAGCGGAATTTGTGTAGCAGGCCGACATGGTAAGCCATAGACTTGTGGCTGCTTAAAACTTTAATAATAGCACTGGCCTCCTTTCACGTTGAAAGCAATGCCAGTCCCTGCTGCCAGCAATCCGGCAAGCATGAACTCTGCCCCTGTCCCACCCCCTCGCGGCTGTCCCAGGGAAAGATCCCTGTATGCTGCCCTTCTCCCGCCTCCACCGCGTGGCTGTAAACCGCCGGTTACTGTTCTGTAAAGGAACAGGCAAGCAGTCCCAATACTAACATTCCCCTACCTAATTCAAAGCAGGTCACCATGAGCGACATCACTCTGATGAGGATTTCAGAGACGGAGAAAGAAAGGATGCTTCGGGAAAGCCTGCAAAGACCAGGGCCGTATGCCGCCATGCTCTGCAAGGCAATGATCCCCGAGTACTTGCTTGTCTCCTGGCGCGGAAACGTTTCCTACCACGGAGGACCCAATAAGGCCGCTCTCCCCAGGAACCTGATGCAAAGGCTTTCCAATTACCTCCAGGAGAGCTTCGTGGAGATGTCCCTGGAGGATTTCAGCTCTATCCCCGGACATATAGACCGGATTTTACTGTAGCTGCACTGGCAGGGACTAAACAGTAGAGCGGCTAGGACAGAACAATCATGCTAAACCGGACATTGTTAGATTTTTTTTCAGTAGTTGCACTGCCAAGGACTGAAACGTTAAGCGCCTAGGGCAAAGTAATCATGCACAACCCATTGTTAATATTGTTAATATTCCTGTTCTGTTAAAAATAAATGTTTACATGTTTAAAACACTTACTGGCTGATCCTTCCCCTGATTCTGTGTCCGGGTTAACGCCTGGGGACGGTTGGTAGGGGATCTCTGTAAGGGTGATGAAGAGATCCTGGCTGTCGGGGAAATCAGCGTTGTAAGCGCTGTCGACTGCCTCGTCCTCCTCATCTCCTTCCTCATCTTCCCCGTCCGCTAACATGTCCGAGGAAGTGGCCGTCGACAATATCCCATTCTCAGAGTCCACGGTCAGTGGTGGGGTAGTGTTGGCGGCCGCACCTAGGATGGAATGCAGTGCCTCGTAGAAACGGGATGTCTGGGGCTGGGATCCGGAGCGTCCGTTTGCCTCTTTGGTCTTCTGGTAGCCTTGTCTCAGCTCCTTGATTTTCACACGGCACTGCGTTGCATCCCAGCTGTATCCTCTCTCTGCCATGGCTTTAGAGATCTTCTCGTAGATCTTTGCATTCCGTCTTTTCGATCGCAGCTCGGAAAGCACGGACTCATTGCCCCACACAGCGATCAGATCCAAGACTTCCCGATCAGTCCATGCTGGGGCCCTCTTTCTATTCTGAGATTGCATGGCCATCTCTGCTGGAGAGCTCTGCATCGTTGCCAGTGCTGCTGAGCTCGCCACGATGTCCAAACAGGAAATGAGATTCAAACTGGCCAGACAGGAAAAGGAATTCAAATTTTCCCGGGGCTTTTCCTGTGTGGCTGGTCAGAGCATCCAAGCTCGGACTGCTGTCCAGAGCGTCAACAGAGTGGTGCACTGTGGGATAGCTCCCGGAGCTATTACCGTCGATTTCCATCCACACCTAGCCTAATTCGACATGGCCATGTCGAATTTAGCGCTACTCCCCTCATTGGGGAGGAGTACAGAAGTCGAATTTAAGAGACCTCTATGTCGAACTAAATAGCTTCGTGGTGTGGACGGGTGCAGAGTTAATTTGATGTAACGGTGCTAAATTCGACATAAACTCCTAGTGTAGACCAGGCCTTAGAGAAGTGAAAATCCTTTGTAGAAATGGGATTTTCTTTAACATTTTGTGAACTAGGGTTTAAAGGCTCTTTCAAGGCTCAAAGTTGGCTGCTGTGTGAACTGATAGAGAATCCTAGAGCACTTCTGAGGCCTTCCAAGCAAGCACCAGAGGCCACAGCGCAAAGTAAATTTGCTTTCAAGGAGAAAGAAGTTAAATAAGGGGGAGAAAAGAAAGGCAACAACAGCAAGAAGGCTTAAAATAATTACTTTAAAACTGGAGGGAGGCAGAGGGGAACAGGTGAATTAGTCAGGGAGAGAGAGGAGGAATGAGAGGAAGCTTCAATGGGACAAAAGCAAAATCAGGCATGATCAGAAGACATGGCTTTAGCCAGTTGCTGACCAGCCAGCAGTTTTGGCTATATTAGAAGGGCAATGGCCCCTAACTATTTTTAGTGTTATCACCCTTTCTCAGTCAACTAGATGTGTTTGGCCTTCAAAAGACCAGGGAGTGAGACAGAAGATAGAACCAATACATTTAAAAAAACCCTAAAAAGTCCAAAAATAGTTTTTCTAGACTTAAAAATATCACTGTTTTATAGGCCATTATCCTGGGATCTTTAAGGGCAGGGAACAAGTCATGTGTCCCACAGGAAAGGTGGAACTCTCCAGTGCCTAAGGGTAGATAGCTCCTGTTTCTAGCCCTCATGAATCATGAGATACCAGACCTTAAATATGTTTTTAGTCAGGACTGACCATTGCCCATCCTACACCTAAGACTAGGGTAACTTTGGGAGTGGAAATGTTAAAATTTAAATTATTTAAAAAGGAAGAATTGCAGCAGTTTGAAAGTACTCAGGTTTCAGAGTAGCAGCCGTGTTAGTCTGTATCCGCAAAAAGAACAGGAGTACTTGTGGCACCTTAGAGACTAACAAATTTATTAGAGCATAAGCTTTCATGGGCTACAGCCCACTTCTTCGGATGCATATAGAGTGAAACATATATTGAGGAGCAATGCCCCTCTGCCATGTACATTGGCCAAACCGGACAGTCTCTACGCAAAAGAATTAATGGACACAAATCTGACATCAGGAATCATAATACTCAAAAACCAGTGGGAGAACACTTTAACCTGTCTGGCCATTCAATGACAGACCTGCGGGTGGCTCTCTTACAACAGAAAAACTTCAAAAACAGACTCCAACGAGAGACTGCTGAGCTGGAATTGATATGCAAACTAGATACGATCAACTCAGGATTGAATAAGGACTGGGAATGGCTGAGCCATTACAAACATTGAATTTATCTCCCCTTGTAAGTATTCTCACACTTCTTATCAAACTGTCTGTACTGAGCTATCTTGATTATCACTTCAAAAGTTTTTTTCTCTTACTTAATTGACCTCTCAGAGTTGGTAAGGCAACTCCCACCTGTTCATGCTCTCTGTATGTGTGTATATATATCTCCTCAATATATGTTTCACTCTATATGCATCCGAAGAAGTGGGCTGTAGCCCACGAAAGCTTATGCTCTAATAAATTTGTTAGTCTCTAAGGTGCCACAAGTACTCCTGTTCTTTTTGAAAGAACTCAGAGGTTTTAAGGTACATGAAAAGTGCAATTTATAACATGGCCCTGCAATTTATTATATGGATATCACCAATAGACATGTGATGTAGATAGCTTTGTGTATATGTGTTTATATAATATGCAAGTATCAATAAACAAGTGTGCTGACAAAACTGTTTTAACACAATGATAAATTTTCTCTTGTGGCATAAAATGAACAGCTTATTGTTGCCATCTGTGGCTTCTGACAAAACTAAATATGGAGGGTAACTTTATGATGCTACTGTGACTGACCTACTGAAACCCATGACGTCGGGGAGACTTTTGGTTCATAGAAGAAGGCCTCAAATTGAGGGAAAGTCCTATGTTTAACATGGAACTGTGGGGAACTGACTGTGGGCATTGGTCAGGGAGGGAGAAAAAAGATGGAGAGGATTTGTGGGGGATGTGCAAAAGAGCAGCATTTACGGGGAGGAGGAGAGATTGAAAGGATTGGTGTCTCCCAAGGTAACTTTGCTGGGCCCCCAGAATCCTAAATCTGGCCTTGCTAACTAGTTTGCCCAAAATCCTTTAAACTGGTTTCTTTGAAGGAAACTGATATTGTCCATTTAATATTTATTCCTAATTCATTTTTATTGTTGTATCTTTTATCTAATCATTTTTTGACAAGCAGTCCCAGGAAGATGTAATATGCATTGATTATCCAAACTCTGCACTTCATGTTGCCTGTCAGTGATGAAAGGGCTCTTGCTTACACCTGGGCTAAGCAGGTGTGCATCTGATGTGAGAGATTATTGTAACAAAATTTCTATTGGCACTGGCAGACCACATATGCCTATGTTAGATGAGTTTCACACAAGTACATTCCTTTTTTATACTTTATTTTTACATGTACCATTGAAATATTGTTAAGAAACATATTTACAAGCTATAATAAATATTCTGGCCTTATCAAGCGCAGCCATCACTGGTTTCTTTTAGCATTAACATGGTAATATCCTCTTTGCTGTGTTTGAACAGATACCGTCGCAGCTATGACTCTGATTTTACGGCTCCCTTGGTGGTCTATCATGTGTGGCCTGCTCTGATGGAAAATGATTCTATTATTGTGAAGGGAGAGGCAGTCTCAAAGAGAGGTGCTCTGGTACGTACCCTTGGACTTGCTAAGGAAAGTCCTCCTATTTAAATTCTCATGCAACTCTACTACAGGCAGGATTATTGTGTATCAAATCTCGATATTTATTTAGGGCCTGATCTTGTCAACACTTTCCATGCATTTAATTTTGCACATATGAGTAGCTCCATTGGCTTCAACATGCTGCTCATGTGCTTAAAGGTTAGCATGTGAAGTGTTTGCAGGATCACGGCCTTAGTTTGGGAAATATTCTTCTATTCATATAGTTAAGCCTTGACTTCAGCAAAGTAAGGCTGCTCCCAAATTTAGTTTGAATGAATGTACTTTTCTTAATATAGATCTGTGTCATACTGTGTTTTATTGTAGTGGTCTCGCAGGAGCAGGAGTAAAAGCAGAAGCAGAAGCCGCAGCATGAGCCCTATTCTGTCTCATTCTGCAAGCCCCAGCCGCACCTTGGTACAGTATAACATATCAATCATTTTACACTCAATATCATTAACAGAATCTAGGCATTCAGTAACATTACAAGCCATACGCACATGTTGAACCTGGGAAATAAGCATGCATATTGACAATCTTGCGTGGAATAAGATGAAGCATTATACTTACAAATAGGTACTTACGTACATCTGCTTCTGCATGGTGCAAAATAGGTGTTGAGTGTTACCATTTTAGTCAAATATGTAAAATTTGTTGATAAATAATGTGGTCAATTGCTTGACCACACTTTGGTTTGTTATGAAATATATTCAAGTGGCCAAAATAATTAATGTCAGTCAGGTTTATTGCTCTAAGCCAATAATGACAGAGTAAAGGAAAATGGTTCTATGTGATACCATTCTCCGGGAAGTCGTCTTGTGCAGCAATGTTACATTCACCTTATGCAGAAGGTGGGCTTCCAAAGTTCCATGTTTCTGCTGGCATTATTTATATGATGATTTTACAAGTTACACATCTCTTGATGTATCACTGAAATCCAACCCATATGTTCCAGGTCCTTCACTTTTTGTTCTGTTCCTTCCTTATCTTTGTTTTGGATACTAGCATTTGAGGTACTGGTCCATGAAGGTACTTCCCTGGCTTGTACTAAGACACACAATAAATGTATCTTGATTTTGACAAATTTCCTATTTGCTTATGCCAAATGCTTACTTTAGCAAATGCAAGGAGTTATGGGATACTTACCATATACTTCACTTATGCTATAGGCGAGTTTAGGCTACCTCACTATTACAATATTTGTGCATAATGTTATTGGTGCTTTATACATACTTATATGGTGTGGTGTGTGTGTCTATGTGTATATATATTGGGGGCCCACCTTCTGCATAAGGTAAATGTAAAATTGCTGCACAAGATGATTTCCCAGAGAATGGTATTATGTAGAACCATTTTCCTTTACTATGTTTACCAGTATCGTACATGGCGTGTGTGTGTGTGTGTGTGTGTGTGTGTGTGTATGAAAAACTGTATGGTAAACTATCCTTACTGCAGATCAAGTGTAGACTAATGAAAGTATTGATAGATTGTTGGTCTTACGTATATTATTTGCTGTCCTCCCTGTCCAGTTCTGCAAGTCTCCACCTTCTCTGACTTCCAGTCTCTCCTAAATTATCAAGTACAACCACCCAGAAGAATTTTAGGGCTCTCACTATATATAAATAGCACATTGTCCTTGCTTCTTAGAACTAGCAGTCTAAATTTACCCTCTAATGGAAGGCAGGAGCAACAAATCAGTGAGGTGGGGTTAGCAAGGAAGGACTGAGCTCACAATAATAAGATTATGGGAGTGTGCATAAAAACTTTTCTGTAATTTTTGAATGATATTTGAATAGTTACCTATATATATAATTTAAAATTGTTTAATCATACTATATATTTTGTGTGTGTATCTATTGTTAAGGTATTTATTTAATATAATATAAATGGAGTGTGTGGGGAGGTGGTTTATTTTTATATATAAATACACACATACACACTGTGTGTGTATAAAATATGTGTGGGAGCATATAATAAATAAATACCTTATCATTAACAATATCTTGGTAGACTCACTTCTTGTGGGTGTCACGAAAGAAGAATGAGAGGAGGTAATTTGCTGAATTAAGCTTGAAGGTGGTATAGAGAACCCTCCTTTTAGTTGCCTGGCTGGTGGGTCTTGCCCACATGCTCAGGGTCCCACTGATCACCAGATTTGGGACTTGGTGGTTTGTTTGCCTTCCTCTGCAGCATAAGGCAGAAGTCACCTGATAGGATCATCTGGGCTTATCCTACTTAATCAATTCCCCATCATTGAGGGGCTGCAGGCATTGGTAGCACCTCAGTCTCCCCTGTTCTCTGCCTGGGGCACACAACCATTTAGTCTTCTGAGGACTGAAATGCTTTAGTCTTACCCAAGTTACTGGGCTCAGTACAGGGTACCAGGGTGAAATTTAATGATCTATGACATACAGGAGATCAGACTAGATGATTTAGTGCTCCTTTCTGGCCTTAAACTCAATGAAATCTCTGAAATCCATGCCAGTGTAAGTTCCACTTTGCATCATTCGTGTAGTTACATCAGTGCAAATTTTCTGAATGTAGACAGACTCTGAGATGCTTCCCTGGAGTGTAATGCCTTTTATTGAACCTGGTCTGCTGACTTGCTCTTTGCTGTTTGCCTTGCAGTTACCTCGAAGTCGCAGCCCTTCCCCAATAAGGAGCGGAAGCCCAAGTAAGTGGGCGTATTCAGAATACAATGCCTCATGGTTTTCACATTAAGTGCTTGAAAGATTGAGTAAAGAGATCAAATAACACTGTGCACGTCTTTGTCTCCGACACACTTGTGTTGTTTTTAAAATGAGTGGCCCTTCACTTTTTCATTTTGTGAAAAGGCCAATGTTTCTGACTTTGGTAGGGCACCTTCTTTCTGATCCCTTCCAAACCATTATCACAATGTCTCTGACTGCTGGTTGCCTTTATGCTATGGCCAGCCAAGTACCCCCCACAGCTTCCTACAGAACTGTCCTATAGTAAGTACAATTTGGCCCCTCTTCCATGAGAGAAGCAGGCAACTCTATGACTACTGGCTCTATACCTACAAATTCCAAATGGACTGGCTAACTGACCAGGATGAAATGAGGAATTTTTCAAAATTTCAAATGAAGTCCCTTCTTGAATCCACTCAGTGTAGTTACTTAGAAAAATAGCCATACTGAAATGTGTATTTTTCTCCAATAGGACTTTAAATTAACTGGATATGTTTCTGTGATTCTGTACATCCGGATCAGTCAACTTCAGTGGTGCCTCCTCCTGTTCCAAGAGTACCTCAAACCTCACTTAAGATAATGTGAATGGCAGTTTTGTGTTACTCCAAAGGGAGGGTTAAATGTCATTTTTGCTTAGTGTGTTTTTATAAGTTTAGTAGGTTTTTTATCATTATAGAAATTAGTTGAACCAATTTGATAAAAAAATTGCATAGACATTTAGGATCATACTCCCTATGGCATAGAGTTTACACAGCTCTTAGCAACCCTTGCAGAAATAGAGCAGCAGATCTAAGGATCACATCTAGAACATTTTTACCTGAAACAAAAGGATGCCATTTATTTTGACAACATATTTAACATCACATGAACATTACAACTTGTTGAGATTAGCTGTTACTTGAAAACAATGTCACTAGATGGTGCTTATTTACATTTCTAGAAGGCAGCACTAATCTCAGGATGAAACTTTTAATTACGTGAATAGCATTGTTTTGTCACTGATGTATCAACTGACGGTGGTCTCTGTGGTCTGACTGATGAAATACCGATAGTTTATGACTGGCACAAGTGACTACAGCATTTCAGTCTCCAGGTCTTCAGTTACATTGATTTATGAAAGCACACAGCTAATGGGTTGTATGAAGTGTTGTGCTGGTTTTGGCATGGAATTCACTGTGCTTGTTAAATTCAGTCTGTTACTGAAGAAAGGAATCTCACTAGTGGTTGCGATTTGGACCTTATTGATATTTCAAAAGTGTGTCACTGAACATATTGAGGTTTGAAATACTTGCTTGGGATGCATTAACTATTCAGTATCTCCTCCACATACATACAGAACAAGATTTGAGCCTCCATTTGAACACAATCACAAAAGCTTGGCTATTAAAGACAGTAATTTGCTGCATTCTGAATTAAATAATTGATTATTTTGGTCTCAGAAGTATATTGGTTCTTCTGCCATTTAAAGGATTTCTTGTCCATTTGTAAAAAGTTCATGTTAATATCAGAATATTTGTTTCTAAGGCTTGGTCTACACTAAACCCCCAAATCGAACTAAGGTACGCAACTTCAGCTACGTGAATAACGTAGCTGAAGTTCGAAGTACCTTAGTTCGAACTTACCTCGGTCCACACGTGGCAGGCAGGCTCCCCCGTCGACTCCGCGGTACTCCTCTCGTCTAGCTGGAGTACCGCAGTCGACGGCGAGCACTTCCTGGTTCGACTTATCGCGTCCAGACAAGACGCGATAAGTCGAACCCAGAACTTCGATTGCCAGCCGCCGAACTAGCGGCTGGGTGTAGACATACCCTAAGAGAACTGATTTTCTTTTTTCTCTCCTGAACCTCATCTGTAGGGCCAGCCTTAAATACAAGCAACACAAGTGACTGCTTGGGGCCTTGTGCTTTTACATAGGAACCTAGGATGTGTAATAATGGATCTGACCATTAGTTCATCAAGTCCAGTATCTTGTTTCAGTCCAATACCTGATGCTTCAGAGGAAAGTGGAAATTTCCCATAACTCAGCTTCCTGGTTGTGGAATGTAAATGGCTGCAGGCAGGAGGAATTCCTTCCTGTCCCATGTTGCAATCAGCTTATGCCCCAAAACATGAGATGTCCTTACTTTCATTGTAACAAAATCCATAGTTGTACCCGCTGTTAGTCATGAAGTTATTTTACTCTTTAAAAATTCACCTACATTCATTAATTCCATGACCTCTCTTAGGGGGACTTGTGCAGACTTGGTACACTCCCTTCTTCCTCCCCACAACTGCAGGGCTGTTTGAGGCTCTACAAACTTTAAGACCAGACCAGCCCAACTTCATTATACACTACTGTAACTATAATGTCACAATTGGTGCCTGTATACACAAACTGTGGGCCTGATTCAGCTCTGACCCTGGTTTTATACATATGTAATGTAAAAGTTACTCCTGATTTACACCAGGGTGAGAGATCTGTGAGGGCTGGTATATGCAGAATCATTTCCACAGGTCCTCAGAATGAAGTGAGAGACACACTGAAATGGAAAAGGCACTCAAGTACGTGGTGGGCTCTCTTGTTGTCTGTGAAAATCAATGCACATATGGCCTCTGAAATGAACATTTAAAGAAGTTTGTTCCCTCTTATAAGCTCTTATATTGTTAGTTACAGCCAGGGAGCTGGGGTTATGGTTATTCTGTATACTTACACATCAACACCATTATTAATATCTCTAGATAAATGTCTTGATTTTGAGCACTTGCAGCACTGAAGTCAGTGATCATAAGAATGGCCATACTTGGTCAGACCAAAGGTCCATCTAGTTCAGCATCCTGTCTTCCAACAGTGGCCAATGCCAGGTGCCTCAGAGGGAATGAACAGAACAAGTAATCATTGAGTGAGCCATCCCCCGTCGCCTGAAATAATCAGGTCCCTTCTTCAGGTGTCTAAATATGGACTTAGGTGCCTAAGTAATCAATATCACAGAATCTAATAATTGTTTCGGGCCAAAGAGATATGTTTTGGTTATATTAGCGTTCAGGTTTGATATATTATTTGACTTCCACATGTTCACTACAAAGACACACTAGATCACAATCTCTGTCATTTGACACATATTGTTCTGACAAGAAGCAGATTTTCATAACCAATTATAAGAAAATTAAATATCTTACAAAAGAGGCACAAACGTATTTAATGGCCTGGGATCCATGATGGCCCCAGAGACACACCCCAGCAATACCTTTAGATGAAGTATCCCGCAAAGAACTAAAAATGCAAGTTCAGAAACAAAGATTTAAAACACTTGAGGACCACATCATATACAGAATTGACCAAATGAGCTAACTGAGCGCTCTGGTCACTTGTCTCAAGGTAATAGAAAAGTTTAAAAGAATTAAAGTGAGTGCACACTAGATTTTGCAGGGAGAAAGTGGCTTTGTAATACCTTGAAAAATGTAAAAGTTAAATAAAAAATAAGCTTGATAAACAGTTCTCACTCTCTACCATGTTGGTCTGTGGAGCCAATAGCATTTAGCAAGGTGCATGACGTCATTAAGAGAATGATGTTTTTAATTGGGCTTCAATTCAGCTCATTTATAGTCATTTAAATTAGTGAGTAGGTCGGACAAGGGATTTTTTTTTTAGTGATGAGTCAGACATTAACAGGCTATATACTGCCCTTTATCTACATGCACAACTCCTCCTGACAACAGTGCAATTTGTACATGCTGATCATTGTTGGTGTATGACCCTGTGTGATTGACAATAATGCACAGTGGCCTTATAAAAAGGGAGCTCTGTAATTTCTCTCAAGTGCTAAGTGGAAGAATCATCAAACAGGAATTGTATAGCACACATACATGTAAATAAAGTATTAAAAACCTTCAGGGAGAGCAAATGTATTATAACAAATCAGTGTAAATGCCACACAGGTAGTTGTAACAAAATAATACAGGTGGCATAAGTGCAGAAATGTTTGCTGACATGATTTATGTAAGCTGCAAAATGAATATGATCAGTGGGGTTTATGCTACAAGATTGTTCCAATACAGTGTTATTCATGATGTCAGTGATAATCCTGAAATGTTAGGCCAAATTCAGATCTGATCCAAGCCCTGTATAATCCCACTGAGATAAATGAGATTGCCTGGGATGTAAATCAGCACTTAATATGGACCAGTGCATTTGTGTGGACATAATGTATGTTTTATATAAACGTTGTAATAGCTGAAGAGTTTCCCCTGCATATCAGCACTGTCAAAGCTGATTTTGAATGGCTGAAGAAAAGATCATCCCATAGTCTAATCTAAATCTGATATCTTTTCTATTACCTATTTCTGAGGAGATACTGTGGCATCAACATATGGATTCTCCTTCACTTTCCCTTCTTCTCTATGAGCAAATGATTTTAATATATCCCAGAATATCACTATATACAATCAAGAGTTACCAAGATGGATTGCTCATCTTAGTACCACGCAGTGGGAGATCCAAGTTCAGAAGCAATCTTGTGCTGCTTTTCCACCTATCTTGGGGTGGGAGTTTGCGATGGTGATGCTGGGCCAGGGTAGTATACATCACTCTAGGAGGACCTGGAGGAGAAGTACTTTGCAGAGGAGGCAAAAGCTATCCAATTACCCAAGGTGGTAAACACCCTTCCATCTTCCTGGACCAGTTGGTGCCCTTTAATCCTTCTTTTGTGTCTGTTTTAAATGTATTGCAAAGAATGTCTTTATATAAAAGTGCCATCAACAATTAATTCTCTTTCTTAGCCTTAGATAACATGGCTTTGTCATAAGTCATTCATCTTCGATTGCAGTTGTCTAGAGAATTATGTTCTTAGTTTGGTTTGAAATAGCCTGGCTTTGCATTAAAGAAACTTGAAAAATGAATTAATTTTGTTTGCAAGTGTTTTAGCATATGGTACATTCAGGCTGAGTGCGCTTTCTGTGTTTCTGGATTGTACTGTATGTCTCGTTCATGCAGTATGGATCAATTACATTTAAACAGAAATATCTGCATCTTGTTTCATAGTTGAACTCAAATTTCCTGATATTGAAAAATGATGTGAGGAAATCTGTCAGCATTTTGCTGACACAGCATGTGTTATTTATTCAGGAAATACACATTTTACTCAGTACATTGTTATACCAGTTCTTGGCACTCTGCTTTTTGAAGTGAAAGTAGAAACACAAACAAGGTACATCTGAAAACTGGCTGTTGACTTTTAAGAGTGCTGATTGTGCAAGCAAGAAATGCTATAACAAAATTCTCTATGAAAATTAGAACTGATTTTAAACAAAAAAAGTCAGTACGCAGATGTTATTTAACTTTGTGTCACTTACTGTGAAATAGACCATCTTACAGGGCCTCATGCCCAATAACCTATATACTGACTTCTTTGTTTAAAAATAAACACTTCATAAAAAAGATGATTTTAAAACTAATTTGAAACTAAAGCTAGTTGTTCCTTTTCACAGCATTACATCTTAGAGGAAAATATTCAGTTTCCACACTTGTAAGATGAGTATAACTTACTTTTGTAAAATGCTTTGCGGGCTTTGGCTAAAGGATTATAGGTTAGATGATCAAAATATCTGGAGATTCCTATGATGCTGAAAAAATATTAGGTGAAGAATATTTTCTCTTTTATTATGAAAGTCTGTTTTCTGGAAAAGAAGGTGAAATGTCTGTATCACTGTGGGTTTTTTCTATCAATGGAAACAGACTGTGGAACAAAGAAAATTGAAAACCACGGAAGATAAACACAAATGGGAATGACTCAACTGTATCCAACTAGTTAGCACTGAGATGTTGAATAGAACTTTATTTACTTTCTGGAAATATTTATTTTAAAATTTTGCAACTCTCATAAGAAATGGCTTGCCACATAGTTTTGTAAGATCATAACAACAAATTATCAGAAACTAAAAATGTTTACCAATGAAAGGGATTTGCAGTAGTAGGAGATTCATTTGCATTTGTTAGGCCTTGGCTTTATGACATCACTCATGGTGGTATGAACATGTTGCAATGCCACATTTAGCAGGGTTGGGGGTGGACAGTTTCCTTTCCCTTAAGTTTTATGTATAATTCGTTATTGGCTTTACATTTCAATAATAAATTTAATTTCTTGAGACTCATGTATTGTACTAAACCAAACTTAAAAGCAGTTTCCAAATAAATAATACTTCTGGGGGAATTCTGCACCACTGCGCAATGCAGAATTTTGCAGAAATTAATGTTGTGTGTGCAGAATTTCCTTTCCCCCACAACAGAAATGGGCTGTAGAGATGTTGGCTGCCACTAGGGGCCGCTGCACTTGGCAGAACCCAGCTCATAAATAGAAGACAAGGCTGCAGGGAGGAGGAGGGAACTGGAGGCTTCCCAGCAGCTGCAGTTCCCAGCACGACCTGATTCCAGCACAGGAAACTCTGTGCAAGCCCAGAACCCAGGATCAGGCTTTTTTTCCCTCTGGATCCCTAGGATCTAGGAGGGTAGGGGATGCAAGTGTCTGGGCTGGGCGGGGAGGGGCGCAGCTGGGCACTGGGGAGGTGAGGGGGGTGTGAGTGTCTGGCCCCCCGGCTGGGTTCTGGCAGGAGGGGGCAGAGAAACTAGAATTGGGTTGTTGTAGGGCAGGGGTGGGCAAACTTTTTGGCCCGGGGGCCACATCTGGGTGGGGCAATTGCTTGCAGGGCCATGAATGTAGGGCTGGGGCAGGGGTGTGGGAGTGCAGTGTGCAGGAAGGTGCTCAGGGCAAGGGGTTGGGGCGCAGGAGGGGGGCGGGGTGTACAAGGGCTCAGGGCAGGGGATTGGGGTGCAGGAGGGGTGCAGCAGGGGGTTTGGGGAGCTCAGGGCAGGGGGTTGGAGTGCAGGGTGTGTGGCAGGGGGCTCAGGTCAGGGGGGTGGGGTGCAGGAGGTTAGGGGGCTCAGGGCAGGGGGTTGGGGTGTGGGGTGCAGGAGGGGTTCAGGGTGTAGGCTCCAGTCCGGAGCCGCTTACCTGGAGTGGCTCCAGGGTGGCAGCGGCACGCAGCCAGGCTAAGGCAGGCTCCCTGCCACCCCCATGGCCCCGTGCCACACTGCACCGCTCCCAGAAGTGGCTGGCACCATGACCCTGTGGCCCCTGGGGTGGGCAGAGGGCGCCGTGCACTGTCCTCACCTGTGGGTACCTCCCCTGAAGCTCCCATTGGCTGCGATTCCCTGTTCCCAGCCAATGGGAGCTGTGGGGGGTGGTGCCTGCAGGCGAGGGCAATGCACGGAGCCCTCTGCCCCCCCTCCCCTTTCCCCAGGGGCCGCAGGGATGTAGTGCTGGCCACTTCTGGTGGCGTCACGGGGCCCGCGGCACCACGGGGGTGGCAGTCCCGTGGGCCGGATCCAAAGCCCTGACAGGCCAGATCCAAAGCCCTGATGGGCTGGCTCTGGCGGGCGGGCCGTAGTTTGCCCACTCCTGTTGTAGGGGTTTCTTTAACTCTACCCCGGGGGAAATTTTTTGTGTCTCCATTTTTACAGACATACCTGCTGACAGGTATTTTGAAATAAATTACCAAAATAATAGAAATTGGCCTGATTATATAATGTTATTTTGTAGAATTGCAGAATTGTAAATTATTGTGCGCAGAAATTTTAATTTTTTGGGACAGAATTCCTCCAGAAGTAAAATAAATTCATAGCTTCCATTGAGCTTTGGAGACAACTAGATCAGGAAATGAGAGATACTATCAGGTATAACATAAAGTTCTCATAGGTGCACTGTCAAAGCCTTCAATTCCGACAAGAATACTTTGCCTTTGTAAGAAAGGAAAGTTTATTCTTCCTCTGTGCTAATGTAGGTCAGTCATGGACCTCTCTAAATTCAAAAGCATCAGATAGTGTCATGTTAAATCCTCTTTCTCTAAGGTTGTGCTGTAACCACTCCCATCTTATTATAGAAGGAGTATGACCAGTGTTCTTAGTGCATCCGGAGTTCCTGCTCTAAAGAGCTTACAGTTTAAATCAGCCTCTGAGTTCAAATTCTTCAAAATTTCAAATC
Source organism: Emys orbicularis (assembly GCF_028017835.1). Taxonomy (NCBI): domain Eukaryota; kingdom Metazoa; phylum Chordata; order Testudines; family Emydidae; genus Emys; species Emys orbicularis. The sequence continues at coordinate 94,672,667 of NC_088687.1, read as the reverse complement.
AGTGGCGCTCACTTTTTGTGTGTGGGCCTGTAATGAAACTCTGTCTTTGGTTGATTAATACCACATAGGACCATATGTTTGTCTCATTCAGACTGGAATTTTACAGATGACTGACTATAGTTTAAATAATATGTCAATTCCAATTGTTCTTGGCAAAACACCAAGATTTCCATGTTTTCACTAGTACCTCTAAAATTGTCATTAAAAACACTAGATTATTTTGTTACAGAATCACTGACCACCTACCCAAAACAGTCCTCCTATCTTACACTACCAAGGTCTGATGTAAATTAAACTTTGTAAAAGAATAATGCATCTAGATTAAAATGCAAATCTAAACCACATTTCAGTCTACTGTTATTTTAAATGGACAACTGATTGTGACCCTCAAGAAAGAGGTTTATGAAGAGCAGATGACAACATTTATGCTCCCTCTTGGTGAAGCTGTGAATAGGCTGATCTCACTGATGCAAGAGTACACAGACCCCAAATTAAGGTCCAGTCTGACCCCTTTCCTGGCATGGACATATTGTTTGAGTTACCAGTAAAGCAACAACACAACATAAATATCAGGCTAAGCTTCTTCCCTGAACTTGGCTGTCCTTAGGCAGCAAAAGCAAACTAGCTAAGAACATGGGCTTCAATTCAGTTTCTATTTACAGCTAACTCAAAATACAGTCTTCATCTGAGGACCAAGAAGAAAAACTGCTTAGCTGTGCTGTGAATGACTCCAATGAATTATAGTATAATATGTTGGACTGCAGCCCAAATCTGGATTGTGGCCTGCTTTAATTTTGGCCCTGGAACACTTCCTCCATTTGGCCAGCCTTGCCTGTACAGCATGGTAGTAGCAGCAGAAGCATTGCTCCTCTAGTTCTTTATGCACACAGCAGGCTCCTGTGTAATATTTGCTTAATGTAAAGGAAAACTTACTCAGAACAATCAGTTACCTTGTACCTCAAGGGCCTTACGCATACAGTTAGCTGCAGTGCTTGATTTGTGCTAGGCTTGCCAGGGCTGAGCCCCAGCACCTCCGTTCTTCAGACAACAATGAAGGAAACAAATTAATCTTAGTCATTTCCCTCTGTACAATGAATGACATTTTAGACTGCAAAGGGTTCCAGAGCTCTCCTCTGTGTAAAGTGCTATTGTTCTTCTGCCTCCGTAGACATGAAGAAGGTAGCCAAGAGGTACTGAACAGGGGAAAAGAGGAAAATATACAAAACAGGTGCAAAAACAGGCAAAGGGATGAAAATCCCCCAAAAGGGGAAAGTGAGGAAATGGCAAAAGGTGGGTGGCACCTAGGGGTCCACCAGCAAATGAGTCAAAGAAAGATAATCCAAAGAGAAAAATTGGGAAGTGTGGACATGGAGTGGGAGGAAAAAACCTGATTATCAGATTCAGAAAATCATCTGCTTTCTAGAGCTATAGGTGTGTAGGCTTTTGCAGGGAGGGGGAGGTGAATGCAGATTGCATTTCCTGGGGTCCCACTCAAGTAGGTTGGTTTGAAGGAGACAAGGGTGTCTGCCCACACCCCAGTACAACTGAGAAATCTTACTACAGCACCCTGGAAAATTGTATCTGTGCATAATTTATGTTGCATATATGGCAGCTGAATCAATAGTTGCCTATAGAGAGGTGAGTAGTTCATGTGCTAACCAGAGGGAAGCAGTTTTTTGTGAGATAAGAAGTATGGGAGAAGAGGAGCATTGAAGGCAATAATCCCTCACAACCTTTCCTCTTGGATTTTGTTTGAACACTGCCCTCCAGTCACCATGACAAATATACATTTTAAAAGAAATTTTAGAGCACGGTACAAGGTTTGGGGCTGTGAGGTTAGATAATTGTGGTGAGGTTAGATAACTGTACTTTCTTACAGGGCCGCCCAAAGGATTCAGGGGGCCTGGGGCAAAGCGGGGGAGCTTGTACTCACCGGGCGGCGCTCTGAGTCTGCGGCGGCAGTGGTGGCATTTCGGTAGCAGGGGGCCCTTCAGTCGCTCCGCGTCTTTGGCAGCACTGAAGGGGCCCCCGCCGCTGAAATGCCGCCGAAGACCCGGAGCGACTGAAGGGCCCCCTGCCGCCGAAGACCCGGACCGCCGCCAGGTGAGGAAAGGGATTCTCGGCCAGGGCTCGCGGGGCCCCTGTGGGGCCCGGGGCCTGGGGCAAATTGCCCCTCTCCCCTCCCCCCCCCCCCCGCGGCCCTGCTTTCTTATAAACTTAGTCCCTCAAAAACTTGTCAAGAGATAGGCATACTGTTTCCCAGAAGATGGCACTGTTGCTTTATAAATGGAATTTGTGTGTGTGTGTAAGTAAAACTTCAGTGTAAAAAAAAGCCAATAAATGTTTGCAAATAAAGTTATAAATGTTACAAATGAAAGCAGTAAAAACAGGTGTGTATTCATATCTGAGTTTAACCAACAAATATAAAATCGGACAGCTGACTGATATGTTAAACATAGACCATGAGGAACAAGATAAAACATGAGGAACATTTAGGTACAACAGCAGCAACAAACCAGATGATTATTAGAAAGCTGGAAAGATATAATTGATAGCAAGTTGTCATTGACATTAGATTCTAGGTAATGCTCCTATTGCCTTTTCATTAAAGCTGGTCAAAATTGTTTTGTCAAAACTTTTTTTTTTTTTTTTCAATGAAAACTGGCCTTTTGATCAAAAGGTCATTTGTTGAAAATTGAATTTTGGCCATCATTTATGGAGTTTAATGAAAAAACACCTTTTTTTTTTAAGCTTTTGGTAAAATGTTCAGTTTTGAAAACCAAAATGTTAGATTTTGGATGAATTGTTTTTGTTGAAAAATCTAAAAATTTGTAATTGGAAATTTTTACAAATTTGCATTTTCAACCAGCTCTCCTTTTCATCACCAAAGATAATATCACAGCTTCCTAAGGAAAACACAGAGATTTGCTATAATGCCTGTCAGGTCTTTATCAGTTTCTAGGTTAAGAAAGTGGCAAGTTGCAGTATTGATCTAGTTCAGCTGCTTGCCTAATGCTGATTAAGAGCTGGATGATCAGTTTTCCATGTTTTCCCTTCTCCTATGATTTACAGAGGTATTTTCCCTAAAAAATATACAAAGGCTCTTTTCTTGCCTTTACCCTGCATGAACCTGAATAGCACACCCTGTTATGGAGCAATCTCTGTTTTTCACCTTCTGCTGATTTCTACCTCATGGACAAGGGCAAATGCACATTTTGAGTCATCTAACTTCTTTTTGTCTAAGGATGTCTTCTGCTGCTGCTGTGTACAATATGGCCCTTCAGTCATTTACAACTGTTTTTCTAGGTTGATCGTTCGTTTGGGAACATTGGTTGCCTCTCTAAACTTCTTTTAATTATGGATCTCATGGGTATCAGAGGAACCCTATGGCCCTCTTCCCTCCGATGTTTAGAGGGGGAGAGTTGGTACATGGAGGCATAACAACCATAATTAATTGTTAATAGGCGTCACCTCAGTTTCTGCAGAAGCAAATGACAATGCCATCCACGCAGAATTACATGTTATCAGGGTCCTGGTGTATTAAGAAATACCATGAGATGGCATCTTGTATGAAGAGCATAGAACAACCCTACTCATGGCAGCTCAGTAGCAGTAAAAGTAAATCCAGGATGTTTGAAATCATGCAGAACAATGTTCTCGTTGACATTTCTATTTTACATGCAGACTAGCCTTTGCCAGTAAAGGAAATAAGCCTGACTAAGAATGTTATCATAAAACTTGAAATACAAGGCATGGTACAATGAAAATATTGCATATAGCGTGGGCCAAACTTCTGGCCAGAAAACTGTGGATTTAGCATTTTTAGCGAGTTTGTAAAAGGCTACTTTATGATTTGTATATTAGTGTTAACATAAAATACTAGCCAAGCTACACCAAAATAATGTATGCTTGCCTATATGTTACCTGTGTGTGTTGTTAATACTTTGTTGCATGGCTCAGTGGTCAAATAAAATATCTTATTGCAAATCTAAAAATATTACCTTTTGTATGACTTATGGTATGACCTTCAGCTCCCGCTGGGACTGATTGCAAAAGCACTCGATAGTTTTTTCTCAAGAGTATCTGTTCCTGCTCCTTATTCACGCCTTAGACTCATCAGTTGTGTGAGATCATAATCATCTCCACAACACATATATAGGACTAATATCACAAAGAAAAAGGCCTCCATGCAAATGCCTTCTGCAAGTCCAGAGATCTGTGGGACCTCACTGTGGCTCTCAGGACACGCTGGGCTTTCAGAGCAATGTTCCCTGCCTATTCTGTGAAGGACATACCATGCCTCTGCATCCCACTTGATGGAGTAATTCAAAGGAAAATGACTATCAAATTCTGGAGTTTCAAAGCCCTTCCGTGGGGTTTCCCAGATGAGGGATGATTTGACTCTGTGACTTCAAGTGAGAAATATGCAACTGATAATGGCAAGGCAAGCAACCAGAAAGGATAGCTGGTGTCGTTATCTTTTGTTAATTTATATCTCTGTGCAACCACTTGTTCCTGTTACTGTTGCCTTCATTCTCTCCCTGACCACTCTCCCTCTGTGTATTTCTTACATCCACTCATTTCTTAATTTAGACTGTAAGATCTTCAGAGCAGGACTCTCTATTTGTACAGCACCATGGTGATCCACCTGAGTTTTAATACAATAATGATCATAACATGGGCAGTTAAACCAGAGTTTTAATGCATGTGTTCCTAGCAATAAAATACGAGGAGGGAGAAATACAATACTGAGGAGATCGTCTCTCAATAGAATGCTTTCCTAAGATTTCCATGAAGCCTCAGTGACCTTTAAGCATTCTTGCAAATAATCATATACATACCCATCAGCCTTTATTCTTCAATAGTCTGGGAGGCAACCCCCCCCCCCCCCCCCCCCAATATCAGTGAAACACATAGCACATTTAGCAAATGAAGCTGTTTGGGAGAGCTGAATGAGCAACTTCATAGGATAAGCTTCCCCCCCAGCTGCTGCCTAATACACTTTTCGGAGCTTGAATAAATGAGTTGTTCTCATCTTAAAAAACAAAACAACCCACTCCCCCACAACCCAAACCCAGTAATTATATCGAATAAATGAAGGCTTCAATGAATGGCAAAAGTTGCCTGAGAGAAATAGCTGTTGGCAACTGTTCCTTCTAATTAAAATGTATGTCTGAAAAGCCTCAGTCTTTGGGAATATTGAACAAAATGCCAGCACTAGATAAGGTACAGATAATGCTTTGTGTCCATTAACCGCCCCTTACAATTAGGAAATGTGGGTTCAGCCAAGCTAAGCTTGACTGTTTTATGGCATGAAGGACCATTTGGGGATTAAAAGTAACGTAGCACCTGTTGCTTGCCCTATTGAATAGGCTGGTTCTTTAAAACTTTAGAGTAATAATAATAATTAGTAAATAAAATATTAAAAACCCAAAGCCACCCCTGTTGCAAAAGTGAAAACACTCACCAGCAAACAAATCCTGCTTAATTAAGACAGATAAATAAGAGGAACTATAAAACTGATGCCAGGTTGGAAAGTTATACAGACTAAGTTTCAGACAATCAAATCTGTTGGTGGATAATAGTAAAAATTTTTCTTTACTGTACATTCAATCTCAGAGTCAATTATTATGTTTTTCAGTGAAGCAATGTTAAAAACCATACTCATTACAGAATTGTCAACCTCCAGTGTTCAAAAATCACGAGTCATGCATCAAAAATTATGAGAATGACTTATAAACATTAAAGTCATGATTTTTGGCTTTTTTTTTTTAGTTTCTTTTTATTTGCCTTCTAGTTTCTGAACCTTCAAGGTGCTCTTGGGTCCTGTTTTCAAGCTTTTCTCTTCCAGCATGAAGTCTAGAAACTTGCTTTAAAAAAAAATAAAAATAAACTGAGCTTTTAATTAAATCTCTTAATTCAGGAGCTGGAGCTTAAAGAAAACCATTAAATATTGTGAGACTCGCAATGAAATTGCAAGGATTGGCAATGCTGCTTTGAAAGCCTCTCTTTGACATCTTCAGGGAAGAATGGCTGGTCTGTTTCCGCCCCCTCTCCCACACATACATTCAGGGGCATCTCACTCTCCACAGGAGAATGGTGGGCCCCCAGGTTTCTCTTGTTTGTCTCTCTCTCTCGTTCTTCTATTTGTCTCACAGTGCATTTCCCACCTCCATGGTATCCCCCTCTCCATATCTGTGTCCCAGTGTGCTCCTCCATCATCCCACTCTTTGCCACCACAATGTGACCTCCTATGTCCCAATGTATGTGCCTCCCCCTCCCAGTGCCCACTTCTATTCTGTGTCTTCCCTAGTGCATGCCCCAATTAGTGCCATGGCTGAGGCAGGCAGAAGTCTGCTCAAGCAGCCTCGGGCCCACCGCCTGCTCTCTACAACAACACTTATTGGCAGGAAGCCTACATTGGTTTTTCATAAACTGATCTGGCTTTCTGGGACTGTGAGCAGCTAAACCAGGGGTTAAAATGCCAGGACTGTCCTAGCCAAACCCAGACATTTGGCATGTCTCATTAATTTAACTTCTCAACATCCCTGTCAGGTAGGTAGGTATTATTAGTCCTATTTTACAGAGGAGAAAACTGAAGAAGAGGGAGATTCTATCTAGCCAGGTACTTGTATGGCCTTCATCACTGAAGTATCTGAGCCTTCAATACATGTCCCATTGAAATCCAATGCCCAGATGCTGGGAACAGAACTCAGGTCGTGACTGCCAGTCCTGAGCCTTGACTGTAAGACCACCCCTCCTCTTTACTTTTTAATATGACTGCTATATACATACACTTCTATTAGTGAATATTTGTAAAGCATGTGGAGCTGTCTGGTTGGAAGGCACTATTTTCCAGAGTAGAGTGTTACTGTGAGGGCATTTTTTAAAAATGTAAAACATTGAAAGATTTTGTAAATTTTGGCATGTGGATGAAACAGGAACTAACACTGCAGTTGTAACACAAGTGAAAGCAGTATCATTTCCAGTCATGTGAGAAACATCACCTCAGTACATTAATGTATTTCAGTGACCCCATCAGTAAGAACTAGGATCAAGGGATTCTGATAATAATAGTTGGAACCTGTGTTTCAATCACTTCATCCCACTTGTTCCATCATTCCTCAATTAATTCAGTCATTAACTTAACACAGGGAGTCAATCTTTTCATTTCCCTTCAGGCTGGCTAACCGTTTTGCAAGAATAACATCTGATCTTGCGCCCAATGAAGTCCAGGGGAGTTTTGCTACTGACTACCATATGTCAGGGACCAGCCTGTGGAATTGAAATAAACAGAATGATTACAGTCACATGGAACTATCTCCATATCTTCTGGGAATGCCATAGTCCTCTCCTTAAAATGATTTCTCACACCAACATGGACCCAGAGGTCCTATTGATATTTGGAATTTGATTACATCATGTGCTCTGCTTCTAGCTCACCCATTGTGCAACCAGGAAACCCTTCCCCTACTGCTCAAAATACACCAGTTCCTCCTAGATTTTAGTTCCTTTTAAGTTTAGTAACTAAAGCTGTGAGAGTCGGGAAAACCTGCTTGGTGAGTAAATTCTCTCTTTATTAAAGTTTCTGCACCTCTGTTCACCTGGAGAGGACTTGCTTAAGTCAGCGGAGAAATCACAGTTAAATGAGCTCTTGAATTGTGTCAAAACATGCATGGAGCGGAGTTGTAGCTGCTACTGCAGCCTGGAGACTGCAGAGTGCCTGTGAAGCTACTCCACACTCTGGCTCAAGGCGGGGTGGAGCAAACCCACCCAACCCATAAGTTATGTCCGTTGAAAAAATTCTGTTTGTCTCAGCTTTGTGTGGAGGAGTGAGGATTTGGCCCCATGCCCCTCTCTGATTGAGAACAATCTCAGGACAACCTCCCCAAACAAAACAAAACTCTGATCAAATTTATAAACACTGGCAGATTTCAGGTTTACATTTCTTTCTGAACCTAATTTAAATGAACAGCAGACAATTTATGGGCTTTTCCAAGTGAACCCACAGGGCTTGTTTGCTAGAGTCTGACTCTCAGACAGTTCACTACAAGTCTAATCAAAACCAGACTTATTCTAATATGAAGCAGACTAATAAGTATTGATGGAGCTACAAAGGACCAGGTTTAATGTAGTAAACAATGAGCCACTAGCGTGGCAGCAGTCAGAGTCACTGCTATTTAGCACACTCAGATTTAGAATCAGCAAATTTGCTTTTGACTTCCCTCCATTGTACAAGGAAAGTTAAATTGCTTGGGGGCCAAGTAAAGAAGGGTTCTCGCTAGAAGATGCCTCACATCTGTTATGTGGAGTTTCTAGTCTTAACACTGAGGAGACTATGCCTCTGGTGTTGACCCCTCAGAGGGTGATGCAGAATAAAATGTTCCTCAACATTGGTATCCCCAGATTCTTCAGGAAAAGCTGCAAGAATCAGTCCCAGGCTGTGAGGAACGCTTCTTTCCCTTCTCGTTGGCCAGTGTGCACTCTAGGGCCTTGTAGAAATCAAACTCTATAAAGCAGGCTCTGGTTTTGATAAGATGAACTTGGACAGTTGAGATCCACTGACCTTGACTCAGAATTAATTCTGAGATGATGCCCATTGATAATCCCTAGGATTTCTATACTGTAGTGTTTTACATGTTCAAAGCAATGCACAAATATAAGCTTTTATAATAATTAATGGAGATATCCCATCTCCTAGAACTGGAAGGGACCTTGAAAGGTCATCAAGTCCAGCCCCCTGCCTTCACTAGCAGGACCAAGTACTGATTTTGCCCCAGATCCCCAAGTGGCCCCCTCAAGGATTGAACTCACAACCCTGGGTTTAGCAGGCCAATGCTCAAACCACTGAGCTATCCCTCCCCCCCCCCCATCTAATATTGCTAATATTCAACAACCCTCTGTTCCTCTTCTACAGATTGGAAAAATAAGGTAGAAATTAAATGATTGGTCCAAGGTCACACAGCAAATTAATGGTAGAGACAGAATTAGAACTGGAGAATCCCTGAGTCCCCCACACATGCTCTATCCATTAACTCAGGCTGCTTACTGATTTGACGGAAGTACGCCCACATACCCAGAGGGATCAGATACATTTGTGAGGTGGGCTATCAATGTGCAGTACATGATAGGCATTTAAGAAAGAGAGTGTAAGCACAATATGAGCAGGGGAACACTAGTACCCCAGTAGGAAAACACTCGATAATTGATCATACAAAAGCATGATTTGACCATTGTTACCTCCAACAGCTTTCAGTTTGATTGACTGGCCCTAATGGTGTATCCAGTTGAAGATTTAATTGGTAATGTCTGATGAAATGGGCCACTGGTGAACCCCTGGATCCTCCTTAAATTTTATTTTAACAACCAAAACAAGGTGCTAAATGACTGACAAGCAATAGATTGTGAACTGATGCTGGAGAAAAATCTGGCATTAAAAGTAGGTGTGATAAGGAAAAGCTTCCAGAGTCAGCAAAAGAAATAAGTAATCTACATCAGTGCAAGAGAGGCCAATCTCTGGAAGGTGAGAATACAAGCATATTTTACAGACACTACTTTCTTTTGTCAAGTATCAGGGGGTAGCCATGTTAGTCTGTATCTACAAAAACAACAAGGAGTCTGGTGGCACCTTAAAGGCTAACAGATTTATTTGGGCATAAGCTTTCGTGGGTAAAAACCTCACTTCTTCAGATGCATAGAGTGAAAGTTACAGATGCAGGCATTATATACTGACACATGGAGAGCAGGGAGTTACTTCGCAAGTGGAGAACCAGTGTTGACAGGGCCAATTCAATCAGGGTGGATGTAGTCCACTCCCAATAATAGATGAAGAGGTGTCAATTCCAGGAGAGGAAAAGCTGCTTCTGTAATGAGCCAGCCACTCCCAGTCCCTATTCAAGCCCAGATTAATGGTGTTAAATTTGCAAATGAATTTTAGTTCTGCTGTTTCTCTTTGAAGTCTGTTTCTGAAGTTTTTTTGTTCAATGATAGTGACTTTTAAATCTGTAATAGAATGACCAGGGAGATTGAAGTGTTCACTTACTGGCTTATGTATGTTACCATTCCTGATGTCCAATTTGTGTCCATTTATTCTTTTGTGGAGGGACTGTCTGGTTTGGCCAATGTACATGGCAGAGGGGCATTGCTGGCACATGATGGCATATATAACATTAGTGGATGTGCAGGTGAATGAGCCCTTGATGGTGTGGCTGATGTGGTTGGGTCCTCTGATGGTGTCGCCAGAGTAGATATGGGGACAGAGTAGGCAACGAGGTTTGCTACAGGGATTGGTTCCTGGGTTGGTGTTTCTGTGGTGTGGTGTGTAGTTGCTGGTGAGTATTTGCTTCAGGTTGGGGGGTTGTCTGTAAGCAAGGACTGGCCTGCCTCCCAAGGTCTGTGAGAGTGAAGGATCATTTTCCAGGATAGGTTGTAGATCGTGGATAATGCGCTGGAGAGGTTTTAGCTGGGGGCTGTATGTGATGGCCAGTGGTGTTCTGTTATTGTCCTTGTTGGGCCTGTCCTGTAGTAGGTGATTTCTGGGTACCGTCTTGCTCTGTCAATCTGTTTCCTCACTTCCCCAGGTGGGTATTGTAGTTTTACGAATGCTTGATAAAGATCTTGTAGGTGTTTGTCTCTGTCTGAGGGGTTGGAGCAAATTCGGTTGTATCTTAGGGCTTGGCTGTAGACAATGGATCGTGTGATGTGTCTTGGATGGAAGCTGGAGGCATGTAGGTACGTATAGCGGTCAGTAGGTTTCCGGTATAGGGTGGTGTTTATGCGCTTATTTGCACTGTAGTGTCCAGGAAGTGGATCTCTTGTGTGGACTGGTCCAGGCTGAGGTTGATGGTGGGGTGGAAATTGTTGAAGTCCAGGTGGAATTCTTCAAGGGCCTCATTTCCGTGGGTCCATATGATGAAGATGTCATCAATGTAGCGCAAGTAGAGGAGGGGCACTAGGGGACGAGAGCTGAGGAAGCGTTGTTCTAAGTCAGCCATAAAAATGTTGGCATACTGCGGGGCCATGCGGGTACCCATAGCAGTGCCACTGACTTGAAGGTATAAGTTGTCCCCAAATCTGAAGTGGTTGTGGGTGAGGACAAAGTCACAAAGCTCAGCCGCCAGGCGTGCTGTGGCCTCATCAGGGATACTAGTATCAGAGGGGTAGCCGTGTTAGTCTGAATCTGTAAAAAGCAACAGAGGGTCCTGTGGCACCTTTAAGACTAACAGAAGTATTGGGAGCATAAGCTTTCGTGGGTAAGAACCTCACTTCTTCAGATGCAAGTAATGGAAATCTCCAGAGGCAGGTATAAATCAGTGTGGAGATAACGAGGTTAGTTCAATCAGGGAGGGTGAGGTGCTCTGCTAGCAGTAGAGGTGTGAACACCAAGGGAGGAGAAACTGCTTCTGTAGTTGGATAGCCATTCACAGTCTTTGTTTAATCCTGATCTGATGGTGTCAAATTTGCAAATGAACTGGAGCTCAGCAGTTTCTCTTTGGAGTCTGGTCCTGAAGTTTTTTTGCTGTAAGATGGCTACCTTAACATCTGCTATTGTGTGGCCAGGGAGGTTAAAGTGTTCTCCTACAGGTTTTTGTATATTGCCATTCCTGATATCTGACTTGTGTCCATTTATCCTCTTGCGTAGTGACTGTCCAGTTTGGCCAATGTACATAGCAGAGGGGCATTGCTGGCACATGATGGCATATATAACATTGGTGGACGTGCAGGTGAATGAGCCGGTGATGTTGTAGCTGATCTGGTTAGGTCCTGTGATAGTGCTGCTGGTGTAGATATGTGGGCAGAGTTGGCATCGAGGTTTGTTGCATGGGTTGGTTCCTGAGTTAGAGTTGTTATGGTGCGGTGCGTGGTTGCTGGTGAGAATATGCTTAAGGTTGGCAGGTTGTCTGTGGGCGAGGACAGGCCTGCCTCCCAAGGTCTGTGAAAGTGAGGGGTCATTGTCCAGGATGGGTTGTAGATCACTGATGATGCGTTGGAGAGGTTTAAGCTGAGGGCTGTAGGTGATGGCCAGTGGAGTTCTGTATCCCCATCAGGGATACTGTTCCTGACAGCTTGTAGTCCATCCTCATATGCAATATTGGTGTAAAGAGCTTCTACATCCATGGTGGCCAGGATGGTGTTTTCAGGAAGAACACCAATGCATTGTAGTTTCCTCAGGAAGTCGGTGGTGTTTCGAAGATAGCTGGGAGTGCTGGTAGCGTAGGGTCTGAGGAAAGAGTCCAAATAGCCAGATAATCCTGCTGTAAGAGTGCCAATGCCTGAGATGATGGGGCGTCCAGGGTTTCCGGGTTTATGGATCTTGGGTAGCAGATAGAATACCCCTGGTCGGGGTTCTGGGGGTGTGTCCATGTAGATTTGTTCCCGTACTGTAGCTGGGAATTTCTTGAGCAGATGATGTAGTTTCTTTTGGTATTCCTCAGTGGGATCAGAGGATAGTGGCCTGTAGAATGTGGTCTTGGAGAGTTGCCTGGCAGCCTCCTGTTCATAATCCGACCTGTTCATTATGACTACAGCACCTCCTTTGTCAGCCCCTTTGATAATAATGTCAGAGTTGTTTCTGAGGCTGTGGATGGCATTGCGTTCTGTACGGCTGAGGTTATGGGACAAGTGATGTTGTTTGTCCACAATTTCAGCCTGTGCACGTCTGCGGAAGCACTCTATGTAGAGGTCCAGTCTGTCATTTCAACCGTCAGGATGAGTCCACGCAGAGTTCTTCTTCTTGTAGTGTTGGTAGGAGGGTTCCTGTGAGTCAGTGCACTGTTCAGTGGTGCATTGAAAATATTCCTTGAGTCGGAGATGACAAAAGTAGGCTTCCAGATCACCGCAGAACTGTATCGTGTTCGTGGGGATGGTGGGACAGAAAGAGAAGCTGTTGAGCTATACAGTAGATAGAGCTATCTTCTTCCTCTGTAAGGTTTTAGCAGGGGTTGTCATTAAAATCTTACCAATTTGTCATTTTCAGATACACTGCAGTATTCCCAATATTCCCTCTCTTTAAATAGGACAATATTGGAGTAGATACTTAGCACAGAGAATACTGTGATAACATTAATTACTTGCTAATGCATTTACAGATTGTAACAGTGACCACTAAATAGGCTTGTCTTTCTTTTTGCTAATGTTCCTAGTGCTTAGGCTTGAAATGTCATTATTTTGTGGTGTCCCTTCACATAATGTGCACTTAGTGCAAGGACCTGCCCCTTTGCAGTGCCTGCCGTCTGGAGCCGACTTTCTTGATCTCTCGCATGTGTTTTCAGCTTAAATGTGAAATGAGGCAGTGAGCTGATGAAACAGAGAGATACAATTGGGACGTTCCAGGTGGCAAGGAGATGCAAAGGAGAAAGCTCATTTGCCTCCAGTGATAAGACTGCATTGAAGAACAGAGAGGAAACCAGTACTAGATGAGCAGAGTGAACAGAGATAAAGGGTGAAATCCCAACCTGGCTGATTTCTTCACTGGGGCCAGGAATTCACCCAAAGTCTGTAAGATGGGCCAGATAAGTCCACATAGAGCTTCAAGGCAAGGAGAGTAATTTTGACTTGGCTCCTGAAATGAATGGGGGAGCTGTCTGAAGATAGGGCTGAGATGATTATGCTTATTTTTACGTGAGGTGGGCAGCAGCACCTCATACATTCTGGTGATCTGGCATTGAGAGAGGCCAGGGGAACAGAATTGCCCTGTGGAGAGGGAGGAATGAATGAGAATGTCCGCAAAGGTGGAATCTAGATAGCTTCAGACCTGGTCAAGGCTATAGAAATTGTGATAGGCAAATTTACAATCCTGTGGGATTATGGGAAAAGAAGAAAAGTTCACAGTCAAAGATGATGCCAAGGTTATGGACCGTGGGTAAAAATCCTGGCTCAACTGGAGTCTTGCCATTGACTGTAATGGAATCAGAGATTTGACCCAGTGAAGGCTTAAGCTAAGGAGAGAGAGGATACAATATAAATTTTCAGATGAGATTTTGACTACACCTCTTAATCTCTCTCTCTCTCTCTTCTCTAGTTCTGTAAAGCATTTTGAGATAAAGGGCTTGATTCTCCTCTCAATGGCCTTTACATCTGTGTAACTCCACTGACTCCGGTAAAGTTATTTCTTATGTACCAGTGTGAGTGAGGGGAGAGTCAGGCCTCTGGTTTGTGTCAAAAAGGTGTGTTCCTGCAGACCTCAATGTGAGTGCTGCATGCAGAGCAGCTCCAAGATTAGGCCCTGAAGTTGTACTGTCTGGGCATTGTAGTCATTTCTGTACTGCTTCTGGCAAGGTGTTATAAATATCCCCATCTTCTATGGCCTCCACCACCTCCGTATCCGAGCTCCTCACAATTTATAATGGAGTTATCCCCACAACACCCGGTGAGGTAGGGAAGTGCTATTAGTCCCATTTTTCAGATGGGGAACTGAAGCATAGAGCATCTAAGAGACTCGTGGCAGGTCACCCAGGAAGTCTGTGGTGGAGCTGGGAGCTGAACATAAGAATGGCCATACTGGGTCAGACCAAAGGTCCATCCAGCCCAGTATCCTGTCTACCGACAGTGACCAATGCCAAGTGTCCCAGAGGGAGTGAACCTAACAGGTAATGCTCAAGTGATCTCTCTCCTGCCATCCATCTTCACCCTCTGACAAACAGAGGCTAGGGACACCATTCCTTACCCATCCTGGCTAATAGCCATTAATGGACTTAACCTCCATGAATTTATCTAGTTCTCTTTTAAACCCTGTTGTAGTCCGAGCCTTCACAACCTCCTCAGGCAAGGAGTTCCACAGGTTGACTGTGCGCTGCGTGAAGAAGAACTTCCTTTTATTTGTTTTAAACCTGCTGCCCATTAATTTCATTTGGTGGCCCTTAGTTCTTATATTATGGGAACAAGTAAATAACTTTTCCTTATTCACTTTCTCCACACCACTCATGATTTTATATATCTCTATCATATCCCCCCCTTAGTCTCCTCTTTTCCAAGGTGAAAAGTCCTAGCCTCTTTAATCTCTCCTCATATGGGACCCGTTCCAAACCCCTAATCATTTTAGTTGCCCTTCTCTGAACCTTTTCTAATGCCAGTATATCTTTTTTGAGATGCGGAGACCACATCTGTACGCAGTATTCAAGATGTGGGCGTACCATGGATTTATATAAGGGCAATAAGATATTCTCCGTCTTATTCTCTATCCCTTTTTGAATGATTCCCAACATCCTGTTTGCTTTTTTGACTGCCACTGAACACTGCGTGGACGTCTTCAGAGAACTATCCACGATGACTCCAAGATCTCTTTCTTGATTAGTTGTAGCTAAATTAGCCCCCATCATATTGTATGTATAGTTGGGGTTATTTTTTCCAATGTGCATTACTTTACATTAATCCACATTAGATTTCATTTGCCATTTTGTTGTCCAATCACTTAGTTTTGTGAGATCTTTTTGTAGTTTTTCACAGTCTGCTTTGGTCTTAACTATCTTGAGCAGTCTAGTATCATCTGCAAACTTTGCCACCTCACTGTTTACCCCTTTCTCCAGATCATTTATGAATAAGTTGAATAGGATTGGTCCTGGGACTGACCCTTGGGGAACACCACTAGTTACCCCTCTCCATTCTGAAAATTTACCATTTATTCCTACCTTTTGTTCCCTGTCTTTTAACCAGTTCTCAATCCATGAAAGGATCTTCCCTCTTATCCCATGACAACTTAATTTACGTAAGAGCCTTTGGTGATGGACCTTGTCAAAGGCTTTCTGGAAATCTAAGTACACTATGTCCACTGGATCCCCCTTGTCCACATGTTTGTTGACCCCTTCAAAGAACTCTAATAGATTAGTAAGACATGATTTCTCTTTACAGAAACCATGTTGACTTTTGCTCAACAATTTATGTTCTTCTATGTGTCTGACAATTTTATTCTTTACTATTGTTTCAACTATTTTTCCCGGTACTGATGTTAGACTTACCGGTCTATAATTGCTGGGATCACCTCTAGAGCCCTTTTTAAATATTGGCGTTATATTAGCTATCTTCCAGTCATTGGGTCCAGAAGCTGATTTAAAGGACAGGTTACAAACCATAGTTAATAGTTCCGCAATTTCACATTTGAGTTCTTTCAACTCTTGGGTGAATGCCATCTGGTCCCGGTGACTTGTTACTGTTAAGTTTATCAATTAATTCCAAAACCTCCTCTAGTGACACTTCAATCTGTGACAATTCCTCAGATTTGTCACCTACAAAGGACGGCTCAGGTTTGGGAATCTCCCTAATGTCCTAAACCTTGAAGACTGAAGCAAAGAATTCATTTAGTTTCTCCGCAATGACTTTATCGTCTTTAAGTGCTCCTTTAGCATCTCGATCGTCCAGGGGCCCCACTGGTTGTTTAGTAGGCTTCCTGCTTCTGATGTACTTAAAAAACATTTTGTTATTACCTTTTGAGTTTTTAGCTAGCTGTTCTTCAAACTCCTTTTTGGCATATTACATTTTTACACTTAATTTGGCAGTGTTTATGCTCCTTTCTATAATCCTTTCAGGTTTCAGGATAGTACCCCAACCACGAGGCTAGCCTTCCTCTTTCCAGGTTATAAAACCATTATCATGTGCTGAGTTTATCCATAAAGGCAAAGCCCCTTTTAACTGTAATGCCTTCCTATGTCTTTCAAAAAATATGATATTCATTTTGTTTAAAGTTGGAGAGAATTCAAGCTGCTTTTGAATTGTGTGCCTGTTTTTCTTTCTAATGTAGTCTTCTTATGTTTCCTAATTCCCTGCTGAACTGTTGCATGACTATGGAGCTCTTACCAATGGAAGCCAGCCAGCACTGATCATAGTCTCTATAGTATGGTCCACCCTGTTTTCTTTAAATATTTGCCTTCCATTAAAGATCAGTCACTGGCTTTTCCATGCTGTACCCAGAATTCACCATTTCCTGTAACTCTTTAGTGATTCTAGGGTCAGAGGGTAATAATAGCTTCTGCTGTGTCCTAGAAACTTATTCACACTGACCTGCTGCAATTTCTCTTGAGCTGAATGTAACTTAATGTTTCCTTTCAAAGAAGAATTGAACTTTTTGTGTTCATCAGCCAGCTCTTGACCGAAAAAAAATGACTGTAAAAATGGCAATATGAGATTCCATGTTTATTGTGTCTCAGTGATTTTTGCAATCAGATGTGTTCATTTCTCAAGTAACAGCTGTTTTTATGAACTCTGAGCCCTGCAAACTCAACTCTGGTTCTGACAGTCAGATAAAGTTTTTTTTCTATAGCATGATAATCACCAGTGTCAAATGCATGTCAAATTGTACTGTTCTGATTGGGTAACATGTTACATCCATTTTGTACAGCTGTAAATAACAGCATAAAGTGTAAGGCAACTTGTAACGGACAATCAAGTCCATTATCATGTTGCCATTTATTACCTACTAATATCAAAGTGGTGTCACTTTTAAAGTACTGTATGTGCTATGGGCTCAGTTCTGTGGGATGGTAACTGGCTCCTGTGAGGTGCTACTGAGTGTCCTCCACTGCTACTGACTTCAGTGGTAGATAAGGGCACTCAGCCCCTGGCTGGATCACACCCTATCATTATAGGATCTAAATAACTAATAGTAAATATTGATTTTTGTTTGTTATTGTGAAACATATTCACTCATACTGGGTAGAAAGTGGAGATGAATTTGATCCATGTAGATTAGATCCTGATTTTGCCACCATGCTTCCAAATTTCAGGGTGTTCAGGTCTGGGGTTTGGATTCGTGCTGAGTTTCCTTGATTATCCTTTTACTTTGTGCAAAACCAAAAGAAGACAATGCCACCAATTTTATGTATCAGCTGTTTGACTTTGATATTATTTTTCACTGCTCTCTGTAGAGTGTTATCAGAAAATTTCTTCCTCTCCACATTTTAGCCAGGTTTTAGATCCAGTTGGACATCATTTGCAGCTTAGGTGTCTGTTGATACACTACATTACAACATGATGGCCATCTTCTTTTAGGAGGGCAGAGGCTAACAGATAAATTATTCTGTTTTGGAGACGTAGAAGTGATCTTTTGCTCTCATTTTGTGAGTAATATCTAACTTGGTGCTAGAGTGCCCCATCCAATATAAATCAAAATACTTACAGATACTTAAGCTTTTCATCTTCATCAAATATAGATGTGTTCACATTTTTTGAAATCATATTTAAAGAAAATTCCCTTTTGGATGGACTATTTATGCATCATCTTTTTTTAGTCTCTCTTTTTAATCTCTCAGCCTATAGGTTGTCCCGTAGCAGCACTGTGACTTTCAGAAATGGAAATTTCTGCTTCTATTCATGTTAGAAATGGACTGAAAGATTTTATTTCATTCCCTGACTGAAAAATATCAGAAATTCAGTAGATAGCCAAAGTAGGTGAGTTGGCATCTTTCATTGGACAACTCTGGTGAAAGAGACAAGCTTTTGAGCTTACACAGAGCTCTTTTTCAGGTCTGGGCATCAGCAGATGTTCTTATCCCTTATATGCAGAGGATGAAATAATTAGAAGCTTTCTGATCCAGATTTTAACAGGAATACTTTTCAGTTAGGCCAAGGAATGGACTTCACTGAAACTGATAGGCAGACCATAGTGCTATCTCTTTCATTCTGCAAACCTTCAAAAGCCTTGATGGTGGTTTGGTCTAATGCAGTGGATTAAAATTCAGTCCCTTTTCTATGAACCTGAGTCATTAACATTTTAATAACCTATTATGCAAGTATTTGGTATGTATTTGAAAGGTCTTGTCTGATCAGTCTTAACTGATCAGACAGTGATTCACATCCCAGCTCCCCATGCTCTACTAGCCACTTGAGTACCTTGGCATCTATGATGCACTGAAAGTCACATCACTGGGCCATTAACTGCAAAAGGCTTGCTTTTAAAAAAGTCGTGTTCCAAACATGTTGGAAGGGCGGCCTTCAATAGATTAATAGTTTGATTTACAAAAAGCCAGGTACCTGTGGCTGTGCACAGAGATGTGTGCACAACTGCATTTAATTTGTCCATGCAACTACGTACACAGAGGACCCAACTGAGTTTTGCCCTTGACTTCAATAAAAGCAGGAACAAGCCACAAATTGAGTATTTCACAAAGAAATGGCCAGGTAGGTCTTGCAGTGGCAAATGACTATTGAAAATACCTGATTTTACTTTTGTTAACCAAATACTCAAATTATATGTACAATTGCAGGAAACCCTAAATTCCTTTGAAAAAACAAGTCCTTAGGAAATAGAGGCATAATCTAAAATGTTAGTAATTAAAACAAATAATATTACAGCAAGTTACATGAAAAAAAAATCAGACTTGTATGTGTTGGGAATCTTACCAGGATCCAGCATTGACTACAGGTGTGAAGTTATTTCTAAGAGCCACATCATTCTCACCTCACTGGCAGGGGCAGTCTCACTGACTTCATTAGGCAAAGGGAGTCAGGCATATCAATTTACAATCTCAAATCAGTAAAACCACAATTGCATAGAGTGGGTCACATCATTCTCACCTTACTCACACTGGTAGTCCATTGAAAATGCTGATCCTATTGAAGACAGTGATACTAACCACATGAATAAGGTCTGAATGAATTGGCCCTCTGTGGTTGCTGATTTTATTTATTTTAGTTTGAGCCAGATTCTGATATGCTTATTGATGTTGATTAGTTTCTTATCCTGTGAGTGGTGCCATTGATTTCAATGGGACTGCAGGTGGAGTAAAGTACTAGTCAACCTTAGTAAGGATATCAGAATTGGGAGTTTTATTTTCTTGTAAATGAAGTGAATTAACATGTCTGACTCTGTTTATTTATAGTCATGTAAGTGCTGCTCGGATTCTATGTCGTGCTTTGACTCACAGTCTTTCAAATGACCTAATAGCTGAACTATATAAGGGAGACAGTTTGTAAAGAATTACTTTCCAGGAGAAAAATTTAAATTGGTCTTCAGTTTGAATGTAGACCGTTCTAAAACTATCAGTTAAAAAGTATAAAGTTAACGCAGATGATTCCTCTCTTTTCAATATTTATCACAAAACATCCTAAACTTGTTGGCCTCTGGTAGATGACCTTTGCATTCTTCTGTTAATACCATGAAAATGATAATGCACCAATTTCCTGTTTGAAAATAAGAAGAGAGGCAACGATGCCCTTTCTTTCTCTTAATAGTAAAAATGTCCGTCTCTTGCACCTTTTTAAAAGAAAGCACACAATCATACATATGCAAATATATTTTTGCAATTCTTTCTCATTGCCAGAAGATAACACTGAGGTTTAGTTTTCTTTTACACTATGTCTTTTGCAAAAGCCTGCATAGTGTGCCAAAAGACTTAAAACCACCCCTGAGAATATATGAAGAGGAAAATTCAAGTTCTCTGTGTTTCCATTTATTTCTTGCCAAGACTTTTCAGCTGCAGCATACAGCAAAGGCCAAATCGCTTGAAACTTATTAGGACTGTCAGGACAATCAAGGGGAATTGCATTTGTGATAAAGATATGGATCTGTGCCACAGAACCCTTATGTAATTATATATATATATATATATATATATATATATATAGATTTAAATTATATTTAGAAACCTCCCCTTCCCCTTTTGTCTAAATTCTTTGAAGGCAACATCTGCTCATAATGATGCAACCCCCAGGCAGATGTTCCAAAGCTGGAGTTAAAGATTTTACGCTACTATCAATTGATATTTGCTTTATATTTTGATAAGGCACTTTCAGAACATTATATATTTAACTTAGGAAAGATAAAATTTAACCACACTTATTTTTCAATGGGTTTTGACCCAAACAATTGTTTTCTCAAAGCAATGAATTCCAGCGTCTTCTTTTTGTAGCATCCAGGTTCTATGATATTGTCCAAGGTTCCCAGTGGAAGAAGGAAAGTGCAATACAAACCGTTTGTTCAGACTTGTGAATAGTTAGATTGTTTCACCACTAGATGCTATGTAAAAGGCATCTCAGTCCCTAAACAAACTCCCGCCAATGTTTTGAAGTTATCAGGATGAAGACGTAGTTGCAGCACAAACAAAACACTTAACATGATTCATACCCAAATCAGCTTTTGTTAAAATGATGTAAGAGGTCTCATTTGTATCAGAAAATGCCAGAACACTCCTGGTTAAGTCTGAAGCTCAGGGCTGCATTGTTTCCTTTGATTCCACAGAAGGGGATGAAAAGAAGGTAAAGCCACATGTGCGGGTGGTAAAGAGGGAATGCTGCCTCCATTAAATTAGTTTCCCTTCCACAATGGGAACCACCTTGTGGGAACATGTGGACACCAGACTTCATGCTGTGGAGAGGGGCAGACCAGGGACAGGACCGGGTTGACAGCTTCTTTCCATGGTGTTGTGCTCTCACCTTTGTCAGACATTAGCAAGTAAGTTATCGTTCTGCTCCAACATCATTAACTTACTTGCTTTTCTCTATAATGAAGAATGTCTCCACGAGCCCCAGATTCTGGGGCCAGTCACTAGAAAAGGAACCCACCATGCAGAAGCTGTGCTGCTGAGGGGTCTGGGGTCTGTGGAGCAGGAAACTAGTAATTAAGCATAGAGGCTGTGTGTGATTAGCTGGTTTCAGGGCAAATCTTTTGTTACTTCTTGGGGGAGGCATATCTGTGCTCCCCCAAAGGAAGAATTTTGAAGGAAATTCCTTGAATGTAAGGTCTCTGAGCTTCCTATCTCCTATGCAGGTTGCAGCTGTACCCTATACAGTGGATGAGATGGCCTCAGTCCTCAGCCTCCTTTGCCCCCATTGGTATTGCAGAGCTCTCTGGGCAGTGGATGATCACTGATTTATATATACTGTATGCCATGTTTTGGCAGGGCAGACTTTTATGACTTTGGGGCCTAGGTTCCCCTTTACTCAGCTCTGAGGAAAGCAAAGGAGCAGAATTTGTTAGCAAGTGCCCTAAACCCATTGAAGGGAGGTGCTGGACCAGTGAGGCAGGATCTGCCTCTTTCCACAGGTCTCCAGAACCCAATGTGCCTACTCTGCTCTACAGATCTTTAGGGCTGGAGTGGAGTTGGTGATCGAACAGGGTGAAACTAGGGAGCAGCTTCACTTACTGGTTTGCTCCACTCAGGACCCAAGAGATTCCCAAGTGGACATCTTTGTGGGAGTCAATGCTACAGTGTTCCCTCTATGGCTTCTATTGCATGGGACCAGAGGAGTGTGGAGGGAAAAACCCTCTGCACAAAGACCCTGGGATCTGAGGAGTTGATAATAGGGATCTGACTCCACACGTTTAAAGAGCACCTCCATGGCCCTCCCCCAAAAAGGAGGATTTGTTGGACTGAAGCTCAGTTTCCTGGGCTCTCATTTGCCTTCACTTCAGGTTTATCTTGGGAGGATGTAATATAGTCCCAGATTATCATCACCCCTTCAGAACAGGGAGTTATTGCAGAAAGGCTGATAAATTCTAGTTTGTTGCATAAAACTATTGTGCTTCTCTTTTGAAGTTTGACTTAAAATGTAATCCACAGAAAAATTTGACATTGCTACTTTAGAGCTGTTAGAAGTCACTAGTGCTCTATAAATTAAAGTGTGTATATGGCTATAAGGTCTCAATTTTACAGCCACAGGCTTTTACAGAGTACTGTACAATGGACCCTATTTATCTGGGTTAGGTCCAAAGTGACATTTTATTTCTTATTGGTAATTAAGTTTGCTGTAGACTATACTAAAAACAAAAACCAAACCCGGTGAACTTACCACCCTGGGAGGTTTGTTCATAGTTAAACTAAAGATATATAGAGCCATTAGATTGTTCAAACAAATACCTCAGAAGTTGGTGTAGAAGCAAGTGAAATCAGCTGCTGCTGAACTGAATTTCCAACTGCCCTAACTATTGGTCTATGTGTTAATGGGTAAACATACTGCTTTCTGCCATCAAAAATATCATTGAATTCCGGACAGTTATGTCAGTCTCCTTGATCTAAATGGTGGATATTAATAATTCAAGGATGCAATATGAAACCGTTGAAGACTTATCAGATTCTATCAATGAGAAGAGCAATTCCATTGACCTTGATGGACAGTTGTTCCAGCTGTGCTTTAGGGGTGAGGATGTTTTGGTGGCAGTTTGAAAGAGGAAGAGAAGGGTGAACAGAGGGCCAAGGAGCAGGGAGAAGAGATAGAAGAGGAGGTGGAGAGAGAAGAAAAAAGGGGAGAACAGAAATAGAGCCCATTTAACTGAGAAATGCAACTACAGTGGTGAATCAGTTAAAGGATAGTTATGTTGTGCAGCTGTTATTAGCTGTGTCCTTGAGCCATGCCAAAACCCATAGACGGCCCAGTTGTTTAGCATATCAGGTTCTATATTCACTAATCTGTCCCTTGAGAGGCAAGTTCTTGGACTGTTCAAGACCTCAGTATAGTTCAATGACACAGTTAACATAGTCTACAATGCAAAGTGAAACTGTGCTTTTATTGTATTGGAGACAACCGTACTGTATTTTTTGGTGTAAGCAGACCAAGAGTTATGTATGACATTACAGACAAAAACTGCATTAAAATAATATTAAAGTTGCGAAGTCAAGCACTGAAAATATAGGTGATGCCAGTATCACCTTAATTCAGCCTCTTTTTCAAAGATTTGTAACTTGGTCAGATTTGGGTTTTTTTAATGAGGATCTCAAACGGCTTTTCCCTAGCACCCGTGTCAAAGGAAGTCCAGCTTCCAAAGCCATGGGGGGGTGGGGGTGGGGGGGGAGAGCTAGAGCTTCTCAACAAAATAACTAAGAATTTTTTAGTATGGCAAAAATAATGTATTTTTTCCTAATCTCAGCTGAAACTGTTTTTTCTGAAGTTGGCCACCCAAAATTCAGCCTGAGGCAGACATCCAGCATAGAAAATTTCAGCTCAAATGGCTAAAGTTGGCAAAGTAATAAGCAACTGAAAACAGGGTCTTAGAATGGGAAGAGTCAGAAAAACCTTAATTACAATCATTGCTACCAGCGTCACATATAATAAAATTATAAACATGCATAGTTTGAATTAGGAAGCTATAATTCCATTTGGTACTTCTGGTGGCTGCAGAAAAATAGTGGAGTTTTGTTCTCATGAGATTATTAGCACCTTTCAGTGGAATTATAGTCCCAATCACAGTTGCCCATTTTATATATATTAAATGAGTAGAGCAAAAATTCCACTTCTAGCTAACAAAAGAAACTCTCTTAAGCAAACCCTCTTAACCCTCTTCTTGCATCTGAAGAAGTGAGGTTCTTACCCACGAAAGCTTATGCTCCCAATACTTCTGTTAGTCTTAAAGGTGCCACAGGACCCTCTGTTGCTTTTTACAGATTCAGACTAACACGGCTACCCCTCTGATACCTCTTAAGCAAAAAGCTTTCCAAAAGACGCAGTTCACTCTGAAGGCGCCTGTACTCAGTTGGTACCCTTCTTTCATGCTTATATTTAATTTAAATTTGTTGTCAAAATAGAAATACTTTTGAAACTATTGTAAAATACTTGGGTAGTTGACATCAAGACATTTCATTGCTCTGTGAATGTTACTAAGTCAGTCAGCACAGAGTGATATTTTATTTGCATACAGCAATCTTTTTGATTAAAATACTGAAAATATTATTTGGAGTTTTTCTTATGTTTAAATAATTACTGTTACATACACACACATTCCCTTTCTATGGCATCTGTGACAGACTGACCATTTCCTGCAATATCCTCAATGAACTGTGTTGAATTAGGTTTATACCTTTGGGGTCCATTGTATTAAAATGCAATTGTATATGTGTTGTTGTGGAATTGTCTGTCTGTATTTCCATGGGAAGAGTAAATAGGAGAACAGCAGAGGATGATTAGGTAAATTCGCTCCTGTTGAAACATCTCCAGTGAAGCCACCTCCCTGGAAAGGTCCACGTATAAGTCCAAACTGGATTCTCTGGGGATTAACAAAGAAAGGTTTTTTTGGATAAACTGGCTCATGGCCTTCTTCCTGATCCAGTAAACGGATAGGACTTCTGGTCCACAGAGGGCCCCAAGCCTTAGGAAAGGGTTGGAAGGACTTGGTCTACTGAGGCCACATAACACTGTGTGTTGTTCTGAGCTGAAGCTTTGATGACTGCTGCTGCAAGAGCCCATGTTGGAGTTGGGGGTGATCTCTGGTAAGTTTATTAGTGTGTGCGTGTTGTTTTTAACAGGTTTTCTCTGTAGTGCTTTTACCCCAAAAGTAAAATAGGCTTGCCCAGGAAGTGGTGTGATACCTTTTAACTGTAGCAATTACACCTGTTAACTATCTCTGAAGAGAAAGCAAGCAGATGTCCTTGGGCAACCCGTTTGGGCTGGAATAATGCAGTGAAAGTAGGGAACTGTGCAGCCTGGAAATACCCCTGTCAGAAGGGAGAGAGACAGGGGTTTCCACCCAAGAGAGGCAATGGCTGTGGAGCTGGCAGCCTGAGAGTGGGTGCCCTGGCTGGACCACAGAGGGAAAATACAGGTGCCATTGTCCTGATTGTGATGGTGTCTCTAAAAACACTTTACAAACAATGAGTTTAACCCACACAGCACTTCTGGGAGATCATTTTTATCCCCTACGCAGAGGCACAGAAAAGGTAAGGGCTTTTCTCCACAGGACATTACTGCACGGCAAGCCAGGGTATGAATCTACAGCCCTTTAGCTTGCCATGCCGTTATGGGCCATATGGACACTGCTACAGTGCACTGGACATTCTGTAGTGTGCTTTGATGTACTCCTATTTCAAACAGCCATACATCAAAGTATGTTACAGAACATCTAGCGTGCTGTAGCAGTGTCCCTGAGTAACGGTACTCTACGGCAAGCTAGTGTGCTGTGGATTCAGATTCTGGCTCACTGCCCAATAACATCCCATTTAGAAAAGCCCCAAGTGACCTGCTCGGGGTCTAACTGATTATCATATTCTGGGTCAGGCAAGAATTCTCTACCAAGTCAGATTGGCAGAGACCTTGTGGTTTTTTGCCTTCCGCAACAGCATGGGGTGTGGGTCACTTGCTAGGACCATCTGGGTATCTCACTGAATCAATTCTATGATGTTGCAGGGGTTTCAGGCATTGTTGCACCTGGTCCCTTCTATTCTCTGCTTGCGGCACACTACAGTTTAGTCTCTGAAGGCTGTAGTGTTTTGGTCTAATTCTGGTTGTTGGGCTTAGTGTTGGGTTGGGTGATGTTTACTGGCCCGTGATATACAGCAGGTCAGACTAGATGATCTGGAGGTCCGTTCTGGCCTTAAACTCTATGATATTCCCACAGTCATACAATGAGTCCATGACAGAGCCAGAAACCTTGACTTCCAGTCTCGGTTTTCAACCATTAGACCAGGCTATCTTTCTGCATATTCCCTGTATGGGGAGGACAGGCCTGTAACGTCACAACCTTGAACTCTAATGATGCTGTATCTAGCAGTCAGGGGTTCCCATTAAACATATTTCAGAAATGAAGAGTATTCAGAAGCTTTCATAACAAAAGATTCCACAGATGTCTTAAAAATATTTGGCTGCACAGTGCCTAAACATGGGGTAAAGGAGAAAAAAAGAAACCCTATTTAATCTCAGAGTCAGAAGTTTATTGCTGATATTTACACAGATGCCATGTAGCTGGAGCCACTGGACATGTAGGCGGCTAAATCTCCCTTCTAGTCTCTTACTGGAAGTACAGTCCGAGAAGGTCTCCCGACAGCCCTAATAAATCAACACGTTGTCCACAGGAAGCAAGCGATAGCTGGAATGATGCATGAATTCTGTAAGACTCACAAACAGACTATTTCATATCTTTTTGCAGGGTTACTGTAAATGCCTTTGCAGGAAAAACAAAATAAAAGGCTGCTCTGAGTGAGCCCTTATGAAGGATATTTTACTCACCTTAAAAAAAAAATCAATCAAGAGAGTGGTAGAACACAAATCTGCAAGGCTGTAGTATGGTATGTGTAGATACTGAAGTAAATTTCCTATCTAGCCACCTGAGAGGAAGACATCACTGAAACATCAGTTGAAGTGTTTAGCCATTTTTGAGTTTACAGGAATGTGGTTTCATCTCCTCTTTCACTGAAAAGTGACTTTGTCTTCTACATCAAACTTTGCAGGTGATGGGAATTAATGTACTACCATTTTTTGTTTCCATGGATAGTGTCCCCAAGCACTGTAGCCCTTTGAGAAAAGTGGAATTATTACTCTCGAATGGGTCAGTGGAGACTATTCAAACCCCACACTACATCAAAAAGATTTTTATTGCAAGCAGAAGCTTTGCCCCTAAGACAACCTACTTGCTTGTACCCAAGCATTGGGAGTGTTATGTTACACATGAGCTGTGTCTACACAAGGATTCAACTATTGGTAACTGAAGAGATGGGATAACACTGCTGTACATACCAACAGGGCAGTGTGTTGCAGTAATTATGCTGTGTCAGGTGCAGTTTTGTCCCACACCTACACTAGCAGTGTACTACAGTGTTGTGGTTGCTTCATGCAAACCTAGAAGAATTGTGGTTGAAGAGGTCAAACTCCCATCATTTACTGAGAAATTCTAAGAAGTCCCAGGGAATCAGGGCCATTTCAAAGTCCTTTTCCCAAAAGGAAAACCAGGGTAAATGCTCAACTCTCATTCCATGCTTAGCAAGAAAAGTTTCTGCTGGAGCTTCTCAAAACTAGTTGCAGGTTGAGATGATTGAGGGTGTTCTGCAATACCAAGGACTGCAATAAAAATAAGTTATGGTTCAGTTTTGAATGCCACCGGCTTCATGTAAGGTATCTTCCCCTTGGGTTAGCAAAGGACATATAATTAGATGGCCCACATAAAAGAAAAATGAAGGGAGAGGAAAACTGTGGGAATCAGAGCAATGAAGGGAAGCAGGTTGTGATCAGTTTCATCGGTCTAACAAAAGTTGCTCATTGTAGACAAACAGAATCCTTGGAAACATCTCTGTTTGGAGAAGGCCAGCAAGGGGAAGAAAAGCCTTTTTAAATGAGTGGAGGGAAGGCTGATAAGTTTGCACTAGAATGTGGGGTGTTAGTGAGAAGACTGTTCTCGCTGCTGGGGCTCCTATCCCAGTGATTCCCATTGCTGCTGGCACAGGACCAGTGAAAATTGGCACTTGGGAGGACCACACATCATTAGCCTCTCACAGAGCAAGTGTATTCCACATAGTAATGTGATCCCCCGTGCACCTTCAGGAGCGGATGTCTAGAGCGTTACAAGTGTGCTGGGAACCAAATGGTGGTGAGTATGCCAAGTTTTCCTAGTTTAGACAAGGCCTCAGCAGGTCCGAGCCTGCAGCCCTGATGCAGAGAAAACTCACTAGGAATTATGTCTGTCTCAGGATTACAAGCACAGGCCCCATATGTGCTGCTCTAGGAGTTGACTCACAGAAGGAGTTTCAGTCTTGTCCCTGACTCCCTTTTCATTACTGAGTTTAAGGCAAACTCTTAATATTACTTTTCTTTATCAAACATATATTTGGCTTGATGTGGTTAGTATATGGTGGTAACCATTCTGCTGCTGACTAAATCATTTGTGGTAGCTTCTTTGCTAGTATTTATGGTATTTTTCTTTCCTAGAAGTACAAATGAACAATAATTGCCCTATATACTAAGTTGCTTTGAGGCAATACACCACACCTAATGACTTTGCAGATCCCCAGGCTTTGTTTTCTTTAAGCAATCAGTTGCTCTTGTTCAATGTTTGGCCCAAATTCAACAACATACAGGCTAGAAGTTACGTTCTAATTACTCAGAACTTCCAAACTGAGATGCATATTTGCCTTTTCAACTCTGAACTTCCTTCCCATGAACACTATATTTTAATGAAAAAAAAAACCTTGATTTAGTCAGTGATTTTTTTTTCTTTTCTTGACCCATAGCGATAAGGTCAGTGGCATATGTTGTATATCAGAGAAGTACTTAAATGGTTAAGAGAAAGCCAGAAGACTGCAGTCAATCTGTTCCATGAGACTGTCTCATTATGACAATTTCTTTAGCAATAAGGGGGGAAAAAATAACTGACGTTAGCTGCAAGCTTTGCCAAAACCGACATTTGTTTCCCATTAGTTGCACATATCTTTTCTTACAGGCTTACTATGAATTGAGATACAATTCTGGGCATGGTCCTGGTTTATGTAATGCATCTTATGATAAGGATAAGAAAACCTCACATGCAAAACTGTTTTTCCTTCTGGGCTTCTTCTAACTCAGTATGGAATATCCCTGTTCTCAACACCCAAAGGTCTCGGAGTCTGTCCTGTGGTATGAGTCCAGACTAGGAAGGGCTGATGAAACGTGAAGTGCGTGGATAGTACTGGGACTGCAGTGGTCCTACACTACTCACACTTAAGAATAATAAACTCTTTGAGTCGTCAGCACAGTTCTGCAAACTTTAAGATGCAGCCCATCTGTGCTTCAGTGAAAAATAACACTTCAGAGGATCTGCTTCGAGCTCTGTAGCAAGGGGAAGGGAGGAAACTGTTCCAGTTATTCTTTATTTTTGATTGAGAAGTATATTGGAAGCACTTTGTTAGCCAGTCTATGTTATCAGCAACCGAGTGTGTCAGCTATAACTTACCTCCTTCTGGAATAAGACTATCATATGTTCAAGGCCCAAAATGTTGCTGATGTTAGCATAGAAGCTAGAGAGGGTGACAAGTTATTTTTATTTATAACATTACAAAAATTTAGCCTAGACTCTAGCAGCTTGTTTTTCTGCTGTGCTGAGCAACTATGGTTTCCACTGAAGCTAATAGGAACTCAGTATTTCTGAAAATCAGGGCGTTGGTGCTGTAGACATAACATTAAAAGCCTTAAAAATTCATACAAAAAAAGGAACCAGATTAAATGAAATCCAGCAGTATATCACTGCCATAAAAACGGCAATGAAAATTAATAGCCAGAACACTGTCATTCAAAAAATATCCCATTTAATACTCCCTCCCAGATCTCATCCTGTGCCCCTGTCCCCCAAAGCTAGAGAAAACAGATGGACATTGCAACATGCCCTGAAGGTCAACAGATTTGGACTTTTTTAGGCCAAGGGAAAGGGCTGATTTCTATGGCTGAGGGACCCTCACAGGCAATGCTGTGCTAGCAGCTCCCTCTCTATTATACCCAGACGTCTATAGCTCAAGCACCTCCCCTGATCAAAAGCAGGAAGGAAAAAAACAGACTTGGAATTGTATGGGTCAGAAGATCCTGTTTATCCCCACTGGGTTGTAATCACAGTCAAGGAGGTGCACCTGGCAAGGGATAATCGGAGCAGGCGTGACAATTTGAAGGAGAGGGAGCGAGAGCATACTTTACATGGATCAGACAAGAGACAAATCTTTAAAATCCAGCAAAGACAGAAACAGACAGTAAGAGGGGTAATCAAGGAGACAGTGCAAACACTTGAGGCATATCCATAGCAGAACAACAGGCAGGAAAGGAGCCATGCGTGCCTGAGACTCTGGCTGGGCCTGAGGAGTACCCAAGATAGCCAACATGCTGAGCAGGGAGTCTTGGTTTAATGAAGTCCCTGCTCTAGAAGTTAGTAAGTGAGGTCAATTTCATCAGGCATGACTAGCAAGGCTAATGAAGGAACATTTATCATTTCTGCCTCTGAGGTCTCTTAGACTTTGATTAGCCTTTCAGTGAGGATGCAGCTGAAGGGCAGGTACAGTATCTCAGATACATGCCATACAGAAACAGTGTGAGGAAATGTTGATGCAGTCAGAAGCACCCTGGTGCCTTTGAAGGAAGCATGGCAGGAGCAAAGGCAGGCTGGCTTATGGTCAGACCCTGAGAATCACAATGTGCAAGAAATGAGGAAAATGTGATTGGCGTAGGTGATAGGTTTTTCCCCTCAGGCCTGCATAAGAAGCAGCAGGTAGACATAAATCACCTTTTTGAGGAGAAGAGAGATCAAACCAGGAAATGTTTACCCAGAAAAGTGAAAAGCTGTAGCAAACTGTAGCTCAGATTTCATTATTTTGGCGAATATGGTATAGAAAATAATCCCTGGATGAGGATCTGTACTACTTAAAATATGAATGTAGTTAATATTTGGAATTCCCATGCTACGCATAGTATGGAGAAAGGGCCAGGTTAACCTTTTCACTGGTATACCCTAGGGTGACCAGACAGCAAATGTGAAAAATCGGGACAGGGGGTGGGGGGTAATAGGAGCCTATATAAGAAAAAGACCCCAAAATCGGGACTGTCCCTATAAAATTGGGACATCTGGTCACTCTAGCACCAGTCCATGGCCCATCACCTGATTTTAATTCATTCGGTGTTGTTTAACCCCAATTCTTTACCATCTGATTAGTTTTTAGCTTAAAGGATTTATTTTGTTTTTTACTGAGCTTTTTTTGGCAAATATGATTTGAATATGTAGCTCTTTCTTTCCCACACCCAGTTGCAAATAGAGACTCTTCTTTCCCAGGCAGTAACTCAGGCTATTATGCTGGGCTAAATGAGATCATGAAGTTTTTCATCTAGACCTTTATTCTGAGTTCTCATATTATTTCCTCTTCTAAAACAGGCTTCTTTTGAGACATTTGTGCCAACTTATTTTGTAACCAAAGAGCAGACAGGAAAGCTTGTTTTAAGGCTCAAACTTTTTTTTTTTTAACTTAAAATCCTACAGTTAAATACATAACAGCACAGTGAACACACTTACAAATCTTGTTCCCAGAGAAATCACATGTGCTGACTGGTTTTAGTCCCTCCACTCCAATCATTATAACCTCTTCCTGCTACCTTTTAGTAGATCTGTAGGGGCTCACTATTTGCTACAGGTAGCCCTTAAAAATATTAGGTGAAATCTTGGCCCCATTGAAACCAATGGCAAAAATCCCACTGACTTTAACGGGGCCACAATTTCACTCACTAGGTGTTTCAAATGTGCAACCTTCTGGTGAACTATACCAGGATTATTGTGACAACCAATTGTTTGCAGTGGGGAGTGGCCATGTTTGTCCATTGTCTGCTCTCCGACTACCAGGGTGACTTTTGTAAAATGGCATACCTCAATAGGTATGTGGTTATTCACTTTTTGTAGAATTTGTATCGGTGATGGTTTAAAAATATATTCCCCTGAGCACAGAAGGACGAATAAAATAATGGTTACTATCCTCATGGGGGGGGGGGGGGAGGGGAGGAGGGATTCCACATACCTAATTCTCAGTTACCCGAAAGAGTGAATGATTGCTTGAAGAAGGCATCCTGCTTTCAAATGCTGCTACTGTTCTTTAATTAGTCCAACACTGTATGAAATCAGTGCTGTTTATTGCTGTAGTCAGGTGAACTGACACTGCATCTCCTTGTGCTACACTGCAAGGATCTGCATGTTCCTGATCCTGCATGGTGCTGGGCACTTTGCCCCTGATCCAGAAAAGCAGTTAAGCATATGCTTAATGGTAAGCATGTGGGTAGTCTCACTGACTTCAAAGGACATGGCGGAGGCGTGGAGCTAGTAATGGCATTGCTAACAGATACAGAAGAAGGAAAGAAAGGAGCATTGCTGACATAGGACATTTCTCACGCCAGATAACCATATCGGCTGTTCTACCCCAGCTTTTCCTTTCTTCAAATTCCCCCTAGTGCTAGAAACAAGGGCATCTCCAGTGCAGACAAAGTGCTGGTGGCCATAGGTGTCTTTACCCTTGTGTCATCCAGACCTGCCCAAAGCAAGTGATTAAAACTGTGTATGTTAACGCCCCCACTCTTGCGGCTACTGAAGCTGCGCTGATAACAGAACCATGAGAAATTTGGAGAAAAATGCTATTGTGGACAAGACTTAGAGTCTTCATGACCTATGTTGTGATCACTGTTTGAGATGGGACACATGGATAGGAGCCAGCTTTAATCTGCAGGGTCAGCGTTGCACTAAAATGGAGAACCAAGTCAATCCAATTGTTGTTTACTTTGGCACTTAATGGGGTTTTCTACTGGCTGCTAATCTTGCTAATGAAATGTAAGACAAAAATAAAAAGGCTTGTGGTGGGGCACCCCTTTGGAGTGTCACCTAGGGTTCATGTGTAATGGCACCAGTATCCTCAGCTCCAGCACCTCCCACAGCCCATCTGCTCCTGCTTCCTGGTCTTCTGTGGCTCAACCCTCTGGCCACCTCAAGCACAGTTCAAAACCCTTCTGGGGTATCTAAAGGTCCAACTCAACGTCCAAAATTAGATACCCATATTAATAGTCCCTCTGCTCTTCTAGGCTCCACCAGACTCCTCTGTTTCTTGGCCCATTCTCCTGGCCTCTGCAGAGCTTGTCTCACGTTGCTGCCTCTCTCCCCCCAGGGATTCTGATGGCTTTCCTTAGGGATCTTTCCCCTGCAAAGCTGCTCTTATAACTCATAGCCCTTCTGCCCCTCCTGGGCACCTCTTCTATTCCCTTACCCTCACTGGCCCTAGCTCAGGGCTCTCCCAGAGGACTCTGCTCTGCTTCCTCTGAGGCTCTCAGCCTAACTTCCTCAGGCTCTTCCCACAGGGAACACCCCTTATTCCTCCCTCCAGGGCTTTCCTTTCTCTAAATTCCCAGCTCTATTTAAATAGGACTCCAGTGCTTCACCACCACAGCTGGGGTCAGTTTCTAATTAATCACCATTACACCCAGCTGGGGTCACTAATTAGCCTTTCTATTGCTAGCTCATCAGTGACGCTGAGGGACATCTGCTAAGTCATGGGCAAGGCTGAGCCCAGCTTGCCTCAAAGGGCCAGCCAGTCTATAACATGGCTACACAGGTGACGAGAAATGGATGTGAAAAGAAAATCAGAAATCTTGAATAAAGAAAGGATAGTCTACATACAGGAACAGTAACCAGTCACATGCCAAAGGCAGCTATAAAAAAAGAGAACATCTGGTGGAGGGTATACATATACCAAGGAGGCAAATATTTAATAATACCTGTGTAGAAATTGGTCAAAAAGGTGTTACACACAGTCCTTTGGCTGTAATCTAACTAAAAATTTGAATATATTTAGCTAAAAGATTGTAGTGAGAGCTCTCACTGAATTATGGCTGCCTTCCTATGACAATAATCTAGAGCGGAATTGATATTATTTTGTTAATACCTGCTGCGTTTGTCTATTCTTTAGTCTCCTCTCCCTCTCTTCCAGTTGCACCCCTGGATTACAACTATCTCTGCTTCCTGCATCCTCTCACTTCTGCTTTCTTCATCCTGTGCTTACTCTGAAATAACTTTGGCATCTGCATAAGCCTCTGACCTTGGAAATGAGGACGTACAGTAACTTTACTTATCTCCAGTCTCAGGGGATTGAGCACACTGTAAACCTTTGTGTTAGCAGAAACTGTTACTCTAGTTCAAGGGCCTTCCTTACTGAAGCACTCTTCTGTTTCCA
This sequence comes from Emys orbicularis, assembly GCF_028017835.1. NCBI lineage: Eukaryota > Metazoa > Chordata > Testudines > Emydidae > Emys > Emys orbicularis. The sequence continues at coordinate 94,638,336 of NC_088687.1, read as the reverse complement.
GGCTTGCAAAGAAAGGGTCTCTTTATAAGGAGCTAGGTCACATTTATACTGCAGCATCAGGGGAATAAGTTAGGGACCAACCCTGCAAGGTACTGAACACTGCTTGACTTCAGTGGGGAGCTGAGGAGGCAATGTAAAACATTGTGCAAGTCTGACTAATGCAGCCAAAGTTACTTTATATTGCAAGACAGTAGCCTGCTAAGGAGGAAAGTTCATACCCCTTCCATGGTTTTTTTTTATAATTACTGTACATTGTATTTATATAATTGTACTGGGAAGGACGCTCCAGCCATTCAGAGTGCATATTGTAGTTATGATGGTACTGAACTACATCCATTAGGAAGTACAGTGCTTGATGTTTGCACCAAGGAAAAGAATGGCCTGAATCTTCATAAATGAATGAGTAGGAACATGGAACTTGAGGAGTATATATGATGGGAAGCTTGCCATTGATTACCAAAGATGTAAGATAGCAATAAGTGGAATCTTTGAGCTGCATTGGAAGGAGAGGGGTCATTTCATGATTATGGATGGATACACAATGTACTATTTAGGATCCTAGAGAATGAGAGAAAATGTGTTTGCTTTTTTCTTATCCAAGAAGACAAAGTGTGTGCTTGGATATAATCCAGTCAGTGATAGAATCATTACAATTTGCCTTTGAACAAAGCCAGTCAATATGTTGATCATATGGGTTTACACTCCTATGACTGCAGCCGAGGCTATGGCCATGATTGATGAGTTTTATGAATGACTTGAAGAGACACTCTCACTAAAAAAACAAGTAAAGGTATCACCCTTGGAATGGCGGTCCTGAATGCAGTAGTTGGAGCTGCAAGCTCTCATAAAGAAATAATGGGAAACAATGGTCTGGCTTCACAAAATGAGAGAGGAAGGCATTCAGTTGAATTCTACTGTTCTAATCACTGGGTTATTACATTTTATACCAGTTTCACTCAACATCTTATACTTTATACACATGGGGGTCAACTGATGGCATGACAAAGAACCAAATTGACTATGTAATGATACAGCAATGCTGGAGATAGAGGAAAGTGGGTCAGACCATCAGCTGTTAGCCTCATACATAAAATTAATACTTAAAAAGATATGATGTTTGACAGGTCCACTGCATTTGAACTAGTCCAGAGTAAATGAAAATTACTTAACTGTCAGGATCCTGACAAGGGCAGTTGGGACCAAGGGTCAGAGTAGGGTCAAACTGAGGCTGAGAGTAGCAGCTGAGTTCGTAGTCAAGTTCCAGGCTGAGGCTGATACCAAAGATCAGAGTCTGAGTTAGGTTTTGGGGTCCAGGTCAGAAGGAGAGGTCCAAATCAAGTCAAGGTCAAAGCCAGAAGTTCAAGACCAGGAATGGTCGTGGCAGCTTCAGGAGATCCATGCTGTTACCTGAACACTTCCTGGCAGGGCCGGCTCTAGGCACCAGCAAACCAAGCACATGCTTGGGACGACACAATTGTAGAGGCAGCATTCTGGGGGCGGCAGTTGCGCTCTCGGAGGTTTTTTGTTTTTGCTTCGGCATTTGCTTGGGGCGGCAAAAAACCTAGAGCTGGCCCTGCTTCCTGGAATGCTCCTGGTGGAGAGTCAGACAGGAGCCATGAGGTTGCTGCCTATCAGATCCCATTGGTGTGGGACTGCCCATGGTCTGTGTCCTGAGCAGGTCGTGGGTAGTGAAGCATGAGCTAGTTATAGCTGCTGCTGAGTGGCAGCATGGAGATGTCCACTATCTGGCAGGTCTGGGTTTGAGACCTGGTGGGCCTTACAATAAGTTCTGCCCAGAATGGGTTTGAGGCGTCACCACAGGTGAAAGAGGGGAACAACCTGAACACATTTTGGATTAAAATAAAAACTATTATGCTCAAAAATGCCAAAGCACATATTCCAAACAGTCAGTGGAAAAATGAGACAGAGTCAAAAAGAATGTCTTGGAGACAGAAGAACGCAGGAGAGAATATAAGGAACTGAGCAGACAGATTTAAAGGCAGACTAGACAAGATGAGTGAATATATTGAGAATAATAATATAAAAGGTACGTTCACAGTGGTCAGACTTCTTACTAAAAGGTTTTCTCTGTGATCAAGTATAATAAAAGATCAATGATACAGAGTTTTCATTGAATTTGATATTAAATGCAGGTGGAGAGATTACTGTGCCAATCTGTAGGCCTCACCAGAGCCACTCATAATAGAGGATGATAGAAAACAGAGTATGGAGCTGGAATCCTCAATCCTGTGAGAGGAAGTGGCATTTACTATTCAGAAAGTGAAGCCTGGGAAAGCACCAGGGGTAGATAACGTGTCGGCGGAATTGGTAAAAGCTATTGGTGAACAACGCGGTACTGATCATATGTGGAGAATTTGTAATGATGTATGGATGACTAGGAAGTGGCTGGAGAACTGAATGAAGGGAATCTTTCTGCTTTTACCAAAGAAGGGAAACATAACAGAGTGTAATAACTATCATACCATCTCCCTGATATCACAGGTGAGCAAAGTTCTGCTATACATAATCCAGGATCGCATGAAAAGAAGAATAGAAGCAGAACTACCACCACAACAAGCTGGTTTCAGAGAGGGCCAAGTTGCACCTGACCAAATCATGAATATCTGTCACATAATTGAAAAACACAGAAACTACAATCACCCATTGATTATGTGCTGCATTGACTATTCAAAAGCATTTGGTACCATCCAACATGACGGTCTTTGGAGGATACTCTCAGATGTGGGGAATCAAAGGCATCTCATTGAACTCATCACAAGTCTGTATTGCCAACCACATACTACAGTGCGACCAGTAATTGGCAACAATGAGAGGTTTTCCACGGGGCAGGTGTGAGACCAGGGTGTATTTTGTCCCCAAGCCTCTTTAACATATATGCAGAATTTATTATAAAACAAGCCTTGAAAGGTTTTGACAAAGTGGAAGGAGCTGGGATTTCCATTGGTGGCCACCTCTTAACTGACCTCAAATATGCAGATGATACAATGCTCTTTGCTACAGCCACTCATGCAATTCAACAAATGATGGAGTCTGTAAAAACACTTAGTGAGGAATATGGACTATTACTGAATGGGATGAAAAGAAAATGCATGTGTGCTTACATGACTAACAAAAACAGAATGCAAGCAGACATCATGATTAATGAACAAGCTGTAGAAGCAGTAGATGAATTTAATTATCTTATATATCCAACCAAGAAGACTGTTCCAAAGAAATTGGAAGAAGACTAGGAATCGCTCCCTCAATTTTGCCTCCCTTAAGAGAGCTTGAAAAAACCTTGGCATCTCAAAATGTGCCAAGGTATGACTGGTGAAAAGCTTATTTTTTTCCATAGAGATTTGTGGATGTAAATCATGGGAAGTTAATGCTGCTGACAAGAAGAAAATTGAAGCTTTTGAGTTATGATGCTAATGAAAACTCTTGATTATTTTGTCCCCAAGCTTCTTTTACACATATGCAAAATTTATTATAAGACAAACATTGGAAGGTTTTGACAAAGTGGAAGGAGCTGGGATTTCCATTGGTGGACATCTCTCAACTGACTTCATTCCCTCTGAAGCATCTGGCGCAGGCCGATGTCAGAAGAGAGGATATGGGGCTAGATGGACCATTGGTCTGTCCCAGTATGCCTGTTCTTATGTTCTTACGCATAACTCCTGGATGGAAAAAACCCAAATGCCTATGTTAGAAATATTATTGGAGAGAAGCAGCCCCTCCAGCTGGAAATCAACAGATATAAATATATGTACTTTGGTCACACTAGGCGTAGAGATGGAAATAACCTAAAGTAAGTTATCATGGAAGGAATGGTGGTGGGTCATTGTAATAGGGGATGAGTAGCTAAGAGATGGATAGATGGTGTACAGCAGATCACTGGAAGGTCAGCTGCCGAGTACTGGAAGTTAGCGATAGATCATGAAGGCTCCGTAAAATTCTGCTATGTTGTCACCGATATTCAGACATGAATAATTGGATTTACTTATATTGTTTTTTGCTGCAACAATTTATTAAGGTTTTGCATACATTAGTTTGTGAGCTGCCTGTGTCTGTGTTGTGAACTAAAATTCTTTACATTATAGGAATCAGGGTAGAGCAATGGTGGCTTTGGAAATAGAATCTGAGACATAAAGATGCAATACTGTAAGATGTTGATGGTCTCTTGGAAGGTTCTGAGCACCCACAATTCCTGTTGGCACTGAAGGCACTCAGCACTCACAGGGCCAGGTTATTAGTTCATATGAGCTGGATTGTTCCCTCGTATGAGCCTATGGAAAGTCTTCTCCATGAGCAGATCTCCTGCTTTCCATCCAGAAAAAGGTAAAGTAGCAATATGAGACATCTACAGTGTGTAACACCATCCACTATGTATCCCAAAGCAAGAAACTTTAATACACAGTGATCCAAATGATCAGTGCAAACATTGAAGTACTGCAGAGGTGGGGGTTACCCTTTACTAAAGATGAAGAAAAAAGGCTTTGTAAACTAGTCAGAAATCATCTCCCTCAATGCCTTACAAACATATATGTGCAGTAAAAAAAGAACCATAGGCTATCTGGTTTCTATGTCCTTGAATTCATTGTCATTCAGGCCCTGTCTAGAGTGGGAGTAGGGCCAGCTAGTTGTTGCTAATAGAGTTCTAACAGGGTTCACAATCTGTTTGTGGAGACAGACCAAAATAATCTCTATGCACAGTGATAAGGGAAACATTTAACACTGGAGTAGCAGATAGCTTTCTGTAGCGTATATGTGGCTTGTGTCTCAACTTGAATTCTGAAACAAGGTGGGACGCTTGGTTTGTCCATTTGTCTGTTGGTACTCTAAATGTTCTTCCGGTGTCTGAGCTCTGAGATCAAACAGGAAGGTCTGGATTTGTTTGTGGGAGCATCAAATGCCTTTCTGTATGTTCACCTAGATGTGCAACATCTCTTGAAAGTATGGAGCAAAATAACAAAACCTGGCACTCAAGGGGGTTGAAATTCATTATGCTGATACAGGACAGGGTAGTATGAAAGCATCTCACCTTTACAAACTCATGTTGACTGTGAGTATCTGTAAGGCAATGCTGTCCTGATCAGGGGCGCTGAAACAATTTGTATAGTGGGCAGTGCAGAGAGCCATTGAACCAAACTGTAAACCCTTTGTATGATGGAAAGCACTTCAAGCCAGGGTGTTGGCAACACCCCTGATTCCAGCACCTATGGTCCTGATCTGTGATAAGAGACCTATTTATTGGCTGTTGGCAGAATTGGAACATTTTAAAGGAAACTCCAAATCAATGAAAAGTAGCCTGTTTAGTTACTCTTATGAAAAAAAAAGAAAAAAAAACCCACCTCCATAGCTAATTCCTTAAAATTGCAGAGACTCTACAAGGCAGGAAAACAGGGTCCCATCGAATCCTCTGCTGCAATAGTTATTACTTTTCTATTGCTCCTTCTTATGGTTAGTCCAAAATGTATAGATTTAAGTGGACAGCATCTGGCATGCAGCCTTCAGTGAAATCGTAACTATAAAGTGCCTTATTTCCCTTAGGAATTCAATATGCTAATTAAACCTGTACTACTACAGTTGATTTGAGCCAGATGAAAACAAAGCCAGGAGTCTATACACCTTGATTTTCAATGGTTTGAATTCTCATAGGCTGGACCAATTTAAAAACTTCAGAAACCAGCTGTGGTTCCTTGGAAGCTATAAAAAGGTGAGATAAAATATGATTTAAATCTGTAGTACAACAGCAATAAACTGACTCACACTCTACCAGCTGTCATGCATTTTGAAGTTGTGTTTAAAGCACTGTACTGTAATTTGACCCCCTATACCAGCTCTCTTTCTTAGGACCATGTATTTTTCTTTTCATTTTATCAGTACTCTGTGTTCTGATCATTATGTATTGTAGGATGTGATTATCTCAGGGCTCTTTTTCCTCTTGTGAAGACCTGCAAGCAGAGGACAAAAAAGTAACTCTGGGCAGCAGGCACTATCAGGCAAGATGCTGTGCTCCACCTATGAGGTGCTGAGCACCTTGATTTCCTATTGAAGGTGCATTCAGTATCTTGCAGGATGATGTCCATCCTCTGCTTGAACCACTCTCACATCTTCAGTGAATAATTATGTTTGTACAATTCTTTGAAACTGTAAAGCACTATATGAGTGTTGTTATTGTTGAACAGTTGCTAATGAAATTACTGACAACAGCTGGACACATTTGGTTTTGAATATCAGATGTTTTTGTTGCGTCATGTCGCAGGTATAATCCAGTATAGGTGAAGAGTGATCTACCAGATTAAGACTTAAGAGTTCACCTTTTTATCATCATAGTGAGAGTACAAAACATTCGCTGGGGTTAGGGGAGATGGGTTCAAGCATGATGTGATATATGCTTTAAGGCTAAAAAAGGATTAAAAAGCTTATCTACCAGGGTATCAATTTTTTTTTTGGATGAGTATCGTAGAATCATAGACTTTAAGGTCAGAAGGGACCATTACGATCATCTAGTCTGACCTCCTGCACAACGCAGGCCACAGAATCTCACCCACCCACTCCTGTATCAAACCCCTAACCTATGTCTGAGCTATTGAAGTCCTCAAATCATGGTTTAAAGACTTCAAGGTGCAGAGAATCCTCCAGCAAGTGACCCGTGCCCCACGCTGCAGAGGAAGGCAAAAAAACCCCAGGGCCTCTCCCAATCTGCCCTGGAGGAAAATTCCTTCCTGACCCCAAATATGGCAATCAGCTAAACCCTGAGCATGTAGGCAAGACTCACCAGCCAGACATCCAGGAAAGAATTCTCTGTAGTAACTCAGATCCCACCCCATCTAACATCCCATCAAAGGCCATTGGGCATATTTACCACTAAATAGTCAAAGATCAATTAATTGCCAAAATTAGGCTATTCCATCATACCATCCCCTCCATAAATTTATCAAGCTTAGTCTTGAAGCCAGATATGTCTTTTGCCCCCACTGATCCCCTTGGAAGGCTGTTCCAGAACTTCACTCCTCTGATGGTTAGAAACCTTCGTCTAATTTCAAGGCTAAACTTCCTGATGGCCAGTTTATATCCATTTGTTCTTATGTCCACATTAGTACTGAGCTTAAATAATTCCTCTCCCTCCCTGGTATTTATCCCTCTGATATATTTATAGAGAGCAATTATATCTCCCCTCAGCCTTCTTTTGGTTAGGCTAAACAACAAGCTCTTTTCATAAGATAGGTCTCCTTTCATAAGACAGGTTTTCCATTCCTCAGATCATCCTAGTAGCCCTTCTCTGTACCTGTTCCAGTTTGAATTCATCCTTCTTAAACATGGGAGGCCAGAACTGCACACAGTATTCCAGATGGGGTCTCACCAGTGCCTTGTATAATGGTACTAACACCTACTTATCTCTACTGGAAATACCTCGCCTGATGTATCCCAAGATCGCATTAGCTTTTTTCACGGCCATATCACATTGGTGGCTCATAGTCATCCTGTGATCAACCAATACTCCGAGGTCCTTCTCCTCCTCTGTTAGTTCCAACTGATGCATCCCCATCTTATAACAAAAATTCTTGTTATTAATCCTTAAATGCATGACCTTGCACTTTTCACTATTAAATTTCATCCTATTACAAGGTCATCCAGATCTTTCTGTATGATATCCCAGTCCTTCTTTGTATTGGCAATACCTCCCAGCTTTGTGTCATCTGCAAACTTTATTAGCACATTCCCACTTTTTGTGCCAAGGTCAGTAATAAAAAGATTAAATAAGATTAAATAAACTGATCCCAGAGGAACTCCACTAGTAACCTGCCACCAGCCTGACAGTTCACCTTTCAGTATGACCCATTGTAGTCTCCCCTTTAACCAGTTTCTTATCCATCTTTCAATTTTCATATTGAGCCCCATCTTTTCCAATTTAGCTAATAATTTCCCACGTGGAACCGTATCAAATGCCTTACTGAAATCGAGGTGTAGAGAGGTTCGGCTGGGGCTCGTCCCCCTCCAGGGCAGCGGAGAGCCAGACCGCCTCGCTATTTGGGTCAGGTGTGTCGGGGAATTAGCTTGGCTGTGCGGCAAACAGTCAGCAGTTCTGACCCTCTGGCAGGGGCTGAGCAAACAGTTCAATAATACCAAGCCCCGGCCCTAGATCAGGGCGGGCAACAAACAGTCAGTAGCTCAGGCCCTCAGGCAGGGGCTGAGCAAACAGGTTCAATATGAGCAGGCCCAGGCCCTGAGTCAGGGCAGGGCAACAAACAGTCAGTAGCTCAGGCCCTCAGGCAGGTTCAACAGCAAATCCCCAGGCTCCTGGCTTTGAGCAGCCGGGGAGAGGGGGAGACTGCTACCCGCAAGGTGGGTGGCAGGGGGACACAGGCCCACCCACTCCACTGCATCTAGAGATACCTGGGTCCGGACGGCATCCTCCACGCGGTCACACACCATGGGCTCCTCGGGGTAGCTGGCGAGCGGTTGGTTTGGCACCTCCTCGGGGTAACTGGCAAACGGTAGGCCTGGCAGTTCCTCCGGGTAATGGGCGAGCGGTAGGCTTGGTAGCGTCGCTGGGCTTGGGCTAGCATCAGGCGTTGGCTGGTCTGGCCAGTCCTAGGTTCGGCTGCCGATCGCCATGGTCTCCCCACTGGGAGCTACACTACAGGCATCTGGTCTCTCCAGTAGCTGACCTTCAAGTGAGCTCTGGGCTTCTATACTTCCTGTCCTGCGCCTTGACCTCTGAGGGGCGGGCGCAGGGTTTGTTGGCTCCGCCCACTTTGGTGTCCAGGGAGGCTAGTCCCTCTCTGGGGCAGCGGGGAGCCAGACCGCCTTAAGACATGAGGTAAATTAGATCCACTGCATTTCCTTTGTCTAAGAAATCTATTACTTTCTCAAAGAAGGAGATCAGGTTGGTTTGGCATGATCTACTTTTTGTAAAACCATGTTGTATTTTGTCCCAATTACCATTGACCTCAATGTCCTTAACTACTTTCTCCTTCAAAAATTTTTCCAAGACCTTGCATACTACAAATGTCAAACTAACAGGCCTGTAGTTACCCAGATCACTTTTTTCCCCTTTCTTAAAAATAGGAACTACGTTAGCAATTCTCCAGTCATACGATACAACCACTGAGTTTACAGATTCATTAAAAATGAAAGGTCCAACTCTACATGGCTTTTGGCCTTTCTCACTTTATCCCATGTGCTGACCTCAATAAGGTAGCTTTCCTTGCTGATCACTCCCATCTTCCACTCCTTGTAGGCTTTCTGCTTTTTCTTAATTACCTCTCTGAGATGCTTGCTAATCCAGCTTGGTCTATAATTCCTGCCTATGAATTTTTTCCCCTTGCAAAAATGCAGGCTCCTGATAGTTTCTTCAACTTTGACTTGAAGTAATTCCAGGCCTCCTCCGCCTTTAGAGCCACAAGTTCTTCAGTCCAATCCACTTCCCTAACTATTTTTCTTAATTTTTTAAAGCTAGCCCTTTTGAAATCAAAAACCCTTGTCACAGATCTATTTTTGTTTATCCTTCCATTTAGTTTGAACTGAATTAGCTCATGATCGCTTGAACCAAGGTTGTCCCCTATAACCATTTCTTCTATGAGGTCCTCACTACTCACCAAAACCAAATCTAAAATGGCATCCCCTCTTGTTGGTTCAGCAACTACTTGAATGCATGGATAGGGGAGGATTCATATATGGAGTTTTCTTTATACTCATAGGTAAATGTTGAAAGACCCTTAACACAAGTTATTTGCTGAACTAATAATGGCATGATGTGTTTTCTAAATTATTTTTTAAAAAGAGGATGGAAATTAAGCCAAAATATATCAAACTGATAAGGATTGGAGCAGCAAGAATACATAGTTCTACTTGTTTTCAGTTTTACTGACATTAAATCAAGGGCAATAAACAAGAAAAAAACAGATTAGTACACAAAGAGCCAAAACTAACAGGAAGGAAAGTACAGCTAAACCTAGCACAAAGCTGAAATATGGTCTGATTTGGGGAGGTCTGCAGAAAGTTTACTTTTAGCTTCAGTTTGACACAAAATGATCTGAAGAGTATAACTTCTTCTTGGAGCATTTTCTGAACAAAAGTTGGTTTCAACAGCTGCCTTTTTGAATGGCCTCTTGAAGTGGTTAGAGCATGAGACTGGGAGTTGGGATTCCTGGGTTGTATTTCCAGTTCTGCAACTTACTAGTTGTGTGAACTTGGGCAAATCACTTCAGCTTTCTGTGCCTCCATTTCCTTATGTGTAAAATGGAATTAATTATCATATATTTTTACCTCATACAAATGTTGTGAGGAACATAAGAATTGTCGCATGGGATCAGACCTGAGTCCTTCTAGTCCAGTATCCTGCCTCCAGCAGTGGCAAGCACCAGATGTTTTACAGGAATGCATAAGAACCACACAGTAGGCAGCTGTAGGATAATCTGCCCCCCACATTAGGTCTCATCCTGGTGTCTTGTAACTAGAGACTGGCTTAAACTGTGAAGCATGAGAGTTAATATGCTTTCAAATTTTTGTTATGATTAATTATGATAGCTCTGGATAGTCTTCTTATCCATGTAAATGTCCAATATCTCTTTGAATCTTGCTGATTTCTTGACCTCCACAATCTCCTGTAGCAATGAGTTCTACAGTATAATTATGTGTTGTATGAAAAAGTATTTCCTTTCACCAATCAGTTTTGAATTTGCCACCATTTAATTTCATTAAATGTCCCCTTGTTCTGGTGTGTGTTCTTCTGTGATCCTCAGTTAAAATGTAGTATACCAGAATTTATTAATTATTTTGATTTACTATAAGAAGACAGAACTTAAAGTTCTCACTGAGATCTTTCCAGGTTTGCAGAATGATCTTTTGATAGCAGATTACTGACAAGCTGTGCTTAATTTGTAATGAAAGAGGTGCTGGGGCTTAAGCAATTAGGTGCTGAGGTTCAAGCAATTTTTTTACATTCATAACTGATGCAGCAAGCCCAGAGGTGCCTGGGCTATGAACCGCCAAGCCCAGAGGTGCTGGGGTTCAGCCCTGGCAAGCCCTAGCACAAATGAAGCATTGCTGACAAGTTTGTTCATCAATAATTCTTCTTTATAGGAAAAAGAGGTGGTTTGAGGATTATCAGCCTGATGTGCAATCCACAATGATATTGATTATCATTATTCCAAGGGCACATATCTGTTGCCAGAAACAGAGAGAGCTGGGGGCAATTTAAAAAAAAGGGGGTAGAAAAGGTCTCTGCTTTTGCTTACTGGTTCAACACAAATTATTATCCTTCAGTTGGGGAGCAACAGTTAAAAGGAGAACTGAATAATCACTTCTTAGTTACTCGATTTCTTCATACCGGACTAAGCATGAGGCCACTGATTCTGAAAAATAATGTCAGCTTTAAAGCCCCCCCCACCCCAAAATCATGGTGCTTAATTAATGAACATGTGATAATGATCTTACATTTAGTTAGTACCTTTCATCTTAGATTATCCCGAAGTGTTTTACAAACTATATAAAGATCACTTTATCTACCATTTAAAAATCAGCCAACACTGAGCACAGGAACTGTTTTACAGCATACAGCCACATTACAGTTTAGGACACCAAGTGGAGAAGACACTGCAGGGGAATTAGATAAGCAAAATCTAATGACCAAAGCTGGAATTTTCCAGAACATCAGAGTTAACATTTCTTCTCATACAAAGAGTGTCATTGACTATTTAAACATCACAAGCACTCAGGGTGTTAAGTTTATAACTCATGAACAATATAGAACCTCGATAAGCCTATTACCCTGTAGCGGGGTGGTCACCCGCTCCTGGCCTGAAAGGCTTAAAAGCCAGCCTTGGAGAGGGCTGGGAGCCAGCCTCAGCTGTGGCCATGCCCCAATCAGGGTCCAGCTGGCCCTATAAAGGCCAGTGGAGCAGGAGCTGACACAGTCTTCTCTAGCTGGAGAGGGAGATGGGCCTGGCTGCTGGGGCGCTAGATAAGGTACCTGGAGTGGAGCTGGGCTGGGGGAAGGCCAAGGGAGCTGGGGAGCTCCGGCCTGGAAACCCCCAGGCTGCGGCCTGGTATACGGCCAAATAGGTACTGGGGTTGCAGGGGACAGCCCAAGGCTAGGCCAAGGCAGCAGGTCCAAACCCGTCCTTGCCTGTGATGAGTGGCTTATACTGCAGTCTGCCCCAGGGAGCGGGGGCTAGTTGGTGACTGGCAATAGCCTATGACTGAGGTGAGGTGGGAATAGGGGGTGAGGCTACCTGGGGAGGGGAGACCCAGTGAGACTGTGGGGTACTGCAGGGGGCAGCACCCCAGTCTGAAAGGGGCACCGGGGTCCAAGAGGGACTCGGGACCCAGCAGGAAGCGGGACACCAGCCTGCAGAGGGCGCTCCTGGATTGAAGAGCTAATTCCCAGGATGACCAACAGGAGGTGCCACAGGGGTGAGTCGCTGCCCCGTTACATACCCCCAGCAGGTTAATAAGGTATTGGTTCAATACTGAATCAGAGGTGAGAATTCCTCTCACTAAATTGCTAAAACTGCTTTCTTTAGCATCTAGCTTGAGATGCAGATTCATACTTGTCCTAGGCTCACCTCAGATCACTGAATGTCATCTGTGCAGGGAGGATTCTGAGGCAGGATGGGGTTGGAGTGGGTGCACTCCAGTGATTCTTTGCTGCTACAATAGCCCATAGAAGTTGTTGCAACACGGACACACATTAGGGCAGCTCTCAAGATTGTCCTAGCTAGTGTCAGCATCGGAACTGCCCCCCCCCAGGTGTTTAGTGCTCAAGCATAAAAGGAGAGAGCCAAGACAAATTTAAGCTTCTTCTACATATGCTGTACTTTCTAAAAGTAGAGTTTCATCACGTACTTCCTAAAAGTAGAGTTCTCTAAGTTCCTGTGCATAATCGTACTATAGCCATCAGGAGCCATGTTGCTGTTAGGTCACTAGCAGTCATACAGGGGTCTGAAATAGATGCAATACAGAATTTAGCAGGGGGAAACAAGAGAAAATGTAAGAGGTCAGATGGTTTCCTGCTCCTCCCATGAATGCACTTAAAGCTGCATGGAGCTACTTCCATATGGAAGGACATTTGTACTGGGAGCAAGGGGGTGGGATCAGTGTCAGTACCACAGAGTGATTTTTGCATGGGTAGGAGGAGATGAATGTGCAGATCCTCAGGGACGAGCCAGGCCATGGATAGGAGGCAAATGTTACTATTTGGAGCATTCTAATCTGTTGTTGTGCAAACCTTCCCAGAGGAATAATAATGACCCTCAGACTGAATTAATTTACAGTTTCTACTGGTAATCCAATTATGAAAAACTAATGGTGGAGGACACAAGGGAGCTGGGATAAATAAAGGGTCATGAGACCTCATTAAACAATATTATATAAATAACAGAAGGGAGGTCTTATAGCACCACAGCCAGAAAGCCCAGAGCTCTTAAAATACACAAGATTTATTTCACCTTTTTGTCCTCCCTGCTCTTCATGCTTTATGCCCACAGAGTATTAAATCCCAGTGAGACTCAAATAATAATAATTAAAAAAGGATCCTGGGTACTTAAAACCCTGCTTAAAGCAATAAACTTTGTTGGGGACATTGTAAGAATACATTTAGTAGGATTCATTGCTAATAGCTTTTGACAGAACAATTTGTCAGGCATCTGCCTTCATCAAAGTCATATTTGAAGTTTTATGTGGGTGTCAGAATACCACTTCCTGTTGATGGAGTGACTGAGTCTGGGGGATCTCATTCTCAGGCAATCCTGAAAGAAACTCCAAAATCAAAAACTAATTACTTTCTTAAGCTTTTTTTTTAAAAGCAGTGTTATACCCTGAAGTGTACGTGAATCTACTGTTAGCTATCTGTTGCATGATAAAGGTGTAAAGATTCCAGTTTGGGGTTGTTTCTCTAATTTATATTTCCATGTGTTAGTAACTGAACAGATGCCTGAAGCAGTTTCTCCTAGTGAAAAGAGGAACAATTGCACCAAGGAGTAAAGTTAAACAATGCAGACTGCATAACAATCCCCCAAAACAGACAGCTATGGATAGATCCGTTCCCAAGAGAGGATTTACTTGTCAGCAAACAAGCTCATGTGTGGCAAGGCCAAAATGTTAAATATATATGGTAAAATTAAATTCTCATTCAGTCTACTCAGGCAAAACTCTCATTTCAGTCAATAGGGACCTGAAGTCAATGAGAATTTGCTTGAATAGGGACCGAGTCAGAAAGTTAGAATTTGGCCTACTCCAGCAAAAAACAAGAGACAAAAATTCTGATAGCATTTATTACAGTCTGACATGATTGTGTTTCTCATCCATGATGTGGACATGCCGGCAAAATGAGGACAGACACATGTATGGAATTAAGCAGCAGGCCACAACTTTTATTAAACTTTAACACATTGGAGGGGGTGCTACCTGCCCCTCACCCATACTTCCCTATACTAGGCATCTAATTGGTTCCAGTGTGGGGATTATAGGGCTCCTTATCATATAACTTGTAACTGGCACCACTGGTACAGGGCTCCTTACCCTATAACCCCCCCAAGACTCAGCTGTTTGAGTCCTAGAACCCTCTCCTGAGAAGGGGACAGAGGTGCAGCAGGATGTGGACCTTGGCCTGTGATGGTCACGTGGTCTGACCTTGGCCCACAAAGGTCACAAGGTCGCACCCTATCGGGTGAGCCCATGGCCCACCACTAAAATCCCAGGTCTTTTAGCACTGGGATGGAACCATTAATTTTATTCTCTTGCAGCCACTTTCTAGTGTGGTTAAGTTGCAATGAGTAAACACCCACACTGTAACCTCAGTTAGATACCATATGTGTTCCTACTTAACCTATTGTGGCTTCCGGGTGCAGTGAGGAAGGCAAAAAATTCATCTTCCACCAAATGGCAGTGGGAGAAAAAGTTCATTCCTGACCCCTAAACAGGTGATCGGCTAGACCTGCAGCATGTGTCAGGTGGGGTTCCCGTTCCTAGTTTGGGTGGGTAGGGTGGGCTGCTGGCACAGAACTGAAAGAGGGCTCCACATGGTCCCTGCATTGGGTTAAATCCTGAGAGGTGGGAAATGCTGGCCAGTCAGCACCCCTCTTCCCCAGCTGGCCAATGGGTAGCGGATACTTGCAGTGAAGGAGCTACCTGTTGTCCCTTGGCAAATGTCCCCTCCCTTGCCTCTGGGATTGTCCCCCTTTTACGGCTGGCCCCATCAATTTCCCCCACCTGTTGCTGTGGATGGGTGACATTTCTAAAATTAGAGACTTATAAAGGCTTAAATCTGAAGCATTTACTAATCAATCTGCAGGTTCCAGCTATTTTCAGGTATAAAATATTTGCAAACGGCCTTAGGCTGCTTTGAGTAACAGCAGAGGCTGGTTGGTTTGGAGCTATCTTCCCCTCCTCCACCTCCATGCTCAGCTCAGCTGAGGATCTGGCCCTGTTGGTTTATCTTACTCCTCCTTGCTCCCATTCAGTTCAGAGTACATTTAAGGTTCTTTCAAGCTTGTTTTTCCTTCCCAGAGCTGAACTTCCATCCACCCACATGCTCATATTTTATCAGCGTTGAAAGCCTGCTAAGGGTCTTGTCCTGTGAAGTGCTCAGAGCCCTCAAATCCTGTTGGCTTCCTTACAGTACAGAATCCTAAATTTTACCCTGAATCATTTTTATAACTACTTACTCAGTAGTTTTGTAAACCTAATAAAACTCTTAGAGCCCAATCCTGCAGCTCACTGGAGTTCTGCAAGCTGAGTGACTGCAAGGTCAGGGCATTAGCAACTGTAGTTTGAGGTAACAGTTACATATGCAGTAGAATCTTGAATATCTAGCCTTCTTTATCTATCTATCAAACCTGCCTTTCCAACTAACTGCCAGAATGCTCCTTGTTCTAATGACTCCATTTATTGTCTATTAATTCTCTCATAATTATTCAAATACCCACAATCTAAATCTCCCTTCCTAAAAAAAGGTCTCTGCCATCATGTTTTCTATTGACTCCTTGACTATTGACTCATTTATAAGAACTCCCAATTATCTAGACATATTTGACCTCACCCAACAGGTTGGATATTCGGAAATGAACTGGGTTTGCTTGCTAAAATGCATTGTTCATCTTCACAGAATTACCCAAAAGAGGTGTCAGCTGCAGGTGAATGTCTGTTTCAAAACAGTTGCAATATGAGCTATGTGGGTAAAAATCTGGCCTGAATTACTGGGGTTGTTAGTTACTGCACAGTCTTTCCTTCTGGGCTAGATAAAAGGGAAATGCAACTTTGGGATCATTAAGATCCTTTAAGCACGGAATGAACATGTAATGTCCAAATGTTTAATGGGATGCTACTCTATTTAATGATATTATGGACTTCTGGTTTCTGGGCCTATGGGCCTCTGCAGCTTAAGGGCCATGGCTTGTGGCTCTCCTTGGCCTTGCTGTTAACTTGATCATACTTATTAGCCATGGTGCCTGTTTTCCTAAGATGTGCACTAGTTTTATTTTATTTTATTTTTGGCATCAGGCCTGGATCTTTCTTGCCTTCTTTTTCTGAACCTTTTGGAACTAGGATCTTTTTTATGGGAGAGACAGGATTCTATGCAGATTGTGAAAACACTGGGCTATATAGAAAGTCTTTTTTATATGAAACAAGACAGTAGCTTGTAAAAGAGGAGTCTTTTACAACATTGCTTGTGTTTCCCCCCTAGCCCCATCTTTATGATATTTGATATTTGGAATCAGGGAATCTTATATGTTCAGCCATTTCTCTCATTCTCTTTCTATATAATAAATAAAAAATGAATCAACATATCTGTCTTAGGCCAAAGCAGGGTCCTGAAACTACTTCTGTCAAGCTCACAAATATTACTCTCTTGGGCTTTGACTTGGGTCATTGCACTGCCCTGTTTTTTCTCAGCCACAAGTCTATATTAGACACATCTGATCATAAAATTCTACTCTAATACTCAGAATCTTAAATAAGAATTACTGTTACAGCCACATTTTGCTTTGTGGTTTTACCTCATTGGTGAAATTCAGTATAGAATGTATAAATGGATGGCATTACATATAAACCCATTAAAAATTTCAATGATGACATTAGATCCTAATCTTTCCTCTGAGAAATAATTCATTTCTCAAGTCAGAACTCTTTAGACCCTCTGAAACAATATTGTCTAATTATACTGTATCTTTATCAGAAAATCTGGGAACATGATCGATTCATTCATTTCTCTAAGCTTTTATATGAGGTTGCCCTGCTGCTTTATTGCATTTATTACCAACAAAGATAACTGTTTCAGGAATTTCCTAAATAAGACATAACCTGTATGTAGCATGCGTATCATTCATTTTGCTAGATCTCTAATCAGTTCCACCACCCCATCTGAAATTGCTATACATGTAATCTTGCTTGGACTGCTGTCAGAGCTTGTGACAGGTTGCAGGATTGTGAGTTATATTGGAAGTAATGCCTCAATAGACATTGTAATTTGTGCTAACTTGTCTCTGACTAGATTAGAAAAACTCTGGGGTCAACCTTGCTTTTAAATGTCATGAAATGCCCGGACCTTGGGCTAGGTGCCAGATAAATAGAAACAAATACACTGATTAATAAAATAAACCTTTTTAAATGGGAGAAGTCTGTGAACCAAGACAACAACGTAGTGTCTGCATTTTCTCTCTGAAAATTGCCACAGGATGGCAGTGTTTCATAAGATTTAAAAGCTGCAGCTCAGTAGGTAGATGTTCGTTTTGTTTTGACTGACTGCCCTGTTGTAGTATGTTCCTCATTAATAACTTAGTAGCAAGCATTTTAGTTATGATTTCATTCAGACTTCCATTATAATCCCCTATCATTAATTGATAGTAAGTTTCTGAAAAATTCTTTTCAATAGAACATTTCCAAGTCCCAAATGTGAATTTTAGTGGAGAGCTTGAGCAAAATCCATTCATTTTGAAAATGTAAAAAATAAGTACTTTTTCTGCTATCGAATGTAATTTTTTGCACATCTTAAAAAATAGCTAGCTGAGCTTTATAAGCTGCAGATTTATAGATCAGTCTTCCCTGAGAAGACTAAGATAATTTAAAGTTACTACAAATGATTAAAAAACTCACTTTTGACCATGCACAATATAAAATACTCATTAAGTTTAGAGTTATAATCCTATTTATAGGACTATATGGACTAATGTCAATAATATTGATGCTATTTAGTTTTTACGCTTCTGTTTCAATGTGGATTTCCATGTGGTAATTGTCCAAGTTGTTTTACTATGGCAAAGTCACACTTACTTCATTGGAACGAGGATTGGCGCCAGGAGTTTTGGTATAGCTGTGAATTTCTACAGCAAATAGACTTAGAAAAGAGCTGGCACAGTGGCTGAACTTCTGTACCTCTCCAAGACACAATGGTACCTCAGTCTGGATACTACATGAGGGTTATTGTGAAGGCATCTTGGAGAAACTCACACTGCAGTTGTGGGCTTCTGCCTCACCTGTTCTGAAGAAGTTATTGGTTTTACATTTTGTTATACATTGGTTATTCAATTTCTATTGGTTATACATTTGAATGGCACAAGCACAAATATCGTTTGATATCATTGTTTGAAGAAATCAATAAACTACTGTATCCTTAAACCTCACCAACAAGAGATACAATGGAGAATCACAAAACTTGTCCAGAAATTAACCAGCATTTAATTAGATTTGGATGTGTGAATACTATTACTTGCCTGGAAATGAACAAATGAACACTTATTACTACCTCTCTCACACACATATGCACATGTATGTCCTTTATTTTTGTGACAGATCTGTCTATGAAAACATCCTCATATGACACTTAACACAGATACAGTGATCCATAATATTAATAGAACTGGTAACAGTTTGTGAAGACCCTCGCTATAATGCTGTATTTCCACTCTGTTATGAGAATTGCTACTGAAAATTCTTTCTTTTAGAAGAGCTCACAGTTTTTATCTCCCCGGTCTTAGTATCTTTGCTCACTACTGGTGTTAGCCAATGTATATTGTACTGAAATTTACATAAAGTCAGGTTTGTTGCTACATCTGCACAACTGTGAAATTTAAATATTAAATTTCCTAACTATTTTAATTCCTTCTTTAGGAGACCAAATTTAGTTCAAGTAGAGATTAGTCTTCTGACTGAAAATGCAATGAATAGTCTCAAATGTTTTCAAAAGAACTGACTAGTTTAAAATTGATTATATATGGACCAAAAATTCTTTACTAAGAAAAAAAGCATGACGCACGTAAGTGTTATGTTCCCTAACAGAGATCCTGGGGAATGGTTGGATACAAAAATGTGCTGTGGCTGAGGGATGGAAGACTCAGTCTCACTTGGCCAGGGTGTCTATACAGTCAAGGTACAACTCTTGGGGTAATAGTGGATGTGACCTGCAGGGGTTTTGATCCACTGCATTTTCATTGTGAACATACCTCCTAGCAACACCTTTGGCCCTTCCACGTCTTCCACACTACAGCAAGCTACAGAGGTCAACCTTGGAGATATTCATGACAAAGTGTGAAATCCTCCCATGTGACCTAAAGCACCCAGGTATTCACACCCTCCACATTATTGTAATAACCTTTGTACAAAAATGCCTTGTGAGGCATCCTTTAAAAACTAATAACTTGCTGGTAACAATACCATGATGGAATGTCTGTATCAACATTATATGTAAAGTTGTCAATTCTGCCTGTTCATTCCTCTGGGGCACCTGGTACTGGCCACTGTCAGAAGACAGGATACTGGGCTAGATGGACCTTTGGTCTGACCCAGTAGGGTCATTCTTATGTTCTATGTTCTTATGATGTTACTAGAGCATGTTCAAGACCAGATAGCCTTGCCTATGTAAAGGTGTTAAATAGGTCTGTCCATAAACAAATGAATATGGGTTTGCCTCAATTTAGATATATGAGCAGTAAACAGGTCCATCAAGACACCAGTGGGAGGAGATTGCTAAAACGCAAATTGTTCTGTTTTCTGCAAACACTAGCAGGGAGAAACATGGAGCGTCCGTCACCACCAGACTCCATGTTGCTTCCCTCACAGCTTGAATAAACTTTACTTTGAGGGGTAACCCACAAAATAATCCATTTTATAGGTTTACTGGTCTTCAGAGACGGGGCCTGAACCTCAAGTGATAAGCAATTGAATCAAGTGATTGTATACTACATTACTGTATTATAAAAGTGTATAGAGTGAAGTCGTTTCTGAACGTTAATGACACTGGTGATTAATATCATTGTGAAATGTATGTATTAACTCTATATGAGGAAATATGGATACTTGATATTATGTTTTTAAAATCTGTGGCCAAACAGTGAGAAACAGGTTCCCTCCTAGACAGGAAAGAAGGCAGCTATGTACCTGTATCCAATGAGATTAAGCAAGGTGTGATCAACAATGGAAGCCCCATTTGCATAGAAGTCAGCAAGGGGATGGGAAGCCCACAGGAAGGGAAGAACAGCATGAGGTCATCTTGCCTCTTGAAACAAAGTAATTGAATTTTGGAAGATATAAGCAAAGACAGAGGCCATCTTTGGCATCCAACACTAGACACACATAAGGGAACAGAGCTCTTGCAAGCTGAGAAAGATGGGTCCTTCAACCAAAGGGGGTGAGGTTGAAGTCTCTGAGAACTGAATATAGATGAGAAACCTACTTAGGCAAAGATCTTTTACCAAGAAGACAAAGGAAGCCATCCCCTTATGCTTCTGTGGAAGATCCTGACAGAGAAAGCCAAGGATGGGGAAATGGAAAATTGGTGGTGGTGGGGGGGGAAATCTTGAACAAAGCCTGTACCTTGCTAGATTAAGTGTTAGACTTTTAGTTGTGTGTCTTCACTTTTATTTGCTTGTAACCCTTTCAGAATTTATTCCTTTTACTTGGTATCACTTAACCTGTGTCCTATTGTTAATAAATTTGTTTTATTTTTACTATAAACCAACTCAGTGTGGTGTTTAAATGAATGGGTGCATTTATCCCAGTAAAGTTAATAAGCTGTGCTGTGTTTGTGTCTTTAGAGGAACGAACAAACCTTATTATTTCTCTGAACTGTTGAGGAGAGGGCTGGACACTGCAGAACACATGGTTTGGGGGAAATTTTGGGACTGGGAGTATGTTGGGGTCACCTTGCTGGTTGTAACCGAGGCTGGTGGAATCCAGAGTGGAGCTGTACACAGGCTGCTGGGGTCAGAGTTACTGAACCAAGGCTGGCTGCATAACACACAGACACTCAGTGTATGACCTGCATGCTTGTTGCTGACTGCAAGCATCCCAGCCTGGGAGGTACAGTAGCAAAGCATTGTGACGCACTCAGGATTACAGCGTAAGAGGTGACACAATCCCTTACTGGTCTGGTTTGCACCTTGAATCCCATGACACTCCTACATGCTGCTTATTGGCTTTATGCTTTGGCCCTAAGAGACCCAACCTTTTATACTCTATTGCATGTATCCTGGCCCTAGTCCTGCAGTCCTGGTGCAGGCAAAACTCCCACCAACTTCCAGGAGATTGCAAAACCTGCCCTGATGGGAGTTCTCCCCTTACTTGCAGCCAATCTTACTTGAGAGCAGAAAAGAGATGAACTACTAGTTTCCAGATGAAGGTCCAGATGCTATCAGGTTCAGAAACTCGGAGGATGGCTTTTTATCCAATATTTACCCAATATTTGTCTAGATACAGCATCTGAACCAAACTGGTGAAAATCTGTTCTTGAAAAACCACATGCTGTAAATGTCTATTCTCACATATTTCTTTCCGTTATACCTCCCCCCCCCCCCATACCTACCACTTACTCCTCAATCCTCCCTCTCCCTGCTTTCACTCTTCTCTCTACTTTGAGCTACCACTCATTGTCTGCCTGGTAGTAGTCCTTCAAACCTCTACTAATTTTCTAGGGTCTTCAGAGGAACATTGCTTGAATTCTCCCTCCCCCCAGCCTCTTAGGGGAGTGGCTAGGTCAGGCTACTGTCTCTCCAGTCCTAGTCCAACAGAGATCTTTGTGTGTGTGTTAGCCAGCATGTTTCCCTCTCCTCCAGCCTAGGCAATAGGGAGTGGCAGAGTCCATCGCAATCACCTCCTGTTGGAATTGCAAATCCCATAAATCTTTGCATGAGACTCATTTAGGCCCAGATCCTCAAGATACCTATGCACCTAACTCCCATTGAAATCAATGGCAACTTGCCATCCTCTCCAAATTATAGTATATAGAATCTTATACTCAAGCAAATGAAATTTAAAAGCATGTGTAATATGTATATACACATGTGAGAGTGTCATTATAAACAACCACTGATTTCAATGGGAGCTAGGTGCCTACATACCTTTTTGAGGATCTGAACCTTAGTCCTTTAAGTTTTGAATAGAAGAGTAAGACTGGTGATCATTTTTGATAGAAGGAATAAGAGCTAGCGAAAGAAAGAGAGGGGAAACTGGATTAATAGGATGAGAAGTGAATTCCGGCAGTAGAAGGCCTTACTGTTAGTATTACATTCATTTGGGCTGAGGGTTTCCAAAGTTAATTTTCCATGCAAAAGAAAGACAGTCAAACTTACTACTTCATGGGGATAATTAAAACCTCTTCCCCATTTCCCGTTCTGTTTTTCATCATGGCCATTGTTTGTGTGATGCCTCTGCTGAAGGATCTTAGATATTTTCCAACATGAATTAATGAACTTGAGTAGATACACCCTCACTCTAGGCTCAAAATGCTGTAACTTTTCAGTGTAATTGTTGTTTATGCATAGTTCTTTCACTTTTTAAAGTCATGATAGAAATAATAATCTTTATAAGACAACTGGTGGCTGCTAGCCTGCTGCTGAGTGTGAAGTCAATCCTTTGGAGTATTTCCAACCAATAATTTTGGCAGTTTTCCTGGAGTGTCAAGAGGACTAGTTATATGTTGTTCCTGACATCTGGTGCACCCTCTGAAATCTAAGCAATTAATCCTGATCCAAAGTAGAGTCTCTCTAGACCAGCTAAGAAAGTATGCTTAGCAGAAACCTTGTGGAATTCATTAGGAACCTTCCATATAATTTCTACCAGGTAATTGTATGAGGTTTAAACAGCACTAGGGAATATGTTATCCAGAGCTCATTCTAAAGTTCATCTTTGCTTTCTGGAAGGCAAAACAGGGATTAGTTACAGAGGGATATGTCAGAACAAAACTAAGGCTGGGGATGATAAACAATCTGTATGCAATTATTGGAGATGTGTTGAGACTAGAGTTCCGAATAAGACTAAATAGAGTTGATATAGAATAAGATTTTTCATCCCTTTTTCTATCTACCACTGTGGAATGTTCTTATCCTTTAGCATTATACAACAACCATGGGTGGTTAATATAGCCTACCCTGCAATCACGATGTAATAACCTGGCCAACAGTGGGTGATCATGGCTCCCTCTGCCTGCTACTTTCAGCTGATTAAGTTATTCCTGTAACTCAAATGGCAGCAACTTCTGCTTTTGGTACTGATTAAACAAAGGAAGAGCATGACCAAGGTGTCTATAATATGTGGCTACTGGTTCTTTACACTGGCACTCTCATGAACATATACATGTTACACATGCTTTTAAGTCTTATTTACTTGAGTGTAAGAATCTATATTCTATCATTTGGGGAGGATGGCAAGTTGCCATTCAGGCTGCTGTCGATTACCCGAAAAAATAAAAACATTTTGCATTAATACAACATTTTATGGGCCAAGTTCTGCTCTCATTTATACCAGTAGGATTACACAGGCAGGAGCCAGGGCAGAATCTCCAAAATGCCTGCTCCTGCTCCCTTTGAGCGAAAGTCATGCCACTGATTTCATTGGGAGACAGATTAGATAATTAATTGACTCCACAGGAAATCACTGCCAAGATTTCAAAATGTATGATTGTCTATATCATAATAGATGTGTTAGTTACATGAACACTTCACCGAAGAGCTGTGTTTTCTTTTGCATGCCTTGCCCATGGGGCAAATACAGCCCAGGTGTAAATGGGGGCAAGTCTAGTGAAGTCAAAAGAGTTGGACATACTTGCACCAGGACTGAATTTGGATCTCCTAACACCAAGCGCCACCATCACTTAATTGCCTTACTAGAATGTTTGGGGTTGAGATAAGTTCTTTGTTGTCTGGCCAATGTTTATAGGAACTCATTAAAGGGCAAAACAAATTGGCTTCACACTTGATCATGTGATAAGCCTTCTAACTATTAATCACAGATGGGAGTTAACTTTAGAATCATGGCATGGCATAACTGCAACTTTTCAATAATATTTATTTCCTTTTAAAAAGAAAAGGATCAGGACTAAGCAGAATTAATTAAATCCACTAATTGTGCATTCAATTATTTGTTTATATGTAATAAATAAAGAAAAGAACTCCATTTTTGTTGGGGTTTTTTTGTTTTTTTTTTTGGTAAGGCTTGAGATCTTGTGGTACAGGTGCTTGTTTAGTCTAATTGCTGCACTGGGAATAATGAAATGTCAGTTAACTTGAGCAAAAGAAAATCATCATACAAAGAAAATTACTAGTTTCTAATAAACCATAGATTTTCCAGCATCTAAGATTAAATTGCTCTCAGTAGAATACTCTATAAATAAATAAAAATTAGAATACTTGAAAAATGTATTTTACATTTCCTAGCCATGAAAACATTTGAGAAACAAGGTGGGTGAGGGGATATCTTTTATTGGACCAACTTTTGTTGGTGAGAGAGACAAGCTTTCAAGCTTATATGGAGCTCTTCTTCTGGTCTTGGAAAGGTACTCAGAGTGTTACAGATAAATACAACCTAGAGCAGACTGTTTAGCATAAGCATATGCCTGGGGTGAAAGTAGAAATAGGGACTTACCGATACGGGGCTGGGTTGGGGCTGGCTCTGGCCCCCGGAAGGGGTGGGGATGGGGGGGTCAGAGCCAGCCCCGGCCCGCCCTGTACTGGTAAGTGCCCTCCCCCTCCCCCGCCGAGGTAGCAGTGGCAGCCGGGGGCTCCGGCAGCAGTTTAAAGGGCCCAGGGCTCAGCCGCCACTACCGCCCCGGGCCCTTTAAACCATTGCCAGAGTCCCCGGCTGCCACTGCTACCCCAGGGCTCCAGCAGTGGGGCTCTGGCGGCAATTTAAAGGGCCTGGGGCTCCAGCCGCTGTTGGGAGCCCCAGGACCTTTAAATTGCTGCCTGGGGAAGCCGGGCCACCCCAATACGGTGCACTGGCTCTTGCCGGTATGCCGTACCGGGGGCTACCGGCTTACTTTCACCTCTGCATATGCCAACATCTTCATGGGCCATCTCAAGGAAAAAATTGTGGATAATGCACCATGAAACTTATAATATACTTGATATACATCAATAATATTCTCCTCCTCTGAACAAATGACCTAAACCTCTCATAGATTTGCACCACAACTTCAACAACCACCTCCCAGCCATCAAACTCTTACTAGAACACTCCTATACAAGCATACAACTTCCTGGACTGCATGATCAACTTCAACAATGTTCTATATACAATTATATATAGGAAACCCATGGATCACCACACTAACCTTCACAGATTCAGTAACCACCCCAAACACCCGAAGAAATCTATCGTCTACAGTCAGGCATTCAGATACCATAGAGTATTCTCCAAGGAGAAAGTCTGGGATACACACCTTAACACAGTTAAAGCCACCTTCACCACTAAGGACACTCCACCAGAAAAGTAGATTGCATCATGGAATGGGCCACCCAATACCCTGAGAGAACCTGCTTCAATATGGGGGGGAAAACCCTCTGACCATACTAGTTGTCACCTATCATACCATTCTGGAACCTGTATGGGGTATCATTAAACAATAAAAACTGTACTCAATGGGGACCACATCCTGAAAGAAATCTTTCACTAGCCCCCTTTTCTGGCATTTGAACAACCCCCCTACCACACCAAGCTCATCATCCAAACAAAGCTCCCCACAGACCAGAACTCACCAACTTAAAGTGGCACTGACTCTGCCTTAACAGATGCAAAACCTGCCGACATAGCTCCACTGCTATGACAATCAATACCCCGCACAATATACCTTTCAAGATTCATAAGTCCTATACATGCCTATCACAACATGCAGTGTACCTCACTCACTGCACAAAATGCCCCAATAACAACTATGTGGCTGAAAGCACACAATCAATGCGCTTGTGAATGAACTCACAGAGAAAAAACAATAAAAGACAAAAACACTGGTGGGTGAACACTTTTCACAACGCAATCACTCCAGATCTGCCCTCTCAGTCCTCATCGTCAAAGGAAACCTGCACAACACCTTCAAAGGATGAGCCTTGGCGCTTACATTCATAACTTCGTTAGGCAGTAAAAATCATGGTCTCAGTGAAGACACTGGATTTATGGCTCATTACAACAAGCTATAGACCACTAATCCTCATTTGTCCTATAATTGCAGAGGTGTTAACTGCCCACTTCACCTTGAATGGTCTCTTACAACATATTTGTTTTGCATAAGGAGTTATCTGCTCTAGCTTGTATTTAGCTGTGACACTCAAATACCTTTCCTAGACCTGAAGAAGAGCTCTGGGTAGCTCAAAAGCTTGTCTCTCTCACCAGCAGAAGTTAGTAAATTAAAAGATATTACCGTACCCACCTTGTCTCTCTAATATCCTAAGATCAACATGAGTACAACAAAACTGTAAACAAGTTAACACTGAGTACAACAACATGAGTACAACAACACTGTAAACAAGGTGGGGCCTTAGGGGGGTAGGGGACCTCTGATCCCCCCACTTTTGGGACTGCTCCGGCACCCCTGTCTGGAATACATTGTTCCTTTAACCATACTTATGCCCCTCTCCATCCCTTTCTTTTGTCATGTCCCCTTTATCTTTGTCAGAATTTGGTACTCATTAGCTGGTGCTGATGCAAATTACTCGGTCACACATAACATTAGTGCTACTTTCAAAGGACCACACTGCTACAGTGGGGAAAAACTGTTTGGATTTTCCCTTTGGGACATGTATTACATTTGATGATGTTGCACTTAAATCACAACCTCGGGGCACAAACCAACCACTAACTGATGAGGGTTAAAAAAAAACTTCCCTAGAGGCAGATTAGCTCATAATTGTCTATTGTGCGGTTTTAGCCCCTTCCTCTGAACAATTTGGTACTGCCCACTTTCAGAGACAGGATACCAGGGGTGAAAGTAACTTAAAGGACTTACCAGTATGCAGGGCAGCTGGGGTCCTGGGCAATGGGGGGTGGGGAGGAGGCTCTGGGTCCCTGGAAGGGTCCTCGGGCACAAGGAACGGGGCTGGGGCTAGATTCCCCCAGCCTGCCCTTCAGTGCTGCCCGGCCCTTGCTGCCCGGGGCTCCGGCAGTGATTTAAAGGGTTGGGCCCCAGGGCAGCTGCCCCTTTTGCCCCCAGTCAGCGGCCCTGCCAGTACGGTGCTTAAAGCACTGCCGCGGCAGAGCTTTAACGTCGATTGTGTACCGGCCCGTACCGACGACTGCTTTCTTACCGGTACACCTTACCGGCCCGTACCAGCTTACTTTCACTCTGCAGGATGCTGAATTATTCGGATCCCTTGCCTGATCTGATATGGAAACTACTATGTTCCCTCCTTCAAAGATGGGTATTGTGGGACTCATTCTGATTTCAGTCACACCAGTCACTTCAATGGAATTACTCCTGTTTACCCTGATATTAGGCAGATCAGAATCAGGCCCTGTATTTTTGGAGAGAAAAAAAACACTCTGTCCTGTTGCAGGCCTCAGACCAGTAATGCAACTCCGTAAAGACCCTCTAAATACCTTTGGGATTCGATCACACTGCCCCTACGATACTATGTGCACAAAAGGTTTTTAAGAATGAAAATGTAACTATAAAAAAAATCAGACCATTCTTTTAATAAATAAATGTAATTACTGAGTATGTGGCTGACATGTCTTAATTTGCCCAAATAAAACACAAAAATAAATTACCGTACTATTAATAGTTTCTGTTTACAAAACTGACCTCTTTAACCTTCCTCTGTTTTAAATACAGATATCTTTTAAAGTGGCTAAGATGCTCAAAGAAATGAGCCCACTCCTGTGTCAACTTATTGGGCTATCATACATGAATGGTTTCATTGACTCCAGTGGGATGACTTGTGTGTAAGACAAGTGGCATTTGGCCCTATATCTGCATTGACAGATTTAATGCTTAATGGTAATTGATGGCTAACATGATAATTCTCCCAAGTAATTTTTAAGCAGCTCCTAATAGATGTTAATCTGAAAAGGTTTAACTCATAAACCTTGTAAAGAACCATGGGACAAATGGGGTGGGTGAGGGGAGATAGCGCAGTGGTTTGAGCATTGGCCTGCTAAACCCACAGTTGTGAGTTCAATCCTTAAGGGGGCCATTTAGGGATGTGGAGCAAACAAAATAGTTGGGGATTAGTCCTTCTTTGAGCAGGGTCTAGGACTAGATGACCTCCTGAGGTTCCTTCCAACCCTGATATTCTATGAAATGCTCCTCTCCATTTTATGCTACCAAGGGAATGGATTTAACAGTGTGAAATTGGATCAAAAATTACAGAAATGGGAGAGTGGAGTTCAAGAGACAGACACTGATATCTATGCTGCTGAAAGGTGTGAGAGTACAAACAAGACACAAAGGGACAGACACACCATATGTATCTCAGGAACATCACTGGATTGGGTCAGGACACCATACCCTCTGAATGCAAAGCCATCCTCCTGTCCCATCCATGTGACAGCTAGCTCCATTTCAGAGGGAGCTTGTATTGGGAATCTGGAAATTCAAACTCACAATGCTTCTGTCTTGGATTTTCATCCTCCACACATTTGTTTTTTAATGGAAGGGGTCAGTGTGGCATTGTATGTTTGTGTAAGAGAACTCCTATATAGCCCTTTTCATACCCAGATCTCAAAGCATTGACAAAGATCAATAGTTATCCCCATTTTACAAATTGGAAAAATGAGAGACAGAGAAAGGACATGACTTGCCCAAGGTCACCCAGCAGGCTAATGCTGAGCTAGAAATGGAACACAGATCTCTGGAGTCCTAGTCCAGTGCTTTAGTGAATGAGCCACACTGCTGGCATTATTTTTACTGCATGACCTTAGGGTTTTGCTAGATTCATCTCTGCTCCTTGATTGCCAGGTACACATAGTAGCAGGCTACACCTTCCCTTTCTGGCCTGTCAAGGCAATGTCCATTGCTCTTAGATGAAGAGTATTGATGATCTACATGTTTGTCATTTCATGAGCAGAGTACTGTAACTTCCTATGCCTAGGGCTCTTGGACATGTCCAATCAAAACTTTGTTTGTGCAATATGCAGTAGGCCATCTTTTGCATGGGGCTAGCTGTCAAGAACAATCTGCACCCTTCACTGGATCCCCATTTGTTTCTGGGTCCATACCATAGATAGATATGGGACTATTGGTAATTATATTTTAAGGATGATGGTTCTGTGCTTGAGGGAAGTTAAAGAACTTGGAGCACTGGATCTGGCTAATGGAATCATGTGTTTTTCAGTGCTGCCTGAATAAATAGTCTTAACTACCTTCAGCATGGGAGGCGGAGCTAGGTAATCACATTTCCATGCTGACTCAATCTCTGTGATTTCTGTGGAGTCTAGTAAAGGTTTCCCAACATGATAAACTGTGTTGTATTCTGTGAGGTATTTTTAATTATGTTACCTAAGGGCTTCCCCCACCCCTTCCCGGCTTTTGGTTTAATAAGAAATATTCAAAATCCAAACCATGAAATGCATATTTAATACAAGAAGTAAAATGTTAAAGTTGAGAGTTCTTTCTAGGCAGTTATTTCCACACTACCTATGCAAGACCTCGTGTTAATGTATTGCATATACCCAGGATTTTCAATGGGGTACATTTTAATCAACTTACAGAAAAAATATTTAAACTCCTTGCTTAATTTAATTTCAAAGCCCCAAGAAAACAATTCGCAGATTTTTTAATGACCATATCATGCCCCAAGACCTGCCCCATAAGGAAGGGAAGATTCAGTTGTCTCCTTGGTGACACTCCTCCTTTACTTGAACCTCATGGCTCTCAGCAAAGTCCAGAATCTGCATTGGGAGAGGGGGGTGGTCAGAAAGGAGGAAAGGACTTACATCTTCCTCTAATTAACCACCCAGAGACTGCTGGAAAAAGTTCCATGGCCCCTCTATGCAGCGGAGTCCATGTTTAGGTCAGGAGCAACTAGCTGCAGCAGGAGCCTTGGGCACAAGGCTTCAATGGAACTGTGCTTTAACAGGGTAGAGGAAAGTTGGGGGGGGGGCTGAGTTTGTGTGGAGACACAG
This sequence comes from Emys orbicularis, assembly GCF_028017835.1. Classification (NCBI taxonomy): domain Eukaryota; kingdom Metazoa; phylum Chordata; order Testudines; family Emydidae; genus Emys; species Emys orbicularis. The sequence goes on along the minus strand of NC_088687.1, from coordinate 94,608,003 downwards.
GGTATTTGCATAGATGGCCCTTGCTTACTGTGGATCCCTTGGATCCCATGGTTTTGGGACTGGATTCCTTGAATCTTCTGTGGAGGTAGGGACTCCTCATGAAAGTAACTGGAACCTCTACTTCATGGAATCTTCCTCTTTCAGGGCCCCATTCTGCAGGAAAATCCAAGAAGGGCATGACTTGATTTTAAGCATCAGCTAATTGTTAGAAGAAACAATCCTATTATATGCCGCTAGATGTCAGAAAAACTACATGAGTCAGCTGAAGATTAAGCCAGAGTTTTGATTTTTTGTGCTTGCATAACCTATTGGATAGATCCCAAAGAAAACAATTAAAGGTTTTATTTTTTGCACAAAATAGCATATTTAATATGGTCTGACACTTCTCACCAGTTTGGTGAGAAGTGAATCAGGCTCTCTGGCTGCAGAGTCATAGTTTATCAGACTGCTTTTGTTTCTTCAGCACAGGCTCCTTTTTTCCCCTCCCCTTCCAGATTTCTCTGGAAAAAGCTGTTTTTTCAAAATTTTCACAAAAATACTAGTGAAATGTTTGTGAAAACTGATTGAATATAAAGCACTTCAGTGGATGTGAAAACCAGAGTGTAGTGTGGATTGCTTTGCATCTGAAGCAGACACGCTTAGCTTGATTCGGCTATAAGCAGGAGTAAATTCACTGAACTGTAGTGTAGTTGTGTAACCCTAAAATTTAGATGCCGATTATGTCACCTACAAATTTGCGTCAGGCTCTATCAAATAGCAATTAGTCCGCCAATTATGCTAGCCTACAATAGCGCCTTTAATTTAATAAAAGGCTAACAAGGTTGTGGCCTGCCCTAAAGGAATTGCCAGGGTGTTACCAGAGGTCTTGTCTCCCACCCGCAGAGGGCTCCCAGAGCAAGCTAGTCTTGCTAACCCTTGAAAGGACACAGATACAGCCTTATGATCAAGGATTGACACCCACAAGCAGAAATTCTTTGAAAACAAAAGAATTATTTATTTAACAGAAATAGATGATAATAATACAGAGAGTTTAATAAAGTAAGAAAAGATACATAGGATTTAATGAAACAATAGAATTACATTTAAGAATTATATAATAAAGCGGTGCGGCAAAATAAAAGAGACAGGTTATATGGAATATTCTGATATCACATCTAGAGGATACAATAATTACAATGTAATTACATTTAAATGATGTTACAATTTAATATTACCATTCTCTGAGTGGGGGCCAGCCAGTCACAGAATGGGGTGAGGTAGATCTCACTCAAACGCAAGCATCTGGCTTTATTGACAGCCACACCCGGGCATACCTTAACAAGAAATAATAAAATCAGACTTATGCTCACACCAAAATCCCTCTGATTCGTGTAAAGGTCCTTCTGCTCTGTCTGACAGATAGGCTGACACTGGAGATGGTGGTTGGTATCAACTCCTTGGAGCTGAAGTGGCCGCTTGATCTCGGGGAAGTTGCTGCCACAGTGATGGTTACAGCTGCAGCTGCCGTTTACCTTAGGCTGTCTGCCTGGGAGGTTTAGAATGGGGAGGCTTTTGGAAGCTTCCAGCTGCTTCTTCAGGTGCTGCTGCTTCCAGGTAGCTGTTTCTTCAGGTAGTTGTTGCTGGTTGTTAGTGTAGACAGGTAGCTGCTCTGAAGGCCGTTGCCAAGGCAATCTCAGAGTTCTGCTGCTGCTGCTGCTTTTCCAGAATCTTCTTAAGATGCTGCTGCACTTATCTCAGCTGCTGCTGTTCTGGCTGCTTCTTGAGGCTTCTGATCTTTACAAGCCCCCCACACTTAAGCCTGCTGGCTGTCGGCCTTATATACTGGTTGCTCTCTCAAGGTCAGCTCCTCTCAGCCGAATCAGCTTCCAGCTTTTCTAGCTCTTCCCCTGACATCATACCTATTTTTAGATAGCTAAGCGCCTCCCTCTGATGCCATCTTGGATTCTAGAACTTTCCACTCTCTAAATTTAAACTATGTCATAGGTGCCGACTCTGTGGGTGCTCTGGGGCTGGAGCACCCATGGGAAAAAAGTGGTGGGTGCTGAGCAGCTCCCCTATCAGCGCCTCCCCCTTCCCCCACCACCTCCCACCCACCGGTGGGCCCCGCTGATCAGCACCTCCCAGCACCTACTGCCTGCCGCAAATCAGCTGTTTCGCAGTGTCAGGAGGCGCTGGGGGGGGGAGAAAGGGAGGAGCGAGCGCACAATGCACTTGGGGGAGGAGTGTAACTGGGCAGGGAAGGGGCGAGGGCGGAGCGGGGGTGGGGCAGTGGGGGAAGGGGCGGAGCGGGGGTGGGGCTTGGGTGGAGCCAGGGGGAGCACCCACCAGCAGATTAGAAACTCGGCGCCTATGAACTATGTCATCCCCATCTCTGCCATTTTGATCCGCCATGCTGGATTTTATTAATATTAAACTATCATTAATTTCTATTTATTTAAAGCCTTAATCTTAAAATTAATTACTGTTTTATGCAAATCAAAGTGTCCTGATACTGTCACCACCTTAATTTTGTCAATTGGGAAAAGTGAATTTTATGGTGTTTTAAACCCCTCTGAGGTTTTTCTGCAAGCCTCTATTTAAGGTGCTGTAAGGTATCTCAGAACATTCAAAGCAAAATCTCTTGTTACGGTTGCTCCAGTATAAAATTAGTGTGAGAACAAGGCCTTTATAGTATGATTTTGTGACTTTATCACCAATGCCTGAAAGCGGATTATACTTGTATGTGATCACAATGGAGTTACTCCAGATTTACCTAAGATCAGAATGTGTCCTGCTCCCCACAGTATCATTTTTAAAAAATGAACAATGTACAAGTTGTTCTTTACTGCTACTGTTGTTTTGTTTGCATCACTGAGCTAGCGGCAGATTTTAGTATTTTATAGCTGGTTGTAATTCATTAAGAAAATGGGTTATCAAAATTATGCATACATGCTGTAAATAACATTAATAGGGCAGGTCTTTGGTTTTTGGACAAAGGCATACTTTGTCTGAAAATTTCCTTTAAACTGCTGAGTTTGTAAAACTAAAAATCCCCTTTGGAACCATAACCGCTACTGGCAACAGTACAAAAGTTCATGTTCAGTGTATTGATTTTATAGGCACATGCACACACCTCCCTCTGGGAAACAGTCACATTCCACAGAAAAAAAAATATGGGTTGTCAAACATGAAGATTTCTGAAGTGATTCCATATTGTTAAATGCTTGATGCTTATTAGGGATGAGTGCAGTATTCAATATTTTGGATTCAGACTATGACCTTTGACATCAACATTGCCAGGAAAATTCAGGGGATGAAGGAAGACCAAAAATAGGAGGTTTGCGGGAGTAGAAATATAACAGTATTCAAATTACTCAGGGTCTAGAATTTCTAAGTTCACTATTGTTTTTCACTGTTATCTGTGCATTACTGTGCATGACTCTCAGCAGCAATATTGAAAATGAAGCTGAACAAAAGTAGGGTTGAGTACAGGTTATGTTGTTTCAAAAAGTAAGAAAGATTTTATTTCCACACAGTGCTGGTAATAATAGCCAATAAAAATAGCATTCACACATGCAGTCAAATGCACTAATTCTTCACATAATTGTATTATTTTGAGCTAGCATCAGTTTCAATATTGCCTAATCTGTATGTTCAAAAATCATGAGTGAAGCCCCCCAAAATCATGAGATTGGCTTAAAATCATGATTTTTAAAAAAACGGTGGTATCTTTATTTGACTTCTGTTTGTTTGTTTTTTGAGCCCTTAGGGCTCATCTTTTCAAGCTTTTCTCTGCAACCATGAGGACTAGAACCTTTGGGTGTTTTTTTCCCAAATGAAAGCTGAAATTCTCAAGTAATCACATGACTCCAGGAGCTGGGGATTTAAGAACGGCATCAAATATTGTAAGACTTGTGATATAATCACAAGCTGGCAACACCGCATATTATGGGCCTTTACCAATAAAGAAGAGAGGCTGCATTTCCTGGTATAATGCACAAAAGATATTATCATTGTTATTACTATTGTTTCTTTCTTTTTTTGTAAAAATCACTGATACAGCATCATAAATTAACATGGCATGTACAAACAATAAATAATATCCTCTGCCTCAAAGAGTTTACAATCTGTCTCTATTGTATTGTGTGTTGCACAGCTGGCCGGAGCTCTCTGACAGCCTGAAGTCATCATGAGTGGTGGTGCTAGCCCATTTGGGGTACTAAGCAGGAATATCCCCCCCAACACATAATAAAAAGTCAATAGGGGGGCTCCTTGAGCTATTTGGGCCCTAAGCAATGGCTTAATCTGTTTATGCCTAGTACCAGCTCTGTGCCCATGAAGCAGTATTCAAATCCTGATTGAGGAACACTCCCAGAGTGAGTGCATAGCATATATGAAGCTGGCAAACACATCCTCCTAGGAATATTTAGTGTGTAGCATTTTAGGTTAGACTCAGAACTCTCAACTGTCTTTCATTGTTGCACTGTAGCTGTAATGTTGGAACCATGTAATATAGGCCTGATTCTACTCTGATTTTTGTGCATGGGATCACATACATATTCCCTATATTCTGGTGCTGTGCAGAGGCCCAGTGTGAGTTAGAACAGCTTGGAAGTTGCTCTGACTTCTGCACTGTCTCTTGTTGTCCTCTATGGGTTCTGAGAGGCAGAGAACAGCAAAAGTGTAGTGCATTCTGGCAATGCCCTTGACACATTCCCAATCTGCCTCCTGCCCCACGGGTAGATACAAGGCCGGTACAGAGCCCTTATGCCAGCTCTCCTCTAGCTGGGGAGGCCCACAGCACAGGACATATTTATTTTATGGACCTCTGGTTCGGTGTTCTTTAACTAGTCAGCCCCTTCCACTTTTCCAAGTATTTATATAAGAGGTGCAAACTACAGTGCATAACTCCAGCTAGTACTCAAAGGGAAGTGTCTTTAAAGAAAAGAACATGAAGTTTAACATGCTTCACTTATTAACTTAGAATTCATTATGGGCAAATCAAAACCAGAAATACACCATTCTTAAAAACCAAACCAAAACCCCACCATTCCTCAGTCCTTGTGACTGTCTGTGGGAAGAAGAACCTTTTGCATCTTTGCCATTACTGTATGAAATGGGACAAATCTGGCACCATCTTGGGCAGTGACAGGAACAGAACAGTAGGTCACAAAGTGGCAAGACAACCACTAAAACCTTACTTTGCAGAGCTTGTATCAGTGGAGACATTCCCCTCACACAGACATTTGGAGGCTTCCCCTGCCAACATTTTATTCTCCTCCCCAGCTGCCAAGGATGACTCCACTTAACTGATCATTCTCATTCTGTTGATCATGCTCCCTCTAGTACAAACAGACCAAGAGTCTGACAATTCCCTTTTGCCTGCAGCTCAGTGGAGGAGGAGACTTACATTCACTGTAGCATTTTGGTTGATATTTTAATGATTAAAATTATCTGCCTCCTCACTGTGCTCTGGCCAGCTGGAGGCAAAGAGATAGCAACACCACTGACCTTACAGTACAGGAGACCAGATGAGAATGCAAAAGAAAGAACTATTACCAGCATTTGCAGTTTCCTATTCATTTTGATGAGAGGTTGCAGTATTGCATGTGTGCCAACATGTGATTCTATGAAAGGCTATAAATCAGCTGCACTTCCACACCTACTTAATGGATTCCAAAATGGTGTTTTTTTTAGCAGCAGGCAGGAACTGCAGGGTTCTGCTGGACCCTCCAGGGGAAACTTAAAACATCTGGGAAATAGTCCCCTAATGTAGATGAGTGCTCAGTTCTCTCTTTCTGTTGTGTAGGGTAGTATAGGAGAATTAATGTGTTCTGCAATGTGTATCCTGTAGCTGTTTGTTCTTACTCTGTCTCCATTTTAGGTGTCATTGATTTGGTATCATTGAAATCCCTTTCTGGGTTAATCCTTCAGTTTTCCCCTCATTGGGCTTTCTCTTCCTTAGTGGAAGGGTAGCTAGGGCACATACAACCACAGTTCAGTCTCACGTTTACCTCTGCCCTGCAAAGTTTGGGGGTAGTTAGCTCACTTCTGTTATGAAGAAGTATTTACATTGAGATTTGGACTCATAGAATTAAGGCTGAAGAACTGTTCCCAGAGGATTTGAAGTTTCTGTCGCTTACTATTCTTGTGTCCCTCATTTTGGGTCTTTAATAACATGATATGTTCCACATTTGTGCCCAAAAAGGATGAAATGCATGGGTAGGTTTAAGAATAAAATTATTCTGTCATTTTCCCTCACCTTGCATCCGCAGTGTATGACTATTAAGTAATTATAGAGAGAGACTAGCAGACTAATGTGGCTACCTTTGAAAGACACTGTTACATCATATAGGGATCAGGACATATCAGAAAATTGTATGAAAACAAAATGAGTTATCTGGTGGCTATTTAACCCATGATTTTACTTTTAGAGGGAAAGTTCTTGCGTTCCATTGTTCTAGTTGACTTTTAGGTCTGCAGGACCCAACACAGGTACAAGACTGATTAATTATTGTTATGGCAGGTGTCACCAGTGGTGCTGTTATAATTAGAGTTACTTTTCTTAGCTTGCAAGCAGATATTTGCTCTGGGAAGAGAGGATATGTGGTATTAGTTTGGGGTTTTGCAAGGTTCTGGGCAGAGAGAACTGTACAAGTAGCAGGGCAGTTTGCTCTCTGCTTTAGACACAATTCTTGGAGCAGAGTTGCTCCATGGGAACAAGGCATTGGGGTTGAGCTGAGATTCCTGAGGGAAAAAAAATACAGTTTGTGACCACCTCTGTTCCAGGACACACTCTCTCTATCTATCAAAACAAAACAAGTTAAATGTAGAATATACCTAGTCTCCATGTCACTGATTTCTTCTCGAGGAGGAAGCTAACCTGGAAGGCCCTGGATGTCTGGGACTGGTTGGTAGAGGGTCAGTTTTATATTGCCATCATTTACAATTTTATTAGTTCCAGTATAGATTTGACCAACAAGGAGTAATAGATAGAAAAAACAGTAACACTTTGGTCTATGCTCAGACCTAATGAAGGCTTAGCAGGAACTGCTTTCTGTGTTTCTCAGCCAACACAACCCACCGAGCTCAAAAAATCAACCCAGTTCAATGCCAATCTGTTTGTAAGCACTCCTTTTTTGTAGCAAACTGCACCGGAACCTGAAACCTTTGTTCCCTGTGTTGACCATGCTTTTGCCACACATTTCAGGGGAAGTTGATAAGTGGGTTATGTTTGTTCCTTGCTTACTTTGATGCTTTTTGAAGTTGCTATGGAATTAAAAAAATTAAAATAAAAATTCAGCAATTTATAACTTACTTTTTATCTGTTTGGTGCTTCCCTGCTGTGTCTTGCCTTACTATTGGATCTTACTATTATTTATTTAGTATGATTTTACTAAGGGCTTCCTTGTGGCCCTTCTGTTGTAACCCTTCAGATAGAAGACTTCTCTCTGTCACAGTTATGGAACATTTTGTGAGAAATTCTTAATTAATTTTTGCTACAATATATTTAGAAAAGGAGCTTTATAAAAGTTAATTTTCAAACATGGGATCATCATGTACAGAAAATGTACCGCAAGATCTTCCATAAAATGTGAAGAACTAGGACAGCATTTTATCATCAAAAAGGCATCATAACCCTGGAATCAATGCTTTAGCCAAGTTTTTAAATGTGCAAAAGTAACACTTTATGTATCCTTGATATTAGGGGCCTGAGGGAGGAGGGGATAGTGTGCTCATACTATCAGAGCCTATGAGAATTGTCAAACTTATCCAAAAGCATATTCAAAGTTTTGCTAAATTGAGAAAATGTGTGAGATAGCTTAAGAAAGTACTTTCACACTGATCCATTAAAAAAGAAATGATCTGAAAGTGAGCCATTTGATTTTAATTTCAGTTGCAGTGTGGTGATGTGATTCAAACTGGAAGAGAATGAGATGGAGGCAAGTTGCAATCAGACTGGGGGTCGTACACTTTGAATATGGATTTAGTGAAAGCACGATATTGTGGGTGGTGATTACAGTTCTGTGGATTTATAGTATAGGGTTCTACAGGTGGTTCAGATTAAACTAATCTGTAGATGAGTCACTGTCTTTTGTGACAACACTCAGAGTGCCATTTATGACCCCATATTGACACTGTTGTTACATTCAGGTGGTACTTGCTGTTGGCTTTATACATGTTTCACATACTGGTGATTAAACATCAGAGAATGGGACAGGGATAGTGAGGGGGTCTCATCACAAGTACTAGCAGTGAGCATGGTACAAAGTACAGTATATATTGGGAGCCTTTTAAAAGTAATATAGATTTTTATGGCTCTTCTCCATTTATTTACATTGTATCATTTTCATGTGCCCTTTATGGTTATTCGATTCAGAACAGGACTTTAATCCCTCTCTGGGTGCACTTGTAGGGTTTCTGAATACTTCCAAATTCCTAGACACAACATGTTAATAATATCAGTCAGGGCAGTTGTGGCCTGTTCTGTTTCTACACCTCTTGAAGAAGGAAAGCAGTCATGCCTGGTCTCACACCTCTAGCCTTTTAATACTGAAACTATCCCATCTACTAATGTATCTTCTAAATCAGTATTTAGTACATCATGAGAAGCAGATTCCTAAGCAGTGACAATGCAGAGTATTTATCTTTTTTTGTTCCTGATTAACCTTTTCCATTGCCTTATTCATGTGGATGTTATCTTAAAAGTGAGAACACAGGTGTTTGTCACTCAGTGTATGAGTAAAAAAACCTGGGCCTCTCTAGTTAAGAACCATCAAATATACAGAGCCACCAGTCACATGGGCAGCAAAATGACTGAGATCAGATATGTCATATTACATGTGACTGATGCTTACAGATTTAAACCCATACCAGCATATGTGGTGATTATTAAGATGTGTTTTAATGGGTTAAAATGAGAATTACTTTAATTTTGGTGGCTCATCCATTTTGGTATGTGGAAAGTAGAGATGGATCAAAGCCAGAACACCACCGTCTCTCCTCCCACCCTCCCAAAATAAAAATAAAAAATCCTTCAGCACCAAACTTTGTGGTGTGGATAAAATTGAGTCCAACCCACCCTCAGTCATATGGATAAAATAGAATACAAAACTAAAACATCCTGCACTGGATTGGCCATTATAGAGATGGAATGTAACTTTTCAAAAATTGAAGAAATCTTTAAAAGTTAGAGGGTCGCAGAATTACAGTGTCATTTTTCCTTTTGACACTCTGTCATGCTGCCAAAGTTGGAAAATTTTTGAGACGTTAGAGGAAAAGGGGGGAAGGGGAAGAAAAAGGAAAACATGGGGGGAAATATCCAACCTTGGACATTATTCATTTTTGTGCACTCGGTGAGGAAAAAGGGGAGGGAGAAATTTTTTAAAAAGCTTTTAAACAAGTATTTTGCTATTTTTAAAAATGTACCATTTCAAACCTGATAAAATGGAAAACTTCAAAATTTAAAAAATAGTCCTGAGTTTTATTTTTACATTTGTGACTATTCTTAGACAAAAGTAAAGCATTTCATCTCAAAAGCCTTCTGCCAGAATTTAGGTAGTCTGAATAATGTACACATATCTGAACCACCAATGGTTTTTGTTTTGCACAAAATAGTCTCCTTGGTCTTTCCAGTGAAAGCCTGTAGTGCTTGTTAGCCCTGCAGATCCCTAATATGGCAACAGTCACTCCTAACACTCATGAAAGATGATCCAATTCAAGCCTAGTGTAAATGAGAGCAGTTTTATTGACTTGGATGGATTTGCTCCCATTTATGCTAGTTCGGACTGTGGCTCAGAAAAATGTTTGAAATCTAATTCCATGCTTGTGAGGGAGTTAAAGAAGGTTTTATTTTCTTCTGCCATACCAGTAAGCCCCAAATATCAAAACTGTTCTGGGTAGCAGACAGCTTGATGCACCTGGTCTTCCTTTGCTCCAAGGCAGCTCGATGTTTCTTTCTATGAGTTTTCTGTTAGTCACAATGCTCTGAGACCCTAATCCAGATCAGATCAGATGATGTGTAACTGTACACTGATGTGTAACTGTACGTGGTTTTGCTCTGAAAACTGCTCAGTAAATGGGGAATTGTGGGCTTCCATGGTTGCCTCTCAACAACTTTATGTGAAATGTGCTCTGTTTACATGTAAACAGAGCATGTCTTTTTTTTTTTTCTAGCTCACAAATGTGCAGAACTAACTTGAACGTGAAGCTGGATTCTTTTTTATCTTGTGTATTATTACCAATAACAAAGGTTCCACAGGCAAAATGATGCCTTCTGAGAGTCCCCTGGGCCTTCTGTGAGTTTGAACAGATGATGCTGATTAGAACTTGATAAGTGGTTCTGTCGAAGATGCACAAAGAGCAACGGATTCCAGCTCCCACTATCTTACCTGAGTTAGCTCTGCAAGGCTAACTGAAGTAAAATGCAGTAAACGCTTATTTTGGTCACTAAAGTCAGACAGATCTGAATCTGGACGTTGCAGGGAGCAGTTCTGTTAAGTAATAAGGTTCCATTTTTACATGGTCACTTTCCAGATTAGAACCACACTCTGTGTGTCTTTCTCCAACCTAAGACAAAGAACCCAAGTCCCTGAAAACACAGGTAACCAAAACAAGCCAGTTAAAATCTGTCAAGAAACTGATATTGGACTATCAGGGCTGCAAATGTCTAGAAATTTAAACTGGTGTCCATTATTTCATCAGATTCAGTCAGTAGGTGAATAAGGCACAGCAATTGTAACATTTGACCTGAGTTGCATGAAGTTGCTTTTCTGGGAACAGGCATCCTGAGATTTGATGCCCAAAAGTAACTCTGAGATTTGCCACTGGTAGAGTTGCTGCCCCACAACTAGATCTCTGGAGGAAAGACTAACAAAGTAACCTTTCGCATGTGGCAGTAGTACATCTGCTGTACCATGAAGTGAATGGTACTGCTCACAAAACACGTCCATGCCCACTTTGGCAATGGGCTTACTCTTATTTCTAGAAGGATCAGACCTTGGTACAGTTATAGCCACCAGCTGCTGAATACAAAGTCTTTACTGTGTGCAATTTTGATTAAAATGTAAATATGGAAAAATGAGGAAACACTGCAAAAGCCAAAACCTATAAGTCTGTTTCCCATCCTCTCTAAAGATGAAAATTAAAAAGATGAGTCTTTTTTTTTAAAAAAAGAAAAGCAAAATTGGACTATGAAAATAATGCTACCAGTAGCAAGTCCTGTGTTTATGTGAAACTCTAGATAACCCCTGCAGATATTGGAGAATTACAAGTTCTGCTGTGATTGCAAAAGGCACAGTGTCTGATTTAAAAACAAAAGTCTGCATTCAAAGGGAAGAGCATGGCAGTAGTGTTGTTAGTTGTAATGTAGTCCAAGATTCTGATTTTTCCAGAAGTAATCACAGTGCCACCCTAGCTTCTTAGTGTTGGGGGGGGGGGGGGGAGAGAGCAAAAAAAAGAAGTGAGGAACTTTTTGTTTTCTTAGCCCTCCTGTAAGATCACACACCAAAAGGCCATCTATACCACTGAAGCCCCACATAGGAGCTGCCCTTATCATAGGCTAGTAGAGGGGCTGTACAGCACTGTCTGTCTGTGCATGTTGGTACATACAGAACTGGTCTTAGGCTGGCGCGGAAGGTCATTTCCTGAAGATCACGTATTTCTGCAAGGCCTGCATAGTTCACTGGTGGTAATACACCATGAATGTGTTCCAACAAAGATGCCTCTGTGAGTGTGTTTGTTTTTCTTCGGCATAACCGTAGAGATGAGAATGTAAGATGAAACACAAATCCTTTTTTTTTTTTTGTGCTTAACTCCTCTGTATGTTATGACAAGTGAATTCTTGCAGGCTTTGCAGGAATATGTTCTCCATTGTTATAGGCTATGTTACAGCCCTGAGAGTGAGTGGTTATCTGGGGGAAGAGGATGATTTAGTGGTTATAGTCCAAGTACTCTTGCCCTGAAGCACTATGTGTGGCACGGGGCACAGGGTGGAGCATGCCTCTGCAGTGGCTCTTGCTTGTGTAGTTTGCACTCCTCATCTCTGGTATATTTAGTTAATAATTCCCATTTCACAGTTCCCACAAGTGTTTTCTGTGTGACCATGTTTTTAAACCCTCAATCCAGTGATATATTTCACTCAACTGTGCTAGTATCTAGTTGCACTAGTTTGTCAGGTCTTATACTCTGGGAAGCATCTTCACCTCTGGTCTCCTCTGTCCCTGTAGCAAGTTTGAGTAATTAATGTATCTTAACTTTATACTCTGCCTTCTCCCTCTCCCCATTGCATCCCATTTGGAGCCCCAGTTCACAGAAATGCTCCTCTGCTTCTGCAGTGCTTCCTCCAAACTGATTGATGCCCCTTTGTAGAAATTTTAACAGGCTGCTTGAGAGCGAGACCAGACCAGAGTGCTGAGTGATAATGTCAGCAGCACCTAGCTGAAGCAATCTGTGGATGAATGGAGCTTTGGGCCTGCACTGTGCTTGTGAGCCCACGGGCCTTGTTCACCTGAGTTGGAATTAATGCCAAACTGCTCATTATAGCTCTATTTGTCTCCTGTTGGAATGAAAATTCAGCTTTTTGCACAGTTCTCCTGCCTTAATTTACAAAACTTCTTAACTCTAGTGCTTGGGGACTCAGGTCTGCTGCCACCTCTCTCTCTTTTTTTTTTTTAAAGTTCATGACTGGATTCCCTGACAGTTTTCAGCATCACTTTTTTTTTTTTTTTTTTTAAGGATTCCCTTATCTTGGTTTGCCATATGGTTTTGTTTTAAGCACAAAATGGAGATCAATAGACAGTTGATGAGGTCCCAGAACACATGCTATTCCAAAACACAAAACCCCAGAAGACGTCGATTCCCAGCAGAAAGGTTCCTTACATACAGCTGCAGGGAGTTATCTGTAAAATTTTGGAAAAATTAAGCCAGTAAACTGACCTCATTAGGTCATTTTAATTCATTTCTCATGTCTGACTGTCAAAAATGCTAAACAATGACAGAGAAGGCTGTTCTTATTTTTTTGCACTTAAACAACCAGTAGTATTCATTTCCTAGCTAAAACTGGGGAAACTGGCCCTAAATTATCACCTCTAGCTCTAAAACTAGACTACCGGGACAATATTTAAAATGAATATAATTACATGGTAAAAATATTGTTGCAAAATTGTCTGAAAAGAAGGTTGGTCGACATTTTACAACCTGTGCTGAAGCAAAAAAGTGTGGTTTCTAAAAAGATATGGAGAAATTAAAACAGCAGAATGAACAAAAACATTTCAATATTGTCCCCAGTTTATAACCCCATTTTGTGCTACAGGTGAATGTGTATGTTATAAGAACAAGAGGCAAAAACTCATTTTTTCCAGAGCATGGGGATTGGAATTGTATAGTTCAAATCCCCTTGGGCACTTTGTCACAGTTTCAACGTAATTGCACCTGCACCTCTGTGCTCCACCCCAGGAGTGCCCAGTGAGGTCTCCGGTTTCCAGTCATCACCTGTCTCTGGGCAGGGACTCTCTTTTCCAGCTCCCTTCTGACCAGGGGTTTTAGGCCACATTGTTCCATGCTGCACACTGTGATATCTACAGCAAGCCAGTCTATGTAATGACCACTTTCTCTGCAACAGCATATTGCCAGCAGTTATCAGTTACCACACAACTCTAAGCAAGCACATTTATTCTTAAGGCAAAAGCATTTACAGAGAAAAACATAATAAAACCAATAAGCAGACTTAAAGACACCAGGAATTACCCATTACTATTTTGAGGGCTCTAGTAGTGAAAAGTCTGTCCAACCCCTCAGCAAGACTGGGGCCCCTCAGACAAAATTTCACAGACATTTGCTAGATCAAAAAGAAGTCTGAGTCAGTTCAAACTCATCCTTTTATACCAAAAGCCTTCTTTGTTTCCTATTCTTTGGAAAACCCAGCCTGAACTAGTATATTCAAACCACCTCAGGAGGTGGAACGTCTCTGGAGATATTTACAATCTCAGGATAATCACCCTCCACTGTTTTTAGTTCCTAGAGGAGCTCAGGGTAACATCTACCCCATGGGGTAGAACACAATCGTACACAACTTATTCATAAAGTTAATACAATGGGCCCCAGATTACCACATGGAGTTGCAATATCTGTCACACATTTGGACACAGAGACTCAGTATTTCTTAAAGGAACTCTGTCCCATTACCCTATCACTGGAACCCATTACCCTTGGCAATAGTCACCACTATTTACAAGCCACCAAGCCAACATTTGTATACTTCAAACTGAGGATTTTGCCTCTGGGTACTTGGCATTCATTTTCATGTTGGGAGTTAGCTATAGTATAGGATATGGGAAGTTTGGATTATAGACTTTTTTTAGTAATGGCATTGTTTATCTAGCCATTGTACAGTTTCTATTGTCTGTTTTTTACCCCTCATTAGTTTAAATAAAGCCATTCATGGAGGACCTCCCACATGCAGTGTTTTTACTGTTTTCTTGTGTATTTTTATAGACTCCTTGGACTGTAAGCATTGCTCCCTTTAGAGTGTGTGGCTCTGGGTTTCTGTTGTGGTGAGTCCACCTCACACAGGGCCTGAAAGGGGTTAAGGTGGCTAGGTGGGTCAATTAACCGCCTAGGCTGCACCTGGAGGAGGAGCCGAGGGGCAAGGAGGACTAATTAGAGATGGAGCTCAGGGGAGAAGAACAGGAGGGGCCTGCATAGAGCCCAGTAGCTAGAGTTATAGAGGGCTGCAGGCAGAGAGAGAGAGGCTACAGTCTCCAGTCTCAGGGTGAGAGAAGGCAAGGTAGGAAGTAGCCCAGGGACACAGCAGTAAGGTTTAGGACTGTGCAGATCTTGACTGCTTGTTTTAGGGTCCCTGGGCTGGAACCCAGTGTAGAGGGCGGCCTTGGGTTCCCCTACCAGCCACTGGGGAAGTAACTCCATTAAGGGAAAACAGCTTGGGACAGTGGATCCGGAGAGATTTTGATACATGTACTCCCCCTGGAAGGGAAAAACTATAGTGACCTGGCTAGAGGGCCAAGCTATGAAGCGGGAGCCGTTGAGTCCCAAGAGAGTGAGACCAAGAGAGACTGAGTGAGTAACCATGGGAAGGGGTGTCACATTGGTAGAGCTAATCCCCAGACATAGCCAGATGAGGTGCTCCAGTAGTGAATAGAGTACCCTGAGGCTTCTATTCTACTCTCCCTGGGGCTTCTGCAGCCTGATAGGTAAGCAGGCAAAGAACAACTAGAACTGCTCTCTCTGTGATCCAGCAGGTAGTCTGTGGGGGAGCTGCTGAGCAGCTGCTGAAGGAGGGGGACAGCAGCAGCCGAGAGCACTCCCACTTCTCATCAGATCTGATTCTGAGACTGCAGGGGAAGCTATGGGAGTTAGACAGGGAGGCAGTGCTGAGAGGGCTGATTATTGCAGGGCACAGCTCGGGGAGCATGTTTTCAAATTGTAAGTAAGTGCAAACTTCCTTAGCACAGCCACCCTTGAGGGCCACAAGTGTCCCTTGGGCCACTGGTAGGACACCACTAATAGTATCTTCTGCTTAAAGTCCGAAGACTGCAGCCTAAGTGATAGCATCATTATGTAGAAGAAAGTGGATGGAGTCTCCATGAGGGTGGCATTTTGAATGTTTTTTGCTCATATAAAAGTAGCTTTAAAGGAATCTAAAAAGAAGATGGGCGGGGGGAGGAAGAAATGCCCTTATGACAATGTTAAAAATCACCTTCTGTTCTCAAGTATTCAAAGACTGAGCTCCATTTCCTATGCCTACAATATGTCAATGGACTGTTAAGGCAGTTTGTTTGTTTTGTTCATATTTTAGTATAGCTAAGGCACTTCAGAAACATTGGTAAGGGTTTGCCATTCTTTGTCACAGGATATAAGTGATTAGAATATACCTGGCCATTTTTAATGCTTAAATTCAAAATAAATGAGTCTTATCATGTCTACGTGTTGAATAGCGGCTGGGAAAAGGAGAGCTGCCCACTTCACCCCCTCCCCGCCCTGGGTCCTGCTTGCTTTTTTTATTCCCCTCCCCCCCATCATTGGATCTGAAGAGCACTTTAACAACCAAAATGAAAAGTTTCAGAGAAATGGATTTTCTGCCTCTATCAGGAATCTTGACTTGCTCAACTCCTTCTATTAGATCCCACCATTTCAGTGACTTGAAATTTCTAAATCCCATTTCTCAACATGAGGTGGGGGAATGGCTGAGCAATTGCTCTTCTCAGCTCTTGTAGAGAAGCTCTGGTTCTCTCTCAAGGAAGAAACATTTTTAGCTAATTCATTGAAAATTGCAAATACACATAATAGTATATAATTTTATAAGATTAAAATTAGGCCAATACAACTTTAGTTCACCTTGAAGCAGAGACAAATTGGAACAGGCTCTTTATAAAACTTAATCTCCTGATGAACTTGGTGGGAAAATTTGATGTGGACGCAGTGGCAAAATGAGGTCAGACACATGCACAGGATTAAGCGGCAGGCCACAACTTTTATTAAACTTTACCATGGAGAGGGGGGCTACCTGCCCATCACCCATACTCTCCTGTACCGGGCATTTAATTGGTTCTAGTGTGGGGGTTACAGGGCTCCTTACCATATAACCCATAAAGTGGGATAGGCTCTCCTCCGTCTACCCCCCAAGACTTGGCTCTCTCAGTTCTAACACACTCTTCCCTGCAAGGGGGACAGAGGGTGCAGGAGGCTGGGGACTCTGCCCACCAGGACCACAAGATCTCACTCTACAAGACCAAGACCCAACACCAAAATCCCTATATCTTTTACCTCTGGGAACTATTCATTTTATTCTCTTAACCCCACTGGCCACAGTACCTCAATTAGGTACTAAGCTTGTTTCTACTCAGCCCACTGTGGCTTGCAGGTGCTGCTAGGAAGGCAAAAAAACCATCCCTGGTCCTCTGCCAATTGGCCCATGGGAGAAAAAATTCTTCTCTGACTCCCTAAAGAGGTGATTGGCTAGACCTGAAGCATCTGTCAGTCTGAGTTCCTGCTCCTAGTTCGGGTGCGGAGGGTGTGCTGGTGGAATGGAGCAGAAAGCGGCTCCACTTGGCCCCAACGCGGGGCTAAATCCTGAGAGCTGGGGAGTGCTGGCGAATCAGCACCCTTCTCCCCCAGCTGGCCAATGGATGCCAGAGACTCCCAGCTGGAGGATCTACTTATTGTCCCTTGGTGAGTGCCTCCTTCTGTTGCTACTGGGACTGTCCCTCTTTCACTGCTGGCCCCATCAAGTTCCCTCACCCATTGATGCAGGTGGGTGGCATTTCTGTTCAGTGGGATCTGGATTTGGCCCTTAATAACTCTTTGCTATAAGACTGATAGGAATGAAAATTGTAAGGCTGTTTCTTCTTTCTTTTAGTACATTTTGCAGGCACAAATTTCAAGAGGTAATGAAATTTTGAAAGTGCTCATAAGAGGAAGCGGAGAGAAAAAACAAACAAACCCCCCACCATGTTGGATTGGATACACTGGAGTTTGAAATCATAAATGTGACCATAAACCCATAAAAAGTACAGCATCTTTTTATATGAATTTTAAAATGCAGTTCGGACATGTAGTACTCAAGCTCCTACAAACTTTACATGTCTTTTTAAAAAAAAAAAAAAAAAAAAAAAAAGTGTGTGAAAAATCACAGGCATCTACTTTCAATAAAACAGAGCAGGAAATTTGCAATAAATAAAACCTTAAAAATATGTACACAGAACAGGTGCCGATCTCTGCAATGATGTTAAAATATAATAAAAAAGTTTCACTATATAATCCAAAAGTGAACTGCAGCTAGAATTTAGCACTTGTAAACACTTTGATGCAAGCAGCTAGCATGGATGATAAAGATGAGGAATGTTGAAAGAGACCAAAAAGCATGTTCTGGTTCATCTCAGTTGGCAGGGGTAGACACCAGGGTGTCATTTTATTTTGTTTTGATTCCATTTCTTCTCATCCAAAGGAAAATCTGCCCAAACTCTCCAATACAACACATGGTTTACCATAAATAGTCTGGTGTGCCAAATTCAGCCATGGAGTAGCCCCATTGGATTCAGCGGAGTTATGCCAGTGACGAGTTTGGCCTCAGTTATCTGGACTTCCCTTTGGCCTATTTTTAAATGTTGAACTTGCTGGTAAAATTGGGAAGGCCAGTTTATACATCCTAGAAAGCTCTCCTAGGTGTCAGTGAGTCTAGAATAATTTGCAACTTGCCTACCACATTAATCAATGTTATTGCGCTTTGTTTGAAATTATATTGCTGGATTTTTGGCACTTTTTACTTCCTCCCTGTTGAATTTCCCATTTGAAAAGTAAACCAGTGATATTACTTTATTGAAAAGCAAGTCAATCTTGTTTTAATCAACTTCAATTGAAAGCAGAGCACTGTAGGTTACAGATCTTCATTTCTTGCCTTCTGTTTTTGTAGAAGCAGTGAAAGAATTGCCTGTGGATGGTGGAGAGAGGGTACCAGTTTCAATGACAGCCTGGTGACAAAAGCAAAAAGCTGCTGAACCGGGGAGAGTTGAAGTGCACAGTCCACTGTCTCATCCATTTGAACATCTCTATCTGAATTTTAATTCGTGTGCATGGTTCTGTTCAGCTGCCTGGGATGGCTATTGGGGTGGCACCCTAAAAATACATACAATAGATTTTAAAGGGAAAACTTCATGGCAGCCACTCTTAATCCTGGCATGCTGATTACCAAAGGGACACCATGAGAAGAAGGGTTCTATATGTGACTGCATTCTTTGTACAATACTAAAATATTCTTGATAATATATATTATAACTTTGACACACTAAAATAAAAATTCCTCCCCCTGAGTCCTGGCTACTCTCGGCTGACCTTGAACTTCTTTGCAAAATGCATTTTGGCCTAAGCAGTAATAATATGCATCACTCATAGTGCTTTCTTCCATAGATCTCAGATCTAAATCATAGATCTCAAAGATGTCTTCCTGGTGCAATTTTACAATGCAACAGAGTAATAACAGAACCAGACCCATTTGGGGCCCAATTTGGAGACTCCGTAAGCTTGAGAGTGTGATGGGCCCCCTTTATTGTGGAATCTTTGAAAGCCATCTTCTTTTCTTTCTTGTATATCATCACTCTGTGTGTGTGTGTGTGTGTGTGTGTGTGTGTGTGTGTGTGTGTGTGTGTGTTTCTGTATAAACTCAATCGCATTTCAGGCTGTATTGGTTCTTCTTCACAAAGTTCTTTTTCACACAGCGCACAGTCAACCTGTGGAACTCCTTGCCTGAGGAGGTTGTGAAGGCTAGGACTATAACAGGGTTTAAAAGAGAACTAGATAAATTCATGGAGGTTAAGTCCACTAATGGCTATTAGCCAGGATGGGTAAGGAATGGTGTCCCTAGCCTCTGTTTGTCAGAGGGTGGATATGGATGGCAGGAGAGAGATCACTTGATCATTACCTGTTAGGTTCACTCTCTCTGGGGCACCTGGCATTGGCCACTGTCCGTAGACAGGATACTGGGCTGGATGGACGTTTGGTCTGAGCCAGTATGGCCATTCTTATGTTCTTATGCAGCTACAGGCCCCCAGGCAGAGTGAGGGTTATTAGTCCAATTCCCCTCCAGCCAATGTATGCTACACCTGGGGCCCTGCACTGTGGAATAGGTCAGAAGAAGATGGCTTAACCCGTGGCCACATCAAGTCCCAACTGTCCAATTAACAGCCAGCCTTTCACAAAGTCTCATCACGTTGCTGCTTTATACAACACTAAAGAGTGCTGTGTTAGGTACCATTATATCAAAGCTTGCTAAGGCAAGGATTTTGCTGTGCAAGTTGGAACAAATTTATTTTTGTCTTTTTTTTTAAACTTTTTTAAATTTAACCATTATTTTCTGAGTGTGAGTTATACTACAGAAGCTTTCCTTAAGAGTAGCAGGCAGGGAGGTGCACAGGTGTAGAACAGCTGTTAACAGTTCCACCAGGAAACAGACCTTGGTGGGAATCTGAAATTTACATATGGTCTGCAGTTCCCTTCTCTGGCAAGAACTGTAGTCACACTCTCCACACTTGCCCTGTGTAGTTTTAAAAGTCCACTGTGCACATTTGAAAGGCAATAGCATTGAGAAATGCAGTGCATTTCACAAAACAAAACCAAAAAACTTTCATCTGATCCATCCAACAAGCTATAAATGAATATTCGTTCCAGCTGACTAAAAAGCTGGCACTTTTCGAAGCCAGCCAGATGGGAAATTAATGACTAGCAGTCAGTACAGTTAGTAATGGAAGACTAATACACTTCATTTTTGCAAAGGGAAGTGTAGGTGATACATTATCAGAAACCAAAAGAATAGTTTGAGTGGTGCATGCCTACCTCCTCTCCTTTCAGATTTCTGCTCCCCCTGTCCTTCTGCTCTGCCAGTGATGCCAATTTTGACACCCTTTTCATTTCTTCCCACAAGCATCTGCTACCTTTTATCTATGTTCTCTTCTGGGTGTGAATGCCTTCTGTTGTGATAATGGGACCAACCAAAAATGGGCTCACTTCGAGAGAGACTGAAACAGATTTTCAGGCATTTGTATAGCAATCCTAGAACTTTGGGGAAAGACCTACACTCATTACCAAAGTTATACCAAGAAGGACCTGATGTATGCTGGAAATCTTGTTTTGATATGTGTGCATTTGCTGAAATATTTTGGACTTTTTAAGGTCATATGTTCCAGAGCTGGTAAAGCAGGCATATATTGAGTGTTCAAGGTTCCTCTGCTTTCATGTTAAAGGTATTTGGGTTAAAAAGCGTATTGGGAATTCTGGAAGGGGTTCTATGAAAAGGCCATTAGCTGTGGACTGAAACACATAAAACCCAGATTGACCTGTGCAAAGAGTGAGGATTTTGCTTGTTTGGGTTTTTTTATCTATCTGCTTTGCTTTTGTGTATGTGCACGTGCCAAGAGGCGAGTCTGAGGGCCAAACCGGTGGAATTTTAGTCTCACAATGAGTGAGTTACCGCTTTCCTCTTCTCTAGTATGAAGGAAAATTTAAGGACTGTTTCTAACTTCTGAAAGATAAAGAATATGAAACTTCTTGTCCTCTGCTTGAGGAATCTGTTGCCCTGGTCGAGTGCTGTCTTATATAAAAAGACCAAGAATCGGCTTGATAAATACAGCTTTTATGCTAACTGTAGCATCCACGCATTTCCAGTTGAATTTGTCTCTGGCATGTCTTCCTGGATATCTCATCTCAAAGACTGATAGGATAAAAATTGAGCTCCATATTTTCACTCCTCTCATGAAAATTCCACCATACTCTCCTTGTTGCCTATACTCACTTTCTCAGGTTGTATTCGGTACCTTTCTCTCCCTCTCCCCTACATGCAGACTGTTGCCAAACGTTATTAGTTCATCCTCTCTAACATTTCTAAATTCCACCTGTTCCACTACATGCCTATCACCAAAATGTCTGTCTGTCTGCTCTAATCCTCTCTTGCTTTGAATATTGTAAATTGTAATTTGCTATGGCATGCTTGACACTCCATCGACTATGAATCTACCAAGGTCATCTTCCTCACCTATTTCTCTACCAGTGTCATTCCTCTTCTTCAATCTCTTCCATGGCTTCTGTTTGCATTCTACCTCAAGTTTAGGATCCTTGTTTTCACCTGCAAGCTTGTGCACCACTCTTTTTCAACCCACATCTCTACTCTCATCACTTCCTACTCCCTTCTGCATTCCCTTTGTTCCACTGACAGCTCTTAACTAATCCCTCCTTTTGTTTTGTATTCGTCTGCTCAGCTTCCTGCCTTCTTCCATTCTGTTCCATGACCTTGGAGTGCCTTCATTGTTTTGATGCAGCAAGGTTTCTCCTGCTTCTCTTGCAACTACTTCCTTTGTAACTGTACTTCTTACAGTTACAGTGCTAATCCAACATCTCCAAAAGTGCTGCTATTTATGTTAAAAATAAAATAAATCCTGCATGGTAAAGTAATGATTCCCTATTCTTATTGCCCAGAACTTGTAAGTGGTGTTATCTATTTTGTCTTCTTCCACAGTAAATTCCTTGGCTTAGGGACCTTGTCTACTTCATGTTCTATATGGTCCATGCAGCAGATATTTTGTATTCAACAAATAAAAATATAATCATGCTAAATACCAATCATTCTACAGTGTCTCATAATTTCCAGTGTAGGTGAGGTGGACTCCACAAGGTGGTATTAAATCTAAGCCAATATGACATTATTTTCCTCTAAGATTTACTCACACTCCTTTAAAAATATTAACTGTAAAACTAGATTTTATTCTACTTTATGTTGGAAACAAATTGCTGATTCAACTGAAATTCCCCATTCTTTCTCAATGCAATTTTTTCAGTGTAGGGTAACTTGTTTTGGTTAGTCATGATCCTTGTTTTGAAACATATCTGGTTGTACAGTTTAGTTCCCTTTTTTACAAAAACATGTCAATGCATAGTTGTCAATACAGTCCAGAGCTGTTAGTTTCTTTTTTGCTACAGATTTGCACATGTAGATTAGTTTGCAGCCACCTCAAAGCTTTGCTCTTCCTTTCTAGGTGGTGCTACAGTCTTCAGATATTCTTCTACATTAAGGTGCAAATTATCCCCTTTGAGGAGTACAGAGGTGTGCTGACGGCAGTAGGTAACCTTTCAGATTCCATCCTACCTCTTCTTTTCCTCTCTCCCTACAGACTTAAATATCTGAAGGCAGGTCTATACTACAAATGCTGCATTGGCGCAGCTGCAGTGCTTTGATGAAGATGCTCTAAGCCAGTGGGAGAGAAATCTCCCGTTGGCTTAGTTACTTAGCTACTGCCTCTCATGGAGATGATGTTGGAAGGAGAAGCTCTTCCACTGACATAGCGCTGTCTACACAGAGGGTTATAGTCAGTATAACTACATCGCTCAGGGGTGTGGATTTTTCATACCCCTGAGTGATGTAGTTGTATTGAAGTAAGCATGTAGTGTAGACCTGGTCTAAATGTTTAATTGAAGCTCATTCTTTTGTGTATTTGATATACACAAATTGTAAATATTTTGTGTCTAGAATACTATTAAAAATGTGCAGTCATTTACAGGATAAGATGCAGGAAACAAGATTGAAACCCAGAAAATGTAACATCCAAAGTCTTTAAGCAGCTAAAAATATCGTCTTGATTGAAATGATTGACAATGCCTGTTTTAGAAAGCATAGCATATCTCACTCCTACTGAGATCAAACTTAACAGCCAGCCATCTCCCAGCTGGAAGAAGCTGTGAACAGTAATGGAATAAATCAAGGGCAAAGTACAATTTTCTGAGGTGTGTGGGTTCCCCCCCCCCCCAGTGTAGATGGGGATTAAGAAGTAATTATAGGATTAGCACATGCTCAACTGTACAGTATGAATTTATGCTGCATGGCAGTAATAGAAATGGGTTTCTTACTAGAAAAAACTGATTCTAGTTGTCCCAGCTCAACCCACTGTGAGCTCAAACTCATGCACATACATACTATGTCAGGATTTTCTTCTGTAAAATGTTTTAGTATATGGAATACGGGGGAAAGGGAATTCATTAACTCCTAATCCCTGATTTAAGCAAGATAAGAACTCTGAATGCTATAGCTATTAGTGGAAATAGAAATACAAATATGACATCAAAACTTTACTGTTTTATTCTTTCCACAAGCCTAGCAACAAACACCCACCCACCCCCCTTTAAATGACATAAATGGCAAAAGAAATCTTCAAATACTAAAGAGAATATTTTCTATGATATGTAGTAAGGTAGGTGGAAAGCCAAATTCTGCTTGTGTAACTCTCACAATTCATCACATTGCTTTCAGTGAGACAAATTGTAACATGGATAGAACTTGGACTGTACTACATAATTCATGTCTAATGCTTATCAGTCTGCCCCAACTTGTATTTAGCTCTGACACTCTGATTTCCTTTCCTAGACCTGAAGAAGAGCTCTGTGAAGCTCAAAAGCTTGTACCTTGCACCACAGAAGTTAGCCCAATAAAAGTTATTACCTCACCTGTCTTGTTTCTCTCATATCCTGGGACCGACATGGCTACAACAACACTGCAAACAACTATGGAAGATATGGAATTTTGTGGTTTACAATGGAAACTTCACAACATGAAGAAGAGAGAAGCCAGATTGAACAGCGACATCTACTTCCTGAGAAAATGCAAGAAACAAAACCTCTCCAGAGGACTCAACATCTATAATCCTCTGACGACTACATACAACTCCAAATATGCTGAACTGTTCTGCAGAAGGACCTCAGAAAACATGAGAACCATCTCCTGCACCTCACATGCTCCAGAAGAGACCACCTCAAAGAAGAAATAATCAGATGCTCCCAGACATTGGAAAGGGAAAAAAATCAGGGAACTTACTGGGAGATCGGGCAAGAAACCCAAAACAATTATCAAAAAACCCTGATTCAGCCATCCAATACAAAAACAAAAAATGGAACCAACTACAGCAACTCCTCAACCAACAGAACATCGCTCCTGGGAGAAATCAAGACACCATGACCTACCACATGGACACTACATGACACCCCAACATCATCAACCTATCAAGACTACCCCAACCAGATCTGAAATGTCTGTACTCTCCAAAGGACTGAACTTCTGCCCCACCCGAGAACCTGATGATATGCTAACACTTGGAGAACTATAAGAATTCTGCCATTGACTCTGCCTCAAAGAATTCTTTCACAACAAACACACCACCACCCACAACTTTCACATCCTCACTGACAGTCATAAGAAAAAAGAATCACCTGACTGGACAACCCTATGATTCTAAGAACATCCAAATGCCAGAAAGCAAGGGGCTCACTGGTATCAGGTAATGAGTTTTGTGACCAGTTCAGTGTACCTAATTCACTGTTAAAAATTATATCTAATAGGTGTCATGTAATGTATCATTGCAAGACTAACAACTCACTGATCACTAATATTCTTGCATGATGTATATGGTGTGTATTAAAAGTTATGGATATATGCTGGAATTATGACTAAAGTGTGTTTATACCAGGCATGTTGGGGGAGTTGGTAAACAGGTCTTAATAGACAGAGGAATATGTATTTGCTTCTCTGAGCAGCCCAGTTGTCAGGCAGAGACAATGAAGGTCCATTTACATATTAGCTTGATAGGTGAACAAAACTAACAAATGGGGAGCAACAGCTTCCAGCAGGGAACTGACAGCTCCGAGAATGGGGAAAGGGGATAAAAATCCCTGACATAGAGAAACTATATCTCTATGCAGCATGGACTCTCAAGTGCAAGGTTTTCTAGGCATAAACAAGAAATCCTCAGCCTTTAGCCTGGGTTAGCCTCAGGGACATATTGAGCTTGCTTATTATAGAAGCTGCTATTAGCTTTAGAAACTTAAGAGTGGAACTCATCTGCATGTATGTTTACCTGCTTTAACTGTGTAAATAACTCTCATTTCCTCTTCCTATTAATAAATCTGTATATAATTTTATTATAGTATTGGCTACAAGAGTTGTCTTTGGTGTGAGCTCTAAGGGCAATTGACATGGGGCAACTCACTGGCTCTTTGGGACGACTGGGATTAACCTGAATATTATTGTGATTTTTGGCATAAGGGATCATCTACCACAAAGGCAAGCTTGCCTAGATGGCAAGATAAATTGGAGTACCCAAAGGGACTGTCTGTGACTCTATGGTTAGTTTACAAATGATGGTTGATTGGTGAAATCTAAGTATAGAACTCACATCCAATTTGGGGTTTGTGCCCTGCTTCTTACCTGTCTTCCCTGAGGTTGGTGTTCATGCTCTTGAGGACAGTTTGACAGACATAGCTGGGCCCACCTAACTTTTTAGTGTAGACCTGGCCTAATTTTTTATGTATTGTATTTTATCTGTGTAGAACTTAATAAACTGTTTGACAAAAAATTGCAAGGCAAACTCTGCTTCATTACACCACTATAAATGTTGAGTAGCTTTGTTAATTTTTATGCATTTACTTCAGATTTACACCCATGTAACTGAGAGCAAAATTTGCTCCTGAATCTATTTAATAATTTACAAAATTTAAAACAACACAGCATTGAACTTGTTGATACCTACTCATATATGCATTATATACCTAGGCCAAAACCATAAGGTTCAGATCCTGAGTTATGTGCAAGCTTCCTCAGTATTCAAAGGAGTGTTTTAGATCCAGAGTTCCAGTTTTGGGTCCATCTGACCTGCTAAGCTTACAACATGAGCTAAAATGTTACCATACTTACCTGAATTTACCAAATTAGTTTTTTTTTTTTAATCTTTAGATAAATTATTTAAGCATGTTTATTTTTAAGTGTAACAAAAAGCCATTTCACAAAGCATCATTGATTCTAAAATCTCCAATTATAGATGAAAGTAAAATAACTGTGGGCCTGATCCTGCAGTCCTTTATTATGTGAGTCATCCCGTTCTTGTATTTCAACAGGACTACTCATGTGAGTAAGGGATGCAGAACTGAGCCTTGAATGGGACACTTTTAGCATTATGTATCTTGAGCTAGATGATACTACCACAGTTTATATGACTAGGCAGGTAAATGACTCATTAGAATTCATTAAACCCTTTGTTCATATTTTCAGGGAAAGAGGGGTAGGTGGAAACTTGACATCTGCAAGAGTCTATTCTCATGACTCATATTTGTCTTCTACTTGCACTCCCCCCTCCTCTTCCCGCCCCCCAATCTGTTGTGTTCTACACCCCAGGCATCTGGTCTGGTCTTTGATATCCTGTGCATGGTCATGGAACAGATACCTGCCAATAAAGTCTTATTGAATTGAAGAAAACCGAACCTGACTTTGAAGGTGCTGTCATGGTTCATTGAAAGATGTAACGGTTTAGTCAGGCATTTGTCTGATGGTCGAATAAGCAGTTTAGTGGATTTTGTTTGCTGGCAGATGGAGGTGGTTAATAATCTTTCTTACACATTGTGGGTAACATCCATGTGCTTAGTTTGATGATGTCTAGAAACCAAAGCGAGGAGTATTGAATACATTTTTTATAAAGATAAATTAGTAAATGATGGAACAATTAGTTTTTCAACATGCTTTAAATTCAGTTCTATTCTTCCCAAATTCAATACGTCTAGCCATCTAATTATCATAATGATATTTGCATAGCTCTTTTTTTAATCAAAAGATCACAAATCATTCAGCAACCTATTACAAACTGTGTACAGAACTCACTTTATCTGTCACTGAGCTCATCACGGATATGCAGTCATTGCTGGGGAGGAACAGAGTGTTATTAAGAGAATATAGCGACACTAGGCAAAAGTTTAGAATAGAAAGTGAAGAATATTTTATCCATTTGAAACTATGGGGGAATTTTAGGTAAAAAGAATATAATAAATACCTAGCTAGAATTTCACTTGGACACCAGGATTAACACATGCAAAAAGTTCCATGGAAGCTTAAAAACAACAACAAACAAACAAACATGAATGGTCAAGTTTTGATTAAGTGTCAGCCAAAATACTTGACCAATTACTAAGTACTGTAGTTAGTAATATCCATATTGTGATATTTTTTCAGCCAATTATGATCTGCAAAGCCAAGTCTATTCTACTGCAGCTTTTTCCAAACTTTAAAAAAATTGCAAAAATCATCTTGGGTAGTAGTAATTGCCAAGTTTGTCTGAATCGCCTCACAGGGTATGACTCAGAGACAGCACATCTCCTAACATTTAAGCAGAGCTAGTTGAGCAGTGCGAAAATGTATTATTAAAACAATTATTTTACAAAAGCTGAAGTGATCACTCAGTACCCTGAGACCTTTCAGTCAAGGTGAAACTGTTTAAAAATAGAGAGGGGTACAAACTGGAACACTGTATTCACCTCTGAATTCAGATATAGATTCTTCATAATGGGCCAAGACACCTTCCTTTTGGAGAAGTTTACACCTCAGGCTGAATCCAGGTCCAAGCTATCTCTGATTGAATTAGGAAGTAGTTATTTCTTTCACGAATAAGAGGGAAAGTTTGTTGACAAAACAAATCTGACTTGATTTCTTGGAAGATCCAGAAAACATTATGGAAACCACCAAATATAGTGGGGCCCCAATGGAAGGTCCCACTCTTTCTTTCTTTCTTTTTCTTTCTTTCTTTCTTTCTTTCTTTCTTATACCCCATGGAGAAGGTTAATCTCAAGAAGTTCTGAATATGTTTAAGACCAGTCTTCTCCAATCCCATGGTAGTTAGGTTTTTCAAAGGATTTCTTCACCTACATCCCTCAGTCTGAGATCCAATTCCTTTGTGGGACCTTAACATGGTCTTAGCGGCGCTGGTGGGTTCTCTGTTCAAGCCCCTAGCATTTTGTACCTTTATGCTCTTTTGTCAGAAAACTGCATTCCTGGTAGCGATAACATCCACAAGGAGAGTATGTGAGTTGCGGGCTCTGATGGCAGACCCTCTTTATACACAATTCTCCAAAGACAAGTTGACTTTATGACCACACTCAAAATCTTTATCTAAATCTTTCCTAAGCTGCATTTGTCCTTGGAGGAGCAACATCTCCATACATTAGATGTCAGGCAATGTCTAGCCTTCTATCTGGATAGGACTAAACCATTTTTGCGTCACCTCATCAGTTTGTGTCATATGCAGATCACATGAAGGGTCTCTTCACAGACCATCTCTAAATGGATAAAATCCTGTATCAAGACTGTATGAGACCCCTGTATTGTAGACAAGGCAAGTCGACCTAAGTTGTGCAACTCTAGCTATGTGAATAATGTAGCTGGAGTTGATGTAACTTAGGTCAACTTATTGCGGTGTCTACACCGCGCTGGGTCGATGGTCGACTCTCCCGTCGACTTACCTTATGCTTCTCATTCCAGTGGAGTACTGGAGTCGACGAGAGCAATCTGCAGTCAATTTTAGTGGGTCTTCACTAGACTAAACCCGCTAAATCGACCCCCAGTGCATCAATCGCTGCAGCATCAATCCCCGGTAAGTGTAGACATGCCCTCTGAGACCTTCAGCTACACCCTCTCAGAGGATTTGAGCTCTTTGACGAGTGGGCAAGCACTGTCAATAGCATTCCTCAGTGACATTTCCATGTTGGACATTTGCAGGGCTGCTACATGGTTGTCCATACTTATATTTATGAACTATTATGTTATTACCGCATCTTCCAGGGCAGATGCAAGTTTGGGAAGGGTGGTCCTGCAATCCTTGTAGACTCCGAGCCTCCTGGGGTGGGTAGTGCTTGCGAGTTACCTAAGTGGAATACACAGCTGCAGCTACTTGAAGAAGAAATGGTTACTTACGGTAACAATGGTTCTTCGGGATGTGATGCAGACGTGTATTCCATGACCCACCCTCTTTCCCCACTGCATCGGAGTCTCATTTCATGGGTGTTCCATGCGAAGGAACTGAGTGGGGTTGGGGCAGCACAGCCTCCTATAGCCAGGGGAGGAGCTATGGCCACGAGGCGTGAGTGCTGTGCCCCTAAGGGTATTGCTAGGCAAAATGCTCCAGCTCCTGCACGCTTGGTGCACACACACCTAAGCAGAATACATGCCAGCATCACATCTCGAAGAACCACATTTACAGTAAGTAAGCATTTCTTTTTGCCTGTGTTCCTGTCTATACTTTATCTTGGCTGGGATTTTCAAGACCGCCTAAAGAGAATTAGGTACCCAAATCCCATAGGCACCCATAGCTGAGTGCCTAACTCCTGTAGGCTCCACCTGTAACTTTTTTTAATCTGAAAGCCTGTTACTTTTTGAAATTATTGCTGTGTCCTCATTCTGCCCCTCCTCCCATTCAGCTGTAATTTCCATCCAATCCTCTGCTCGTTGCAGAAATACCTTTGTCACTAACACAGAATTATCTCTGCATCCAGTACAGGCACACAGGGTTTAATAATCCAAAGCCTGAATCAACAGGAATCTTTTCATTTATCTCGGTGAGTTTTGAATCAGGCTATAAAGATGATGCGTATGACAGGCCCATAGAAATCCTATGCTTTAGTTCACTCGCATTTTCTCTTTTAGTAGCTTTTATCTCTTTATAAGCCCCTTGGCCCTAATTAGAAAAGCCTGATCCTGCTTGGTACCTGAGTTCTTTTTGAAAAGATATGAAAACTTGAACCTGTTTTTAAAATGTTACCTTTCAAAGTTACATTATGATTTTGCTTTGTCCATAGTCTGACTTTTTAATACAGTGTGTACACACTGATCTTGTAGTTTGTCCAGATTGGAACTTCACAGGGAGGCACCCACAATGACACGTCACCAGTGACTCATAAACATGTGGTAGAAAGATGACAAGCTTTATGTATTAAGGAATGTAAAATCCAAGTGATGGAGAAATCCACTTCCCTTCCTCTATTTCTTTGGAGATCTTACCTACCAAACCAATATGGTGCTGGCCAGTAACTTGGTGTTACTTTACCAACAAAATCAATTGAGCAAACTTAATGCAACATACCAAATATTTGAAAATGAACCAAGTAAATAATTAGGTATGTTACAGTCTATCCCTCTACTGAAGCCTTAGGTTGCGGCCTCATCAGCTCATTGTCTCATTAGTTATGCCTAATACTAACTCTGTTTCAAAAAGTATTTTATGCTAACAGAGCAGGGTGCTACATCATTACACCCTATGGGGAAATAAAACAACTAGAGGTTGTAATCTGTACCTGTATTACCAATTAGCCAGTACAGAATAACATCCCTGAGTCACACTGGGAGGTAACAGAAGATCTACTGTTATTGAAAGCAGCCTTTTATTGTAATGAAAAAATAACTCCTACCTTCTGCATCGAATGCAGTGTTCCTAAGCGAGTATGGTCTCTTCTCACTTTTGTTTCAAGGAAAGTGGAAATGTGTCACTGGATGATGTGGCATGCACGTTGCATGTAATACTGTAGAAAAGTACACTCCCTGTCTCCAGTTCAAGATTTCATGCACTATGAACATCTAGAGTGAGCAACCAATACCTCCACTTTAACATTTCTTGTTGTAAAGCGTGGCAAAGTGCAATGTGAGTGCTAATTATTATTATGAATTGTTAATAAAAGCAGCAACACCAGTAAGCAAACAGCAGGGAGCATGTGGTGGGGGTTTTTTTGGGGGGGGGGCAAGAGGCTAAATCAAAAGCTAAAGAAAAGTTTTAGGGGGTCCAATTTGAGTTGAAAACCCCAGACACAGACGTAGCCAATTAACATATTGTGAGTGGAGGAACCTGCTATCTGGTAAATGTTTCTCCATTTTGGGGGTGTGGTGGGGGGAGAAGTACTAGAGAAGTCAGTCATAAAACTTTAAATCAAATGATGGTTCTTCCTTTTCCTTTTTCAGGAGAAAACAGACAAAAGTCAGATCTTCAGCTGATGTAATTGGGGAAGTCCATTGGCTTTAGTGGAGCATAATGCTAAACCACATGAGCTGGCCCAAAGATTTCCCATGTTGGAGCATGCTGAAATGTATCGGAGCTTTGCCACTGTTTTCCAGGGGAGCAGTAGTGGCCCCTTGATGATTTCTGACTCCTGTGGATGCAGATACAATTGGGATTCAGAGAAGAGCAGCTGCAATCAGAGGTAGCCGACCCTTTCACTAGTAAGATAATGCCTAAAAAGGAGACTGCAATGAGTGACTTTTGAGATTTGTCTTGGTGTAGAGGAGGCCTCAAATGTATCAGGAGCGGCACTGTCACTCTTGCCATTCCACTCTGGCTTAGTAAATATTACTGTAAATAATGCACATTAGGGCTTTATTCTTAAAATACTTTTTTCAGTTGGAAAATGATTGTTGGCACATAACTGACAACTCCTGGCAGCTTATCTGCAATGGGAACTGCAGTCAAATGTGCTCTTGAAGAAGGTGAATGAAAATTGTGAGCCAGAACAAATGGTTGAATGAAAGGATCAACATCATGTGGAATGTTGACTCATCGTGTAACTGGAGAGAGCCCAAATATCAAACGTAGGCCTTTAAATAGATGAGTTGACTAAAATGTTTTGAAGTAGCTGATCTGAGTATTTGAAATCCTTACCTTGAGTAGTATGAGCCCCATCTTGCAGTTATGCTCCTGCACAGAGGCTTCAGATCACCCACTATGCTTATGACAGAGTAAGTTTTCATCCAAGGATCTCAACGTACTTTACAAAAGTATTAGCATTTTCATTTCTCAGAACAAATGAGGCACAGAGAGGTTAAGTGACTTTCCCAAGATCACAGTGAGTCGGTGGCAGAGTGGGACTAGTTCACCTCCAGATACTGACGTGTCCCATTTTAATCCAAGGATTGCTGGAGAAGATTTTGTCACTTGTTTTTTTTTTTTTTTTTTAAAGCAGTCTTCTGAGAGCTGTTGAGTGTAATTTTACTGAACACTTGCTTTTAAATGTGCAGCAGCAATGATCTAAGGCCAATGTTTAAAACAACAACAAAACCCTAGTGATTTCTCATGCCTCAATTTTTGGGTGCCCAACTGGAGACCCCTTATATGGGCCTGACTTTCAGAAGGCGTTGATCACCTAATCTCTGAAATCATGGCAACTTTAAGGTATATGAAGTTGGGCACCCAAAATAATAGCAGAGGAGAAACTGGAAAAGATGCTAAGTTGATTTCCATAACCTATTTTCATAGTCTCTGTTTCATGAATCAACGTTTTTCATGTCAGTAAATTAGAACACTGGAGTGGCATAACAGCAGCTCATTGAAGGATAACAGTAAAACTGAAAGGAGGAAGCTCCTTGGTAATGAGGTGTAGAGTTGAAAGATATGCTGCATATTGGCCTTGGAGAATAAGTGCTGCTGATACCAAGTGCTTGCATTTATAAGATTTACAGCATTGTTTATCATTGACCTGCTATGTCAGCAGGCCCTCTAGCAGGCTGTAATTGAATCTAAGTCCAAACACACCATGTAAAAGAATAATTGATATGGAGCTTAAAAAAAAAAGCCTTTGGGAATCCAACATCTGGGTTGGAAAGGGTCCTTGCAGGCCACCCCCCTGTGGGCTGGTGTAGGAGAGGAAAACAGGAAGTTTTATTCATCTTGCTTTCTCAGTGTTCCGAATTACGGTCTCCAGCTGTTTACATCAACTTTGTTTTCTGAAGAAATGACCTTTGTAGAGAACCATAAGTCACAAACTTTCTTTAAAGTAGCCCTTTGTTGAAACCTGCGTTGTCCTTTTTTTAATTCCCGAGTAGTCTTCCTTGCTCTTTTCTTCTTTCCCCAAAACAAACATCTCTTACTCAGCTTCCTTCCAGTCTGAAAGATAGCAGAAGAAAGCAAAGAAAAGAGAGCGAGATTGGGGGGAAGTAGGTTTGTTTATATCCAAGAAATGTGAATAGGTAATGCCAGACCTGGGGATTCTGCCACATGTGACAAATGAAAACTCACTAGTGCAACATCTGTTGGCCAGCAGCAAAACTGCAGCAGATGTGTGAGGACTTTTGCCATTGGTCTAAAATTAACAACATTTTACAGACAATAGGATATAACTTTCCCAGATAAATACAGACTGCAGCATTTATCCTTCTTACTTGGGACCATACGTTCCTTGCCTGCATAAAAATACTGTACTTAAAACCACATGGATTAACTGGGCTGCATTCTGTACTTGCTTCCTTTGCCCTGGGGTAGGCAAAGGCTGGGGCCAGAAACTGCTGGAAAAGCTGGCGATTTACTAGGAACCTTGTTCCCAACCCTTGTAGAGCAATTGGTTTCTGACCAGCAATTGCAGTCTTTAACACCCCTGATGGAAATAGTTAATGCTGCAGTTTTCTCCCCTCTACCTGTTCCTGTTCCATTTTCTCATGGATCCCTGTGAAGTCTTTGTCTTTACATAATATCTAGAAGCATCTATAGGAGGGGCAAAGGAGAAACCTACATAGCTACCATCTCCTTTTGTAATATCTGGTTCACATTTTTCCCAATGATTTTGTTGTTGACTGTGCTGTAGAAGATGAGGAAGAGCATGGGGATCATAGGCTACAATACTCCACTATTTAATCATCCAGTCTTAGGGCCAAATTATAAATGTCCTTGTATGTGACTTCAATAGGAATGCTACACATATAATCAAAAATGAAATATGTCCCTTAATGTTGTATCTGGTTTTTGATGCAGCTTATTGTCATATCTGTTCTTACTGAAGAATGTTTAGATAGTTGGAGATATCGTGCAAGGATTTATGCCTTGGATTTTTATTCATGTTATAGGTAGGGCTGGTAGCATTGTTCAGTTTGCCCAACACTTTCCATTATAATTGCTTATGATTTTGCCAAACTTTAACTGTTTGGGCTGAAATTTTCCATGCCAGGTACCTGCCTCAGGCTGAATTATTTTTGGGAAACTTCAGCTAGAATAGTCCAACCATTTCCAAGAATGAGGCTAGGGAAAATCATGTTTTGCCCATCTTAAAAAACGGAGATCTTTTCTTTGAAAAGCTCTAGCCCCCAAATGCTTTGGACCAGGAAGTGGAAATCTGGCAGGGTTGGCAGCTTTAGCACCTTGACATCATGAAAATCCACCCAAATTTGGCAAAGAAATAAGCCTCTGAAAAATTGCAGTTTGTTCATGCTCAGGATAGACTTGCTGGAGCTAAAAATCTCTGAAGATTCCATCACCCCCTCCCTGCTCCTAGTGTTGACAGAGTACACATGCCTTATCCCTAAGAGCAACTGAGCATGCTACAGGAATGAACACAGACTTTCACTGTAATTGTTGCTCCCAGTTGCTCTGGGCTGGGGTGGGGCTGGGCATAGAGAACTGATGAGACAGCCTGTCTCTCCTGTATTCTCAGGGACCCTCTGCTAGAACCCAGACAGCCTGGAGGAGGAAGTCATCTGACTCAAATGCAGAGGGGATTAAAAAATGGAGCACAGAGGAAGAAAGGAGTAGATTGCAATAGGGAGTCTTGTGTGACCGGTATTGGGGTGGGGAGGAGAGATGCTACGACTGGGAGTGTAGGTGTGTGTGACGGGGTATAATACCCCCACACTGGGATAGAAGCGGTTAAGGAGCAGTTCTGAGCCCTGCCCCACCACACCTGTGACAGCTGGAGGAGGAGTTTAAAAGAGAGTCAAGCTGCTGGGGGTGGTGGTGGAAGAGCACATAGGATAGGGGGATAGACCTGTTCTGATTGCTCTTCAGTTAGAGCACAGCGGGAGTTCTTGCTGCAGGGAAGGGGGGTCTGCAAGTGGCAGCTACCCCGGGCCCTGGAGGAAACACTAGCTTGTTCTTAAGGTTTAAGGAACTCTTTGCTGTATCTTTCCTTGGATTGTTTGTGGCATGAGCCAGGGCTGGCCTTACCCCGAACTGAGGCGGCCGCCTCAGGTGCCAGATGGTGGGGGGCGCCACTAGGACCCAGAGTGTAGAAAATTGTGTCTGCTGCTGGTGCATATGTATTCTCTCTGCTCTAGAGGCACAGAGATGGTGGAGTGCTGTGCCGGAAGAAGGAGGGCACAAGACACATAACAGGCAGGCAGGAGAAAAGGTGAGAGGGAATAATAGAAAGCAGCAGGAGCTGCAGGGAGAGAGGAGGAGGAGCCTCTTATGTACCTCTCTAGCACCCCCAGGAGCCTGGACTGATTAACACCAGCTTCTCAGGGAGCTTCCTGTTTCCTGCTGCTTCCCTGAACCCACTTGAGGAGAACAGGCAGTCAACTGAAGTAGTAGGAGCCAGTTAGGCCCTTAAGACACTGATATCTTCCCTCTCTCAGGCCCTGCTATGAGCCTGCTTATTTCTCCCCTTCAACTGAGTGTTGAGAGCCACTATAGCGGGCACAGAACCGCAGTCATGAGTGAAAGAAGAAAACGCCCCTCTGGGGCAGCATTCAGAAGAAGAAGAAAGAAAGCAAAGGAAGCTTTTCTATCTAAGCAGGAAGGAGCTCTCCTGAGATACATAGACACAAATGTTCATGGTGAGCCTTCCGGCCCCAGTGAGGATGTGAGTGGTGAGGAGATGCCTGATCTTCCAGTTAGTCAGAGTGCAGGTGACCTGGCAGCTACTGCAGCATCCGTATCTCCATCTCAGATGGATGTAACCATGCACATTCCTGAAGAAAAGTACAGCTGCTGCTGAGTTTAGTTCCTTAAGTCTAGATGATCCAGGACTGTGGACCCACTTGAGCAGTAGTCTGAGGGACTTGCTGTGGCCCACACAGTACAAGGAAGTGAAAAACTTCATGTTCCCCAAAGACAATGAAAATAGAAGTTTCCATCCAAAACATTATTGGCGTGAAATCCCCAATGGTGACAAAGTGGAGAGGCCATGGCTTATGTACTCAAAAACCCAGAATGCTGCATACCGTTTTTGTTGCAAACTCTTCCCGTCTAATGTTGCAGCCACATTGGGTTCTACAGGAACAAAGGACTGGAAAAATCTGGCTAGAAATCTGGCATGCCATGAGAAGGCAGCAAATCACCAGAGAGCATTCCATAGGTGGAAAGAGCTTGAGATGAGACTAAGGTTAAAGGCCACCATAGATGATCAGCATCAAGAGAAGATTGCATCAGAGTCTCTTTACTGGCAAAATGTTCTGAAAAGACTCATTGCCATTGTGAGAGTGTTTGCTACCCAAAACCTAGCACTGCGTGGCACTTCAGATCAGCTGTATGTGCCAAACAATGGAAACTTCCTTAAAATTGTGGAGCTGATGGCTGAGTTTGATGCTGTACTCCAGGAGCATCTAAGAAGAGTTACCACCCAAGAAATGTACACACACCACCAGGGGCGGCTCTGTTTTTTGCCGCCCCATGCACAGCAGTCAGGCGGCCTTTGGCGGCATGTCTGCAGGCAGTCTGCAGTTATGCAGATTCGGCGGTGTTTCTGTGGGTGATCTGCCGGTCCCGCGGGACTGGTGTACCCGCCGCCGAATTGCTGCCGAAACTGCGGGACCGGTGGACCTCTCGCAGGCCCGCCACTGAAGGCCGCCTGACTGCTGCCCTCATAGCAACCTGCAGGCTGCCCCCCATGGCTTCCCACCCCTGCACACCACTACCTTGGAAAAACCATTCAAAATGAGATCATACAGTTACTGGCAACAAAGGTCAAACAGAAGATTGTGGCAGATCTGAAGTCAGCAAGGTATTACTCTGTTGTTCTGGACTGCACAGCTGACATCAGCCATATGGAACAAATGACTTTAATGGTGTGTTTTGTAACAACAGCAGAACCTAGTGAAAATGTCCCTGCAATGGTGACTGTCAGAGAGCATTTTCTAGAATTCATTGACATTGATGATACTACAGGGGCTGGTATAACAAATGTGCTTCTTAAAAAGCTGGAAGATACGGGAATTGCGATAGCTGACATGAGAGGTCAGGGCTACGATAATGGTGCCAACATAAGAGGAAAGAACAGAGGAGTACAGACACGGATCCAAGAGTTAAACCCTTAAGCTTTTTTTGTCCCATGCAGTTCTCATTCATTGAACTTGGTGGTCAGTGACACAGCATCAGCTTCTAGTGAGGATGCTGAATTTTTTTAATGTAATTCAAAGCATCTGTGTATTTTTCTCTGCATCAACTCATTGATGGCAAATTTTGAAGCAACATCTGGGAACATCCTCTCTGACACTGAAATCACTGAGTGCCACACGATGGGAAAGTCGAGTGGAGGCGATAAAGCCTATCAAACACCAAATCAGGAAGATAGATGATGCCATAGTCCCCTCTGCCCACCCCGGTACTTCTGCCAGGGAAATAGGGTCGGGGCATGGTGGCTTCCCCCGCCCGCACAGCACATCTGCCGGGGAGTGGGGTCAGGGTGGAGCACTGGTGTGTGTGTGTGTGTGTGTGTGTGCCCATTTTTCTGGGTCCCTCCAATTGCCCAGGGCCCCTGGCCCAGTGGCTAATCTGCGCCTACAAGGTACTCTGGCATAGCTGAGCCTAGTGCAGGGGTTCTCAAACTGGGGATCGGAACCCCTCAGAGGGTCGTGAGGTTATTACATGGGGGCTTGCGAGCTGTCAGCCTCTACCCCAAACCCGCTTTGCCTCCAGTATTTTTAATAGTGTTAAATATATTTTAAGTGTTTTTAATTTATAAGGGGGGGTCACACGTACTCAGAGGCTTGCTATGTGAAAGGACTCACCGGTACAAAAGTTTGAGAACCACTGACCTAGTGCAACCTTGTGCTAGTAGTCCTTCATACTAAAGAGCTGTACAAAACAAATTTACATTGCAAAAATAATTAAAACATTCTCCATAAAGTCTTTCATTTGCAAAAACGTGCTACAGAATCCGGGTGTCTTGATATGGTGAGCCTTGACATCTTCCATGTTTCCACTGTCTTGTTGGACAGAAATCAAGAGTTAAACAGATTCATGACTATGATGGTGTGTGTTTTTAGTGTGAGAGTGCTTTTGGCAGGCATGTTCTTTGGTATTTCTAGTCTAATGTTTTATTGCCTCTCCGTTTTTGTAAACAAATCTGAAAGGAAAAGGAGAGGCTTTAGATTCTAACTAATGAGCATGAAAGCTAAAGAAAGGAAATGAAGATGAATAGCTGGTGACCTTGCTTTATTCATGCGCTCTCTTATAAGTCAACAGTGAATTATTCAAATGATAAAACTGCTTCATTATATCAATCCCAGTGGTGGAATTGTACAGCAGTTACTTGGGGGCCCACTGTTTCTAGTAACTCGTGGGAGGCCAATTCATGCCCAGCAGTCAGTGTGGCTTGACTCTATTTTAGAATCTTCTGCAATAATTTTAAGAACAGACTTCTGTTAATTGCCCTTTTGGGTGAAATTGAAGGATCTCAGCACTTTGGATGATTGTGTTTGGTTTTGAAATAGAGAAAGTGGGAGGATGAGCTCCTCAGCCAAAACACTCTCAAAAGTGGATTTTCACCTCCTGTACTGCATTACAGCTGACTTTCACCACATGATGTAGAGATATCACAACATCTTGTGTGCTTTGTCTAGATTTTATTTGCCAGCTGCTGTAACAGTATCTCCTTGTAATGTGTTGATCCAAGACCATAGCCAATACCCATTTTAAGCTTCAACCAATAGATTAATGATTAAACAGCGTAGGGACTAATGCTCATCTCAGTTATGCTGGTGTGAATCTAGAGCTATTCTATTGACGTCA
This sequence comes from Emys orbicularis, assembly GCF_028017835.1. Taxonomy (NCBI): domain Eukaryota; kingdom Metazoa; phylum Chordata; order Testudines; family Emydidae; genus Emys; species Emys orbicularis. The sequence continues at coordinate 94,568,968 of NC_088687.1, read as the reverse complement.
ATGGAGTAACTCCAAGTTTACACTGGAGTAAATGCTATCAAGGATTTTTTTGGTCCAGTAATTTATTAGTTTGGGTATTTTACTATACATAAGAATGGCTATACTGGGTCAGACCAATGGTCCATCTAGCCCAGTATCCGGTCTTCCGACAGTGGCCAATGCCAGGTGCTTCAGAGGGAATGAACAGAACGTACAATGTTGTCCAAGTGGTTTCTCTCCAGAATTTCAAACCGTTTGTGGATTAAAATGGTACTGGGATTAATTATTAATAATTATGGCTTGACAAAACAGTAAAAAGAAATAATGAATTATGCATCATTGAGGTACATTCTGTTAAATTTCTTTCCCAACTACACAGTAGTTAGTGGAAAAACTGTCTCTGGGCAGCTCCAAAACCCCATTTTCCTTCTGCAAATAGTGCATGTTTCAGGTGAATCAAGAGGGCCCCATTAAAAAGCATTGCGTTCTTTTGTTTTGTTTTGTTTTGTTTTTTAAGAAGTACTAGGATTTCGTTGTAGAATTTTAACAAAATATCTCCTGTTTGTGCGCTCTCCCTTTGCCATCAACTGTAGTTTCGTTTGCCTTTATCAAAGTCAACTGATATAAGAGTTTTACAACATTTTAAAATTCTTACTCATACTTAGCTCCGAGACTTTCCTCATGGAGGACTTGCTGAGTAGCTTTATTTTTATGCTAAACATTTTGAGTTATTGGTGAGCAAAAAATTACTTCATCTGAAAGTGTGTGTTTGTATGAGGGGGTGTATGTCTGTGTCTCATACTCCGATAACTCAAAATTGGCTGAAGGGCATTTTCTAACAGTTTCCACACATATACTCTCAGTTCATCCCTGAACTGTGACCAAGCATGGAAATGTTCATCCTCAAAGGAGAATCTGGAAAGCTTATGAGTAACATGTGAAAATAGAGGATATCTGAACATAAACATACCAGTAGAAATATTGTTATAGGAAAATCTGCTTTAGTAAAGTTTTTTTTTTCTTTTCTTTTTTTTTTTTTAAACGGGAAAAAGACCCGTATTCCAAAACCAGTGCTGTCCCTAAGGAAAGACTTGGGGTAAGCAAAGATAATATGGTAGACCATAGTCTCCGACATAGTCGGAGTGTGGAAACTATTGAGGCATTGCCTTGCTATCTATAGCAGGGAAAATTCTTGCCTGTATCCTCTTAAACCAATTACTTCTCCTTGATGAGGAAATATTTCTGGAATCTCAGTATGGTTTTAGACCATCCTGCGGGACAACCAACAAAATCTTCATTGCCTGCCAAATCCAGGAATCCAAATATCGGGAGCAAAATCAGGACCTGTACATAGCTTTCATTGATTTGCAAAGGCCTTTGTCACAGAAGCCCTGTGGAAGGTGCTGGCCAGATTTGTCTGCCCTCCAAAATTTATTAAGGTCCTAAGGCTTCTCCATGATCAGATGACTGCCACGGTTCTCTGTAATGGCCTTGAGATGGAATCTTTTGTCATCAAAACTGGGGTTAAGCAAGGATGTGGTGGTGCCCCAACCCTGTTTTCCATCTATTTAGCAGTCATTTTGGTCCTCGTTAAAGATCACCTCCCCAGTGGAGTTGACCTTTAATACAGAATGGATGGGCAGCTCTTTAATCTTCAATGTCTCCGCTCGAAGTGTAAAGTCTTCAGGGCGTCCATTACTGATCTTCAGTATGCTGATGATTGTGTCATCCTCGTGCACACAGAGCGTGACCTTCAGTCCATTCTGTATTTTCCTGCACAAGCTTACCAAAGCCTAGGACTCACTCAATATTGGGAAGGCTAAAGTGCTCTATCAACATGCTTCAGGCCTTGCACATGACCCACCACAAATCACCATCAAGGGTCAGACTTTCGATACAGTTGAGCACTTTTGCTACCTCGGTAGCCAACTTTCTCAAAATGCAAAAATCGACAGAGAGATCCAGCACAGGATCCAGTGCGCAAGTGCTTCCTTTGGGAAATTTCTCCGATGCATTTTCATGGACCTATGGCAGGTCACCAAGATCCAGGTCTATAAGATAATTGTTGTTCCTACACTCCTCTATGGATGTGAAACCTGGGTGACCTATCGACAGCACCTTGAGAGTTTGGAGAGGTATCACCAATGATGCCTCCGGAAGATCCTTCGCGTCAAGTGGCAAGATTGCCGCACTAACGCCAGCATCCTTGCTGAAGCCAATATCACCAGCATTGAAGCAATGATCCTCATGCACCAACTTCGCTGGACTGGACATTGTGTGTGGATGCCAGACTCTCACCTCTCAAAACAAGTCCTCTACTCTCAGCTCACCCATCGTCAGAGATCCCGTAGTGGTCAGAGGAAACGCTATAAAGACACACTGAAAGTGTATCTTAAGAAAACTGATATGGACATCACAAGCTGGGAAGAGCAAGCCACCAACCAACCCCAGTGACACCATATCCTCCATCAGGCAGTGGCCCGCTTCGAGGAGAAGTGCTTTGCCCTCGAAGCTTAAAAGAGAAAGAGGAGGAAGGAAAAAGAAGTAACTTTCTTCCAGCAGGCCGTTGGCCTGTCACAAAATGTCTGTACCTACTGTGGGCAGATTTGCAGTTCCAGGATCGGACTCCTGAGTCATCTCCGGACCCATATGTAAATCCGTGGTAGAGATCATCCTCGACTCGCGGGATCGCCAATCAATCAATCAGACCATAACATTTAAAACAACATGTATAAGTAATATTGTACATCAACACATTCTTTTTTATTCATATACATTATGTGCTCTATTGTTCCTTTCAAAGCTACCCCCTGCATTTGGGGTGGGTGAGGAGGTGGGTGTGTGGTTCCTAGGAATATTCTGGCTTTGTGTTTGAGTTGCTTGAGGCAGATACAACAGCCTCTAAAAGGTTGTAGTGTGCCTGACCTTGCCTTAGTGTCCCAGCCTGGGATCACTGGCCAGTGGCTTTGGCTCTTTTTACGTGTCACAAGCTACCCGCCCCCCTCCCCTGCTCCTTAGCCTTTACATGCCAGGAGAGCAAGGCCTAGGATGGCTGCCCCTTCTTCAAGAGAGGAGGAGGACAACTCCTTACTCTCCATCCAGCCTGGTCTTTCAAATAAAAATAAATGAATCCCAAATACAAAGCAGTAGTAGGAACAAAAGGGGGAGGGAGGGAAGCTTTAAATGTATTCATCCACCATACTCCTTCTTTGGACCAAATTAGATTCCCAGCAATTGTAAAAAGGAAACAAAAATACTTTACAGTGGGCTCTGTTTATTTAAAAAAAAAAAAAAAAAAAAAAAAAAGTTCCCTATTGGTTCCAATGGGAGGTTTCCAGCATAGTCTGTGAAACTAGACATAGTGTTTATAAATCAGCATTTCTATTTTCTGTATTTATATAATTTCAGGAAAAAACAGAGCAATTAGTGTCTTTAGTTTTTCTTGAGCATCTTAAGGAAAAGATCCTAGTGTTATAAACTGATAGGGTTCTGCCTTGATGACTTGCTTCATTTCTTTATTGGTAAGATTCCAATCTGTTCGATACCATCATAGCAAGATGGACCTCCAGAATCCTGCCCAATATTTGGCCTTTCTGCGTTGAAGTACACAATCTAAAGAAAAATCAGGCTTGATCCTGAAACAATATTATCATTGGCTTTAATGTGAATTATGATACAGGATTGGATGCACTGATAGTAACAATAAAACCAAAATGATTTTTACCCAAAAATAATTAATGCTGCTAAAAGAGCAATGGATACAATGAATATAAAGCAATTGATGATATGGGATTAGAAAGACAAATTAAAGTACCCTTAAATATGTATTTAAGGAACTTGTATGTTAAAAAGAATGACACATGGAACTCACTTAAATTCTGCAGCTGTTTTATTATCCAGCTAGTAGTACCCTAATCAGATACCTTGGAACCTCATTCTTATGCTGCAGAGGTGCATATGCCAAGAAAAGTTGGCCAAGATGAAGCAGGTCAATTCTGCACATAACTTCTCCTTAATCATAGGAAACATTCAGCCAGTGAGCAATGATGCTTGTGCAAATGTGAATTACTCCTACAAGGATTGTAGTAGTGTTTCCAATATTCTTTAGCAAAAGCTCCACATTTGCACTTTTCATATAGTGAGTCTCATGCCTGGAAAAAATATAGAAATGAAGAATGAAACCAAAAGAAAAGAGACTAACAATAACTAGACTGGCATAACAGTATTTTTATTATGTGTTTTGGTAGTGCTGAGAGGCGAGGGTCCTATTGTGTTAAGTCTTATGCAAACATAATAAAAAGACAATCTCTGTTCATAAGAATCTGGCTAGTTTGAAGCTTTAACTTTAAATGAATAAAAGGATTAAAAAAAAGGTCTCTAGTGAGCATGTGCAAACTGCAATTTTTCAAAGGTTTATATCTTGGATCAGTTTGGGAAAATATTTACAGGAATAATAAAAGGCAAAGCTCTGAAACAAAGACCATCCCCTCTCCAAATTTCAAGTCCCTCTTCCAAAGCATGGGGCACTAATGCTGTTCAAATAAAAAGTTGTAAGAATTTTTTAACATGGGCAAATGAATCCATTTTCCCCTCACCTCGGTCTTGGAAATGGCTGAACTGTTTTGGCTGAAATTCCCCAAATAAATTCAGCCTGAGGCACGCCCAGCTTCAAAAATTGTAGCCCAAATGGTTAAAGCTAGACAAAGTTATAAGTAACTGATATCAGGGTCCAATAATGGAAACTGTCAGGCAACCTTAATGAGAGGCAGTGCTACCAGCCACCCTTATAATAAAAATAAAATCTTTTTATTTATCATTATTTATATTACAGTAGTGCCTAAAAGCCCCAGCTGCGGTCAAGGTCCCATTGTGCGAGGCACTGTACAAACATGTTGTAAGAGATGGCCCCTGCTTTGAAGAGCATAAACGGTGGGAGAAAAGTAGTATTATCTCCATGTTACAGATGGAACGCTGAGGCACAGAGAGATTAAGTGACTTGCCCAAGGTCGCACGTGAAATTGGTGACGGGGAAACTGACTCCCAATCTCCAAAATCCCAATCCAATGCCTTAGCCACAAGACCATTCTACCTAGTGCTTTTTAATTTTTTTTTTTTTAAGTCAAGATGGAAAGTGTGTTTCATTGGTGTCCAGCTAACAGGTAAAACAATAATAACTTCCTTGCAAATATTGTACACTTTTGTGAAAAATCTAAACATTAGAATGTCTGGGAACAAACATTTTAAGAATCCATTCAATTCTCCACTGCCATCTAATCCTTCATTATTCACTATTACCCTACCCAATTTACACTGCCCACCCAAACATAACAAAAAATATACACAAAGGTCAAAATAATAAATTACTAGGCAAATAAGAAATGTACTTTTTATAATCTCCTCTTATGACCTTTTTATGTATTTGAGCTTCAGGGCATGTTGTACGATTCACCTGTTTGAAGGTGATGGAGGTCTTTTTAAGGAGATTCTTTCAAATGTCTTCACCATGTAGTAGATCTGATTATTGTCTCTCTTCTGACGTATGTTTGTATATAGAAAAGCTCTGCTGTAAGCAATATATAAATTGAAATAAGCTGAATGTTGCAGGGCTGCATGTGTCCCAGTATTTTCACTGTTACTAAAGACTTCCACACCACACGTGGGCTGCGATATTTTGTAAGTTTGTGTGTGTAAGGGCACATTTAAAAAGTAACATTAAAAAATTGTACTGCAAAGTAGCCACCGTTCTTTACACAAAGTCATTCCAGTCACCAAATTCATTATCAAAGAAATGGCTTTTGTCAGCGACAAGAGCAAGGTGGCTTCAGAGTAAAGGCAAGAGAACTGACTCAACAGGCGGCTAATTGTGATTCTTCTGAATGAGGCTGCCATTTCTGCTCCCTCTCTGTCCTCTGCTTTGGTGCCACTGAATGCTGCCGGGTATGGCTCCAAGGGGCACACTATGCAGGGAAGGATTGCTGCTGCAGATGTTTTGCATTTGTACATTTTGGTTATTTTCCTAAAGAGAGGTTGATTCTCACTGGTTGGTAACCATTAAAACATGTTGACTTACAATTAAATATAGCCTTTAAACTAAAAATATGGTGCTTTTTTCCACTTACCATGAATATATATTATATAAATATACATTTATGTAAGCAGTTATATAGCTTAACTTACATTTATTGAGATTCTTAGTTTTCATATTTTGTTTTATGTTAGAAAATGGTAAATGATGCACTTTTAAGTTACTTGATGAGGACTTTTTTTTTTTTTTTAAACTTATGACTTGGTCACCATGTCCTTTCAGATTTTAGAATTAGTAGTTCTCATCCTCTCATTACTGATTTTTATTCATAGTTGGAAGAGGAAAACAAACTTTCCTGCATTTATTTAACTCCCAATTGGTGTTTTAAGTCTGAATGAATTAGTCATTGAACTGAACTAGTCAAATAAACTGAAATGAAGAAAAAATTCTTCTCAGCTGCAGAAGATGCTACTGCTATCAAAAGCTAGTTTAGCACTTCAACAAATGCTGATTCCAGGCGCTTAGCCAGTGACTTCAATGATTTTACTTTTTCTTTAAAACTTGGTAGTAAACATGTACTGCTTAATATTACTTTTTAAAAAATAATTTAATTTTTAAATTGTTTATAGTAAATTTAATCCTTAAAATAGGTTGCCATAATTTCAAATTTAATTTTAAATAGGTTGCATAAAAATCTGATTTAAATAAACTGATTTTTTAAAATTTAAATAATTCATTTTTATCTAACCTGATTTTAGCAAGAGATGACTAATCAAGGAGTTTAGGATGCTGAAAGAGTGCAGTTTTCAGTCTGTACATAATTATATTTGACAAAGAAAAATAGAAAGGTACTTGAACATTTTGTACTCATGTGGTAGAAATAACTGGATTTATAGTATTGGAAGCATTTAGAAACATTAGCTTCCTAACACAAGACTTAATCCTGCTGCAAGGATTCCTGCAAGGTGCTGAATGCCCCTTGCAAGTTCCTAAATGGTCTTGATTCCTAATGAGCTCTCACAGGATCATTCTAGACAGCAGTGCTTGCACACTCAGCAAGAAAAGTAGTATATACCCAGACGCGGGAAAATCTTCGGAGCTATTTTCTAGTAGTTGTCATTTCAAACCATTTTGCTGGCTTTAGAATCTGCTGATTATTTGGATGGATTCAAATAGTAAAGGTTGTACCTGCAAGTGAATCTGAATCCCAGCTTCCCCGAAGTTTAGTAGTATTTCAATTTGGTGATTGGCACAGCACATTATAGAAGGCTGCTCACAGTCAGTATGGATGTGGATCCAGATCCAAACTTCCCCCACACTTGAGGTTTTCTGATCTGAGCTCATTTCTAACGGAGTGTTTAAAGTTCAGTAAGTGTAGACAATGCGTGAGACAGTAGAGGGCAGCAAGAGACAAAGATGACAATTTTATAAATAAGGTCAAATTCCATTTTCTGAGCTTTGCTAGTAGAAACATTAGAATGTAGTAGTTTAAAAAAAAAAAATTGTTCATAAATTCCCGTGCATGCTTACAGTACATTCAGTGCTGTGTATCTGTCAGGCTGAACTATATAAACTGTGGGCCTGAGGCCAATTTCTTCCCTGGTGCAACTGTTTAAATCAGTGGAGAGAGTTTTTGGCTCATTGTGTCTATTATCTCAGCAAAAAGAAGTTGCCCTGGAAAAGAAACCATGTTGAACTCAAAGAATATAGACTTAGCTCTGTTGCAAAGACACCGCATGGCATTTTTTTAATGTTCTCATGATGAAAAGCTTGTAGAAATCCTAAATTAGCTATGGATAGCATTCACCTTACAGTAAAATGTATCATTTTATTTTACCTACAAACAAATGCTTTCTTATATAATCACAAGAGTTGCTGAATTGCATCACCTTTCTACACTACTTTGCAAATGTCTGAAAATGTATGTTTGTTTGTTTTGTGAAAATCCAATCCAGGCACTGCAAAGTTGAGATGAAGGCCCGCCACTGTTCCAAGGTTTTAAATAACAAATTCCCCTGTTAAGAAAGGTTGTACAGTTTGTCATAGGGCTCATAAAAACTGACATCTTTTATTTATCTAGCTACAGATCACACATAGCACCGGAAGCAGCAATGCAATTTTCCCCACGTTGTACTGTCTATATGTGCCTTAACCCTGACTTGGAAGCATCATCTCTAAGCATAGGTTCCAACTCTGTGGGTGCTCCCTGGAAAAGAATTAGTAGATGCTGAGCATCCACTGGCAGCCTGCTCTTCCCTCCCCCACAGCATCTCCTGCCCGCTGGTGGCCCTGCTAATCAACTCCTCCCCTTCCCTCCCAGCTCCTACCGCTGCCGCAATCAGCTGTTCCATGGTGTGCAGGAGGCGCTGGAGGGGGAGGATCGGGGATGGGGCACGCTTGGGGGAGAACTGGATGGGAAGAGGGGGGGTGGAGGGGGGGCTGGAAGAGGTGGGGTGGGGGTGGGGGCTTGGGGAAAGAAGGGGTGGGGTGGGGATGAGGCGGGGGGTTGAGCTCTCCCCGGGGCCCAGAGGAAGCCAGCACCTGTGTCTCGAAGTGTGACAGGTTTGAAGGGTGAATCTCCATTTCCCCCATTCAGTCATTGTCCTCTTGGCTGACATACTGCTAATAAAATCAGCAGTTTTCATTTAGGATGACAATTTTTCTGATGAGGATACCTGTCCACTAATAAATGGACTAAACCCACCAGTTTGTTTCTGCTCCACTCCCTAGCAGAGACCTTGTCTTTATTTCCATCTTTAAAGTGTCTAACATGCTGGTGATGATATATAGATAATAGCACCTCCTCTTAGAGGCACATAAGCCATTTATACTAGAAAGCACCTACGATAAATGGGGTGTTTTTGTTTAGTTTTGTTTTTAAGCAGAGAGCAGCAATTTGTGCTTTTTCATTTACTTGAGAAAGGTACTAGTAAATGAAGTAGATGACTTCAACTCTTCCCATGATTAAGCTTCTTTTGCTCAAATAAATTCTTGCACTGAGCAAATATTTATTTACTTGCAAAACACAAGATAAGCTGCATATTATAGGCATTGGAGTTGATTGTCATCTCACTTACACCAGTGTAACTCCATGAATTAACTCCTGGTTTACGTTAATATGCTGGAGAGGAGAATTGGACCCTATCCTTTCTAAAGGCCTATCTTCTTTCATTTTAAGGGAACAGATGATTAAAGGAATGTTATATAGATCATAATAAGAAATAGAATATACAAAATCAAATTTGGAATGGTGTCTTACATTCTTTAAAATAATATTTTGAAAATAAAGCTTTTGATTTGTTTTTTGTATTTCCCAGCAGTGCTGGAAACTCCAACGTAATAAGACTGTACTAGTGCTTAAGCCTCTGAGTTCTATAAGCAGAATGTGAAACTGGCCATTCTAGTTTTATTAAGCAGATTTAAATGATGTCTACGCTTGCATTTAGGGATGTGATTGCTAGCTCACAAAGACATGTACTGGCTGTCAATGAGCTAGCATGCTAAAAATAATAATGTAGATGTGGTAGCACAGGAAGCGGTGAGCATCAGCACAGGCTGGCTGCCCCACGTACAACCCCTCTTGTGGGTATGAACTTGGGGCAGCTGCACATACTACCCTGGCTCTACTACTATTTTTAGTGCTGTAGTTCAGTGAGAGCTAGTGTGCGTATGTCTATGCAAGCCTGGATTCCCCACCCCAGCTCTAAAGCTCTAAGTGTAAATGGCGCCTGAGTGAAATTCAAGAAGTAAACAAACATCCCAAATCCTTAAAATTGGTACAATTTAAAAATGTCTTTCATTTTATGTAATCTAAGATGGCTTTTAGTATGAATTTTTTTTAATGTATGCCTTTTATCTCTACAGTTGCTGTCTCTTTCTAAGACATGTCATTGGCACTTTATTGAGAAGGAGTTGGAAAATGTGGACTAGAAATAAGTGGATAATAAATATTATTTATGTTCCTATTAAGTGTGGTAATACCATTGAGTTGCTTTGAAAAACAGCATACCAAATCATATTGTCTGCCTTCATGGTGAACAAATGCTTATTGTCTGATCCATATCTATTTTATTTTAATGTGACAGATACCAGATGTTCAATATTGAGCCTTCTGAGATTGGTCTTTGGTTTTGAAACTGCAGCAATCAGATAAGACACATTAATCTCACATTCCTTTAAACTTGAAAATTGAGTAAATGTGCAAGTACAAGACTTGAGCTTTATTAAAGACATATGTCATCTTTGAACGAACAAGTGACAAGCTAGAGATTCAACATGACAGAGCACACTTCAGTGATATACAGTGACTATTTTTTTGTACCATTACACATGCAAAAGCCCATACACATGCTTACATTGATTCCAGTCTATGGGGACAAATGCTGTACTTCATTACATGGGACTAGATTCTGATATCCTCACTCATGCTACATAGCACCTTACTCCATGAATGATGCCATTGAAATCAATATATGTCCGTTAAGACATGTTGATTAGTACCTGGGTCCACTCATGAAGTATTCTTGTAATAGTACAGAGACCTTTAGTCATGTTGTTGCATAGTATCTGCCCTTTAGTTTTTATTCCATTCTTACTCGGGGGAAATGCCTATTGAAGTGATGGAAGTTGGCTTAAATAAGGGGGTTTTCCAAGGCCCATGGGAGTCTTTCCATTGACTTCAGTGGGCCTGAAGAATGGAGTAAACACTAAGGGTACGTCTATACTTACCCGCTGGTTCGACGGCAAGCAATCGAACTTCTGGGTTCGATTCATCGCGTCTTGTCTGGACGCGATAAATCGAACCCAGAAGTGCTCGCCGTCGACTCCGGTACTCCTGCTCGGCGAGAGGAGTATGCGGAGTCGACGGGGGAGCCTGCCTGCCGCGTCTGGACCACGGTAAGTTCAAACTAAGGTACGTCGATTTCAGCTACGTTATTCACGTAGCTGAAGTTGCGTATCTTAGTTCAAATTGGGGGGTTAGTGTAGACCAGGCCTAAGTGGGATTTCAGAATCTGGTCTCTAGACTTTATACATAAGAATCCATCACTAAATCTTAATTCATTTCTTATACATCCACATGCAATGCTATTAATCTTTGATCTGTTTCCATATCTCGCTGTTTGTTAAAGATAGTGCTTGGTTGAAATTTACTTTATTAAGCTTTGCCACCAGTGTCTTCAGAGCTCCAGAGATGATATGCTGAGGTCATTACATTTTCTGAAGAAATACCAGTTTCAGAGACTCCACTGCATCCAAGAACTATTAATAATCACAAAGGACCTCTCACAGTGCTATTTACAATATTGGTGTCAACAAAAAGTAGAACACTTGTCCCTGTCCCAAAGAGCTTGCGAGCAAAGGCAGTTTTGTCATTGATCTTATTAGGAGCAGGATTAGGCCTAAAGTCTGACCATGTCTATGCGCTGCAGACACATGGTGACGATTCAATCTTTGGAGCATCAGTGGAGATAGTTTTAGCTTTAGGATATTGTGTGTACTTTTAAATGTATCTATAATTGGTAGATTATCATGTAATGGCTTTGCAGAACAAGTGCGTGTCACACACTGAAGTGTAGGGGATGCAACCTAGTGACTGGAGCAGGAGACTAGCCTAATGGTTAGAGCAGAACCAGAAGTGTGGTCAGAAGACAAGTCAGTGGTCAGAGCCGGGAGTTAGGAATCAAGAGGTAGATTGGGGCTGGGGCTTGGGTTTGGGCTGGGGCTAGAGCAGAGCAGGCAAGGGGTGGAGCAGAGCAAGGAGTGGACTAGAAGGAGATCTGGTGCAGCTGTGAGCTTAGAATGCATTGAGCAGCCACTATGCTGCTGTTGCTACCAGTCTTAAAGGGTGGTCTGTTGTCTCTTCTGACCAATCAGGGAGCACAGTTCCTTAGTGAAGGTTTATTGGGCCCAGCTGACTTCATTGGTTTTGTAGGCACTGAGCCTGGAGGCAGCGGAGACCCTGACAAGTTTTAAGGAAGAGGTTGAATGTAGAGAGGATTGTTGCTTGGTGAATGCAGGTAGGTGTTCCAAGTGTAAGTGGCTGTATTTCACCTTTTTACTCAAAAACATACTCTTCATAAAACTAACTTTTTTAAAATAAAGAGATAGGTATTGGATACTAAGCATTACTTAGATGCTGTGATGAATAGGCTATAGAAAAACCCTTAGATGGGTAGATCAGACACTCAAGATATGGGATGAAAATAAATGAAGTGTGAAGTGAAAAAATAAATATTTAGAGTTACTGTACACTTTCAAGAGGTATTTGACATTTACACTGTACTGTATGTATCTATCAAGAAATAACAAATAGGGAGTCTCTCTAATATAATGGAGACTGTCCTTGACTTGTTCAGGAACATATTTAGAATGCCAGCAGTGATGTAAGTTACAATCAATCTCACAAAGCTGTTGCTAGAATTTTTATGCAGTAGTCTGCAAACAAAGGAAATATGCACTTTTTTTTTTTTAAGTTAAAAACCAAGAACAAATAAGAGCTTGAACTCAGATGGATGTTAAATAAAATGCCCCCCCCCCGCCTCAAATATACAATGTGTCAGGTATATCTCACACACACACACACACACACACACAAATTTACTATTTTTGCATGATCTTTTCCATTATTTGAGTAAGCCCCACATCACCTTACCTACTGTATTAATAGAAATTTAAATGTTCAGCAAGTTTGTGGGGTACAAAATTAACACTGGAAAGTTAAATGCTACTTTTCCATTAGGCTGCTAACAAATGAAGGGGAAAACAAACTAAAACTGTGATTTCATCTTTTTAGATGCTTATGGGTGAATATTTCTCATAAATGTGATCTCTCTCTCTCTCTCTCTCTCTTATATATATATATATATATATATATATATATATATATATATATATATATAAAAAAAAATATGGGCAGAGTTTCTTATAATGTTTTACCAAGTGATTTCCATGCTTGTCTTTTCACTGAAGTATCTCTGCATGGTGAAAGACCCTCCACGCTCATTAGTGAGATGGAAGAACTGAAGTCTTTCCCTGCCTTGAGGCATAACAATATAATATCACTCCATGCTACTGACTGCTTACAGAATGTTCCCTGCTCTCCCTGTTCAGGGCATAAATTACTTGCTGAAATTTGTCTTCTCACCTGAGGCAGGAATCTGCTGCTTGGTAAATCACCAGAACATGTCACCCACACATCAAAATAGACTTATTCGCCTCAGCTACAAAAATGCTTTTCTCTACCTGGAATTTAACAGTGATTGATTTCCTACCTAAAGCAATTAACTCCAAAGTGAATCAGAAATTTGACTGGCCTCCCTTTCAGTTAGGAAACATGTGGAATAGGCATTTTAATAACTAGCCCTTTGTGTCATGAACTAGCCTTCTGAACAAATTCAGGTTCTCTCCCTTATTGTGCACATCCTTACCAAGCGGCAATATATTAAATGCTAAAATCTGCATTAAATCTATGTGAAAGGTCAGAATTAATACACACCAAAGCAAAAAAATTCAGACTTAGGTCAGAGCAGCAGCCTTAACTGCTGCTCCCATTCTGCTTATTGTAGTTCATGGAATGTGAAAAAACCCTCACTTTTCTGGGACCCCTGGATATGGTGAGGGCACGGGGCTGTTGTGCAGGAGACCTGGGTTCTAGTTTTAATTCTGCCACTCGCTCACTATGTTGGTTAGAGCAAGTCACTTAGGCCAAAAAAAATAATTGTCTAATTTTGAATGCCTCCAGTTTTGGGTCCCTAACTCAAGACACTCAGGGCCTGATTGTCAGAGAAGTTGACCAATGAAGCTCTAGATGCTCAGCACCTCTGAAAATTGAGTCCTAGTAAAGTTACTAACCCCTTTCCCAAACAAGGGGGAAAAGCGGGGAGGAAAATGTGCACTAAGCCATACAAAGGGCTTTTGGCAAAGCCACATGCTGTCTCACAGCGAGTTAAACTGATTTATGTAATGTAATTGGTTTTGTGATTTTTCTGCTGCAATCTGTTAATGTCAGATTGAAACCCATTCTCCCTGAAAACTGTTCGCCTAAAAAAATTAATTAGTCCTTCTGAATTCAATATCTTAAATGGTGCCTAGCTACTGCAATGTTGAGTACATTAGAAATGTCTGTTAGAGCTAGTCAAGAGAGTCTCTGAATCTCATTTAAAATAGTTTTAGAGATGGGGACAGGAGTTCTGCTGCTTTATCATTATTAACATATCTTAATGGATTACAATATCTCAAGCGGGAAACATTTTGCATCTGGATTGACAATTTTTATAAAAAGTTTCATTCCAATTTCATGTAAAACTGTTAAGATAGAAAACTCCTCAAACAATAATTTACAATAGAAATTATGTATTTATCTATGGGAGCTATGTGCCACAATGTGCAAGTTGCCCGCCTTACTGACAAGAAGAGTTCACGCTCTAAGGATGAACATACAGATCAGGGTTAGGATGGAGATGGATGATATGTGAGCTCAACAGATGAGGGAAATGATCAAGGTGGTACTTGGGAAAGCTCTCCAGAACTCAGCATCACAGATTCAGCACAATAGTATGGTATTCACCAAGTTTTGCCCTCAGTTACTACCCTTTAGGTTGCATAAGGGATAAATGAGGATGGTCTTCGGCCTGATGTCCATTCCCAGGTAAATTGCTACACATGCTGGGCCAAAATCAGATCTCATTTACATCTCTGCAACTCCATTAGAGTGAATATACTGTGTAGCTCTTGGCCCATGATTTTTCTGTAAATTCTATACCATATCAACGATAGCAGTATTCTCTTTCTATACTGTACATCAAGTGCTGTGATCTTTTCCCCTGTGTCATGCACTGCAATCGCCTCTGCTTTGTACTGGCAGATTTGAATTTATAAATAACCTTGGAGCTGAGTGCTGATGGCTACAAACACTGCTATGTGTGAATTGCAAGCAATACATTGTTTGCAATTCAGTGCTGAGGCAGCCATTCATTTTGGAGATTCTCTGTACCGTACATTCCTAAACCACTATAGCATAAACCCTAAAGACTGATTATATAAAATAACTCCACTGATGCAGTGTTGGACTGCAAAGTGTAGGACTCTACTGCTGCCCAGCCAAGATTCTAAAAAAGTCCCTTATTAAACTAAAAGATAGATTAGAAAATATTAGAACTGATTGGGGCATTAGTTTTTTCCTGTACTTATATTTTTCACATGAAATTGTGGAATGAAATGAAAATGTTTCTTTCGGGGCAGTTTTGAAAACTGAAAACTTTCAGGTTTTGGATTTTCAAGTGTTCATCCTATGTTTCTCTTCCTTTTTAAAATTTATTTTTTATTCTTTTTTTTTTTTAATCTTTTCCCTCCTTTGTTCTATTGGAAAAAATAAAGGGATGGGGAAAGTTTAAAAAGAGAGAGAGAAATTAGGGGAAAACACTGTTTCAGACATTTTTCACTTTTTTCCACTGTAAAAGTGTGAAAAGAGCTAAAATATAGAAGTAAGAGAATGTCACCTTCTCTGTTTTAAATGATTTTGTATATTTTAAAATCTGAGATAAACTAGTGCTTTCCTCTCTCTTTTTTTTTTTTTTTTTTTACTTTTTGCACATTCTTGCAATGGAGACCATTTTTTTCCCTTTTTTAAAGTTTGGTGCCCTCCCCCTCTTCCCACCCCCCAGTCTCTGATTTTTACCTTTCCCATAGCCATTTTCCTACTGGAAAAAGGGAAAATAAGTTAAAAAAAGAGGGCGAGGGAAGGAAAAACCCACCAAAAATTCCAAACCTGGAAATCAAAACCAAACAAAAAAATAAAATCAAAATAAATTTCTTTTCATTTAGAAATGTTATTTTTTTTTTTTAATTAGAAACAACATTTTCAATCAAAAACTTCATATTTTGGGAACATTATTTCATTCAAAAAATGTTACCGTCTCTCGAAAATATAGCTCAGATGCATGTTAGGCTCTGAAGGGGTGAAAGCCATAGCAGAATTTAGCACAGAACCACCAACATCAGAAAATCCAACATGGGCGGTAGGGTGGGGCTAGAATGGCAAAGGAATAAACTGGGTCAACCCAATACCAATACCAATACCATTGTAGCCTCCCCTCTGGTCTTCAAGTGTAGTTTCAACTGAGTTTCCATGTGATCATCCCATGGGAGATGCAGGTGTGTAACACCAATAAACAAGCAATCTTTTACTAACCAAAATCAGTTTGCTAGAAGAAAATTTGACAACTGAAATATGAACTTCTGAATTATTTTATGATGACACGCAAGTTCATTAGTGTCACCATCCTATGCAGCTTGCATTTAAAAATTACAAATTCTAGAAGGGGTATTTTCTAACCAGTGTGAGTGTACTGTTTTGGTTCCTCTTGGTTTATAAATTCATAATTTTGATAGGTTGCATTTTGCTTTAATTGAAAATGTTTGATTCTTTGCATGGTATTCTAAAATAGGTAATAAATTGAGCAGAACACTCTTAAAATAGTAATATAAAGAAATAATACAGAAAGGAGGAAAATATGTATTTCTGGGGAGGTGAAAATGTAATAAATAAAATGAAAGACGACAACTATGCATATGATCTGGATAGGCTGCATGGTGTGTAAATCACACGCCCGCACTGTGCCCCGTGGCTTGCTTCACAGACATATGTAATATATGAGGCAACATGATGTACAGAATGCAAAACCTCACCGCCTTCCTCTTCAACAGACTAAAAAAAGTCAGAGAAACCCATACTGCTAAGAGTCGCTGTCACAATATACCATGTTGTTTGCGTGAAGCTAATCTCTCCAATTATAAACTTGATTTAGGGACTCTCTTCTTCTTCTATATGTGTATAGCACCTAGCACAATGGGGTCCTGGTCTGTGGCTGGGTCCCCTAGACACTACTGCAATACAAATAATATATCATTCACTTAATATCAAAAACAATATAAGACCGAGGGGAAGAGGAGGGGGGGGCTAAATCCCCAGCTGCCCAAGGGGAAGGAAAGAGGAAACTAGACCACATAGTGACGATGATTTCCATTGACATCAATGGTTGGGGTAGGCCCTTTGCCAGTTGCTCAGATACACTGGTGATGTTCATAGTATAGATGCTTATGTACACAGAAAAAGTATAATAAAAAAAAAGCTTATATAGTCTGCAAAATGACCTATGTTTGGTCTCGTAACTGGATATTCCTCCTTTTCGATTTGAAGTTTCCACACTTAGGCCTTGATCCTGCTAACTCTTAAATTTATGTCCATGTGTCATCCAATTGAATCCATGTACTTGCTAACTTTACTCCTATGAGTCAATGGATGAATTTCTTTGTAAAGTTTTTTTTTTTTTTTTTGCTCTATGAGAATCTGCAAAAAAAAAAGAAATACACTTTCCCGTTTCCATTGAATATAGCTGACAGTGAGATAATTTTTTTGGTGTCTTCCCAACTGTTGACTTATACTGTAATTAAAACTATATTGCTCTGGTTTTGGTTGTCAGGTTTCAGCCATTACAAGTTATACAGATGTATTACTGTCTTATTAAATCTGCCTTTCAGAAAACCAACTCCAGCCAAACAGAAGCAGCAGCGAAGGTATGAACTTGATCCATTACCTGAGTGTAAGGTGGAACTCGCAAATCCTTATTTGGACCGTTTCTATACTAATGTTATTAAGCAGCAGCAATTTCTCTTTGTTTAGACAAGAACTCACGTGGGCTCCCCAGTTTAAATATAGCTTGTATCTTGTTAGATTCTATAACAGATCAGGACTGCAGAACAAGGAGGAGAAATTTGCTGCATATGTTGTTATTCATAGTAGTCTCAAGGGGTGCTTGGTTGAGCCTTGATGTTCAGACTTCTTGACTGGGATCTTTGGTGCCATAAACTTCACAGAGTCAGTAAGAGTGTATTGGAGTTGATTAGCACTGTAAGGGCTCACATAAATGAATGCCGTTGGGCATCATTTTTCTGGCTCAGAATAAACACACTATTTTTACAATTTCTTTTTAAATGAAAAATGAAACAAACCACCTTACAAACGTATCACATTTATAGTAAATAAATATATTTGTATTTCAGAAAGAACTCGAAAAGTTGATTAAAATTATCTTAATGTGTCTCCTCTTCACCCCATCCCCTCTCCACAAAAATACAAGTATAAGAGACAGTTATTTATGATAACAAACATACTGGATGTGCATATGGTTGATATTTATACACTGCATAATTTTAGAGTAGTTGGCCCATACTTTCTGTCCCTTGCCCTCTCCCACACAAAACATTTTTTGCTCCTGAAAATTAATCACATCTTAGGTCTTGATATATTCTGGTACACAAATATATTAGGACTGTGTGTCAGTGCCTGTTCATCAAGCATATGACGTATAGCCTGAAGCACTCTAGGTTAATGGTGTGTGAAGCTAAAACACTGCTCTTACAGATTCATCCTGCTAACCTTGACCAGAGGGCAACGTTAGTGTTTTGATGAGTGACTGGAAATAAGTGTGTGTTTCTGAGAATGCTGAAGTCGTACGTCATCTGCATGCTAGGCTATTGCTATGATTTGCGTTCTGGAAGAGCAGTAGACAAAACTAGGTCAATAACTTACAAATGGATTTTGATTTTAAGTCAAAAAAGGGACCAATGAAGATGAAATCTAGGACACTTCAGCTGTCGGCTACGTTCACTTGGCCACTGTCAATCATTTATGTTTAGATTTCTTTTTCCTTCAAGAGATGACGAGTCTGAAGTCAGGGAATGTTTAGAGGGTTATTTCAAAATATTTGTTCTTTGTACGTGGGTGTCTTGTTTCGGATTCTGTTTTTAGTACTAAGTGTTCCAAGACTCCAATACAGAGGCAATTTGATTGCTGCTTAATGCATAAGTGTAAGTACATTTCAATGTAGTATACAACAGATTTCACTATAGATTCAGTACAGCTGAATTAAAATTGCATGACACTGGCTCCTGGATACTCAGTAGTTTGGAACGTTACCCAATCATCCATTAAAATTCCAGCAAAACAGTGGAATCTTATTTCTAAGGCTGTGGCTATAACACATTACTGAGTATTTTTCTCAAAGGAAAGCCTTTCTTTGCAATTAGAATAAGCTTTTATCCTAAGTAGATCTGAAGATTTGAGCACAGGAGATATAAAACAGATGATGTTATATTCTACTCTTGTATTACATTACCATCTAGTCATATCCTAACTAATACTTTAAATAGAGGCAACACAGTGAGCTAAAACTGGATCAAAGAGAGGTCAAATGGAAGCTAATATCACATTGAAATTCAAGATGGAGCAGACCAGTAGTTGTTCTGCATAACCAATGCTAGGTGTTGATCGGATCCAGAACCCATTTACCTGAACTGCCCAGATTTTGAGTAGTTTGGGTAAATAGTTACAGCTTTGTCCCATATCTGTTCCAATAGGTTGGGATTTTAGTTTGCAAAGCAAAAAGCAGGGGATTCTGGTCCCATTTCTCTGAATCAAAAAGTCTGAGATTGGAGAAGCTTGGATAAATGATCCATAAATTTGTCCATTGCCACTTTTATATTTGAAAGCAATCTTTTAGGGGTAAGTATTTTTTTCTTTTATTCAGCAAACATTATTAAAATTGCGTGTATGTTGTAATGAACTGGCTGGAGTGAGTGTGCATCACCGCTCTCTACTGAATGGAATCAAAACTGCTCAACAGTGTTTCACAGGCCCTATACTGCTAATAGCTAATGGAGATCCTCAAGTGCTAGGGGGCCATGTTTATGAAGCTGGCGGGTTTGGTGGCTATGGTCACTGCTGCCATGAAGTTCTGAGAGGCCATTGTGTTCAGAATGATGACTGATTTACACACATTGACTATGGGTCAACCATGGGTAACTTTGCTTGAGTAGACAAGGTTTGAATGGAGAGGCCTGTTTTTGTCCCTTAATGCTTTTCCCCTTGACTTAGGACATTGTGCCATACATAAGTAGAGCCCTTACTGGCATGGCAAACTTCTTGTGGCACTAATGAAGAGGGGGAAGAAGAAGAGATGAGGCTTTAAATGTCCCCTCCCGCACAGTCAGTGGCTGGCGAGGAGGACCTTGAACAGATGGGGATGTAGCACAGTACCTGGAAAATGGTGGTTGGTGAGGGACACTGTAGCGAGGCGGTGGGATACCCCACAGCCCCGCTGAGGGATGAGCCTCCCCTAGCACCAACGTGGGCGGAGCCAGTGGATCCTGCGCCCTCCCTCAGAGGTCACGGTAGGGGCCCGGAAGTAGAAAAGCGCAACTACAGAGCTCACTTGAAAGCCAGCCGCCGGAGAAGCCAGATGCCTCTAGCCTAACCCACGACTGGGAAAACCCCACAGCCCAAGGTGGCCGCCAGGACTGGCCGGGCCTGCCCCGCGCCCGCTACCCGGAGGAGCAGCCAAGCCTATCCCTCGCCAGCTACCCCGAGGAGCAGCCAAGCCTATCCCTCGCCAGCTACCCTGAGGAGCAGCCGAGCCTACCCCTCGCCTGTTACCCGGAGGAACCGATGGTGTTGGAAACCTCCGAGGACACCGCCCTAATCCAGGTATTTTATGAGGGGGAGTCCGGAAGTAGCCTGGGGGCAGCCGACCCTGGTCCGGCCGCAGCACTGCCAGAACCAATGTCAGTGTGTTGCGGTCAGGATCCCCACTGACACAGCAGTGAGTCTTCTGCTGCTGCTAGGGCCCCGGGCTGGGATGCAGTGGAGTGGGTGGGCCTGCGTCCCCCCTGCCACCCCACTCATGGGTGGCAGTCTCCCCCTCACACCAGACGCTCAGAACCTGAGCTCCTGACTGTTTATTTGCTGCCCCGTCCTGACCCAGGGCCTGGGCTTCTATTGAACTATTGGCTCAGCCCCTGCCTAAGGGCCTGAGCCCCTGACTGTTTGTTTGCTGTCCCGCCCTGACCCAGGTCCTGGGCCCATAGCGAACTATTGCGAGGCAGTGGGATACCCCACAGCCCCGCTGAAGGATGAGCCTCGGACGAGCCCTTCTACAGACACAAACACGCAGCATGGCTAGAACGTGCTGCCCCCACCACAGGTCTGCTGTCTTCTCATCGGTTGGGGATGTGGGACCAGGTTAGCCAATAGGTTCTTGCATGCCACTGCTCAAAACCCTGCATATTTAAACTATCCTGGGCTTTTCAAAAGCCTCGTGCTCCTTCTAGCTCCCATGCCCTCCCTCCCCTTAGGTGTAGCACAGGAGCTGTATTTTTAGGATATTGCAGCTCTGACTGATTGCCTGTTTCGGGATCAGGAAGGAATTTTTCCAGTTGGACCAAACTGGCAGAGGTCTAGTGAGGTTTTTTCTGCATTCCTCATGTGACGGGTTGGATCACAGAAACCCCCTTGAGAACTGCCAACTGATGTGTCAAGACTATTTCTGCCCCTGCTTTCCTGCCCTGGCAGCTTAGGACTCCAGCACTCTGTCTTATTGAGCCAGACACACCAGTCTACTCCAACACAGACCCAGGGTCTGAACCACGTGCCCCCAAAGCTTCAGACTTAACTGAAAGCAACTTACAGAAGTGTTCCTGTCTTTAACACTCAGATGCCCAACTCCCAATGGGGTACAAATGCCAAATAAATCCATTTTACCCTGTATAAAGCTTATACAGGGTAAACCCATAAATTGTTCGCCCTCTATAACACTGATAGAGATATGCACAGCTATTTGCTTCCCCCACCCCCCAGTATTAATGCATACTCTGGGTTAATTAATAAGTAAAAAGTGATTTTATTAAATACAGAAAGTAGGATTTAAGTGGTTCCAAGTAGTAACAGACAGAACAAAGTGAATTACCAAGTAAAATAAAATAGAACGCGCAAGTCTATGTCTAAGAAACTGAATAAAAATAAAACCTCACCAGTTCCAGTAAGCTTCCTTTTATAGACTAGCCTCCTGCTAGTCTGGGTCCAGCAATCACTCACACCCCCTGTAGTTACTGTCCTTTGTTCCAGTTTCTTTCAGGTATCCTTGGGGGTGGAGAGGCTCTGTCTTTAGTCAGCTGAAGACAAAATGGAGGGGTCTCCCGGGGGTTTAAATAGACTTGTGGGTGGAGATCCCCTCCTCTCCCCTATGCAGAGTCCAGCTCCAAGATGGAGTTTTGGAGTCACATGGGTGAGCTACATGTCCATGCATGACTCAGTTTTTACCAGCCAAGCCACATTCCTGTGAAAGCTCAGATGTGGATTGGCATCTCAAGTTCATTGTTGGCTTAAGTGGTTTTTGATTGGGCACTTAATCTGCACTTTTCTCAAGAAGCTGACCAAATGCTCTACTAAGCTAGTTAAAATCAAGCAAGTATACAGCCAATATTTCTAACTTCAAGTACAAAAATGATACATGCATACAAATGGGATTAATAGATTCAGTAGATCATAGCCTTTACAGATATGTTACATGGCATATGTAGCATAAAACATATTCTAGTTATGTCATATATACAATCATAAGCATATTCCATAAAGCTTTATGGGGGGCACCGTCACACCTCACAGTATCACTGAGGCACAATTGGGTTGCATGCAATAGGACTCAAAAGTTGAATATTCAGAAAGATAAGAATGTTTAGCTTGTCGCAACTTTTATACAGTGTGGATAAAAGCTAAAAAGGCCACTCCCAGAGGAAAATGAGACCTGGGATTTAACTTTTAGAACACGTGCCTATAAGAGAATGGGAGGAACAGGCAGGGGAAAAAAGGAAGGAGGCGTTGCCTTATATATTAAAAATGTAGACACTTGGACTGAGGTTGAGATGGAAATAGGAGACAGACTTGTTGGAAGTCTCTGGGTAAGGATAAAAGGGGTAAAAAACAAGGGTGATGTCATGATAGGGGGTCTACTACAGACCACCTAACCAGGAAGAAGAGGTGGATGAAGCTTTTTTTAAACAACTAACAAAATCATCCAAAGCACAGGACTTGGTGGTGATGGGGGACTTCAACTACTCTGACATCTGTTGGGAAAATAACACAGGAAAGCACAGATTATCCAACAAGTTCTTGGAATGTATTGGAGACAATTTTTTATTTCAGAAGGTGGAGTTACTAGGGGAGAGGCTGTTCTAGATTTGATTTTTGACAAATAGGGAGGAACTGGTTGGGAATTTGAAAGTGGAAGGCAGCTTGGGTGAAAGTGATCATGAAATGATAGAGTTCATGATTCTAAGGAATGGTAGGAGGGAGAACAGCAAAATAAAGACAGTGGATTTCAAGAAGGCAGACTTCAGCAAACTCAGGGAGTTGGTAGGTAAGATCCCATGGGAAGCAAGTCTAAGGGGAAAAACAATAGACAGTTGGCAGTTTTTCAAAGAGACATTATTAAGGGCACATGAGCAAACTATCCCACTGCGTAGGAAAGATAAGAAGTATGGCAAGAGACAACCCTGGCTTAACCAGGAGATCTTCAATGATCTAAAAATCAAAAAATAATCCTACAAAGAGTGGAAACTAGGTCAAATTACAAAGGATGAGTATAAACAAATAACACAAGTATGTAGGTACAAAATTAGAAAGGCCAAGGCACAAAATGAGATCAAACTAGCTAGAGACATAAAGGGTAACAAGAAAACATTCTACAAATACATTAGAAGCAAGAGGAAGACCAAGGACGGGGTAGGCCTGTTACTCAATGTGGAGGTGGGAAATAATAACAGAAAATGTGGAAATGGTAGAGGTGCTTAATGACTTCTTTGTTTCGGTTTTCACCAAGAAGGTTGGTGGTGATTGGATGTCTAATGTAGTGAATGCCAGTGAAAATGAGGTAGGATCAGAAGAGGCTAAAATAGAGAAAGAACAAGTTAAAAATTACTTGGACAAATTAGATGTCTTCAAGTCACCAGGGCCTGATGAAATGCATCCTAGAATACTCGAGGAGATATCTGAGCCATTAGCAATTTTCTTTGAAAAGTCATGGAAGACGGGAGAGATTCCAGAAGACTGGAAAATGGCACTATATTTGTCCATCTATAAAAAGGGAAATGCAGACAACCTGGGGAATTACAAACCAGTCAGCTTAACTTCTGTACCTGGAAAGATAAAGGAGCAAATAATTAAGCAATCAATTTGCAAACATCTAGAAGATAATAAGGTGATAAGTAACAGTCAGCATGGATTTCTCAAAAACAAATTGTGTCAAACCAACCTGATAGCTATCTTTGACAGGGTAACAAGCCCGGTGGATGGGGGGGAAGCAGTAGACATGGTATATCTTGACTTTAGTAAAGCTTTTGATACTGTCTCGCATGACCTTCTCATAAACAAAGTAGGGAATAGAAACCTAGATGGAGCTACTATAAGGTGGGTGCAAAACTGGTTGGAAACCATTCCCAGAGATTAGTTATCAGTGGTTCACCGTCACGCTGGAAGGGCATAACAAGTGGGGTCCCACAGGGATCAGTTCTGGGTCCAGTTCTGTTTAATATCTTTATCAATGATTTAGATAATGGCATAGAGAGTACACTTATAAAGTCTGTGGACGATACCAAGCTCGGAGGATAGGATTAAAATTCAAAATGATCTGGACAAACTGGAGAAATGGTCTGAAGTAGATAGGATGAAATACAGTAAGGACAAATGCAAAGTACTCCACTTAGGAAGGAACAATCAGTGGCATACATACAAAATGGGAAATGACTATTTAGGAAGGAGTAATGCGGAAAGGGATCTGGGGATCATAGTGGATCACAAGCTAAATATGAGTCAACAGTGTAACACTGTTGCAAAAAAAGCGAACATCATTCTGAGATGTATTAGGAGTGATGTAAGCAAGACAGAAGAAGTAATTTTTCCGCTCTACTCTGCATTGATTAGGCCTTAACTAGTGTATTGTGTCCAGTTCTAGGCAACACATTTCAGGAAAGATGTGGACAAATTGGAGAAAGTTCAGAGAAGAGCAACAAAAATGATTAAAGGTCTAGAAAACATGACCTATGACGGAAGATTGAAAAAATTGGGTGTGTTTAGTCTGGAGAAGAGAAGACTGAGAGGGGATGTAACAGTTTTCAAGAACATAAAAGGTTGTTACAAGGAGGAAGAAGAATTGTTCTTATTAACTTCTGAGGATAGGACAAGAAACAAGGCTTAAATTGCAGCAAGGGAGGTTTAGGTTGGACATTAGGAAAAACTTCCTAACTGTCAGGCTGGTTAAGCACTGGAATAAATTACCTAGGGAGGTTGTGGAATCTCCATCATTGGAGATTTTTAAGAGCAGGTTAGACAAACACCTGTCAGGAATGGTCTAGATAATACTTAGTCCTGCCATGAGTGCAGGGGACTGGACTAGATGACCTCTCGAGGTCCCTTTCAGATCTATGAATTGTAGGGGTGGGCCTACACAGGTCCACACAGAGTGTTCTTGGTTATACAGTGGGAGCCTGGTAACCCCACACTGGACCCAGTTAAATGCCAGGTATGTGAGAGCAGGGCAAGGGCACATAGCTCCCCTCCCCAGTGTTAAGTTAATAATGTTGCAGCCTGCTTCTTAAATCCATTCCACATGTCTGTCATTTATTCACCTGCATGTCCTGATCAAAAGATAGAAGGTGACTTGTCTTTTACAGATACCGGTAGGTTTCGAAGTGTTCTTTTTGTATTTTGCAAAACAGTTACAAATAACTAGCTGAGCACATTCCTCTTGCTCATTCGTCTTTATAAAATACAACCATTCATAAGGGCAAATAGGACACCTTTATACAAGTGTCACCGTATGGGATAGCTTGGCATGCCAGAAGGGATTTTAAACATGTTGCATAAGCTGTTGGTTTTTTACAAAAAATTAGATAGAGGGATCCATATCAGAAAGGGCTACAGTCCGCTTGGGTTGTAAATGTTGTGCTTTATACAAAAGTATTATTATTTTTACTTTTTACATATACAGCCTCCTAACAGATCATGGTGCTTTACAAAGCAAGTTAAACTCTGAATTCCTGTTTCAAAGAACTGACAAGCAAAGAACGAGAAAATAACAATACGGATAGAGAATTATGGAAATACCCCTCCCCATCAAAGCACTTTAATATGTGACCCAATTGATTTCAATAGGCCCACTCACATGCTTACAGTTATGTATGTGTTTTGCTGAATCAGTGTTAGTGTGGGAATGTGGTACCTTAAGAGAATAATGCACCTATCTTAAGGGTTACATGTTTTGTTATTTTTATTATTATTATTTGTGTATTCATTTTTTTGTAGTTAACATTTTTTAGCCTGATTCTGATCCCTTATTATTATAAATAAAAAATAACTCCACATCAATAGGATTTTGCCTGGTTGCGAGAATCAGAATCAGGCTCAGAGATCGTAAGTCCCCTTGAAAAGCAAATCTTATAATTTAGTGGGCAAACAGCATGCCCATATCACATCCAGGAATAAAATACTCTACACTTTAAAAAAACCAAACCAAACCAAAAAACCCCAACAACTATGGGGAGTAAATACAAGCAGCTATGTAAACAGCAAAACCAATACAAGCTGGTGGCTGAAATAGGAGATTGAGGTTTGTTCCCTTATTTATCCAGTGCTGGTTAAAATAAATTGCAGGATTGCATAAATGTTCCTTTGAGGACATATTTAAAATGTTAACAAAGGCTTCAGATTGTGTGAAAAACATTTACATAACAAGAAGTTTACTTAGAACTGGGTTGCACAATGTGTTGATGTGTTTCATTGATCTGTTCCTCTTAATCCCTTAGTGCTGGAGCTGGAAGCTTTTATAGTCCGAACGATCTTTATAAATTTTTTTGAACATTATGTCTGAGATTTTTCAAAGGAACTTAAGGTAGTTAGGTGCCCAATATCCAATGAAACTCAATGGGATTCAGGCATTTTTCAGATATGATAGTTTGCACCCTTTTAATTCAGGATTCAAATGTATCATGTTCACCCAAATGGCTTTTCATAGCACTTAACTTACACTGGTATTACTGTCCCTAGAAGGCAGTATATACATTCTTCAGCTGAAACAAAAGTAAGTAACTTGAGAAAGAAAAAGGTAACAGACACCATATTTACCTACTTGAGCAAGCTCCAGTAGCCTGGCTTGACAAGCTCTGATAATAGAACCAACGTGTTATGTGACATACATGATGAAAAATAATTGTTTGTTCTGTTTTGTATACTTCCTGAATTTGATTACAAGTCTGTAGAAAACGGGTCATGATTACCTCAGACATTCTGCTAAATTATGGGAGAATATAAATTGTACAGCGATTTTTTTTTTTTTTTTTTTTTTTTTAAACCAGTAGGTCAATGGTTCAAATGTTGTCCCAGGTGGTTGGAAACTGAAAATTGTTACCATTTGTTTGATGTTTTCTTTCATATTTAGTAGCCAGTTGCAAAAGGAGTTTGTGGCTTTTTTGTGTGGCGCTTTTTTTTTTTTCAACTCTAATTTTTAGTGGATAAGAATCCACGTCACACAAATTACTAGCGCATCTAGCACCATTGTTGTGGTAAGTCTCCGCAAATAGGCCGGGGTGGATAAGTGTAAAGATATGGGTATGAAATCTCCTTTACCCCAAGAGGTGGTCTTTTTATGTTAGGATTGAGGTGCATTGCTTTTCCTTTTCTGTGGCTAATTAGACAACTTCATTTTCCTGTGCCATTACCTGTGTCGCTTTCATGAGCAATAAGTTCAGTGTAATTACTTTTTTTTTAATTAAAAAAGAAAAAAGTTGAAGTAAAATGGTAAGCTACTGTACAGCAAGAGGCAGATTCTCAACTGGTATAAGTTGTCGTCGTAGCTCCAAACAAGTTCTGACCATTTAACCAGCTGATGATCTACCCCAGGCATTTCCATCTGTAATAAAAAGTAGCCTTTTAGTTTTGATGCACTTTAGACAGGTGAAATCTGTCTAAAGTGCATCAATCCCATAATGGACCACAGTGTATGACTAGCATGCAAGAGAGCTTGCTTTGGCTCATGGCTAGTGATGTTTGATTATGTATTATTTCATGCTAGATTTCAAGATATAGAGGTCCCTCATAGATGAGAACAAGTGTAAGCTAATCCAGCTCTTGTTCTCCAGTTTTATTCCTTTCATGTGCCATGGCCTCCTATTGAGAGAGTCATATCTTGTCCCAGGAGATGTGATAACATTTTTAAAAAATAATGTCTGAAAATAATATCTCTTCTTGCCTTCACCTATAATCCTCAGCTCCATAGCAGGATTGCTATAATCAGAGGTTTGCCATTTTGAAACAAGTACACTATAAAGAAAGTTTAAAATGATTGAAATAAAGTATGATGGCCACCCGCATTGCTAATCTACTGTTTTGCCATGGAAACTGAGTGTTTTATACATTCTCATCTTGTAGGAGACCACCTTAGACTATCTGAGATGTAAAGCTGAAGTGCAAGCCTTGCTATCCTGAACTGCAAACTTCAAAGAGCACAGAGAAAGTCTTTGAGTATTTATTCATGTGTTTCAGATTCATACCCACAGAGTGGGAGAAGCTGATATTTTTTGCCTCAACAGACTACTAAATGGCTTCTTTTTCTCTATCACCAACTGTTCATCAATCAGATCGTCCCTAAAAAATCAACTTGATATGGCAGAGACAGAGATATGATTGACATATATGGGAGAACTCTCCTCTTTTTACAAACAGGAAAAATCTGTTGCGTGCTAATTGTTGACTTTCTTTCAGATAGCCTACAGAAAATTAGTGTTAATAGCGAAAGATAACAGAAATTCTAGTTAAAATACAAAAGAGGTAAGGGAGTTTTAGGATAAGATAGTTTGTAGGAAAGGTGATGTGCTTTGATTTTTTTTTTTTTATTATTATACTCTCCAACAAACTGAAAGTTTTAATTGCCTGTCAATGTGTTTTTTTTGGAGTTTGATTATTCAGATATATTATATTTTGGATTGATGACATTAATTTGGATGGGAGTTGATGCAGGCACAGATCTGAGACATGCTTAAGTATTCAGATTCCAAGTCTTTATCAAGACAGATCATATTTGCAAATATATCATTTACTTGGTACCCGTTATTACAAAGTAAAGGGTACGTGAGATGACTGTAGTCTTCCTTGATCTGCAAAATCTTCACTAAAGTCTAACTTTTGTTTTATGTATTTATTATTTGGTGTAAAATTTATAAAAAGTAATGGTACAGTGAAACCTACTTTCAGCGACCACACAAACTATCAGCAAAAATTGATTGCTTAGAAGAGGTGGATTTGGTTAAACAAAATTGTGCTGGGGGTATAGTAGGAGAGAAAGCAACTGCCTTATAAGTTAAGACAGAGCCACAAAAGTTAATGAGTTTTCTTAATACGTTGGGCAGTAGGTGGCAGTGCGGCTACAACAAGGGGTCTCTTAAAGAGAGTAGAGAAACTTTAAATAGATTGATAGAGATGCCTCTGAGCTATTGTCTGTGCTGTTCCTCTTTTTTCAGAAATAACAAGATATAATTCATTTAACCGTGTGTAGTTAAGTCAATTCAGCAGAGTTCTGAACTGGCTCCATTGAAGTCAATGGGACTCCTTCCACTGACTTCACGGTGAATGGCTAGCCAACTACAAAAGCAGTTTCTCCTCCCTGGGTGTTCACACCTCAACTGCTAGCAGAGGACCTCACCCTCCCTGATTGAACTAACCTCGTTATCTCCAGACTGATTCTTGCCTGCATATTTATACCTGCCTCTGGAAATTTCCATTACATGCGTCTGACGAAGTGGGTATTCACCCTCGAAAGCTTATACTCCAATACATCTGTCAGTCTTAAAGGTGCCACAGGACTCTCTGTTGCTGACTTCACTGTGTGTTAGATTGGCTCCAGTTGTGCAAGAGAAACCTTGGATTTACTCAACTGGCTGCATAAGACAAGAGATACTTGTTAGGAAAAGCACTAGCACAAGGGCCCTTGTTGCAGTTTCATTTCATTACCCTACTCCATCTATGTTCCCATATGAAGAGATCAGGTGCACGTTTTGCAACCAGAGTGCAAAGACAGGAAAATGGCTGATTATTACTTAATATATTTCACATAGATCATTGCAACATTAACTGTTTTTATACAACTATTTTTCTGATACTTGCATTCTTGCATTTGTGCTTTAAACTACTATAGTAATAATAATAGACACAGCACTGTATCCTTGACATTGATTTTTGCATAAAGCTAGGGCTGTCAAGCGATTAAAAACAATTGCAATTAATCGCACTATTAATAATAAAATACCATCTATTTAAATAGTTTTGGATATTTTCTACATTTTCAAATATATTCATTTCATTTACAACAGAGAATACACCGTGTACAGTGCTCACCTTATATTTATTTTTGATAAATATTTGCACTGTAAAAACAAAAGTAATAGTATTTTTCAATGCACCTAATACAAGTACTGTATTGCAATCTCTTTATCATGAAAGTTGAACTTACAAATGTAGAATTATGTACCAAAAAAACCTGCATTCAAAAATAAAACAATGTAAAACTTTAGAGCATACAAGTCCACTCAGTCCTACTTCTTGTTCGGCCAATCACTCAGACAAGTTTGTTTACAATTGTAGGAGATAATGCTGCCTGCTTCCTGTTTACAATGTCACCTGAAAGTGAGAACAGGCATTCTCATGGCACTGTTGTAGCCGCAAGATTTTTCCGTGCCAGATACACTAAAGATTCATGGATCCCTTCATGCATCAACCACCATTCCAGAGGACAGGCTTCCATGCTGATAATGGGTTCTGCTTGATAACCGTCCAAAGCAGTGTGGACCGACGCATGTTCATTTTCATCATCTGAGTCAGATGCCACCAGCAGAAGGCTGATTTTCTTTTTTGGTGGTTTGGGTTCTATTGTTTCCATGTTGGAGTGTTGCTCTTTTTGTTCGTCCCTCTCAGATTTTGGAAGGCACTTCAGATTCTTAAACCTTGGGTCGAGTGCTGTAGCTATCTTTAGAAATCTCACAGTGGTACCTTCTTTGTGTTTTGTCAAATCTGCAGTGAAAGTGTTCTTAAAATGAATAACGTGTCATCATCTGAGACTGCCATAACATGAAATATATGGCAGAATGCGGGTAAAACAGAGCAGGAGACACACTCCCCAAGGAGTTCAGTCACAAATTTAATTAATGCATTATTTTTTTAGTGAGCATCATCAGCATGGAAGCATGTCCTCTGGAATGGTGGCCGAAACATGAAGGGGCATACGAATGTTTAGCATATCTGGCACCTAAATACCTTGCAATGCCGGCTACAAAAATGCCATGCGAACGCCTGTTCTCACTTTCAGGTGACATTGTAAATAAGAAGCGGGCAGCATTATGTCCCATAAATGTAAACAAACTTGTTTGTCTTAGCGATTGACTGAACAAGAAGTAGGACTGAGTGGACTTATAGGCTCTAAAGTTTTACATTTGTTTTGGTTTTGAGTGCAGTTGTGTAACAAAAATAATCTACATTTGTAAATTGCACTTTCACCATAAAAAGATTGCACTATGGTACTTGTCTGTGGTGAATTGAAAAATACTATTTCTTTTGTTTGCCATTTTTACAGTGCAAACATTTGTAATAAAAATAACAGTATAAAGTGAGCACTGTCTACTTTATATTCTGTGTTGTAACTGAAATCAATATATTTAAAAATGTAGAAAAACATCCAAAAATATTTAATAAATTTCAATTCGTATTATATTAACAGTGCAATTAAAACTGTGATTAATCGCAATTATTTTTTTTTTAGTTAATTGTGTGAGTTAATTGTGATTAATTGACAGGCCTACATGAAGCTTCCATCGACTGTAATAGAAATTCTGCACATGACACATTGGCAGCATATGGCCCTTGGTTACCTTTTTGTATTTTATACACTATAGATCAGGGGTCAGCAACCTTTCAGAAGGGGGGTGCCCAGTCTTCATTTATTCACTCTAATTTAAGGTTTTGCGTGCCAGTAATACATTTTAATGTTTTTAGAAGGTCTCTTTCTATAATATATAACTAAACTATTGTTGTAGGTAAAGTAAATTAATTTAAAATGCAGAACCCCCTGGACCAGTGGCCAGGACCCGGGCAGTGTGAGTGCCACTGAAAATCAGCTTGCATGCTGCCTTTGGCACACGTGCCATAGGTTTCCTACCCCTGCTATAGATCAACCACCTCAGACTTTACCATTTTTATTTATTCTTGCCTAAATGCACATCAGCATTGCCTGATTAGATTACCTGTTGCTTACTTAATATCCTAATTAGTTTAGGAAGAAGAGGGTTGTGAGGACTGCCACATTTTGTGTGTGTTACATAGAATAATAAAATACTCCAGTTCTATGCATTGTCTACATCGAGATGATACCACTAAGGGTTAGCAATGCTGTATCTATCATCCTGTCATTCAAGCCTATGCTAAATAATGAGCTACTGACATGAAATAGAATGTGGCTCTTACTTAAACTTTGCTGCACAGGGACACAGGAGCTCCATTCAAAATAAAAAAAGTTGGATGGTGGCAAAAATACAGATGTGGGAAAGTTTTATGTAAATCCCTGGAATTTCAATAATCATCAAAAGCCTTCAGGCAGATAACATTTGTTCCCTCTTAAAAACAGGAACCCGTTTAGCAGACTGGGGGAAATAAATTTAATTCCTTTAAAAACATTTTTTTTCTCTTTTGAAATTTGAATGTTTAGAATGTGTGTACAGTTATCCTGGCTGTAGTTAATCATGTGCTTCTACACCTAACAATAGGGTGGTGCAGTAGCTTAGAGCTTCCACCTCTGGAGAGATGGGTTCACATCTTGCCTTAGACCATGCGTGAAAATGAATTTGGTGATTCCCTCTCACTCTTCATGTGTTCCTTACTGAAAGATTGTCGCTCTGCTCCCTAGATGCAGACCTGGACTAGCATAGGTGCTATAAGTCATTTCAATCCAATTCAATGCAAGTCAGTCCAATTTTCTCCCTCCTGGTCTCTTTACTTCAGCCTCACGCCACGTGCCTTCTCTGTTCCTCTCCTGTCAGTGTCCCATTTCCATTTTTCTAGTTCCTTCCCAACAAAACCCCACACAATTTTGTTTATAAAAAAAAAAAATTGGTCAGCCTGCTTCTGTGTGGTATCCCTTCTCACAGCCCTTTGTCTGCCTTGCCTGTTTAGACTTAGGCTCTTCAGGCCAGAAACTGTTTCTTACAATGTGTTTGTACCTAGCACAATGGGATCAAGCCACTGCTACTAGTTTCTCATTTCTAGTAGTATTACACTTACAGACACATCTCACTCTGTCAGAGTATCAGATTATGGACTCCCTTGTACTTTGTGTGCAATTAGGCACCATGACTGCACAAGTCTGGACTTGCCCAGTTGTACAGAATTCCAGACAGTTGCCCTGTCTGGGGAACAGTGTTTTGACATGTGGCTGAAGGGCTATCACTGACAGCAATGCAAGTAGGGTAGTACGGTCCAGTACACCGTACCAGCAAGATATTTATAGCTGGTACGGTGTACCAGAAAGAGGAGGAGCAGAACATGGGGCCACTGGATAGCCCCACACTGGCAACTCCTCCTGTGCAGCTGTACTGCCCCCAGCCCTTCTACACAGGGTCTCCTCCCTCTGTACAGCAGCCCCACGGGAGGACTGGGCTCGGGGGGGCAAGGCTGGAGCAGTACAGCTGCTGGAGGAGCTGCTGGCATTCTGCTCCTTTCCTCACTGCCCCTCCCAGTGGGGAAAGGAGCAGAACCCCAGCTCTGCCCTTCCACTGAGCTGCATCTCTCCAGCTCCCAGCAGCAGCCCCACCAGTGGACAGGGCTAGGGGGGGGCAGGACTGGGGGCAGTACAGCTGCTGGAGGAGCTGCTGATGTTTCTGCTCCTTTCCCAGGAACCGCAGCCAGTAAAGGAGCAGAACTTGGGGCCACCAGGCGTCCCCACGCCGGCAGCTCCTCTGGTGTGGCTGCTGTACCGCCCCCAGGGCTGTCCTCTGGTGGGGCTGGCTGCTATACAGATGGAGGAGACCCTGCGTGGAAGGGCTGGGGGTGGTTCCGCTCCTTTTGCTGCTGTGGTACCAAAGTGTCCAGCAGCAGGAAGACAGAGCGCCCCCCCCCCCCCCGAGGTAAGGGGGGTGGATCATGGGGAGGGGACAGGGAGAGCATGGGGGCCCCAGGCTGAGGGCAGGGTGGAGAAACATGGAAGGTCATGTGAGGAGGTCATGTGCCCCCGGGGGGGGCGGGGCTGTACCAGCGGTAAATGAATTCCATTTGCCTCACTGAGAGCCATAAAGACTGCAGTCGAAGGCCATTGACTTTGTTTCGTGGGAGTGGCCAGCAACTGATAGACAATCAGTGTTTTTCCTACACTGCGGGAGGTAGGGGAGAAAGCATGAATGATGGATCTGGAGGTTTCTCAGTGCGAGCACATGGCACAGAGACTGAGTTATGGCTACACTACAGAGCTTACAGTGGTGCAGCTGCATCTCCCATCGACTTCATTACTACGGAAGAGGCTGTAGCCAAGTTGGCAGGAGACGCTGTCCCATCAACATAGTGCTGTCCACACCGGCACGTAGGTTGGTGTAACTTACGTCACTGAGAGGGTGGCTTATTCGCACCCTACGTGACATAACTTATACCAATGTAAGCTGTAATGTTTACATAGCCCGAGGCCCAATTTAAGAATGCAGTTCTGCCCTGTGCAAGGGGCCACATCCTACATGTCAGAAGGATGTGCAGGAGACAGAGCGTAGGAGGGAATCTGTCCAGCCAGAAATGCTGACAAACTTCAGGCTCACAGCAGCAGTGAGATCAGACTGGGGAGGGGGGGGTCTCAGGACTTTTGTTATTTTCACACATCTGTAACTCTCAAGTGCTTTAAAAGTGAAGTCATGGTGGTTACAAAATTCTTTGCTAAGCAAATGGTCCTTGCTTTTCTGCCACATTGTTCCCAAATAAGTTAAACTAATAAGCCCAGAGAGCCCTGAGCCTAGATGGAACAGTGAGGGACCATGTGTAAGTGACTGGGGTGGCTAGGGAGGTCTGACACTGATTTATGGGGTGCAGGATGGCTAGTTGGTGATGTCCCACATCCCAAAAAAGGGGTCTCAGAAGATCTGAGTCTGGGAATGTGTCCTATAGTCTCAGAACTAGAAACAGTGACTAGATTCTGCCCATTTGGCTTGGAAGCATGTGGAAGCCAGTGACTGAGTCAACTTGCAACAGACCTGTGACCATACACTTCAGTAGTGGGCCAGTCTGTAACACTGTTAAAATTTTAGAGTGACAAAAGACAGTCCTGACAGGTTCCAAAAAAGGGGTCTGATCCTGTTCCTACTGAAGTCAAAACTCTGTTTATAAGGTCTCAAATAAATTATCCAGTTATTACAGTCTAAATGTGTACTTATTAGCTTATAAACTCCATATAGGTAAAATGAGACAGAGTTTAGAACAAGATGCTTGAAAGCATAAAGTGTATATTGTTCTACATCTGGCTGGTTGGGAATAGGAGGGATTTGTCACCTCTCTCCCTTGCTTTCTCGCTGCCAAACACAACACTGACTGGGGCATGTTTTGAGCCAGTCTCCTCTCCACAAACAGGAATCAGCATCAGCTGTGGGGAGGAGCTCCTTAAGTCTACTGTTATCCATGGAAAAACCTGTTTTCCACCATGTTTTAGGAAGGAGTGTGAAAATGTTTTTCTTTGAGGCATCTGAAACCGTGCTCAAATGTAAAATAAGCAGAAAACCATCTCAAATGAAATAAAAAAAGAAACATCAGTTAAAGGCACATCGTGAATGGGTCAGGCGAGAGGCTAAGGAGTAAGATGAGATTCTGTGTATTTATTTTGGGATAATAGAATTAAGAATTTCTCAGAAGAGAGCAGCCAATCAGAACAGAGTCTCCCCATGATGAGGGGAAAAGACTAGACTTTGACCCCTGGCCACAGAGTTCAGATAGACCCATGCTTCCCCAAACTTTAGCTGATGTTTGGTCTGGATTTAAGTTCAGCCCATAATAGAAAGAAGAGCTAGCTATAAAATTTGGATCTGGATCTAAATTTTGGGGCTGTTCAGGTCTGGACTATCTCTAGTAAAGACAATTCTAGATTTTCTTGGCCTTGTATACTGAGCTCCATTATGTCTAACTGGGACAAAAGAAACTCAAAAGGATCTCCATGAAGACTAGCCATTAATCACCATCCAGGGAAGAGGAAGGTCTCTCTCTGTCATTTATGGAAACAAATCTTATCTGGGCAGTCTCAAATGCCTATGCCACAAAATCCACACAAAAACCTCAAATCTTCTTACAGTCCATTACACCAAGCTTTCATCTAGCTACTTTTAAAGATAATTTTTAGGGC
The DNA here is from genome assembly GCF_028017835.1 of Emys orbicularis. Lineage (NCBI taxonomy): Eukaryota > Metazoa > Chordata > Testudines > Emydidae > Emys > Emys orbicularis. The sequence continues at coordinate 94,532,677 of NC_088687.1, read as the reverse complement.
TGTTAATTGATCGCAGTTAAGTCATGCGATTAACTCAAAAAAATTAATTGCGATTAATCACAGTTTTAATCGTAGTTAAGCAATAGAATACCATGTGAAATGTATTAAATATTTTGGATGTTTTTCTACATTTTCAAATGTATTGATTTCAGTTACAACACAGAATACAAAGTGTACAGTGCTCACTTTATATTACACTGCTCTACAGCTAAAATGCTTCTGAAATAAATGTAGTCAAACTTTACTAATTCTGGGTCACTGAGAACGAAAATGATGCTTAAAATTGTTGATTGGCTCTAGTTTTCAAGATATGCTATTGGGTCAGTATATACGACCCTTGACTTGGGAATGGCGGAGGATAAGTGAGTTATAAAGGGAAGGGATCTCAATTTAAACCAGAAATGACTAAAATACATCTTTGACTGGATCTATGAATAAATCTATGACTGGGTTTGGACAGTACTTGCTTTTTAGGCAAAACAATGAATGATGCAATCTGAAGCTGGTATTGCATCATACATGATATGAATTGCATCATGTTATTCCTAGAAGTCATGGATGATGCAATCATAACGAAGCTTACATCACTTTGCTGAACAAATTGCCCTATATCAGCTCTAGAAATCATACAGTGTCGTGCTCTCTTATTTGTCAGTGTTTGATTTTGCTAAGGGACACATTTCTGTTTAGCCAAAGTGAGCAGAGATGCCTCGTACTTGTGTGAACAGTGCTGATAACTTCTGCTATGTTTGTGGTGAAGTGACTTTTGCATCACAAAAGCGCAGTATAACCACTATGGTTAAGAAAGCCTATCACCTTTATTTTGGCTGCAAAATTGGAGATCAGGACAAGAGGTGGGCCCCACACATATGCTGCAACACTTGTGCAACAAATCTTCGCCAGTGGTTGAACAGGAAAAGGAAATCTATGCCTTTTGCAGTGCCAATGATTTGGAGAGAGCCAACAGATCATACCAGCAATTGTTACTTCTGCATGGTGCCTCCAGTTGGGAAAGGTGTGTCAAAGAAGAAAAAGTGGACTGTGCATTATCCAAACATTCCATCAGCTATACGCCCAGTACCCCACGGAGAAGGACTGCCGGTTCCTGATGCACCAGAATCATTCTCACTTGAGTCAGACGAGGAAGAGGATGAAACTTCTGGTCCTGAACCATCAATGTCACAGGACCCACATTTTCTCCCATCCTCCTCCTCTGAACCACACCTCATAACACAAGGTGAACTGAATGACCTTGTCAGGGATTTGGAACTACCCAAGAGTAAGGCAGAGCTGTTGGGCTCCAGACTACAGCAGTGGAATCTCCTGGCAGGTGATGTTAGGGTTTCCATGTTCCGTGACCGTCAAAAGGATCTTGTCCCATTCTTCTTCATGGAAGGTGATCTTGTAGCCTGCAACAACATCGATGGTGTGATGACAGCCCTCAACATCGTTCAAGATCCAGATGAGTGGAGACTGTTCATTGATTCATCGAAGACGAGTCTTAAAGCTGTTTTACTGCATAATGGCAATGTTTTGCCATCAATTCCAGTTGGTCATGCAGTCCATATGAAGGAAAACTATGACAACATGAAACAACTTTTGAGGTGCATAAACTATGACCAACATCAGTGGCAGCTTTGTGGCGATTTGAAGGTTGTTGCTCTCTTGCTTGGTCTGCAGACTGGATACACAAAGTATTGCTGTTTTCTCTGCGAATGGGATAGTCGTGCAAGAGATTCCCACTACATCAAGAAAGATTGGCCACTCCGACAGTCATTGGAGCCTGGGAGGAAAAGTGTTCAGCATCCACCACTTGTTGAATCAAGGAAGATTTTCTTACCACCCTTCCACATCAAGCTGGGTCTGATGAAGAACTTTGTCAAGGCCATTGACAAAACACAAGCAGCTTTCAAGTACCTCCGTGGAAAATTTCCAAGGTTAAGTGAAGCTAAGATAAAGGAAGGTGTCTTTGTTGGTCCTCAGATTCGTGAACTTCTTTGAGATGATGCATTTGACCATGCACTGCGTGGCACGGAAAAGACAGCATGGAAAGCCTTCCAGTTAGTGGCAATAAATTTTCTCGGAAACAACAAGGCAGACAACTACAGGTTGTTGGTGGAAAACCTCCTCAAGGCATACAAAAGCCTTGGTTGCAACATGTCACTAAAGATACATTTTTTGCACTCTCATCTAGATTTTTTTCCACCGAACTGCGGAGCAGTGAGCGATGAGCACGGCGAGCGATTTCACCAGGACATTGCAACAATGGAGAAACGCTATCAGGGCAAATGGAGCCCATCAATGCTTGCAGACTATTGCTGGACAGTGACAAGAGATGCTCCATTTAATGAATACAAGAGACAAGCCAAGAAGCGCCGAGTAGACACTGAATAGGACTAAACTATGTACAGAATAGATTTTTGCCTTTTATTTCATAATAAATTTTATTT